>NC_088887.1:76052403-76709994 GCF_037157495.1 Lathamus discolor | reverse complement strand
TGGACTGGAGCACCTCCCGTATGAAGACAGGCTGAGGAAGTTGGGGCTGCATGGATGTGAGAATTTAACATATTTGACTTCTGATTATCACTTTAAGCTTATCTCCTTGCTGCTCCTTTGTGAATTCCCCCAGCTTCCATCTCCTGATGGATGGTCCCTTCAATGAATGGTCCTTCAACGGTCCCCCCTGAAGGGGCCTACAATAGGCATCCTTTTGGGCGCCTTCAGACACCAGAAGGCTGTTAATTGTGTGGAGGAAGAGGTTGTTAGAAAGTCCATAGAAAGGTAAGAAAGGTAAAATCTCAGACAAGAAGCAGGACAGAGCTAGGAATCATTTTTATCTCGAGTATTCAAGAAGAAAAAGGGACCTTTCCAACCCTAACTATTCTGTGATGCTACGAAGAACAACATGGAAAGAGACATAATCGTAATAGTCTCAGGAGACCTTCTTGCATATACCCTGTGCCTCCCAACAGAGGTCTCGTGGAGATAAGCACCGTGTGCGCCCCATGACAGAATTTCGGAAAAAGAAACTGAAATAAGATGGTGTCAATGGAAGCCAAGCAGGTGCAGCAGAAGAGCAGCTTGGAGCTCCTCCTGGAACTGGGGCGGGAACAGAAATTGTGTGCTCTCTAGAAGCAAGGTCGAGCCTCTCAGGAAGACTACTGAGCTGTGGTTCACACATGGAGGGAGACACTACGGCAGGCCGAAGCTCAGCTAGAGATGCAACTGGTCTGTGTTCCGTCAGAATACAACAAAAGGCTTTTTGAAGTATGCTGAAAACAAGCGGAGGCCTAAGGAAAGTATTGGACTGATGCTTTATGAAGGTGGCCACCGAAAAGTGGGGATGAAGAAAAGACAGAGGCATTTAATGCTTTTGCATTGCCTCAGTCCTCAGTGCGCATGGTAGACCTGGGGCTCCCTGTCCTGTGAGTTGGAAAACCATGGCTGCAGGAGCCGTGACTTTCCATTGGTGGACACTGCAGCTATAAGGGAGCAGTCTTCAGGGCCGGATCTGGACATAGGCATCCTGGAGAGAGCCCCACAGGGCTTCCCCCCCACCTGGTCCCCCAGGTCACAATGGCGTTCCGTACTAACCCAGTGCTACCCCAGCAACAGCCCCAGTGCCTGCACGGACGGTGCTGCGAGTGGCAGCACCAGCGGCACTGGGGTGCTTCTCTCTTGCGGAGGAGCGCTCCAACCCTGAGCGTAGCGAGTTTTTACTTGCGACTCTTCTCGTGGCCCCTGTCAGGATGGGGCAGTGGCTCTGCTGCTGCGGGTCCAGGTGGGTTCCCCAACAGCTCGGGGATGCACCGGCAGAGCCGGGCCCCGCAGCAACCGCCTTGCTCATGCCCGATGCCGTCTGCCCTGCAGGGATGACCCTGGCCCTGAGCAGCAGCGCGAGCCCGACCCGGTGCTGCCAGAGCCGCTGCTGCGGGAGCGCGTGCGGGTGACCCAGGGCCGTGGCCAGAGGAAGAAGAGGGACCTCCTCCTCTTCAGAGACACCCTGGTCATCACCAAGACCAAGTAAGACTGGCAGAGCCCAGCTGCCTTTCCTCGCAAGCCCTGGCCCTGGCCACCAGGGCACCAGAGCAGGGACAGCCAACGAGCAGCCCCGGGGCCCCAGCACCCTGATGCTGGATGCACCCGTGGCCTTGCCCATGGCTGGTGGGCACTAGAGGGGAGCCAGCGGGCTCGGCCACCTCCAGGTCACTCCCTGCTGCTCCTCTCTGCAGACGTGGCAGCGCCCCGCGCCCGCTGCTGTGCCTGGGCCCCTGGGCCTGCTCCAGGTGCTCAGCGGCGGCAAGGGCTCAGCTGGTGATGCTGCTGAGGAGGAGGAGGAGGAGGAGGAAGGGAAGGCCACCAGCTCCCTTGTCTTCCTCTGGCCCTGTGGCTCCTGTGTTGTCACCTTCTGGTGAGTCTTGGTGCAACGTTCCACCAGAGGGGTGGGCAGCTCCTCTGTCCTGCCCCCATGGGGCATCATGTGCTGGGGCACAGCAGGCGCTCAGGCTGTTTCTCCTCTCTTTTGGCAGCTCACGGGCAGCGAAGGAGATCTGGGTCAGCGCCCTCCTTGGGTAAGCCCTGCCTGGCACTGCAGCAGGGACAGCCTGGGCAGTCAGAGCACCATCATGGGGGATGTGCCATGGATGCTGAAACACCCTGTCTGAGCTGGGCAGAGGTTTCCTCACAGCTGCAGGCAGAGGTGTCACCACTGCGTAGCGGGCACAGCTGGCAGAGCTGCCTCATCCAGCTGTGTCCAGCCAACACCTGCCCAGCCCCATTCTCGCCACTGCCGCTGCTCCCGCTCCACTGCCAGGCGGGTCCTGGCTGGTCCTGGCAGCGTGGAAGCGCTCCCCAGGCTCGCAGCGGAGGGAAGAGCTGGCTCGGGTCTCACACAGCTCTTTCTCTGCCCCTTCCCCATGCACAGACCACCGGAAGGAGTTCAGGGAGCCCGGGTGACCCAGCTGCCGTCCATACAGCTGGTGATGAAGGAGCTGAGTGGCCGCCACGCTGTGAGTGTCCCTCCTGCCTCTGCTCTGCCCCCAAGGGCTCCTCCAGCCCAGCATCAGCTTCATCACTCCTCACCTTCTGCTCTTTTCCCCTTCCCCAGGGGTCGACACTGGATGCCAGCAGCCTGGAGAAGCTGCTCCAGCGCCAGGCTCAGGTCAGGGTCACTTGGGGAGCAATCTCAGCCATCCCCACCTCTCTCACACACAGCCAGGGGCTGATGCAGCTCGCCAGGGGCCCTTCCTGCTGTGGGGCTCCTTGGTGAGTGCAGCCCATTTCTTGCAGGCTGGTGACAGGCAGCTGCCAGTTCCCGTGCCCTCCAGCAGTGAAGGCGGATGTGGCCATGCGGATGGTGAGTGTGGAGAAGACAGGGGCAGGATGTCCCTTCTCTCCCGCTCTTGCAGGCAGGCACGCGTGCTGCAATGGGGCTGCCGCTGCCCTTCCCGCAGGGCACATCCGTCCCCATCGCTCTGCGGCAGGAGAGAGCTGAGCCCCGGGGCCTCTCGCTCCCAAGTGAGGCTGCCTCTCTCACGCCCTCAGTAGTGGGGGGACAGCACGGAGGGAGTCTGGGGGTGCTCTCCTGGTGCTTCTCCTCCACGACTCTTTGCTCTGTTTCCCTTGGCAGCAGGTGGGCCCTGCAGGAGCAGGAGGAGGCTGCCGTGGCCATTTGCACGGCCAGGGACCCTGGCTGCGGCAGAGGCACCAGGGCCATCGGGCTCTGCCGGACCAGGAGCCCTCTTTGGCCGGCCCCTGGCAGATCTGTGCAGCCAGGACGGCAGGCTGCCACAGCCCATCCAGGTAAGCCAGCCTGGCTGGGGGGTCCCCATCCCATCCTATCCCATCCTGACAGCTCCTCCAGAGAGAGCCTGTCCCCAGCACCTACCTCAGCGCCTGTCTCCAGCCCAGCAACTCTCCTGCTCTGTGCCCTCAGGGACCTGCTGGCTCTGCTCAGTGAGCGTGGCCCATCCACGGAGGGGATCTTCCGGCTGGCAGCCAGCCAGCGCGCCTGCCGAGAGGTCAGGGAGGCCCTGGACAGCGGGCTGCCGGTGCAGCTGGAAAACCAGCCCGTGCTGCTGCTGGCTGTCCTCCTGAAGGTGAGCCCTGCTGACCCCGAGCCCTGCAGCCCCTGGCTCTCTTGGTGCCGATGGGCACCTGCGGGAGCACAAGCAGAAACCCAGCCGCCTGCTCGTGAGCCAGAGGGCTGGGGATGCTGCGGCTGCTCCTGGAGGCAGCGGCCAAAGCCTCACCTGAAGCCCTTGGCACTGCAGGACCTCCTCCGGAAGATCCCCTCCACGCTCCTCGACGTCCCAGCTGTTCGAGGAGTGGATGCGTGCCATGGACAAGACCAGCAGGCAGGAGAGGCTGGCAGCACTCAGACAGTAAGTGTGGCAGCAGCCAGCAGGGACTGGCACAGGCTGGGACTACACTGCAAAGCAGCGGCCAGCCTGAAATAGCCATGGCTCCTGCAAGCCACCTCCTGCTGCTGTGGGGTTTATGTCTGGGGTAAAAAAGGCACCGAAAAGCTTTTCTCTCCAGGGAGCACTTCCCACAGGCACTGGGGCTTGCTCCAACAGGGGCCGCTTTCAGAAGAGCAGGGAGAGAGGCAGTTGGCCCTATCTCAGCAAAAGCAGTCCCTCTGCTGTAGAGCAGGCAGCGGCCTTGGCTGAGAGCAGCCTGGGAGACCTCTGTTGTCAACACCGACTTCATTAACGCTGTGCTCCTGTTTCCCCCAGGGTGGCCAGCAAGCTCCCGGAGGCCAACCTGCTCCTGCTCCGCCACTTGCTGTCGCTGCTTAGCAGCATCAGCAAGAGCGTGGCCACAACCAAGATGACTGCTGGGAACCTGGCCATCTGCCTGGCACCAAACCTCCTGAGCCCACCCCAGGAGCTGCCCCTGGATGTCCTGGCTCTGGAGACAGGGAAGGTACGCTGTGTTCACCACCCCAGCTACAGAGTCCCCAGCCCAGCCCAGCGTTGCTGCTCACAGGGCCCTGGCTGCCTCCTCCCATCAGCAAAGCCATGGGGCAGCAGTCAGGAGGAGCAGCCCCACGGCTGCACCTTCCTGCGCAGAAGCGCAGGTCAGGCTGGGAAAGGCTGTCTGAGCCCTCCTCAGCCCCCTCGCTGACACCAGTGGTTTGCTGTGTGCAGGTGACGCAGCTCGTCGAGCTCCTCATCGACCACCATGAGGAGCTCCTTGGAGAGCAGGCGGCCGGGCTGGCCAGCGGGGGGGATGAGGAGACACCAGCACCTCAAGCAGAGCTGGAAACAGCAGAGGTAAGTGAAGTGCACGAGCAGTGTGACAACAAAAGCCTCCCCTCTCAGAAGGGGCGGCTGCTGCCGCAGCAGGGACAAGCACGGTCCTCCACCAGCCTGCAGCTCCGCCGAGGTGCAGAGCAAGGCTGATGCAGGTTGGCCATCCCGCTTTGTTGAGCTGATCCCACCACACTGGCTCAGCTGAGCTGAGCAAACCCATCCAAGGGATGCGCCTTTTAGAGCCGGGGTAGCAACTGTGCAGGGAGGTCCTTGCCCCCTGCTAACCAACACATTGGCATTGCAGGTGCCTCCCATTGCTCCTGAGAGCAAACAGCAGAGGAGCTTCTCCGGGGAGAAAAGGTAAAACTGCCTGGCTTTGCTTGGTTCAAGGTAATCATGGCTTCACTTGTCTAACAATACTGTTGAATGGAAAGGTTCCCAAGCTCTTCGCGGAACACCAGGAAGCGAAGAGCAACCTGGGAAGAGGGCAGCGACGGGCCACCGTGCCCGAAGAAGAGCAAACCCGAGCTCTCAGGGATGGGGAGACTGAAGAAATTCAAGCAGGGGAAGAACAAGGCACCCCCGGTATGTAGCAGAGCCTGTGCTCCATCTTTTTGCCAAGCTCTGAGTATAGCAAACGTTCCTGAGGTGCACAGGATGGTCCTGCCTCAGGGGAACATGTATGCCAGGAGAAACATGCTACCCCAGCATTGCCTGCCAACCTGTGATTTTAGTATGGCAGAGAGAGGGATGCTGCTGCTTGGGTTTTGGAAAGGACCATACCCCAGCTTCCCAGGCTCCCTGCCGAGCCCTGCTGCCTGGCAAGGGGGCACTGCACATCTCTGTCAACGTGCCGTGCTCTGAGGGTATCACATGTGTTGAGAAGGGACCAAAGCAACACTGTAGTTGTCAGTTAGGAGCCAGTAAGGAGCCTCTCTCCTGTGCTAGCAATGACCCTTTTTACAGCATAGTTCTGAAAAACCCAGGAGCCGAGTCCCGCCTGCTCCTGCCCTCATGGCTTCATCAGCGCTTTCTGACTCTGCCCGTGTAGGTGCCCATTTACTGCTTCAGCTCCCCGCATGAGCTCTGCTGCCTGGGCTCGGCGTTCCACCCTGCGGGCCCAGCACCACCTCGGCAGCGGCGAGGACAGAGCCACCATGTCCTTCTGCTCTGGATAGAAGGTTCCACCAGCTCGCCCCGGAGCCAGAGCAGCGCCCTCAGACCCATCCCAGCCCTCGCAGGAGGCCTTGCTGGCTCACTCCTCAGCTCCACCAGCAAATGCCAGACCACTGGTGCATCCCCCCAAGTGAGAAGCTGGCCTCTGGACTTCAGCTTACCATGTTCACTACCACCTTTGTTACTATCATTGTTACTACACCGGTTACTATCATTGTTACTACACCGGTTACTATCATTGTTACTACACCGGTTACTACGTTTGTTAATACACTTGTTTCTGTGTTTATAACTACGTTTATTAGTCTTTTTCTACATCTTTTAGGAACAAATTTTAGGATATACTTTAGGATAGATATAGGATATAGTTTAGGAAACACATTCCGGAATAGAGGATATATTTAGGATATAGTTTAAGGAAGCACGTTATAGGGTAGTAGTTAATTCACGTTGTTTGAGTACTCACTTCGCAGGATCATAGAATAGTTAGGGTTAGAAAAGGATAGTTAGGGTTGGAAAGGACTTCCAGTAATTTCATGTTATGTCACAAGACTACTCTTCGAGTGGCTTTTCATCTGTGTTAGTAAAAAGCAGAAAGAATTACAAAAGTCATATCTCTCTGCCTTGCCATCTGCATCCTGCAGAATGCAAAACAGAAAAGAAAGTATACTGAGAGAGTCTTTGGATTAGGAAAGAAATGACAGAAAGATATTTATGAATGCAGAAGAACTACTGCTACACCTTGAAAAAGATGCGGATGAGCTCCGAAGAGTACTGCCTGCTGTTGGAATACAGCTGCATATCTTAAACACCTGTTAAGTCCAGAAGTAAAGAGAAACTTGCTTCTAAACCAAAATGCAGGCAGGCAGCAGAAAGCAGCACTGAACTGCACTACTGTGTTTTCAGTCACAACTGCTCGTGGTGGGAGAGAGATGCTGAAACAGAAACAAAAGAAGCAACAACAAGGAAACATAATTGAGAAAAAACACAAACCAAAGCAACAGAAAACCAAACAACACCCCCCATCCCCCACCCCACCTCTTCCCCACCACCGCCAAAAGAAAAAGGAAAAAAAAAAAAAGAAAAAACCAACACAAACCAAACAAAACCCTTAAATCCTATTTGGGGAAAAAAAAAAAAAAAAGAAAAAAAATCCCTCAGATCTCTCTGCACTCTGATGGGAGAAACACTGGGAGATGGTAGCAGGTGTCCCAGGCATCTGCAAACAAAGCCGTGTCAAACTGGGTACCAAGAGAGTGATCTGTTAATAACAGGGGTGAGCGGCTGATACGCGTTTATTCCCTTTTGCATTTGCTGGAATACATTGTGCAGACTGCCGGCAGTTCTCGGCGTTGCTTCTATCTATTATGCCTTTCTGAATTTTCTTTACCATTTCTACACAAAAATGAAGTGTCAAATGCATACCTGGCCAGTCTCTATGTTTGGATGAGTCCCTTCCCTTTTTATTCCTCTCTCCATCTCTGGGTTTCCCTTCTCTCTCTATCTGGTACTTACCTGTCCAAGAAGACAAAAAAGGTCACGCGATGGCTACATTTGTATAAGCCTTTTCTTTCTCCCAGGAGCTTTGTTTTTTCTCCTAAAACACCTGAGGAGACACTTGCATCCAAGAAAAGGTCTTAACAAGGAAAGAACTTGAGCACATTGCTGATACTTCTAATCTGAGAAACAAAAGCACTACTTCTGCCCAGAAGGCCACTGGTCAGTATTTCTGTGATCTTGCTACGGTTTCATTCCATCCTCCTTCACATTCAGTACCAAAGCCCCAAATCTCTTGGCCATGCTGACATACCACAGACTCTCCTAGGAAGAGAGCAATATGAAGAGCATACGGAACTTCTATTTATGAAAAGGGGATTATATCTTGTCACCTGGAAAAGTTAGAAATGCTAAGTAACTGTCCTGGGTTGAGCAGCAGCAGTCATTTTTCTCCTTCTTAGGAGCTAGTACAGTGCTGTGTTTTGATCTTTTGGCCTGGGAACAGTGCTGATAACGCCGATGTTTTCAGTTGCTCCTCGAATGTTTGGTCTGGCCAAGGACTTTCTGAGCCTCATGCTCTGCCAGGGAGGAGGGGAGGCCAGGAGGAAGCAGAGACAGGACACCTGACCCAAACTAGCCAAAGAGGTATTCCATACCACAGCACAGCATGCCCAGGATGTAACGGGGAGTGACCCGGAAGGGCTGGTGGGACTGCAGGGTTGGAGAAGGTATTGGTCGGTGCTCGGCTGGGGGGAGTGGGGCGAGTTATTGGTCGGCGTGTGTTGAGGTGTTGTATTCTTTCCTCTTGTTATTTCCTCTATCATTATTATTATTGGTGGTAGCAGTAGTGATTTGTGTTATACCTTAGTTACTAAACTGTTCTTATCTCAACCCGTGGGAGTTGCATTCTTTTCGATTCTCCTCTCCGTCCCTCCAGGAGCAGGGGGAGGGCAAGAAGTGGGGGAGTGAGTGAACGAGGTTTGTGGTTCGGTTTAAACCATGACAGTAACAAACGGACAGCCACTTCAAATCTACCGCATCTAAAAAGTAGCTGATGAAGTGTCTGAAGAGCCTCACTGACTATTAAAACAGAAGGCATTACACTGATAACTGTGCATGCATCGACTGTCTCTATGCGTATGTTAAACAGATTGGTGTTGGCTCCGGTCTTGTTCAACATCTTTGTCGCTGACATGGATAGTGTGGGATTGAGTGCGCCCTCAGCAAGTTTGCTGATGACACCAAGCCGTGTGGTTCGGTTGATACACTTGGAGGGAAGGGATGCCATCCAGAGGGACCTCGACACGCTTGGGAGGTGGGCTGATGCCAACCTTATGAAGTTCAACCATGCCAAGTGCAAGGTCCTACACCTGGGTCAGAGCAATCCCAGGCACAGCTACAGACTGGGCAGAGAAGAGATTCAGAGCAGCCCTGCGGAGAAGGACTTGGGGGTGCTGGTCGATGAGAAAATGACCATGAGCCGGCTGCAGTGTGCGCTCGCAGCCCAGAAAGCCAACCGTATCCTGGGCTGCATCAAAAGGAGCGTGACCAGCAGGACAAAGGAGGTGATCCTGCCCCTCTGCTCAGCTCTCGTGAGACCTCACCTGGAGTATTGTGTGCAGTTCGGGTGTCCTCAACAGAAAACGGACATGGAACTGCTGGAACAAGTCCAGAGGAGGGCCACGAGGATGATCAGGGGACTGGAGCACCTCCCGTATGAAGACAGGCTGAGGAAGTTGGGGCTGCATGGATGTGAGAATTTAACATATTTGACTTCTGATTATCACTTTAAGCTTATCTCCTTGCTGCTCCTTTGTGAATTCCCCCAGCTTCCATCTCCTGATGGATGGTCCCTTCAATGAATGGTCCCTTCAACGGTCCCCCCTGAAGGGGCCTACAATAGGCATCCTTTTGGGCCGCCTTCAGACACCAGAAGGCTGTTAATTGTGTGGAGGAAGAGGTTGTTAGAAAGTCCATAGAAAGGTAAGAAAGGTAAAATCTCAGACAAGAAGCAGGACAGAGCTAGGAATCATTTTTATCTCGAGTATTCAAGAAGAAAAAGGGACCTTTCCAACCCTAACTATTCTGTGATGCTACGAAGAACAACATGGAAAGAGACATAATCGTAATAGTCTCAGGAGACCTTCTTGCATATACCCTGTGCCTCCCAACAGAGGTCTCGTGGAGATAAGCACCGTGTGCGCCCCATGACAGAATTTCGGAAAAAGAAACTGAAATAAGATGGTGTCAATGGAAGCCAAGCAGGTGCAGCAGAAGAGCAGCTTGGAGCTCCTCCTGGAACTGGGGCGGGAACAGAAATTGTGTGCTCTCTAGAAGCAAGGTCGAGCCTCTCAGGAAGACTACTGAGCTGTGGTTCACACATGGAGGGAGACACTACGGCAGGCCGAAGCTCAGCTAGAGATGCAACTGGTCTGTGTTCCGTCAGAATACAACAAAAGGCTTTTTGAAGTATGCTGAAAACAAGCGGAGGCCTAAGGAAAGTATTGGACTGATGCTTTATGAAGGTGGCCACCGAAAAGTGGGGATGAAGAAAAGACAGAGGCATTTAATGCTTTTGCATTGCCTCAGTCCTCAGTGCGCATGGTAGACCTGGGGCTCCCTGGTCCTGTGAGTTGGAAAACCATGGCTGCAGGAGCCGTGACTTTCCATTGGTGGACACTGCAGCTATAAGGGAGCAGTCTTCAGGGCCGGATCTGGACATAGGCATCCTGGAGAGAGCCCCACAGGGCTCCCCCCCACCTGGTCCCCCAGGTCACAATGGCGTTCCGTACTAACCCAGTGCTACCCCAGCAACAGCCCCAGTGCCTGCACGGACGGTGCTGCGAGTGGCAGCACCAGCGGCACTGGGGTGCTTCTCTCTTGCGGAGGAGCGCTCCAACCCTGAGCGTAGCGAGTTTTTACTTGCGACTCTTCTCGTGGCCCTGTCAGGATGGGGCAGTGGCTCTGCTGCTGCGGGTCCAGGTGGGTTCCCCAACAGCTCGGGGATGCACCGGCAGAGCCGGGCCCCGCAGCAACCGCCTTGCTCATGCCCGATGCCGTCTGCCCTGCAGGGATGACCCTGGCCCTGAGCAGCAGCGCGAGCCCGACCCGGTGCTGCCAGAGCCGCTGCTGCGGGAGCGCGTGCGGGTGACCCAGGGCCATGGCCAGAGGAAGAAGAGGGACCTCCTCCTCTTCAGAGACACCCTGGTCATCACCAAGACCAAGTAAGACTGGCAGAGCCCAGCTGCCTTTCCTCGCAAGCCCTGGCCCTGGCACCAGGGCACCAGAGCAGGGACAGCCAACGAGCAGCCCCGGGGCCCCAGCACCCTGATGCTGGATGCACCCGTGGCCTTGCCCATGGCTGGTGGGCACTAGAGGGGAGCCAGCGGGCTCGGCCACCTCCAGGTCACTCCCTGCTGCTCCTCTCTGCAGACGTGGCAGCGCCCCGCGCCCGCTGCTGTGCCTGGCCCTGGGCCTGCTCCAGGTGCTCAGCGGCGGCAAGGGCTCAGCTGGTGATGCTGCTGAGGAGGAGGAGGAGGAGGAGGAAGGGAAGGCCACCAGCTCCCTTGTCTTCCTCTGGCCCTGTGGCTCCTGTGTTGTCACCTTCTGGTGAGTCTTGGTGCAACGTTCCACCAGAGGGGTGGGCAGCTCCTCTGTCCTGCCCCATGGGGCATCATGTGCTGGGGCACAGCAGGCACTCAGGCTGTTTCTCCTCTCTTTTGGCAGCTCACGGGCAGCGAAGGAGATCTGGGTCAGCGCCCTCCTTGGGTAAGCCCTGCCTGGCACTGCAGCAGGGACAGCCTGGGCAGTCAGAGCACCCATCATGGGGGATGCTCCATGTGTGCCATGGATGCTGAAACACCCTGTCTGAGCTGGGCAGAGGTTTCCTCACAGCTGCAGGCAGAGGTGTCACCACTGCGTAGCGGGCACAGCTGGCAGAGCTGCCTCATCCAGCTGTGTCCAGCCAACACCTGCCCAGCCCCATTCTCGCCACTGCCGCTGCTCCCGCTCCACTGCCAGGCGGTCCTGGCTGGTCCTGGCAGCGTGGAAGCGCTCCCCAGGCTCGCAGCGGAGGGAAGAGCTGGCTCGGGTCTCACACAGCTCTTTCTCTGCCCCTTCCCCATGCACAGACCACCGGAAGGAGTTCAGGGAGCCCGGGTGACCCAGCTGCCGTCCATACAGCTGGTGATGAAGGAGCTGAGTGGCCGCCACGCTGTGAGTGTCCCTCCTGCCTCTGCTCTGCCCCCAAGGGCTCCTCCAGCCCAGCATCAGCTTCATCACTCCTCACCTTCTGCTCTTTTCCCCTTCCCCAGGGGTCGACACTGGATGCCAGCAGCCTGGAGAAGCTGCTCCAGCGCCAGGCTCAGGTCAGGGTCACTTGGGGAGCAATCTCAGCCATCCCCACCTCTCTCACACACAGCCAGGGGCTGATGCAGCTCGCCAGGGGCCCTTCCTGCTGTGGGGCTCCTTGGTGAGTGCAGCCCATTTCTTGCAGGCTGGTGACAGGCAGCTGCCAGTTCCCGTGCCCTCCAGCAGTGAAGGCGGATGTGGCCATGCGGATGGTGAGTGTGGAGAAGACAGGGGCAGGATGTCCCTTCTCTCCCGCTCTTGCAGGCAGGCACGCGTGCTGCAATGGGGCTGCCGCTGCCCTTCCCGCAGGGCACATCCGTCCCCATCGCTCTGCGGCAGGAGAGAGCTGAGCCCCGGGGCCTCTCGCTCCCAAGTGAGGCTGCCTCTCTCACGCCCTCAGTAGTGGGGGGACAGCACGGAGGGAGTCTGGGGGTGCTCTCCTGGTGCTTCTCCTCCACGACTCTTTGCTCTGTTTCCCTTGGCAGCAGGTGGGCCCTGCAGGAGCAGGAGGAGGCTGCCGTGGCCATTTGCACGGCCAGGGACCCTGGCTGCGGCAGAGGCACCAGGGCCATCGGGCTCTGCCGGACCAGGAGCCCTCTTTGGCCGGCCCCTGGCAGATCTGTGCAGCCAGGACGGCAGGCTGCCACAGCCCATCCAGGTAAGCCAGCCTGGCTGGGGGGTCCCCATCCCATCCTATCCCATCCTGACAGCTCCTCCAGAGAGAGCCTGTCCCCAGCACCTACCTCAGCGCCTGTCTCCAGCCCAGCAACTCTCCTGCTCTGTGCCCTCAGGACCTGCTGGCTCTGCTCAGTGAGCGTGGCCCATCCACGGAGGGGATCTTCCGGCTGGCAGCCAGCCAGCGCGCCTGCCGAGAGGTCAGGGAGGCCCTGGACAGCGGGCTGCCGGTGCAGCTGGAAAACCAGCCCGTGCTGCTGCTGGCTGTCCTCCTGAAGGTGAGCCCTGCTGACCCCGAGCCCTGCAGCCCCTGGCTCTCTTGGTGCCGATGGGCACCTGCGGGAGCACAAGCAGAAACCCAGCCGCCTGCTCGTGAGCCAGAGGGCTGGGGATGCTGCGGCTGCTCCTGGAGGCAGCGGCCAAAGCCTCACCTGAAGCCCTTGGCACTGCAGGACCTCCTCCGGAAGATCCCCTCCACGCTCCTCGACGTCCAGCTGTTCGAGGAGTGGATGCGTGCCATGGACAAGACCAGCAGGCAGGAGAGGCTGGCAGCACTCAGACAGTAAGTGTGGCAGCAGCCAGCAGGGACTGGCACAGGCTGGGACTACACTGCAAAGCAGCGGCCAGCCTGAAATAGCCATGGCTCCTGCAAGCCACCTCCTGCTGCTGTGGGGTTTATGTCTGGGGTAAAAAAGGCACCGAAAAGCTTTTCTCTCCAGGGAGCACTTCCCACAGGCACTGGGGCTTGCTCCAACAGGGGCCGCTTTCAGAAGAGCAGGGAGAGAGGCAGTTGGCCCTATCTCAGCAAAAGCAGTCCCTCTGCTGTAGAGCAGGCAGCGGCCTTGGCTGAGAGCAGCCTGGGAGACCTCTGTTGTCAACACCGACTTCATTAACGCTGTGCTCCTGTTCCCCCAGGGTGGCCAGCAAGCTCCCGGAGGCCAACCTGCTCCTGCTCCGCCACTTGCTGTCGCTGCTTAGCAGCATCAGCAAGAGCGTGGCCACAACCAAGATGACTGCTGGGAACCTGGCCATCTGCCTGGCACCAAACCTCCTGAGCCCACCCCAGGAGCTGCCCCTGGATGTCCTGGCTCTGGAGACAGGGAAGGTACGCTGTGTTCACCACCCAGCTACAGAGTCCCCAGCCCAGCCCAGCGTTGCTGCTCACAGGGCCCTGGCTGCCTCCTCCCATCAGCAAAGCCATGGGGCAGCAGTCAGGAGGAGCAGCCCCACGGCTGCACCTTCCTGCGCAGAAGCGCAGGTCAGGCTGGGAAAGGCTGTCTGAGCCCTCCTCAGCCCCCTCGGTGACACCAGTGGTTTGCTGTGTGCAGGTGACGCAGCTCGTCGAGCTCCTCATCGACCACCATGAGGAGCTCCTTGGAGAGCAGGCGGCCGGGCTGGCCAGCGGGGGGGATGAGGAGACACCAGCACCTCAAGCAGAGCTGGAAACAGCAGAGGTAAGTGAAGTGCACGAGCAGTGTGACAACAAAAGCCTCCCCTCTCAGAAGGGGCGGCTGCTGCCGCAGCAGGGACAAGCACGGTCCTCCACCAGCCTGCAGCTCCGCCGAGGTGCAGAGCAAGGCTGATGCAGGTTGGCCATCCCGCTTTGTTGAGCTGATCCCACCACACTGGCTCAGCTGAGCTGAGCAAACCCATCCAAGGGATGCGCCTTTTAGAGCCGGGGTAGCAACTGTGCAGGGAGGTCCTTGCCCCCTGCTAACCAACACATTGGCATTGCAGGTGCCTCCCATTGCTCCTGAGAGCAAACAGCAGAGGAGCTTCTCCGGGGAGAAAAGGTAAAACTGCCTGGCTTTGCTTGGTTCAAGGTAATCATGGCTTCACTTGTCTAACAATACTGTTGAATGGAAAGGTTCCCAAGCTCTTCGCGGAACACCAGGAAGCGAAGAGCAACCTGGGAAGAGGGCAGCGACGGGCCACCGTGCCCGAAGAAGAGCAAACCCGAGCTCTCAGGGATGGGAGACTGAAGAAATTCAAGCAGGGGAAGAACAAGGCACCCCGGTATGTAGCAGAGCCTGTGCTCCATCTTTTTGCCAAGCTCTGAGTATAGCAAACGTTCCTGAGGTGCACAGGATGGTCCTGCCTCAGGGGAACATGTATGCCAGGAGAAACATGCTACCCCAGCATTGCCTGCCAACCTGTGATTTTAGTATGGCAGAGAGAGGGATGCTGCTGCTTGGGTTTTGGAAAGGACCATACCCCAGCTTCCCAGGCTCCCTGCCGAGCCCTGCTGCCTGGCAAGGGGGCACTGCACATCTCTGTCAACGTGCCGTGCTCTGAGGGTATCACATGTGTTGAGAAGGGACCAAAGCAACACTGTAGTTGTCAGTTAGGAGCCAGTAAGGAGCCTCTCTCCTGTGCTAGCAATGACCCTTTTTACAGCATAGTTCTGAAAAACCCAGGAGCCGAGTCCCGCCTGCTCCTGCCCTCATGGCTTCATCAGCGCTTTCTGACTCTGCCCGTGTAGGTGCCCATTTACTGCTTCAGCTCCCCGCATGAGCTCTGCTGCCTGGGCTCGGCGTTCCACCCTGCGGGCCCAGCACCACCTCGGCAGCGGCGAGGACAGAGCCACCATGTCCTTCTGCTCTGGATAGAAGGTTCCACCAGCTCGCCCCGGAGCCAGAGCAGCGCCCTCAGACCCATCCCAGCCCTCGCAGGAGGCCTTGCTGGCTCACTCCTCAGCTCCACCAGCAAATGCCAGACCACTGGTGCATCCCCCCAAGTGAGAAGCTGGCCTCTGGACTTCAGCTTACCATGTTCACTACCACCTTTGTTACTATCATTGTTACTACACCGGTTACTATCATTGTTACTACACCGGTTACTATCATTGTTACTACACCGGTTACTACGTTTGTTAATACACTTGTTTCTGTGTTTATAACTACGTTTATTAGTCTTTTTCTACATCTTTTAGGAACAAATTTTAGGATATACTTTAGGATAGATATAGGATATAGTTTAGGAAACACATTCCGGAATAGAGGATATATTTAGGATATAGTTTAAGGAAGCACGTTATAGGGTAGTAGTTAATTCACGTTGTTTGAGTACTCACTTCGCAGGATCATAGAATAGTTAGGGTTAGAAAAGGATAGTTAGGGTTGGAAAGGACTTCCAGTAATTTCATGTTATGTCACAAGACTACTCTTCGAGTGGCTTTTCATCTGTGTTAGTAAAAAGCAGAAAGAATTACAAAAGTCATATCTCTCTGCCTTGCCATCTGCATCCTGCAGAATGCAAAACAGAAAAGAAAGTATACTGAGAGAGTCTTTGGATTAGGAAAGAAATGACAGAAAGATATTTATGAATGCAGAAGAACTACTGCTACACCTTGAAAAAGATGCGGATGAGCTCCGAAGAGTACTGCCTGCTGTTGGAATACAGCTGCATATCTTAAACACCTGTTAAGTCCAGAAGTAAAGAGAAACTTGCTTCTAAACCAAAATGCAGGCAGGCAGCAGAAAGCAGCACTGAACTGCACTACTGTGTTTTCAGTCACAACTGCTCGTGGTGGGAGAGAGATGCTGAAACAGAAACAAAAGAAGCAACAACAAGGAAACATAATTGAGAAAAAACACAAACCAAAGCAACAGAAAACCAAACAACACCCCCCATCCCCCACCCCACCTCTTCCCCACCACCGCCAAAAGAAAAAGGAAAAAAAAAAAAAGAAAAAACCAACACAAACCAAACAAAACCCTTAAATCCTATTTGGGGAAAAAAAAAAAAAAAAAGGAAAAAAAATCCCTCAGATCTCTCTGCACTCTGATGGGAGAAACACTGGGAGATGGTAGCAGGTGTCCCAGGCATCTGCAAACAAAGCCGTGTCAAACTGGGTACCAAGAGAGTGATCTGTTAATAACAGGGGTGAGCGGCTGATACGCGTTTATTCCCTTTTGCATTTGCTGGAATACATTGTGCAGACTGCCGGCAGTTCTCGGCGTTGCTTCTATCTATTATGCCTTTCTGAATTTTCTTTACCATTTCTACACAAAAATGAAGTGTCAAATGCATACCTGGCCAGTCTCTATGTTTGGATGAGTCCCTTCCCTTTTTATTCCTCTCTCCATCTCTGGGTTTCCCTTCTCTCTCTATCTGGTACTTACCTGTCCAAGAAGACAAAAAAGGTCACGCGATGGCTACATTTGTATAAGCCTTTTCTTTCTCCCAGGAGCTTTGTTTTTTCTCCTAAAACACCTGAGGAGACACTTGCATCCAAGAAAAGGTCTTAACAAGGAAAGAACTTGAGCACATTGCTGATACTTCTAATCTGAGAAACAAAAGCACTACTTCTGCCCAGAAGGCCACTGGTCAGTATTTCTGTGATCTTGCTACGGTTTCATTCCATCCTCCTTCACATTCAGTACCAAAGCCCCAAATCTCTTGGCCATGCTGACATACCACAGACTCTCCTAGGAAGAGAGCAATATGAAGAGCATACGGAACTTCTATTTATGAAAAGGAGATTATATCTTGTCACCTGGAAAAGTTAGAAATGCTAAGTAACTGTCCTGGGTTGAGCAGCAGCAGTCATTTTTCTCCTTCTTAGGAGCTAGTACAGTGCTGTGTTTTGATCTTTTGGCCTGGGAACAGTGCTGATAACGCCGATGTTTTCAGTTGCTCCTCGAATGTTTGGTCTGGCCAAGGACTTTCTGAGCCTCATGCTCTGCCAGGGAGGAGGGGAGGCCAGGAGGAAGCAGAGACAGGACACCTGACCCAAACTAGCCAAAGAGGTATTCCATACCACAGCACAGCATGCCCAGGATGTAACGGGGAGTGACCCGGAAGGGCTGGTGGGACTGCAGGGTTGGAGAAGGTATTGGTCGGTGCTCGGCTGGGGGGAGTGGGGCGAGCTATTGGTCGGCGTGTGTTGAGGTGTTGTATTCTTTCCTCTTGTTATTTCCTCTATCATTATTATTATTGGTGGTAGCAGTAGTGATTTGTGTTATACCTTAGTTACTAAACTGTTCTTATCTCAACCCGTGGGAGTTGCATTCTTTTCGATTCTCCTCTCCGTCCCTCCAGGAGCAGGGGGAGGGCAAGAAGTGGGGGAGTGAGTGAACGAGGTTTGTGGTTCGGTTTAAACCATGACAGTAACAAACGGACAGCCACTTCAAATCTACCGCATCTAAAAAGTAGCTGATGAAGTGTCTGAAGAGCCTCACTGACTATTAAAACAGAAGGCATTACACTGATAACTGTGCATGCATCGACTGTCTCTATGCGTATGTTAAACAGATTGGTGTTGGCTCCGGTCTTGTTCAACATCTTTGTCGCTGACATGGATAGTGTGGGATTGAGTGCGCCCTCAGCAAGTTTGCTGATGACACCAAGCCGTGTGGTTCGGTTGATACACTTGGAGGGAAGGGATGCCATCCAGAGGGACCTCGACACGCTTGGGAGGTGGGCTGATGCCAACCTTATGAAGTTCAACCATGCCAAGTGCAAGGTCCTACACCTGGGTCAGAGCAATCCCAGGCACAGCTACAGACTGGGCAGAGAAGAGATTCAGAGCAGCCCTGCGGAGAAGGACTTGGGGGTGCTGGTCGATGAGAAAATGACCATGAGCCGGCTGCAGTGTGCGCTCGCAGCCCAGAAAGCCAACCTATCCTGGGCTGCATCAAAAGGAGCGTGACCAGCAGGACAAAGGAGGTGATCCTGCCCCTCTGCTCAGCTCTCGTGAGACCTCACCTGGAGTATTGTGTGCAGTTCGGGTGTCCTCAACAGAAAACGGACATGGAACTGCTGGAACAAGTCCAGAGGAGGGCCACGAGGATGATCAGGGGACTGGAGCACCTCCCGTATGAAGACAGGCTGAGGAAGTTGGGGCTGCATGGATGTGAGAATTTAACATATTTGACTTCTGATTATCACTTTAAGCTTATCTCCTTGCTGCTCCTTTGTGAATTCCCCCAGCTTCCATCTCCTGATGGATGGTCCCTTCAATGAATGGTCCCTTCAACGGTCCCCCCTGAAGGGGCCTACAATAGGCATCCTTTTGGGCCGCCTTCAGACACCAGAAGGCTGTTAATTGTGTGGAGGAAGAGGTTGTTAGAAAGTCCATAGAAAGGTAAGAAAGGTAAAATCTCAGACAAGAAGCAGGACAGAGCTAGGAATCATTTTTATCTCGAGTATTCAAGAAGAAAAAGGGACCTTTCCAACCCTAACTATTCTGTGATGCTACGAAGAACAACATGGAAAGAGACATAATCGTAATAGTCTCAGGAGACCTTCTTGCATATACCCTGTGCCTCCCAACAGAGGTCTCGTGGAGATAAGCACCGTGTGCGCCCCATGACAGAATTTCGGGAAAAGAAACTGAAATAAGATGGTGTCAATGGAAGCCAAGCAGGTGCAGCAGAAGAGCAGCTTGGAGCTCCTCCTGGAACTGGGGCGGGAACAGAAATTGTGTGCTCTCTAGAAGCAAGGTCGAGCCTCTCAGGAAGACTACTGAGCTGTGGTTCACACATGGAGGGAGACACTACGGCAGGCCGAAGCTCAGCTAGAGATGCAACTGGTCTGTGTTCCGTCAGAATACAACAAAAGGCTTTTTGAAGTATGCTGAAAACAAGCGGAGGCCTAAGGAAAGTATTGGACTGATGCTTTATGAAGGTGGCCACCGAAAAGTGGGGATGAAGAAAAGACAGAGGCATTTAATGCTTTTGCATTGCCTCAGTCCTCAGTGCGCATGGTAGACCTGGGGCTCCCTGGTCCTGTGAGTTGGAAAACCATGGCTGCAGGAGCCGTGACTTTCCATTGGTGGACACTGCAGCTATAAGGGAGCAGTCTTCAGGGCCGGATCTGGACATAGGCATCCTGGAGAGAGCCCCACAGGGCTCCCCCCCACCTGGTCCCCCAGGTCACAATGGCGTTCCGTACTAACCCAGTGCTACCCCAGCAACAGCCCCAGTGCCTGCACGGACGGTGCTGCGAGTGGCAGCACCAGCGGCACTGGGGTGCTTCTCTCTTGCGGAGGAGCGCTCCAACCCTGAGCGTAGCGAGTTTTTACTTGCGACTCTTCTCGTGGCCCTGTCAGGATGGGGCAGTGGCTCTGCTGCTGCGGGTCCAGGTGGGTTCCCCAACAGCTCGGGGATGCACCGGCAGAGCCGGGCCCCGCAGCAACGGCCTTGCTCATGCCCGATGCCGTCTGCCCTGCAGGGATGACCCTGGCCCTGAGCAGCAGCGCGAGCCCGACCCGGTGCTGCCAGAGCCGCTGCTGCGGGAGCGCGTGCGGGTGACCCAGGGCCGTGGCCAGAGGAAGAAGAGGGACCTCCTCCTCTTCAGAGACACCCTGGTCATCACCAAGACCAAGTAAGACTGGCAGAGCCCAGCTGCCTTTCCTCGCAAGCCCTGGCCCTGGCACCAGGGCACCAGAGCAGGGACAGCCAACGAGCAGCCCCGGGGCCCCAGCACCCTGATGCTGGATGCACCCGTGGCCTTGCCCATGGCTGGTGGGCACTAGAGGGGAGCCAGCGGGCTCGGCCACCTCCAGGTCACTCCCTGCTGCTCCTCTCTGCAGACGTGGCAGCGCCCCGCGCCCGCTGCTGTGCCTGGCCCTGGGCCTGCTCCAGGTGCTCAGCGGCGGCAAGGGCTCAGCTGGTGATGCTGCTGAGGAGGAGGAGGAGGAGGAGGAAGGGAAGGCCACCAGCTCCCTTGTCTTCCTCTGGCCCTGTGGCTCCTGTGTTGTCACCTTCTGGTGAGTCTTGGTGCAACGTTCCACCAGAGGGGTGGGCAGCTCCTCTGTCCTGCCCCATGGGGCATCATGTGCTGGGGCACAGCAGGCGCTCAGGCTGTTTCTCCTCTCTTTTGGCAGCTCACGGGCAGCGAAGGAGATCTGGGTCAGCGCCCTCCTTGGGTAAGCCCTGCCTGGCACTGCAGCAGGGACAGCCTGGGCAGTCAGAGCACCCATCATGGGGGATGCTCCATGTGTGCCATGGAGGCTGAAACACCCTGTCTGAGCTGGGCAGAGGTTTCCTCACAGCTGCAGGCAGAGGTGTCACCACTGCGTAGCGGGCACAGCTGGCAGAGCTGCCTCATCCAGCTGTGTCCAGCCAACACCTGCCCAGCCCCATTCTCGCCACTGCCGCTGCTCCCGCTCCACTGCCAGGCGGTCCTGGCTGGTCCTGGCAGCGTGGAAGCGCTCCCCAGGCTCGCAGCGGAGGGAAGAGCTGGCTCGGGTCTCACACAGCTCTTTCTCTGCCCCTTCCCCATGCACAGACCACCGGAAGGAGTTCAGGGAGCCCGGGTGACCCAGCTGCCGTCCATACAGCTGGTGATGAAGGAGCTGAGTGGCCGCCACGCTGTGAGTGTCCCTCCTGCCTCTGCTCTGCCCCCAAGGGCTCCTCCAGCCCAGCATCAGCTTCATCACTCCTCACCTTCTGCTCTTTTCCCCTTCCCCAGGGGTCGACACTGGATGCCAGCAGCCTGGAGAAGCTGCTCCAGCGCCAGGCTCAGGTCAGGGTGACTTGGGGAGCAATCTCAGCCATCCCCACCTCTCTCACACACAGCCAGGGGCTGATGCAGCTCGCCAGGGGCCCTTCCTGCTGTGGGGCTCCTTGGTGAGTGCAGCCCATTTCTCGCAGGCTGGTGACAGGCAGCTGCCAGTTCCCGTGCCCTCCAGCAGTGAAGGCGGATGTGGCCATGCGGATGGTGAGTGTGGAGAAGACAGGGGCAGGATGTCCCTTCTCTCCCGCTCTTGCAGGCAGGCACGCGTGCTGCAATGGGGCTGCCGCTGCCCTTCCCGCAGGGCACATCCGTCCCCATCGCTCTGCGGCAGGAGAGAGCTGAGCCCCGGGGCCTCTCGCTCCCAAGTGAGGCTGCCTCTCTCACGCCCTCAGTAGTGGGGGGACAGCACGGAGGGAGTCTGGGGGTGCTCTCCTGGTGCTTCTCCTCCACGACTCTTTGCTCTGTTTCCCTTGGCAGCAGGTGGGCCCTGCAGGAGCAGGAGGAGGCTGCCGTGGCCATTTGCACGGCCAGGGACCCTGGCTGCGGCAGAGGCACCAGGGCCATCGGGCTCTGCCGGACCAGGAGCCCTCTTTGGCCGGCCCCTGGCAGATCTGTGCAGCCAGGACGGCAGGCTGCCACAGCCCATCCAGGTAAGCCAGCCTGGCTGGGGGGTCCCCATCCCATCCTATCCCATCCTGACAGCTCCTCCAGAGAGAGCCTGTCCCCAGCACCTACCTCAGCGCCTGTCTCCAGCCCAGCAACTCTCCTGCTCTGTGCCCTCAGGACCTGCTGGCTCTGCTCAGTGAGCGTGGCCCATCCACGGAGGGGATCTTCCGGCTGGCAGCCAGCCAGCGCGCCTGCCGAGAGGTCAGGGAGGCCCTGGACAGCGGGCTGCCGGTGCAGCTGGAAAACCAGCCCGTGCTGCTGCTGGCTGTCCTCCTGAAGGTGAGCCCTGCTGACCCCGAGCCCTGCAGCCCCTGGCTCTCTTGGTGCCGATGGGCACCTGCGGGAGCACAAGCAGAAACCCAGCCGCCTGCTCGTGAGCCAGAGGGCTGGGGATGCTGCGGCTGCTCCTGGAGGCAGCGGCCAAAGCCTCACCTGAAGCCCTTGGCACTGCAGGACCTCCTCCGGAAGATCCCCTCCACGCTCCTCGACGTCCAGCTGTTCGAGGAGTGGATGCGTGCCATGGACAAGACCAGCAGGCAGGAGAGGCTGGCAGCACTCAGACAGTAAGTGTGGCAGCAGCCAGCAGGGACTGGCACAGGCTGGGACTACACTGCAAAGCAGCGGCCAGCCTGAAATAGCCATGGCTCCTGCAAGCCACCTCCTGCTGCTGTGGGGTTTATGTCTGGGGTAAAAAAGGCACCGAAAAGCTTTTCTCTCCAGGGAGCACTTCCCACAGGCACTGGGGCTTGCTCCAACAGGGGCCGCTTTCAGAAGAGCAGGGAGAGAGGCAGTTGGCCCTATCTCAGCAAAAGCAGTCCCTCTGCTGTAGAGCAGGCAGCGGCCTTGGCTGAGAGCAGCCTGGGAGACCTCTGTTGTCAACACCGACTTCATTAACGCTGTGCTCCTGTTCCCCCAGGGTGGCCAGCAAGCTCCCGGAGGCCAACCTGCTCCTGCTCCGCCACTTGCTGTCGCTGCTTAGCAGCATCAGCAAGAGCGTGGCCACAACCAAGATGACTGCTGGGAACCTGGCCATCTGCCTGGCACCAAACCTCCTGAGCCCACCCCAGGAGCTGCCCCTGGATGTCCTGGCTCTGGAGACAGGGAAGGTACGCTGTGTTCACCACCCAGCTACAGAGTCCCCAGCCCAGCCCAGCGTTGCTGCTCACAGGGCCCTGGCTGCCTCCTCCCATCAGCAAAGCCATGGGGCAGCAGTCAGGAGGAGCAGCCCCACGGCTGCACCTTCCTGCGCAGAAGCGCAGGTCAGGCTGGGAAAGGCTGTCTGAGCCCTCCTCAGCCCCCTCGGTGACACCAGTGGTTTGCTGTGTGCAGGTGACGCAGCTCGTCGAGCTCCTCATCGACCACCATGAGGAGCTCCTTGGAGAGCAGGCGGCCGGGCTGGCCAGCGGGGGGGATGAGGAGACACCAGCACCTCAAGCAGAGCTGGAAACAGCAGAGGTAAGTGAAGTGCACGAGCAGTGTGACAACAAAAGCCTCCCCTCTCAGAAGGGGCGGCTGCTGCCGCAGCAGGGACAAGCACGGTCCTCCACCAGCCTGCAGCTCCGCCGAGGTGCAGAGCAAGGCTGATGCAGGTTGGCCATCCCGCTTTGTTGAGCTGATCCCACCACACTGGCTCAGCTGAGCTGAGCAAACCCATCCAAGGGATGCGCCTTTTAGAGCCGGGGTAGCAACTGTGCAGGGAGGTCCTTGCCCCCTGCTAACCAACACATTGGCATTGCAGGTGCCTCCCATTGCTCCTGAGAGCAAACAGCAGAGGAGCTTCTCCGGGGAGAAAAGGTAAAACTGCCTGGCTTTGCTTGGTTCAAGGTAATCATGGCTTCACTTGTCTAACAATACTGTTGAATGGAAAGGTTCCCAAGCTCTTCGCGGAACACCAGGAAGCGAAGAGCAACCTGGGAAGAGGGCAGCGACGGGCCACCGTGCCCGAAGAAGAGCAAACCCGAGCTCTCAGGGATGGGAGACTGAAGAAATTCAAGCAGGGGAAGAACAAGGCACCCCGGTATGTAGCAGAGCCTGTGCTCCATCTTTTTGCCAAGCTCTGAGTATAGCAAACGTTCCTGAGGTGCACAGGATGGTCCTGCCTCAGGGGAACATGTATGCCAGGAGAAACATGCTACCCCAGCATTGCCTGCCAACCTGTGATTTTAGTATGGCAGAGAGAGGGATGCTGCTGCTTGGGTTTTGGAAAGGACCATACCCCAGCTTCCCAGGCTCCCTGCCGAGCCCTGCTGCCTGGCAAGGGGGCACTGCACATCTCTGTCAACGTGCCGTGCTCTGAGGGTATCACATGTGTTGAGAAGGGACCAAAGCAACACTGTAGTTGTCAGTTAGGAGCCAGTAAGGAGCCTCTCTCCTGTGCTAGCAATGACCCTTTTTACAGCATAGTTCTGAAAAACCCAGGAGCCGAGTCCCGCCTGCTCCTGCCCTCATGGCTTCATCAGCGCTTTCTGACTCTGCCCGTGTAGGTGCCCATTTACTGCTTCAGCTCCCCGCATGAGCTCTGCTGCCTGGGCTCGGCGTTCCACCCTGCGGGCCCAGCACCACCTCGGCAGCGGCGAGGACAGAGCCACCATGTCCTTCTGCTCTGGATAGAAGGTTCCACCAGCTCGCCCCGGAGCCAGAGCAGCGCCCTCAGACCCATCCCAGCCCTCGCAGGAGGCCTTGCTGGCTCACTCCTCAGCTCCACCAGCAAATGCCAGACCACTGGTGCATCCCCCCAAGTGAGAAGCTGGCCTCTGGACTTCAGCTTACCATGTTCACTACCACCTTTGTTACTATCATTGTTACTACACCGGTTACTATCATTGTTACTACACCGGTTACTATCATTGTTACTACACCGGTTACTACGTTTGTTAATACACTTGTTTCTGTGTTTATAACTACGTTTATTAGTCTTTTTCTACATCTTTTAGGAACAAATTTTAGGATATACTTTAGGATAGATATAGGATATAGTTTAGGAAACACATTCCGGAATAGAGGATATATTTAGGATATAGTTTAAGGAAGCACGTTATAGGGTAGTAGTTAATTCACGTTGTTTGAGTACTCACTTCGCAGGATCATAGAATAGTTAGGGTTAGAAAAGGATAGTTAGGGTTGGAAAGGACTTCCAGTAATTTCATGTTATGTCACAAGACTACTCTTCGAGTGGCTTTTCATCTGTGTTAGTAAAAAGCAGAAAGAATTACAAAAGTCATATCTCTCTGCCTTGCCATCTGCATCCTGCAGAATGCAAAACAGAAAAGAAAGTATACTGAGAGAGTCTTTGGATTAGGAAAGAAATGACAGAAAGATATTTATGAATGCAGAAGAACTACTGCTACACCTTGAAAAAGATGCGGATGAGCTCCGAAGAGTACTGCCTGCTGTTGGAATACAGCTGCATATCTTAAACACCTGTTAAGTCCAGAAGTAAAGAGAAACTTGCTTCTAAACCAAAATGCAGGCAGGCAGCAGAAAGCAGCACTGAACTGCACTACTGTGTTTTCAGTCACAACTGCTCGTGGTGGGAGAGAGATGCTGAAACAGAAACAAAAGAAGCAACAACAAGGAAACATAATTGAGAAAAAACACAAACCAAAGCAACAGAAAACCAAACAACACCCCCCATCCCCCACCCCACCTCTTCCCCACCACCGCCAAAAGAAAAAGGAAAAAAAAAAAAAGAAAAAACCAACACAAACCAAACAAAACCCTTAAATCCTATTTGGGGAAAAAAAAAAAAAAAAAAGAAAAAAAAATCCCTCAGATCTCTCTGCACTCTGATGGGAGAAACACTGGGAGATGGTAGCAGGTGTCCCAGGCATCTGCAAACAAAGCCGTGTCAAACTGGGTACCAAGAGAGTGATCTGTTAATAACAGGGGTGAGCGGCTGATACGCGTTTATTCCCTTTTGCATTTGCTGGAATACATTGTGCAGACTGCCGGCAGTTCTCGGCGTTGCTTCTATCTATTATGCCTTTCTGAATTTTCTTTACCATTTCTACACAAAAATGAAGTGTCAAATGCATACCTGGCCAGTCTCTATGTTTGGATGAGTCCCTTCCCTTTTTATTCCTCTCTCCATCTCTGGGTTTCCCTTCTCTCTCTATCTGGTACTTACCTGTCCAAGAAGACAAAAAAGGTCACGCAATGGCTACATTTGTATAAGCCTTTTCTTTCTCCCAGGAGCTTTGTTTTTTCTCCTAAAACACCTGAGGAGACACTTGCATCCAAGAAAAGGTCTTAACAAGGAAAGAACTTGAGCACATTGCTGATACTTCTAATCTGAGAAACAAAAGCACTACTTCTGCCCAGAAGGCCACTGGTCAGTATTTCTGTGATCTCGCTACGGTTTCATTCCATCCTCCTTCACATTCAGTACCAAAGCCCCAAATCTCTTGGCCATGCTGACATACCACAGACTCTCCTAGGAAGAGAGCAATATGAAGAGCATACGGAACTTCTATTTATGAAAAGGAGATTATATCTTGTCACCTGGAAAAGTTAGAAATGCTAAGTAACTGTCCTGGGTTGAGCAGCAGCAGTCATTTTTCTCCTTCTTAGGAGCTAGTACAGTGCTGTGTTTTGATCTTTTGGCCTGGGAACAGTGCTGATAACGCCGATGTTTTCAGTTGCTCCTCGAATGTTCGGTCTGGCCAAGGACATTCTGAGCCTCATGCTCTGCCAGGGAGGAGGGGAGGCCAGGAGGAAGCAGAGACAGGACACCTGACCCAAACTAGCCAAAGAGGTATTCCATACCACAGCACAGCATGCCCAGGATGTAACGGGGAGTGACCCGGAAGGGCTGGTGGGACTGCAGGGTTGGAGAAGGTATTGGTCGGTGCTCGGCTGGGGGGAGTGGGGCGAGTTATTGGTCGGCGTGTGTTGAGGTGTTGTATTCTTTCCTCTTGTTATTTCCTCTATCATTATTATTATTGGTGGTAGCAGTAGTGATTTGTGTTATACCTTAGTTACTAAACTGTTCTTATCTCAACCCGTGGGAGTTGCATTCTTTTCAATTCTCCTCTCCGTCCCTCCAGGAGCAGGGGGAGGGCAAGAAGTGGGGGAGTGAGTGAACGAGGTTTGTGGTTCGGTTTAAACCATGACAGTAACAAACGGACAGCCACTTCAAATCTACCGCATCTAAAAAGTAGCTGATGAAGTGTCTGAAGAGCCTCACTGACTATTAAAACAGAAGGCATTACACTGATAACTGTGCATGCATCGACTGTCTCTATGCGTATGTTAAACAGATTGGTGTTGGCTCCGGTCTTGTTCAACATCTTTGTCGCTGACATGGATAGTGTGGGATTGAGTGCGCCCTCAGCAAGTTTGCTGATGACACCAAGCCGTGTGGTTCGGTTGATACACTTGGAGGGAAGGGATGCCATCCAGAGGGACCTCGACACGCTTGGGAGGTGGGCTGATGCCAACCTTATGAAGTTCAACCATGCCAAGTGCAAGGTCCTACACCTGGGTCAGAGCAATCCCAGGCACAGCTACAGACTGGGCAGAGAAGAGATTCAGAGCAGCCCTGCGGAGAAGGACTTGGGGGTGCTGGTCGATGAGAAAATGACCATGAGCCGGCTGCAGTGTGCGCTCACAGCCCAGAAAGCCAACCGTATCCTGGGCTGCATCAAAAGGAGCGTGACCAGCAGGACAAAGGAGGTGATCCTGCCCCTCTGCTCAGCTCTCGTGAGACCTCACCTGGAGTATTGTGTGCAGTTCGGGTGTCCTCAACAGAAAACGGACATGGAACTGCTGGAACAAGTCCAGAGGAGGGCCACGAGGATGATCAGGGGACTGGAGCACCTCCCGTATGAAGACAAGCTGAGGAAGTTGGGGCTGCATGGATGTGAGAATTTAACATATTTGACTTCTGATTATCACTTTAAGCTTATCTCCTTGCTGCTCCTTTGTGAATTCCCCCAGCTTCCATCTCCTGATGGATGGTCCCTTCAATGAATGGTCCCTTCAACGGTCCCCCCTGAAGGGGCCTACAATAGGCATCCTTTTGGGCCGCCTTCAGACACCAGAAGGCTGTTAATTGTGTGGAGGAAGAGGTTGTTAGAAAGTCCATAGAAAGGTAAGAAAGGTAAAATCTCAGACAAGAAGCAGGACAGAGCTAGGAATCATTTTTATCTCGAGTATTCAAGAAGAAAAAGGGACCTTTCCAACCCTAACTATTCTGTGATGCTACGAAGAACAACATGGAAAGAGACATAATCGTAATAGTCTCAGGAGACCTTCTTGCATATACCCTGTGCCTCCCAACAGAGGTCTCGTGGAGATAAGCACCGTGTGCGCCCCATGACAGAATTTCGGGAAAAGAAACTGAAATAAGATGGTGTCAATGGAAGCCAAGCAGGTGCAGCAGAAGAGCAGCTTGGAGCTCCTCCTGGAACTGGGGCGGGAACAGAAATTGTGTGCTCTCTAGAAGCAAGGTCGAGCCTCTCAGGAAGACTACTGAGCTGTGGTTCACACATGGAGGGAGACACTACGGCAGGCCGAAGCTCAGCTAGAGATGCAACTGGTCTGTGTTCCGTCAGAATACAACAAAAGGCTTTTTGAAGTATGCTGAAAACAAGCGGAGGCCTAAGGAAAGTATTGGACTGATGCTTTATGAAGGTGGCCACCGAAAAGTGGGGATGAAGAAAAGACAGAGGCATTTAATGCTTTTGCATTGCCTCAGTCCTCAGTGCGCATGGTAGACCTGGGGCTCCCTGGTCCTGTGAGTTGGAAAACCATGGCTGCAGGAGCCGTGACTTTCCATTGGTGGACACTGCAGCTATAAGGGAGCAGTCTTCAGGGCCGGATCTGGACATAGGCATCCTGGAGAGAGCCCCACAGGGCTCCCCCCCACCTGGTCCCCCAGGTCACAATGGCGTTCCGTACTAACCCAGTGCTACCCCAGCAACAGCCCCAGTGCCTGCACGGACGGTGCTGCGAGTGGCAGCACCAGCGGCACTGGGGTGCTTCTCTCTTGCGGAGGAGCGCTCCAACCCTGAGCGTAGCGAGTTTTTACTTGCGACTCTTCTCGTGGCCCTGTCAGGATGGGGCAGTGGCTCTGCTGCTGCGGGTCCAGGTGGGTTCCCCAACAGCTCGGGGATGCACCGGCAGAGCCGGGCCCCGCAGCAACCGCCTTGCTCATGCCCGATGCCGTCTGCCCTGCAGGGATGACCCTGGCCCTGAGCAGCAGCGCGAGCCCGACCCGGTGCTGCCAGAGCCGCTGCTGCGGGAGCGCGTGCGGGTGACCCAGGGCCGTGGCCAGAGGAAGAAGAGGGACCTCCTCCTCTTCAGAGACACCCTGGTCATCACCAAGACCAAGTAAGACTGGCAGAGCCCAGCTGCCTTTCCTCGCAAGCCCTGGCCCTGGCACCAGGGCACCAGAGCAGGGACAGCCAACGAGCAGCCCCGGGGCCCCAGCACCCTGATGCTGGATGCACCCGTGGCCTTGCCCATGGCTGGTGGGCACTAGAGGGGAGCCAGCGGGCTCGGCCACCTCCAGGTCACTCCCTGCTGCTCCTCTCTGCAGACGTGGCAGCGCCCCGCGCCCGCTGCTGTGCCTGGCCCTGGGCCTGCTCCAGGTGCTCAGCGGCGGCAAGGGCTCAGCTGGTGATGCTGCTGAGGAGGAGGAGGAGGAGGAGGAAGGGAAGGCCACCAGCTCCCTTGTCTTCCTCTGGCCCTGTGGCTCCTGCGTTGTCACCTTCTGGTGAGTCTTGGTGCAACGTTCCACCAGAGGGGTGGGCAGCTCCTCTGTCCTGCCCCATGGGGCATCATGTGCTGGGGCACAGCAGGCACTCAGGCTGTTTCTCCTCTCTTTTGGCAGCTCACGGGCAGCGAAGGAGATCTGGGTCAGCGCCCTCCTTGGGTAAGCCCTGCCTGGCACTGCAGCAGGGACAGCCTGGGCAGTCAGAGCACCCATCATGGGGGATGCTCCATGTGTGCCATGGATGCTGAAACACCCTGTCTGAGCTGGGCAGAGGTTTCCTCACAGCTGCAGGCAGAGGTGTCACCACTGCGTAGCGGGCACAGCTGGCAGAGCTGCCTCATCCAGCTGTGTCCAGCCAACACCTGCCCAGCCCCATTCTCGCCACTGCCGCTGCTCCCGCTCCACTGCCAGGCGGTCCTGGCTGGTCCTGGCAGCGTGGAAGCGCTCCCCAGGCTCGCAGCGGAGGGAAGAGCTGGCTCGGGTCTCACACAGCTCTTTCTCTGCCCCTTCCCCATGCACAGACCACCGGAAGGAGTTCAGGGTGCCCAGGTGACCCAGCTGCCGTCCATACGGCTGGTGATGAAGGAGCTGAGTGGCCGCCACGCTGTGAGTGTCCCTCCTGCCTCTGCTCTGCCCCCAAGGGCTCCTCCAGCCCAGCATCAGCTTCATCACTCCTCACCTTCTGCTCTTTTCCCCTTCCCCAGGGGTCGACACTGGATGCCAGCAGCCTGGAGAAGCTGCTCCAGCGCCAGGCTCAGGTCAGGGTCACTTGGGGAGCAATCTCAGCCATCCCCACCTCTCTCACACACAGCCAGGGGCTGATGCAGCTCGCCAGGGGCCCTTCCTGCTGTGGGGCTCCTTGGTGAGTGCAGCCCATTTCTCGCAGGCTGGTGACAGGCAGCTGCCAGTTCCCGTGCCCTCCAGCAGTGAAGGCGGATGTGGCCATGCGGATGGTGAGTGTGGAGAAGACAGGGGCAGGATGTCCCTTCTCTCCCGCTCTTGCAGGCAGGCACGCGTGCTGCAATGGGGCTGCCGCTGCCCTTCCCGCAGGGCACATCCGTCCCCATCGCTCTGCGGCAGGAGAGAGCTGAGCCCCGGGGCCTCTCGCTCCCAAGTGAGGCTGCCTCTCTCACGCCCTCAGTAGTGGGGGGACAGCACGGAGGGAGTCTGGGGGTGCTCTCCTGGTGCTTCTCCTCCACGACTCTTTGCTCTGTTTCCCTTGGCAGCAGGTGGGCCCTGCAGGAGCAGGAGGAGGCTGCCGTGGCCATTTGCACGGCCAGGGACCCTGGCTGCGGCAGAGGCACCAGGGCCATCGGGCTCTGCCGGACCAGGAGCCCTCTTTGGCCGGCCCCTGGCAGATCTGTGCAGCCAGGACGGCAGGCTGCCACAGCCCATCCAGGTAAGCCAGCCTGGCTGGGGGGTCCCCATCCCATCCTATCCCATCCTGACAGCTCCTCCAGAGAGAGCCTGTCCCCAGCACCTACCTCAGCGCCTGTCTCCAGCCCAGCAACTCTCCTGCTCTGTGCCCTCAGGACCTGCTGGCTCTGCTCAGTGAGCGTGGCCCATCCACGGAGGGGATCTTCCGGCTGGCAGCCAGCCAGCGCGCCTGCCGAGAGGTCAGGGAGGCCCTGGACAGCGGGCTGCCGGTGCAGCTGGAAAACCAGCCCGTGCTGCTGCTGGCTGTCCTCCTGAAGGTGAGCCCTGCTGACCCCGAGCCCTGCAGCCCCTGGCTCTCTTGGTGCCGATGGGCACCTGCGGGAGCACAAGCAGAAACCCAGCCGCCTGCTCGTGAGCCAGAGGGCTGGGGATGCTGCGGCTGCTCCTGGAGGCAGCGGCCAAAGCCTCACCTGAAGCCCTTGGCACTGCAGGACCTCCTCCGGAAGATCCCCTCCACGCTCCTCGACGTCCAGCTGTTCGAGGAGTGGATGCGTGCCATGGACAAGACCAGCAGGCAGGAGAGGCTGGCAGCACTCAGACAGTAAGTGTGGCAGCAGCCAGCAGGGACTGGCACAGGCTGGGACTACACTGCAAAGCAGCGGCCAGCCTGAAATAGCCATGGCTCCTGCAAGCCACCTCCTGCTGCTGTGGGGTTTATGTCTGGGGTAAAAAAGGCACCGAAAAGCTTTTCTCTCCAGGGAGCACTTCCCACAGGCACTGGGGCTTGCTCCAACAGGGGCCGCTTTCAGAAGAGCAGGGAGAGAGGCAGTTGGCCCTATCTCAGCAAAAGCAGTCCCTCTGCTGTAGAGCAGGCAGCGGCCTTGGCTGAGAGCAGCCTGGGAGACCTCTGTTGTCAACACCGACTTCATTAACGCTGTGCTCCTGTTCCCCCAGGGTGGCCAGCAAGCTCCCGGAGGCCAACCTGCTCCTGCTCCGCCACTTGCTGTCGCTGCTTAGCAGCATCAGCAAGAGCGTGGCCACAACCAAGATGACTGCTGGGAACCTGGCCATCTGCCTGGCACCAAACCTCCTGAGCCCACCCCAGGAGCTGCCCCTGGATGTCCTGGCTCTGGAGACAGGGAAGGTACGCTGTGTTCACCACCCAGCTACAGAGTCCCCAGCCCAGCCCAGCGTTGCTGCTCACAGGGCCCTGGCTGCCTCCTCCCATCAGCAAAGCCATGGGGCAGCAGTCAGGAGGAGCAGCCCCACGGCTGCACCTTCCTGCGCAGAAGCGCAGGTCAGGCTGGGAAAGGCTGTCTGAGCCCTCCTCAGCCCCCTCGGTGACACCAGTGGTTTGCTGTGTGCAGGTGACGCAGCTCGTCGAGCTCCTCATCGACCACCATGAGGAGCTCCTTGGAGAGCAGGCGGCCGGGCTGGCCAGCGGGGGGGATGAGGAGACACCAGCACCTCAAGCAGAGCTGGAAACAGCAGAGGTAAGTGAAGTGCACGAGCAGTGTGACAACAAAAGCCTCCCCTCTCAGAAGGGGCGGCTGCTGCCGCAGCAGGGACAAGCACGGTCCTCCACCAGCCTGCAGCTCCGCCGAGGTGCAGAGCAAGGCTGATGCAGGTTGGCCATCCCGCTTTGTTGAGCTGATCCCACCACACTGGCTCAGCTGAGCTGAGCAAACCCATCCAAGGGATGCGCCTTTTAGAGCCCGGTAGCAACTGTGCAGGGAGGTCCTTGCCCCCTGCTAACCAACACATTGGCATTGCAGGTGCCTCCCATTGCTCCTGAGAGCAAACAGCAGAGGAGCTTCTCCGGGGAGAAAAGGTAAAACTGCCTGGCTTTGCTTGGTTCAAGGTAATCATGGCTTCACTTGTCTAACAATACTGTTGAATGGAAAGGTTCCCAAGCTCTTCGCGGAACACCAGGAAGCGAAGAGCAACCTGGGAAGAGGGCAGCGACGGGCCACCGTGCCCGAAGAAGAGCAAACCCGAGCTCTCAGGGATGGGAGACTGAAGAAATTCAAGCAGGGGAAGAACAAGGCACCCCGGTATGTAGCAGAGCCTGTGCTCCATCTTTTTGCCAAGCTCTGAGTATAGCAAACGTTCCTGAGGTGCACAGGATGGTCCTGCCTCAGGGGAACATGTATGCCAGGAGAAACATGCTACCCCAGCATTGCCTGCCAACCTGTGATTTTAGTATGGCAGAGAGAGGGATGCTGCTGCTTGGGTTTTGGAAAGGACCATACCCCAGCTTCCCAGGCTCCCTGCCGAGCCCTGCTGCCTGGCAAGGGGGCACTGCACATCTCTGTCAACGTGCCGTGCTCTGAGGGTATCACATGTGTTGAGAAGGGACCAAAGCAACACTGTAGTTGTCAGTTAGGAGCCAGTAAGGAGCCTCTCTCCTGTGCTAGCAATGACCCTTTTTACAGCATAGTTCTGAAAAACCCAGGAGCCGAGTCCCGCCTGCTCCTGCCCTCATGGCTTCATCAGCGCTTTCTGACTCTGCCCGTGTAGGTGCCCATTTACTGCTTCAGCTCCCCGCATGAGCTCTGCTGCCTGGGCTCGGCGTTCCACCCTGCGGGCCCAGCACCACCTCGGCAGCGGCGAGGACAGAGCCACCATGTCCTTCTGCTCTGGATAGAAGGTTCCACCAGCTCGCCCCGGAGCCAGAGCAGCGCCCTCAGACCCATCCCAGCCCTCGCAGGAGGCCTTGCTGGCTCACTCCTCAGCTCCACCAGCAAATGCCAGACCACTGGTGCATCCCCCCAAGTGAGAAGCTGGCCTCTGGACTTCAGCTTACCATGTTCACTACCACCTTTGTTACTATCATTGTTACTACACTGGTTGCTACATTTGTTAATACCCTTGTTACTGTGTTTATAACTATGTTTATTAGTCTATTACTATGTCTTTCAGGAACAAATTTTAGGATATACTTTAGGATAGATATAGGCTATAGTTTAGGAAACACATTATATATTTATTTCAGATATAATTTAGGATATATTTAGGATATAATTTAGGAAGTACGTTATAGGGTAATAGTTAATTGACATTGCTTGAGTACTCACTTTGTAGGATCATAGAATAGTTAGGATTAGAATAGGATAGTTAGGGTTGGAAAGGACTTCCAGTAATTTCATGTTATGTCACTAGACTACTCTTCGAGTGGCTTTTCATCTGCATTGGTAAAAAGCAGAAAGAATTGCAAAAGTCGTATTTCTCTGCCTTGCTATCTGCATCCTGAAGAATGAAAAACAAAGTATACTGAGAGATTGTTTGGATTAGGAAAGAAATGACAGAAAGATATTTATGAATGCAGAAGAAGTAATGCTACACCTTGAAGAAGATTCAGATGAGCTCCGAAGAGTACTGCCTGCTGTTGGAATACAGCTGCGTATCTTAGACACCTGTTGAGGTCCAGAAGAGAATCTTGCTTCTAAAAGAAAATGCAGGCAGGCAGCAAAAAGGAGCACTGAACTGCACCACTGTGTTTTCATTGACAGCTGCTCGTGGTGGGGAGAGATGCTGAAACAGAAACAAAAGAAACAACAAGGAAACAATTAAAAAAAAAAAAAAAAAAACAAAGCAACATAAAACCAAACAGCACCCACCCCACCCCCCCAAAAAAAAAGAAAAAAGAAAACCAAAACAAACCAAATAAACACCTTAAGTCCTATTTTGGGAAAAAAAAAAAAAAAAAAAAAAAAGAAAAAATACCTCAGATCCCTCTGCACTCTGATGGTAGAAACACTGGGAGATGATAGCAGGTGTCCCAGTCATCTGCAAACAAAGCTGTGTCAAACTGAGTACCAACAGAGTGATTTGCTGGTAACAGGGGTGAGCAGCTGATATGCGCTTATTCCTATTTGCATTTGCTGGAATACATTGTGCAGACTGCCTGCAGTTCTCAGCATTGCTTCATATGTCTTATGCCTTTCTGAATTTTCTTGCCATTTCTATACAGAAATAAAGTGTCAAATGAGTATCTGGCCAGTCTGTGTATTTGGATGAGTCCCTTCCCTTTTTATTCCTCTCTCCATCTCTGAGTTTCCCTTCTCTAGCTCTCACTTACCTGCCCAAGAAGACAAAAAAGGTCACACAATGGCTGCATTTCTATAAGCCTTTTCTTTCTCCCAGGAACTTTGTTTTTTCTCCTAAAACACCCGATGAGGCATTTGCATCCAAGAAAAGGTCTTGATAAGGAAAGAACTTGAGTACATTGCTGCTACTCCTAATCTGAGAAACAAAGGCACTACTTTTGCTCAGAAGGCCACTGGTCAGTATTTCTGTGATCTTGCTATGGTTTCATTCCATCCTTCTTCACATTCAGTACCAAAGCCCCGAATCTCTTGGCCATGTTGCCATACCACACACTCTCTTAAGAAGAGAGTAATTTAAAGAGTGTAGGGAACTTCTGTTTATAAAAAGGAGATTTTATCTTGTCACCTGCAAATGTTAGAAAGAACTGGTAAGTTACAAGGGGACAGCCATTTCAAATCTACCTCATATGAAAACTAGCTGATGAATTAAAAGCTATTCCCTATTAGCTGGCAATGATAGGGAAGACCCCTCATCTTCCTCAGGGGAAAATAAAACTCCAGACCCATACAGGATGTTGAAAACAAAGGGCTGAATGAAAACTAAAGTTCCCATGCCCTTACCCCATTAAGGGGCAGCAAGACAGGCAGCAAGGGAGCTGAAACATGTTCCCTCATCCCTATGGATGTTTTTTACCTGCTGGAGCAAACTGGAGTGAATCATCTAAAGCACCCAAGTTGACTATGATGCCCTTTAGGTGGTCATTCTCAGTTACAATATGCTGGGATGACTGAATTATGAACTATGTGCCTTATGTATGCACTCAAAAAATATGCAACTCTGATTTTATTTCTAAAAATAAGTACATACTGGGTAAACATGACTCGCTGCTGTTTCTGCTGTCTTGCAACCTGTATTTGCTTCCCATATGCTGGGAGAGGAGGAATATCTGGGAAATGGATGCTCACAGTATCATAGAATCATAAAATACTTAGGGTTGGAAAGGACCTTAAGATCATCCAGTTCCAACCCCCCTGCCATGGGCAAGGTCACCACACACTAAACCATGTCACTCAAGACTCTGTCCAAACTGGCCTTGAACACCGCCAGGGATGGAGCATTCACGACTTCCCTGGGCAACCCATTCCAGTGCTTCGCCACCCTCACAGTAAAAAACTTCTTCCTTATATCCAACCTAAACTTCCCCTCGTTTAAATTTCAACCCGTTACCCCTTTTCCTATCACTACAGTCCCTGATGAAAAGTCCCTTCCCAGCACCCCTGTAGTCTTCCTTCAGATACTGGAAGGCTGCTCTATGAGGTCTCCATGCAGCCTTCTCTTCTCCAGGCTAAACAGTCCCAACTTTCTCAGCCTGTCTTCATACAGGAGGTGCTCGAGCACCCTTATCATCCTCTTGACCCTCCTCCAAAGCTGCTCCAACAGCTCCGTGTCCTTCTTATGTTGAGGACACCAGAACTGTACACAGTTTCAAGTGAGTATCAAACCCAACATCAACAAAGACTCTAGGTACTGGTTATGCAACTCCATTCAGCCTTCTTATTCCTGCCCTGTCCATTCCAGTATGTCAGGAGACTTTCTTGTCATTGTAATATGCTGTGCCTCCTCAGAGAGGTCTCATGGAGAGCAGCACATGTGCCCCATTGGAGAATTTCAAAAAAAGAAACTGAAATAAAATGGTGTCAGTGGAAGTTAAAAAAAAGAGAGAAACAAGAAAACAGCAGGGCAGTCAGTCACAGATCAGTGTCGTCAGTTTTATTAGTGCCAAAAGACTTAGTGCAAGATGGGAAATCAGCAATGCTAAGCATTCATTCAGGGAGCAATGGAACTGCTCTGGACTTATGCCAGCACAGCCAGCAAATTTTCTTGGCTGTCTTATCAGGGGTTATGAGCATAGAAATGCCTAAATCCCATCTACTTTTCTGTGTGTTTATGAATAAATATTTGATTTACATTTTTAACTGTCTGCTGCCTATTGCAGTGCACAGACAAAGGTGCCTGAGGGATAAAGGAACTGAATAGACCTGTCAGTTCTTTAAGGATGTTTTTCTTAAAGCACAAGATCTCTTGATTCGAATGTGTAGGAAGGCAGGAGACCATCATGGCTCAGTAAGAACTTACTGGCCAAACTAAAGTGTAAGAAGGAAATATACAGGCAGTGGAATCAGGGACATGTATAATGGGAAGAACCTGGGAATGCTGCACAGATGTGTAGGGATGGGATCAGGAGAGATAAGGCACAGTCTGAGGTGAATTTGACAGGGGATGCAAAGAATAAGGACTTCTAGAAGTATGTTGGCCAGAAAAGGAAGGTTAAAGAAAATGTACTCCCATCGGTAAAGAAGACAGGGGAGCTGAGGTACCCACCAACATTTTTGCTTTGGTTTTCACTAGTAATCACTCTTCCCACATCTCTCAGGTCGTTGAGCCTCAAGGAAGGGACTGTAGGAACACATTCTTTCCTGTATTATGTGAAGATCATGTCTGAGACCACCTGAGGAAACTGAACATACACTACTCCATAGGAACTGATAATATGCATCCAAGCATCCTGAGGGAATTGGCTGATGTAGTTGTTGAGCCACTCTCCATCATATTTGCAAAGTCATGACAGTCAGGCAAAGTCCTGCTGACTGGAAAAAAAAGGAAACACCCCTTTTTTAAATGGGTAAAATAAGGACCATGGGAACTACCAACAAAACAGCCTCACCTCTGTGCCTAGTAAGATCATGGAGCAGATTTTCCTGGAAGACATGTCAAAACATATAGAAGGCAGTAAGGTGACTGGAGACAGGCAACATGGCTTCACCAATGGGCAAAACATGACTAATCCAGTGGCCTTCTGCAATGGAGCTGGCATTGTTCAGCCTGGAGAAGGCTCTGGGGACACTTTGTTGTGGTCTTTTAATACCTAAAGGGGGCTTATAAGACAGATAGATTTTTTTTTTTTAATCAAGGTCTGCAGGATGAGGCACAACAGTTTTAAACTGAAAGACATTAGATTTAGATTGGATATGAGGAAATTTCTTACAACGACACTGGAGCTGCCCAGGGCAGTTGCGGATGACCCATCATGGGAAGTACTCAAGGTCAGGCTGGATGGGGCTTTAAGCAACCTGAGCTGGTGAAAAATGTCCTTGTCCATGGCAGGGAGGGTCCTTAAAGGTCCTTGCCAACACAAAGCACTCTATGATTCTGTGCACAAAAAGAATTATCTAAAAGGGGTGGTGACAACACTAAGCCATTTTCTTTTCTTCTCTAAGCTAAATTCCTATAAGGCACTATGCAAGGAAACACAAGAGAAATATTATCAGAAACAGAATTACCTTTTCATAAATATGTTTCACAGGCTTTGCTTTCTTACAGAGTTTTTGTCTCGACTCTTGTTCACTAACATTCTCCTTTCCAGTTTAAATACAAGAGCATCTCAAATTTCTGACCTCTCATCCCACTCTGTTCTTCAGAAGCAATTTACAATTGCTACTCTTTTTAGTCTGCTTTTCTTATTAGTTTTAAAAGGAGACAGTGTCTCAAAATTATCCTTCTGAAGAAAAATAAAATCCTTTTAAAATAAAGTGACCTGAAGGACAAAAAGGAGGCTGTAGGTCTTGAAACAGAAAATGTTAAGAAAATTTCAATCAGACAAAAAGCTTTCTTTTAATATTTTTTTTTTAATTTTTCATAGAATCAAAATTGGCTGTTAATCTGAAAAATGCTCATTGCTAAGTATAAAATTGAAAGCGGAAAAAAAATCCAAATGAAATGTAACAACTTTGAGCAAAATGTTCGTGAAGATGCATTTCCAAGAATGCAAAGACATTTTTTTATGTTACAATGGTGTTCATTTGTTTTTATTTTCAGGGGAGCTGGCATCCTCCCTGAGCAAACATAATTTTGCAAGAAAGAAAACAACTCAACCCTGTTTGCTGGCTTGCTTATTGAAGTGATTATTGCTGTATGCTGTAGCCATGTTACAGCTCAGAGAACTAGTCTGTTAATAAGTAGTATCACCCTTACACCAGGCAATAATGTAAATGTTAGTTTCATATTCAGAACTATCCAGACATTGACACAGAAGATGTCTGCTCAAATAATACCCTTGGTCATTTCTTCAGTAATTTCTTAACCCTTAGAGCAATGAGGATAATTATACTGCAGCTTAGTGAAGAGAAAACAGCAGAAATATGAGAATAGGTAGAAATAAAACCCTTGGCAGTAATAAAAAAGAGAGGAGAAAAAGCCTGTAATATTCATTATGAGACATTGCTTGCAGTGTGGCAAACACAGTGCAAAGTTGGGAAAAAAAATTTTAGTGAGCCAAACATTTATCTCCACTCCAAGCAGAAATAATTAATCTTCCTGGCGGTAATACCAGAAGTAACTCACTAAAAGCACATCCTTAGAGAAAAAGTATTTTCCAAAAAGAACAATGAGGAAACATGGCTCTTAAACAGCATACCTTTCAATATGACCAACTCAGCTGCCTTTCATGGAGTCAAGGAAGAGGTTCTCTCAGCACTGCAAATATACTTTCCTTCTCATGGCTTCCTCATTGTTAACTTCTTAAGACCAAAACCACCAACAGAATCTTCAGGGAATCTGCAGAACTAGTAAATTGTATATGGAAAATGTGTGCTGCTTCTGATAAGGCATAGGCAAGAAGCATAGTGCCAGAGAAACGCATAAAGACTTAAAGGTACTTAGATTGAGCAATACTAATCAATTCCTTTAGACTCACATCTTCTGGGAAGATCCAATATAATCTGGAAAAAAAAGTTGTTTGTTTGTCATAGGGAAATTAATATACTGTTCACATGTAAAAACACAGAGGAAAGACTTGAAAAGGAAAAGACTATGTCACAAAAGATAATACAGTTTTAAATTGCTGACGTTTTTTAAATGGGAAATATTCTTGTAGAGTTGGACATTCAGTTTGAAACAAAAAAAAAATTGCCCTTTTGCAGCTGTATCTAAAAAACCTCTCATAAGCCTACTCTTCCAGCAGTTGTTTATGCAAATAATTCTATATCTGCCTTCACCAGTGGCAGTTTGTAGGATAATAGTCATCACAAACTCTTTGTTAGAAGGGACTCAGTATAATACGACTAGAAAAATTATTTCACTGCATTAGAAGTTTACCGTTTTATTCATTAATTATTAAGTACTCCTTTAAGCAAACAGAACATGTTTCATCTGTCTTTAGGCAACACGAGGCAACCACAAGCATCATAAGACTGAAAAAAAAAAATTTCAATCTAATGGAACATCTGATGCTGCATTATGTTGAAATTCCTGCAGAAATGTGAACCTGTAGGATGTGCTTTCACATCAAATGCATTTTTCATGATCCATATCTCTAGCAAGTACCAATAGAAAGATCTACAGTAACAGTAATAATGTGATGTTCAAAGTCATTACTTCCTAGCCCATGGAAAGGAATGTAAAATTCAATCGCTACCTGTTGCATTCAGTTGAATGCAAATGATGAAGTAAGATACCTTTTTTGCAGCTACCCAAGTAAAATTTGCAAATCTGCAAAATACCTACATTCTGTACAGCTTTTTGTCTACTCAAAAGAATAAATCTCCAGTTAACATATGACATAATGAGAGGTGAAAGTGAACATGGAAGGGAGCTTATTGTTTTTACAGGGCCAGTGGCAAGGATTAGAAGACAAACCAAGAACCTGAGGAACATGATCATGGAACAGCTGGACCAGATGTCATGCAGGTAGGCTGAAGGAGTAGGCAGGAAGCAATCAAGGTTAAAAAAGACAAGCAAATAATTATAGACATTGAAGAGGGACTGTTGCAAGTAGAAGGGCCTGAAGACACTAAAATGTTTGGTTTTAGAGAAAAAGAGCAGGAATCTGTAGGAAATTAGGTACAGTGGATTTTACTGATGAAATTATTTTCTTTCTATTTAACAGTATGCTACCTTACCAGTTCTGAGGTGTTATAGCAACTATTTCTTGATCTTTTATGACAATGTGCAGGCCACTCCTGCTAACTAGGAGTTTTATCGAAACAAATTTATTCTATTGCTTTTTACTATTTAAATTAAAATAGAATTCATACATCTGGATACTTGTTGTATCAATTTCTTCTGTTCTGTAGCCAGGATAAATCATGTCCAGTACTGAAGAGTACCGTATTTTGGAAAGCATGTTACTGAAATGAGAGAATAAGGTATGAAAATCATAATCGTCAGAGAGAAAGATGAAGGATCCACTAAATCACCTAATACATTGCACTGGTAATATTCCACTGAACCTTGCAAGATCTGATAGCATTTTTTTAAAAGCAGCAATAAGAGTCCTGAGCAAATCAGTTTCTGTAACTGTCTTAGAAAGTTAGCACAGAGGTTAAAATTTCCCTTTGTCTGGAGATTTTACACTCCTGAGTCTAATTTTTGCTGCCCTTTTCTTTTGGTCCATTATTTCTAATTAACTTGCATTTATAGCAATTCCACTTTCTCCTTGGAGTTTAGTCTCCTGAATATTTGTAATTGCTATGAAAACTTACTCTTTTCTTAACTCCTCAGGTGTCATTGTTTCTATTCTTCCGATAATGATTGTTTTCTTGTACTCTGAACTCTGTCTAAATTGTCAGTATCATTCTAGAAAGTGGTCCTAATAACCAAAAAAAGAATATTTTAGCTGGAGGAGATAATTTTAGTTCTATGTCAGAAATAACCCCACCAGCATGACTGAGGGGCTGCAGCATATCTCAGATGAAGAAAGGCTGAGAGGAGCCAGCTGACCTCCAGACACACCTTCGGACCTCAATCATTGTATGATTCAGTGACTCTATAGCTTTATAAAAGACCAAAAGCATGCTGTCCTTCTCCTAATACACACATTACTTGTACAGACATCGAAGACTTTTTCCGTGTTTCTTAATTCCAGATTTTTCTTATGTTCATACTGAATATTAGTGGTTTAGAACAGATAATTATGTCTTAATGTCTTGTTTTCTGGAAAAAGTCTTATGTTGCTTTCATCTCTAATCTGCTGATTTTTTTAATTGCATTGCTGTTTCACTGACATTTGAAATGTTTCTGAAATTCTCAACAAACTTTTATATGCATGTTCAATGTTACATTTAAAAACCCAACTCAATTTCTCAGCAGTGAATCAGGGGAGATTGTATAATGTTCCTCCAAGAACTACCAGCTGAGACTAGACAAAGGGCAGGAGACTATGAATTCCATGTCATCTGTACATTCCTGATCTTTGGTTGTTCCAGGACCTAAATGCCGATGTGCACATAAAGCAGCATTTAAACATTTTCTGTGGCAGCTACAAGAAAGATCACTTTAATAGGAGATCCACAGCATGAGAAAATAACATGCTTCTTAGCAGAGAGATTTGCTACTTTCTTATTCTGTGAAACATACATAGGTAGTTGACAGATCTGCCAGTTGTCTTTTCTCTCTCTTAGCATTTAGTCGACAGCTAGAATGAGGGAAAATATCACATACTCTGTTTACTGCGTATATATTTAAAAAATCCACAACTACTTGACATACAATGTTTTCCAAAGAGGCTTTAATTCTTCTTTGTGATTTGGAACAAGATTCGATTTATTTTTATTTCTGTGTTAATCTTTCCCACTTGCATAGCGCTTTATATTTTAGGAGTCTGCAGCTTGATATTAATTTTTATGTTCCTGATCTAAATTTGCCTCTGTTGTCCTTTTATTTCTTCAGAATTCCCTGATATGCATTTCATTTAATCTCTTTCCATCTATTTCTACAATCAAAGCTGAAGCCTCCTGGAAAACTTTGTAATGCATTCTATTTAATATTGAGACAATTAAAATATTAATGTTTGGAGAGTCTTGCTTCATTAAAAGCATTTGGATAGAAACTATTTCTTTTCTAATGTTTTACTTTTTCTCCTTTCCCATGTGCATTTGTCTGCTCTTTCTCTATTTTGGAAACATAAACATCTGCACTCAAAAAAAATAGCAGTGCTTTTTAGTCCTTTAGTGTTTATCTCATACAAACACTGACTTAGCAACAGGAAAAGACATGGGTCCTTGCAGCTCCTTCTGGACCCTAGTTTTCACAGAGGGAAACTTGGACACATATTCCAAAAGGTAACTGTGATATGTTCCAAAAGACCTTTCATCTTTTCAAACTGGCCTGTAAGTTACCTGATATATACCATGATGTACACCATGATATATATTTACTTGACACGCTGCCCATGTCTTCTCCCTGAACAATATTTTACCCTTTCCTCTCTAGCCGACCATAAAAGACATAAACTAAGCTTTCAACTACAGTCTTTTTCATATCCATATCCATTCATATCCATATTTTTTTCATATCTTTACTGCCAGTTATTATTCTTTCTCACTCTCTCGTGTCCAATGATTTCTCTCTCATCTCCAATAAATTTTAGTATATATTTTTGGAGGGCTTCCCTTGATGTTACTTTCTTCAGGAGCACCAAAACCAGCTCACATAAACATAGGTACAGTTAGGATTTTAAAGGTATGATAAAGTTTATTGGAACAGACTTATTTAAAAACTCCCTCAAAGTAAAAATGCAGTATTTATTAAGTTAAACAGATTTGAGAAGTGACTGGTATCTCCCAAATAGTCAGAAGTGAGAAATCACCATCAGTGGGTGGTGTCCCTGGGTTCCAGAGCAATAAATACATTTTCAGAGTTGTCTAAGACGAAAATACAATAATAAAGAATTTACTGATGTCAAAAGACTGAGAGAAAGGTAAAGAGCAAAAAGAACAGAAAAGTCAGACTGAATAAGTTTGAACAAATTTAACTATTCAAAATTAATTTTTGAAGTTCAGGTGAAAAGCAATACATTTAGGGACAACTAATGCAAGCTAATGAAGTATATATTCTGGAAATCCCTAATTAGCCATGCAATTAAGCATTAATTGCTAAGGTAATGCCATAGCCATGTGATTTAATGTAATACTTATTTTAAAGCAGTGAGAAAAAAGTACCAATTTTGTCATTATGTACATCACTGATGAGAGAGTGTGGAAAAAATGTTCTGGAGTTGCCATTTTCAAAAAGGTGTTAAGAAACAGGAGAAGATGGAGAAGGAGTAAGAATAAAGCTTTTTGTTGATAAAGGTAATAGTGAATGCAGCAAACCAAAAGGGAAGCACAATTAATCACTTTAATAATAATAATGAACATGAGAAACCCTTGCTTCTTTTGTATCTGCAAAAAACATCATCAGGCTGTCTGTGTGTATATATATATACATGTATATATATGTATATTGTAAAGGACAGCTTAATGATTTCATGCTTCTTTTAGGAGAGCAGTGAGGTGTCTCTGGATGTTCCCCATCACCTGCTCTCATACTGAATATGACAAGAAAGCATAAAGGTTTAGCCTGAAGAATTAATAAAAGGGCAAAGCAGACGACATACTAAGTAATCTGACAGTTCTTCACATCTGACAGTAAGGAATTAAACCATGTAGTTCTGAGTCACACCTTGGTAGTAATGTTTTCTGCAAGTGAAGATTTTTTTGTGCGTTGCCTACGTTGAGCCTTGACTGCCAGATGAAGGCAATGACAAATACGCAGGTATTTCAGCACTGGTTTATTCTAGTCATTCCATGAAGAGCTTTCCGTCTTCCCTTTATTCTCACTTCCCATTATTTCTGACTACAACACTACATGCTCTATATGCTTCTATATTTGAAGGCTCATATTGCTTTGATATTATTTTGATTTTTATCTTTCTCATTTACAGATTTCACTACAATTTTCACTCTTTCTTTTCCATATCTTTTTGGAAAATCTGTCAGCCTGGATTACTTACATACTGGTTCCCATGCTTGTCACCTCCTGTCTCTCTCACTATATATTTCTCCATCTGTCATACATGATAACTCTTGCTCCATACAAAACAAAATAAAACAGAGATTGTGTTATGTGCCCAGAAAGCACATTAAGACACACATATATTCAAGTAATTTCACACTGTATTTTGTCTTTCCTTCCAAACAGAGGAAATTACCCTATTACTAAAACACACAGCATATGATCATGTGAAAAGATTTTTTTTTTTTAAGAATACTAGCCCTATAGATAGATTTATTTGTCTGCAGGCATGCCTATGGGTGGAGAATGGAACATGAAGAATACACTTATTTCTGTTCTTTATTGCTGTAACATAACAAGTTGTTAAAGGGCTTGCAAGTCAGACAACATTACTGCGCCTAGCTCTCTACTGTATTTGAAAAAAAATGGAAATTAGCAGGAAATTAGTTAGGTAGTAACTAGCAGCTCAGTGTGAAAGTTGCATTGCAAGGACAATAACAGAGATGAACAAAAAACACATCTATAGCACTCACCTACTGGTGACCTACATACAAAGTTGAACTATCATCTTTGTTAATAACTCAGTTCAGAAGCTGTAACATTTTTTTTTCCTTTTGTGTTGGACATGTGAAAGCATTGGTTACTGTGTTTTGCTTAATAAGTAAGAAATTAATATTTAAATAAATATTTAGTTTAATGTTTAAATAAATAATAAATAAAATATGCTTAAAAGATATTATTTAGCTGAGGTCTAGGACTTGATTCACAACCTTCTAGTTTCTGAAAAGCTTCATTGACTATTAAAATAGTAGGCATTACTCTAATAACTGTGCATGTATCAACTGTCTCTGTGTATGTTAAACAGAAAAAATCATCTGAATGCTCTGAAGAATTGTCAAAGCAGAATGGAAAGGGTAAAGGGAAGACAGGAAATTTTTGCTGAAATAATTAAAAAAGGGACACTGTAAACGCAAGGTTGCCACTACATAAATTAGTGGAGACTGACTGAGATCTAAGTCACAACATGTACAAAAATATGGAATGGAATACTATCTTTCCATAGGACTTACACAATTTCATGTTAATCTTTTAGAGTGAGAAGTTTAGCTTGCTCTCTACAAGACTATAGAGAAAAAAAAAGGAAAGCTTTTATAACCTTCTGTCTGAAACTGTGTGATGTTTTCAGAGGTTGAACATACAAAAGATGGATTCCCAAGTTAAGCATGTTTGGAAAGACATTGAAGTATTGTTCATGAATCCTTATGTGACTCACTACGTGTCCCAGTATCTTTGAGTTTAAATTCAATACCTTCATTAAGTAGAATTCCCAGTAAACATGAAGTGAAGAGTAAATCCCCAAAGTCATACTCTGGTCTTAGATATGTTACATAGGGAGAAAGAACCAGAAAACTAATTGCATGTAATAGAGCTGCTTAGTGCAACTTTAAGCTTTTCTCCAGATGCAGCTTTATATTTTTATCTATTTTGTTGTTGTTGTTGTTTTGGGTTTTCTTTTTTCAGTTAGTTAGTTAACGAACGTATCAGCTACTGCATGTTCAATATGTCTGCTAATTAAAAATGCCTGAGAATATAATTTAAATTAAGACAACATGCACTGTGGGGCAAAGATGCCTGGTTTTACTGCTCTTCCAACTGTATGCTTTATATATTTGTAAAACTTGTTTACAATTGCAGCGGTATAGAACTCATAGTAATTAAAACTTTAGGGCTTACAAAATACCATAAAAAGCTCATGGTCTATTTCTAGAAAAATAATGAATCATTTATGAAACAACTTTTAGAATTAGGTTTTCTGTCCTGCTTCCATTTATATCATATGTCTCAGGGTCATCATTTTCTGTTTATTTTAACTTATGAATGATAATCTTTCACTTTTGTACTAGAAAGTAATAAACTTTGGGCACAGTGTCAAATAAAAGGAAGCCAACCATTTGGTGCATACATGTAAGATATGCTTATTAATTAAACATAGACAATTAAAAAGAGGAAACTTTTAAGTGTCCACAGCTTCAAGGCAGCTGAACACTTATGACAGCTTTACTAAATGATTTATACTAGCTTTGGCTTATAATTAAAACTGAATAAACTGTTTGAAGCTAACAATTTTTTTCCTACTGAAATCATCCTCTTCTTCTGTTTAAAAAATTAATAAAAATACAAAAGTTTCTGTGGTGGGCTGACACTGCCTGGATGTCAGATGCCCACCAAGCCACTGTATTGCTTCCCTTCTCAGCAGGACAGAGAGGTTAAAGTAACATGAAAAACACTCTTGGATCAGATAAAGGCAGTTTAATAAGGAAAAGCAAAGACTATGCACAGAAGCAAAGGAAAACAAAAAGATCTATTCTCGACTTCCCATCACTAGGCAATGTCCAGCCAATTCCCGGGAAGTAGGGCCTCAGTATGTGCAGCAATTGCTTCAGAAGACGAACACCTTAATAATGAATGCCACTGGCCCTTCTCCTTAATCTTAACTTTTATTGCTGAGCACAAGGTCATATGGTATGGGGTATCTCTTTGGGCAGCTGTTCTGGCTATGGTCTTTTCCAGCCTCTTGCATGTCCCCAGACTTTGGAGAGCAGGTTTGGAGTGACAGCCTTAATGCTGTGTGAGCACTGCTCACCAGTAGCCAAAAGGTTAATGTGCTATCACCACTGTTCTGACTACAAATACACTATGAGGCTGCTATGAGGAAAATTACCTTCGTCCCTCCCAGACCCAGTACAGTTCCCTAATAAGAAAAATAAAAGGTTGCGTGTAATCAACTTCCATCACATCAGCACATGAATAGAAAAGGCAGATGTTCTGTGGACTAAAATGCTAATGCCTCACATACTGTTGGAGCTCAACAGCTCATGCTGACAGATCGACCACAGTCCATCCTTGAAGTCTAAACATGCACTTTAAAAACTGTTTTTCTTCTCTACCAGCGCTGTAGCACCAACAGGTGCAGGAATATCCATGTATATCAGACACAGGTCAAAGCCTAAAAACAGATCTGGAAGGCATGTGCACTGCTGAAATATTACCATCTCGATTTATGAATGAGTTTTCAAGTTTTGCTTTCGAAGTAGTGAAGGACTGGGGGATGAAGGAAGCCTGAATTGAAGGACAGTGCTTCTCAGTTTTTGTGAGATGAAAGAACAAACTCATCAGCTTTGCAGGTTTGTGGGGAAGGAGGGTTACTGTTTACACTTTAGTGTAGACTTGTATTTTAGATCTTCTGCCTAGAATACCCATATAGAAAATGGGGAGCAATTACAGTTTCTACAGGACAACTTATTCTAAAGGATGTGACTACATTTTGTCAGATGAACTATGTAACAGATGCATATATTTCTCTCAGTTGAACAGAAATGGAAAGTTCCTGTCCTCCCCTGAATTTTTCAGAGGATGGGGCCCAGAAAATCAGATAAGAAGTCATAGAATCATAGATTATTTAGGGTTGGAAGTGACCTTAAGATCATCTAGTTCCAACACCCTGCCATGGGGAGGGACACCATAAACTAGACCATGTCATCCAAGACTCTGTCCAACCTCGTCTTGAACACTGCCAGGGATGGAGCATTTAAGACTTCTTTGGGCAACCTGTTCCCAACAAGTCAACACCGTTTTGAAGCTCATATAACGTAGGGTCTGTCATCTTTACTTTGCTCTAACACTCTATTTGATATCCACTGCAACTATGGAATCTGAAATCCAAAAATTACACAGATTCACACCTCAATTTTGTAATACCCTGTAATTACTTTAGACTATGTCATCAATGACTGTAGATCAGCTCTCAAAAATATTTCTTTTTTAAATCCTGGCAGGAAGGTAGAAGTTTGTTTGCAGTACAAGTTCAATCACTATTCCTTCACTCTCTGATATACTGACGATATTTCTCTAAGACATCACTACAGAATTCCAATAACACTGTCAACCTGTTGCACATAACTGACAGCTTTAACCTTCATGTTTTTAGAAACATTCAGTAGTTCTTCCCATACCACTTCCAAACAATATCTACTTATGTGTTTCTAGATGATGTGTTTCAGCCAGCCGTATGCATGCTAGGTTCTTCAAAGCTGCAATATAACCCACAGTTAAATAGAGAATTACATGACATAGATTTCACCATCTGGCACAGGAGTTTGGTCTTTTTTAGATGTTCTAATATCTTTTTTCAAACAAAAATATTTCATTAGATAGCAGTTATGCAGCTGTGATACTCTTCATTATGTGAAGGTATACAAAAATAGCACTAAAATTCAATCTATGCACACTTTAGACACATCTGTACAACTGAGTATAAAAACATTTTCAACTATTCCAAACTACCTAATGTATGTGACAACTTAGTCCTGTAACAACGTAGCTACATTGGAACAGCAATGTGCTAAAGTCTGTAAGTCTAATCAAGAGGGAAAGCAAGAATACAGTACAATTTCATATTCAATATGAATGTTGTGGTTTAAGCCCAGCCAGTAACTCAGAACCAAGCAGCCGCTCCCTCACTCCCTCCCCCTTCCTCCCGCCCCCCACTCCCAGAGGGATGGAGAGGAGAATCAAAAGAATGTAACTCCCACGGGTTGAGATAAGAACAGCCCAGTAACTAAGGTATAACACAAATCACTATTGCTACCACCAGTAATAATGACGATGAGGGAAATAACAACGGAAGAGAAAAAAACTGCTCATCACCAGCCGACCAATACCCAGGCCCACCCAAGCAGTGATCTACCCCTTCCGGGTAACTGCCCACAGTTTACATACTGGGCGTGACGTGCTGTGTTATGGAATACCTCTTTGGCTAGTTTGGGTCAGGTGTCCTGTCTCTGCTTCCTCCCGGCTTCTCCTCCGTGGCAGAGAGTGCGACTTAGAAAGTCCTTGGTCAGAGTAAACATTACTGAGCAGCAACTAAAAACATCGGTGTTATCAGCGCTGTTCCCAGGATGAAAGTCAAAAACACAGCGCTGCACCAGCTACTAAGAAGGAGAAAAATGACTGCTACTGCTGAACCCAGGACAATGAATAATGAATAATTGGCTAAGGATGTGAAGGATAACAGGAAGGGATTCTATAGGTATGTAGGAAATAAAAAACAGACTAGGGACAACGCAGGCCCCCTCCGGAAGCTATCGGGAGAACTGGCTACACAGGATTTGGAGAAGGCTGAGGTTCTGAATGACTTCTTTGCCTCAGTCTTCACTGACACATGCTCTGACCACACCAACCAAGTCTTGAAAGGCAGATGCAGGGACTGTGAGAATGAAGACCTTGGGCCCACTGCAGGAGAGGATCTGGTTCGAGATCATCTTAAAAATCTGAACACGCACAAGTCAAAATCTGAACACGCACAAGTCCATGGGACCTGATGAAATCCATCCGCTGGTCCTGAAGGAGCTGGCAAATGAAGCTGCTAAGCTACTATCCATCATATTTGAAAAATCATTCCAGTCAGGTGAAGTTCCCGATGACTGGAAAAAGGGAAATATAACCCCCATTTTCAAGAAGGGGAAAGTGGAAGAGCTGGGGAATTACAGACCAGTCAGTCTCACCTCTGTGCCTGGCAAAATCTTGGAGCACATTCTCCTGGAAGGCATGCTAAGGCACGTGAAAAACAACAAGGTGCTTGGTGACAACCAGCATGGCTTCACTAAGGGGAAATCCTGCCTGACCAATGTGGTAGCCTTCTATGATGGGGCTACAGAACTGATGGATAGGGGTAGAGCAGTTGATGTCATCGACCTGGACTTGTGCAAAGCGTTTGACACTGTCCCACACAACATCCTTCTCTCTAAATTGGAGAGACATCAGTCTGATAGATGGACCACTTGGTGCATAAAGAACTGGCTGGATGGCCGCATGCAGAGAGTTGTGGTCAATGGCTCAATGTCTGGCTGGAGACCAGTAACGAGTGGTGTCCCTCAAGGATCAGTGTTGGGACTGGTCTTGTTCAGCATCTTTGACTGTGACATGGACAGTGGGACTGACTGCACCCTCAGCAAGCTTGCCGATGACACCAAGCTGTGTGTGGCTCTTTTGATATGCTGGAGGGAAGGAATGCCATCCAGAGGGACCTTGACACACTTGTGGGGTGTGCTGATCCCAAACTCAGGAATTTTAACCATGACAAGTGCAAGGTCCTACACCTGGGTTGGAGCAATCCCAGGCACAGTTACAGGTTGGGCAAAGAAGAGATTCAGAGTGGCCCTGCAGAGAAGGACTTGGGGGTTCTGGTCGATGAGAAAATGAACATGAGCTGGCTTCAGTGTGCGCTCGCAGCCCAGAAATCCAGCCGTATCCTGAGCTGCATCAAAAGGAGCGTGACCAGCAGGTCGAAGGAGGTGATCCTGCCCCTCTACTCGGCTCTTGTGAGACCTCACCTGGAGTATTGTGTGCAGTTCTGGTGTCCTCAACATAAAAAGGACATGGAACTGCTGGAACAAGTCCAGAGGAGGGCCACGAGGATGGTCAGTGGATTGGAGCACCTCCCGCATGAAGACAGGCTGAGAAAGTTGGGGCTGTTCAGCCTGGAGAAGAGAAGGCTGCGTGGAGACCTCATAGCAGCCTTCCAGTATCTGAAGGGGGCCTATAGGGATGCTGGGGAGGGACTCTTCATTAGGGACTGAAGTGACAAGACTAGGGGTAATGCGTTAAAACTTAAACAGTAGAAGTTTAGGTTGGATATAAAGAAGAAATTGTTTACTGGAAGGGTGGTGAGGCACTGGAATAGGTTTCCCAGGGAAGTTGTGAATGCTCCATCCCTGGCATTGTTCAAGGCCAGGCTGGATAAAGCCCTGGGTGGTATGGTTTAGTCGGACGTGTCCCTGCCCGTGGCAGGGGCGTTGGAACTAGATGATCTTAAGGTCCTTTCCAACCCTAATTATTCTATGATTCTATGATTCTATGATAAATATACTGATTTCAGGCAGGAGTTGATCCAGACATTATTGTACAATGCCATTAACACATATCAGGTCTTCACTGACTCAGGAATTTTTCTACTATATTTCACTGTGCAGACATGTCTTATGACATCATTCTAAGTTGACAAGAGCAATAAAAAAGGCTAATATGATCTGAAATGCTTGTTAAGGTGAGGTCCTTGTGTCACATAAGTAAACCCTTGGATTTGAACAGAGCTGTAACAATTGAGTTCTGTCATTCACTGACTGAAAAAGCCTATCCGAGTGTTCATCTTCATTTGCATTACCACAAACAAGGGATACTTTCGTTGGGAATCCAAAATTAGAAACAGTTAATTAGTGTTTTTGCTAGCATTACGTACTTTACTACAGTACATTTTGGGGAATCACAAGCTCCAAAAGTGGAATATGGTAAATTTCTGAAAAAGTTTTTTTTGTGTGGTTTTAATGATTTAAAATAGATTGATATGCAAGAAAAGCAATGGCCTCTGGCTGAGGGCCAGTTTTCAAGAAAAAAATAGAAATGCCTACAGTCACAGAGAGATAACTGTTAGGGTTGTTAAAACTAAACCTTGAGGTACCTCAATTTCTTTAAATCTGGCTGTCAGTTCTTAAAAACTCCTCTGATCATGCCTATGCACATTATTCATAGGCAAACTCTGACAAGCATTTTTAATTATTTTTTTTAATTGTGCCTAATTATATTCTCTTAATTCATGAGTATTTATTTAGCTCAATAATGAAAATCAACAGATCAGTCAAGTACCTGCTGCTCTGGTGTCCTGATGCTGCCAGACTGGTAGTTCTTCTAAGTAACTATACAACAGTGACTCCTGGTTCTGAGTAATCAGAGAGAAGGTTGAAAGAAAATAATAAAAAATTAACTGTATAATGGGGGAAGGAGGGTAAGCTTCAGGCAAAAAGACTTGACTGGGAAGTTGCTTTTGTTCCAGAAACCTGGCATTCTGATGAGCCATTGGTGCTTGAACAGCTCATGCCTGATTGTGCACAGAAGCAGCCAAGACATTTGAACTATGAATTGGCCATCGAGAAAGGAAATCTGAACACAGACCTGCTTGGCTGCTTGACTGCAATGCAAGAGCTCTTTTAGCTCACCAGGTACATACACTGTAAACAAATGGTACTAATGCAAACAAACATGATGGATTCTTATTACTCTAACCTAGGCAATTTCTTCAGCTGGCAGGTGGATGCAGATGGATTAATCCAATCTGTATATTTTACCTGAGCCTAAGATTGTGGAGACAAGAGCACAGTAACGGAATACATAAAATCAATCCTCACTGCAATTTTTTTTTTTTTTTTATTATTATTGTTATTATTTTGACTGCTGATTCTGGCTTAGATAATTTTCTTCATAATACCTAGTATGGGACTATGCTTTGGAGTTATGCTGAAAACAGTGTTAATAATTCAGGGCTGTTTTAGTTATTGCTGAGCAATGATTACAACAGAGTAAGGCTTTTTCTGCTCTTCACACCACCCTATCAGTGAGAAGACTGTGGGTGCACAAGAACTTGGGAAGGGACACAGCTGCGACAGCTGACCCCAACTGACTACGAGGATATGTCATACCATATGATGCTATGCTCAACATGTAAAGCTGGCAGAAGAAAGAGGAGGAAGTTCAAAGTTACAGCATTGTCCTTCCCAAGTAACCTCTACTTGGTTACTGGAGCCCTGCTTTCCTGGAGATGTCTGAACACCTGACTGTCAATGGGAGGTGGTGAATGACTATTTTGCTTTGCTTGTGCAAGCCGCTTTTGCTTTACCTATTAAACTCCCTTTATTTCACCTCATGAGTTTTCCCATTTTACACCCTGCTTCGCTCCCCCAAGTCACCAGGAGGAAGTGAGCTGTATGGTGCTTAGTTGCCCACTTGGGGTTAAATCACCACAGGACAATTACCTACACTGTCATCTCTGTGTCAGATTGCATGCTAAGTAAGTACCCAGGAAAAGTGAAGGCTTGAATACTTTAATTTTATCCTTCTTTTACAGCATATATATCTTACTTCTACTAAATACTTTATGGAACACTTTATGGTTGTCTACAGAAAGCTAAAGATATTTTTTATGTATCATTAAAGAATCTAATGATCTATGATGACATGTGGCAAGGAAGTCCCACAGGCTCAGTTAAAACTCCTATCATTACCTACTTTAATTCTACAAGGTACTTGAACTGAATCTGTTATGCTATTGCTTTTTTACCACCAGACATTTGACATGCTCAAGTGTATGAATGCAGTCAGCTAAATGCTGCTTATTTCTTGACAGTCATTCTCTGACAGGACATAAATAGTGTTTCCTGAACCAAAGAAACTACAGTTAGAAGTCACAGACTGCTTTAAAAACAGAGTAAATATGCTTCCAGCTACACCATTTCAGTGTAGATTAATTGTCTTTTTGTAATCTGGAAGCTTTAAAAAGAAAGTTCTCAATGTCTGAGCTGAGATAATTAAGATGAGTATGAGTTTCAGCATTTGGTCCTCAATACAGATTATATTTCAAACTGTAAATTTTTGCCAATGGACTTTTCAAAATCCATATGATGAATTAAAAAAAAAAAAAAAAAAAAGAAAAAGAAAACATTGCGCAGGAGGCTGAACTCCTCCTTCTGGCAAAATGCCTTATGAATCTAATGAAAATGTCTGAGGAAAAAATGCTACATACAGCAGAAAACAAAAATAATTCTCTTGAAGAGTTTTACTGATATGGAAAAAATAAATCACAAAGATAATATTCATACCATGTCTACTTTCTATTGATAGAATTCAACACATTTAGGCAGGAGGATGGGGCAGGGATGGGTAATTCAATAGCCTACCTTTATTTTTGTAAAGGAGTCACAGTTTGTGCACATCTTATTTTCCTTGCCTGAAACATGGCTTTGCCTAGTAACTAGTGTTATTAGACTGTATTTCTTTTCTCACTTTAAAATAATTTGTCCAGCTCACCACAAGCTTTAAGACCCCAGAGGGACCTAAAACTTCGAAGAGCTCTTGCAAAAATAGATGCCTCAAACTAAACAGCACCTCAACAGGAAAATTATTTGAAGTCAGTTTCTCTCAAAGGTAAGTTCATCTTTCAAGGTGAGCCAACATTTTAGAAACATGTTATGAGTTCATCATAAAACTCAAATTCATAAATTCTCTAACATCTCTGTAAACCTGGGATAAATTTGCTCTTGCTTTTGATCTGAGAGTCTTGTAAATATTTTTTATTTCATCTTTTTCCATTTATAAAAAATATGGGGTTTACTGCTTACCTAATATACCTAAAATGGATACAATTGTTTTGATTGCATAAGTTTCAGAAGCACTTCTCTATAACTATGCATCCTTGCTTTCCCTGAACATCATTGAAAATGTCAGGATTTATCTGTGAAAATATTAGTCAACTAACACTTCAAGAGTGTAAAAGGAAAAACAAGTTATTTTTCTTGATGGGTTTTCTTCCTCCTGAGGAAGAAATTAAGTTGAAGCATTTAGGGAGGAAATTTATTCTGTCTTTTTCATGGTAATATAAGGGTACAAAATAATATGACAGAAAATATGTGATCTGTTCTGCCCTGAATACAAGCACAGGAGAATATGAGCTAGAAGAAAGCATTGAAGAACAAGGTTTTTTCCATACTAGAGGTCAAAGAGGCAAAGGGACTTCATGCTTAAAACAGACCCATGCAAGGAAAACCCTCAGCTGACCCTCTTGTGAAGAAGCCACCATCTTCAATGTATATACAGGCAATACGAAGAAATACAGGAAATGGCTGGCTTTTTTCTTCTGGCAAAGCTATTGCATCATGACAAGAGCAATGGTTTTATTCCTCTAAAACACAGGAGGAATCAGTCTTGTTCAATTAATCATGAAATGCTTTATTTAACCCACTCTGTTTCTTTTGATGAAAGTTGTTAGTGTTTTCCAAATGTGAAATTCTTCATAATAAGTCAGAAAATGTCCATATACCTAAAAAAGCATGTTTGCAAAGATTGGGGTAATCTCATCCATCTGGTTAAAAAGTATTTCTGAAATGAATATCTTCATACATATCAGATTTAACAGGCATTAGTTATCAGGGTTACATTTTTGTAATTATGGAAAGATGAATTTAAGAAAAATTATGTATTTTTAACAAGAGAAATAAATGGTAAGATGACATTTCTCTCCCTCAGAGTAGAAAAACTTACCCTTCAGTCGACATTATAGATTTTTAAAAAATATCCTGAATAATTCCAAGGAAAGCCATGTTTTGTAAGGTGTCAGTAACGTACAGGAAAAGACAGAAAAGTAAAGCAAGGGAGACCCCTTGTGGCCTGATTATCATCTAATTAAAATGCCATTCAAAGGTTCTAATATTAAGTATAATATTCCACGGAAATCATTATATTTTCTATAAGCAAGTCTGATAAACCATAGTCAAACTATCCTACATGCTTCATAAAATCAATATATAGACTTTTGGAATCAGAAAGTATATAAGCTTCTTTTTCTTTTTCTTTTTTTTTTTTTTTTTTTTTAAAAACAAGTCACTAATAAAGCATTGATAATGTTTTAACTTCCCTGTGTTTTGTTATTCTTATAAGGAAAGCAGTGTTCATAGCCCAAGGCATTTAATCTCTATACACTGTGTCTTTTGCTGTGTATACAGAAAAACACAAAGTAAAACAGAAGTGGAAGAAATCTGTAATGGCTAAATGAACTGGTGCAGAAAACCTGTTAGATCCCCATGTGCAAAGAATGTGATCAGTATCGTAAGGTCGAGATGACAGCAGATGGCACAGAGTATCCAGGGGTCATTAGACAGTCCTCTGAGATCTATTTTTTCCATCATCTTTATCAGTGAACTGGAGAATAAGATGGAGTGCAACATCAGGAAAGCTTTTAACGGCACTAAAATGGTGCAACAAGTGGCAAAGTGTCAATTCAGAGTGACCTCAGAAAGTAGAGGACTGGGCCAATATAAATCTCATCAGGTTCCAGAATTGCACAATCATGGATCATTTAGATTCAAAGGGACATCTTGAAGTTATTTTGTCCAACTTACCCATTCAGCTAGAGTACACCTTTTGCTGAGAAGAGTCGAACTCCTGCATCTTCATCCCCTTCCATCAGGTATTCACACACATTGATAAGATCTTCCCCCAAGCCTGCCCTTCTCCAGGCTGAACAATCCAAGCTTTCAGGCTCTCCCCATATGAAAGATGCTTCAGTCCTTTACCCATCTTTGTGGCTTTCTGTTGGACTTGCTTCAGGAAGTCTGTAAATTTCTCCTGTGAAGGAGTCCAGAACTGAATACAATACTCTGGAAGCAATCTCACCAGTGCTGAGTGAAAAAGAAGGACTGCCTACCCTGAACTGCTGGAAACACTGTGCTTAAAAGTCCAAGACACTTTTGGCCTTGTTTGCTATGAGAAATGATTTCTGACTCACGTTCAGCTGCTCTTCACCAAGACCCCAAAGCTGCCTGCAGAGCTGATCTATAGACAATATGCACTCAGTGTGTCCCAGCCCCTTGGGTTGTTCACCTGAGGTGCAGAACTTTGCATTTCCCTTTTTTGAACTTTATGAGATTCCTCTCAGCCCATTTCTCCAGCTCGTCAAGGTCCCTCTGAATGGCAGCATCACCATCAGCAACTCCTCCCATCTTTGTATCATCTGTGAGAACTTGCTGAAGGTGTACTCCATCCCAGCATCCTAGTTGTATATGAAGATATTAAACAGTACTTGCCCCAGTATGCACCTTGGAGTTATACACTGAGGTAAATATCATTCGCTGTTGAATTTGATCTATATTCAAGAGGTCTTTCTTCTTTTCAGAAGAAACATGTTCAGTACTCTTTAGAATTCCTGTTCTTTTATTGCATTATATTTGCCAAACAAAAACTAAAGAACCCCAATCAGAAGGCGATTGAGAAACCTTTGAACAAGACATTATTTTATGAGTAAAATTCTAGCATAATTTGAATGTTAATATTATAATTCAAATGTTAATATTTTAACAAAAGTATAAGCACCATATTTTAATTTTAAAAATCACTGTTCCGTATATATGTGAATTTATCATTAATTCAGTGTGCTTACAATCCCACCTACATTCAGAAAGAGTACAAGTATATTTCTCACTCTTCCTTGACATTGTTTATCTAGGTATAGGTAACTTGTCAAAGGCTCAGATCACTAAATTTCAGCAAGGACCACTAAATTCTGTCTCCAATTCAGCAAGATACATGTGATAAGATTTCTGTGCAGACAGAAGAATCCTATTTCATTACTGTAATGCACAATACTTATGTTAGTTAAGGTCACATATTCTGCTGTTTAAGGGAAAATTAAGAATGGTCAATGTCTTCTATAATAGAGACCTGAAATCACCATAGACCTGTACAGATTGATAAAAGAAGTGAAACCATTAGGCTGCAAGCAACGCAAGATTGATTTCATTGATAAATCAATGAAAAATAAATAAATAAAATTTTATTTTTCATTGAGAAATCAATGAAAAATAAAATTCCAGTGTGAAAATGTAAAAAATGTGAAAATGTGAAAAAAAATACTATATTTTTTTCCTATCTTACCACTGAATGTGTTAGCAAATGTAATTAATATGTATGTTATTCACAATTAAGCCTACACATGCCATTTCAACTTTTTTAAAATACTGGTGTTTTTCTGTTCCTTCTTTCCTGACGGTAGTACTTAGGCAGCAGGAGTAATAGGTGTCTACACAAACTTCAAGTGACAGGATAACTGGTGCAAATTATTACTGACAAATAATATAGGTAGGAAGAAGCTTTTTTGTCTTCATTAATTCCTTATGCTTTGATTAACAATTACTTTCATCATCATTAATATTCTTGCAAATTTTCATTATTTATAAATGATGAAATAATAAGAAGGCTTCATTACATGGGTAATTCCAAATTATTCACTCCAGTTACTAATACATGAATGAATCATTCTTGGAGATTTTTACCTTCAGACAGATTTTTATAAACAGAAGATCAAAATCAGTAGTATCTTCCTTGTATTGTTTATATTTTGTTCAAAAAATAGTAAACTGCTAAAATATTTTTGTAAAACAAAATAGATCTATATTTATATGCAATTTATTGTGTTTTGCAATGTTCAGTTTCAGCAAGAAATGTAGTTCAGCATACAGAATAAGTAAAGACAGCTTAAGTAGTACCTTCTCTGCCAATTGGTGTGGTCACCAAAAGCTGACAGTTCATTGTTAAGGAAAAGAGAAAAGCAACTCTTACAAATACTCCATAATTATAATTTGCTAAGTTTTCTAGCCCAACATGAAGACCTCCTTATCTAAACATGGATATTAATGAACAGGACATAAAATAGACTTACCTTGTATATGAAACATAACTGATCCAAGCTTGTTTCTGGGTCATACAAGGCCATTTTCTCTTTGAAATCAGGTGCAGTTTGTTTTTTTTTTTGGTGATACATCTGAACAGGCTCTTATCTGTCATTTACTACAGTTCCAAAGTAGCTGGAACAGTACTGTTCTGGGCTGAGCTGTAACAAGTTATTTGTCTGCTTCTTAGTAGCTGGTTCAGTGCTGTGTTTCTGCTTCAGTCTAAGAACAATGCTGATAACACACCAGTGTTTTAGTTGTTGCTAAGTAATGTTTACTCCAATCTAGGACTTTTCAGTATCACGCTCTGCCAGTGTGGAGGGGCACAAGAAGACAGGAGGAAGCAGAGACAGGACACCTGACCCGAACTAGCCAAAGGGGTGTTCCATACCACAGCACATCATGCCCAGTATATAAACTGGGGTGGAGTAACCTCGAAGGCCCAGGTCGCACCTCACATCAGGGTATAGGTTGGCGGGTGATGAGCAATTGTATCGTGCATCACTGCTGGTTTTTGTCAGGTTTTTTCCCCTTCCCTTTTTGGTTTTGTATTCTCTCCCCTTGTTACTTCCCTTATCATCATTATTATTAGTGGTAGTAGTAGTGGGGTTTTACTATACTTTAGTCATTGGACTGTTCTTATATCAACCCATCAATGGGATGGGTATCAATGGGATTTACATTCTTTGGATTCTCCTCCCCATCTCACCAGAAGTGTAGGGGAAGAAGGTGAGAAGTGAGCAGACTGAGTGGTTCTGAGTTACCGGCTGGGCTTAAACTAAAACAAGTACATAAAGTAACGTTTTAAGATTTGGCAGAACTAGAATAGTTTATAAATCCTAAAAAGAAAAAAAAATGGCAGTTTTGCAGCTGTTTATAGGGTAAGGAACATTCTTCACCATAGTTACTTTTTAAATGGGGAAAAATAAAACCACAAATAAGAAAATCTACCCTTCACAGCTATCTCGTATATGTCTTTGCTAACTCTTAAAACCAGCTTTTATTCTTGTTTTTTTCTATCTGCAATGCTCAGATATATTCCAGTTGCATAATTTTTCAAAATTATGATTATATCTTCTAAGCGGTTATTACAGGAGCCTTCTGCAAGTTCTGGCACACAGCTTACTAGCCTGGACAGGCCTGAGTGCTGCTTCTCAGTAGAACCTTAAAAAATAAAAATCTGTGAGAAATATGCAAGTGTTTGTTTACATCTTTAAATGGCTTTGCAGTTTAGTTGCCTTCTGCATACCTTCTTGTGCCTCTAACACATAGCTGTAGATGTTTGCCTGTTGTTTTTGAACAGGATTAACTATTAACTCTTTATGACAGGCGCTGCTGGTACGCAGTCCACTTACTTGGCCTTACAATGTTTACAATTTCTTTCTCTAATCTCTCTAGGTCTAAGTTAAGTTTTTTGCTTGAACGTGAATGTATTTGGGCTCCTCTATCCTAGATTTATTTTTAATTGTATCGCCTAAAAAAAAGTAATCCTAGAACAAAATGTCCCAGAACTGTTAAGTCACTTTAGTCAATACTTGCATGCTAGGATGTTGTTTACTGTCATACAAGTGTAACTTTGATGGTTTTCCTAGTAGGTCACTTTTATTTTTCCAGAAAAATCAAAATATGAGAAAAAAAAATTCAAATGCATTACGAAATGGAACGTTACATGGGATTTTCATTTTAAGTATTGTTGTTTTGATCTCAGTGAGAGACTCAAACTATATCTTTTCATGCAGATTCCAATTAAAAAGGAAAAAGAAAACTCGTTGGAGCAAATACAAGAACACCTGTTTCTCAGATGAATTCTTTACTTTCTAGGTTATGCACAGGATTTTTTTTTAGTTCTCTCTTCATGGTGCCATCAATTTTTTATGCTCATGTACAAAAGAAAAATTATAGACATTTCTCAGTCTGTTCTTGATGATCCTTTCAGGCTAAACAAGGAGGCTATAGGCATAACCTTGAATTCTCCTTTTTCCAATACACAGGAGAAAGGAGAAATTTAACCAGGCTTTGCAGTCCATGCTCGTACTGGTACAAGAGAATGAAAAGAATTGAGATATGCACTGCTTTTTTTTTTTTTCTTTTTTTGAAAGTGGGGAGAAAACTTTTCCTTTCTCTGCAAAAGTTGATATAAATATTCATCATAATAACAAGATTCTGAAGATACCTTCTACAGTATCTGAAGGGGGCCTATAGGGATGCTGGGGAGGGACACTTCGTCAGGGACTATAGTGACAGGACAAGGGGTAATGGGTTAAAACTTAAACAGGGGAAGTTTAGATTGGATATAAGGAAGAAATTCTTTCCTGTTAGGGTGGTGAGACACTGGAATCGGTTGCCCAGGGAGGTTGTGAGTGCTCCATCCCTCACAGTGTTCAAGGCCAGGTTGGATGAAGCCTTGGGTGGGATGGTTTAGTGTGAGGTGTCCCTGCCTACGGCAGGGGAGTTGGAGCTAGACGATCTGGAGGTCCTTTCCAACCCTAACTATTCTATGATTCTATGATTCTATGATTCAGGGTAGAGTGTCCCAAATAGTTTAAATGCCTAACCTCTCAGGATAGGCAGGATTTCAAACACACCTGCATGCTTAACATTTTTTTCTCAGCTACCTCTAATCTAGCTAATGTTTAGTACATCATTTGACCCTCTCTGAGACAAAAAATTCTGAATAAGACACATAGGTAGCAGCATTTAGATTCTAGATAATATTTTTGAGGGGTAGAAAGTAAAACACTAATACATTGACTTGGTGGTGTCGACTTTCTATTATTAATGAGACCCATAGCCTGTTGTAATGTTTTAGCCAAATATATTTTAATATGTTAAAGAAAACAAAGACTATGATAGCAGTTTGATTTTGATTAAATCATTGAATAAGATTGGTTTTACATTACTTTTTTTGTGTGTGTGCAGAATAAGTCATGTTAGCTAAAAATTGTGGTGGTCTCTCACCATTTTTTATTTTACTTTTGAGCATTTCTACTTTCTACAGTTTAACTAAGCAAAGCTAGAATTATTTATGGTTGTGAGTCTCATGTAGTTAGTCTATAATACTTAGCAAACTCTTTCACAAACACAGAAATGTCTGTATTATTAATAACATATGAGCCAGAAAGCATGTTTGGTCACTAGACCCCTTATCATGCACATCGCTGTTAGTCCTTGGCTGGTTTAGGTTAAGTTTTTTGCACCACACAATAGCTCAACATGCCTTGTGGTATCATTCACCACAGGAACTGCTCCCTACAACAGCAGGGGTGAGCTTTCACCAGGACTGCTGCTAAATTGTCCTCACACACTGACTCAGCAGGCTTTCTGCTCTTCTATGCGTTTATGTGTCATCCTACCCTCAGGGTACATAGCACATATTCTTTGTTTCACACTGCAGTAGGTTACAGCAGTCTTAACACTTTTTTCAATACTTACAATGAAAAAATACTGATGGGTAATAATTATGGCCATTTGGCACCTAGAAAAGACCTAGGGCTAACTGTTACGAAGTGTGAACGAAACTCATGTGCTATACAGGGACCTAGTATTCAGTCTGAGCATTTTTGGCTTTGAGGTCAGTAATTGATCCCTCTTTACCAGCATAGATGTAGCAGCATAGGTGCTATCAGCATAGATGTAGCCTTCTATGTAATGTGGTACACTGAGGTTAGAGCAAAGTTCTAAAGCTGAATACCAACATATTTTTTAGTTTCGGAGCAAACATGAAAACACCATCTTGGTGACATTCTGTTGAATAATTTTCTGAATTACCTGCTCACTTTAATCAAATACAATTGCAAAGAAGAAAGCTTAATGGCACTGATGGTTACACAAAGACAGAAGCAATAGAACATCCAATAGCTCAGGACCAACAGCAAATAGACTTTGAATCTTCTGAATTTGGCATGAGCCACTTGGGAATCAATAAAATTTTAAGTTAAAATGAAACCAACATGATTCAGTGAAATTCAGTATGAAACCTGAAGCCTAAATCTTACAAAATATGTAGGCAGTTTCAAGCACAATCTTAAAATGTCCTGTTCTTCCGCTGGAAGTACCCTAAGTCTAACCAACTATGTCTGACTGATTTGCTCTTACATTTTCCTTTTCCTTCTTTGGCAGCCAACAGCCAAGGCATTCTCAGCAGGGCCCACTGATTCTTTCCCGCTCCACTCCCCCCAACTTCTAGATAGCTTTATCATGATTCCTGAAACTTACTCCTATGTAGAACAAGAGTTCCATCAATTTCCTGTTGTACTGTTAGAGTAGTTGCGCAATTCAGTTTATATATTCACATTTCTAAAATTAAAAAGCCACACATTTTCATTTGAAATTGACTTAGTTCTTTAGGAGAAGAAGGTGAGAGTAAGAAAAAACAAACCAAATGAAAGCTAACAAAAAAACCTTTCTCAGTTATTTCCATAGAATAATTCAAATGGATTTACCTTTTTCTTTATCTGGCTTTTTTTTGTTCTGTAACTCTCCTTCCGAAAAAAAGAAAATAATTTCTTCCTCATCTTCTTAGGTCTTTTGAGTTAATAGCTGAACTTTTTTTTTTCCAAGTTTAACAGTGTAACTTAAACAGCATTGGAATAAGGCTTTGATTCTCTGTTTGATTCTTTGTCAGTTGTTTTCTGTAATGAGTAATGCTACTAGGAAAAGAGAGAAAACTTTCATACCAACTGTCATGGCTTAAGCCCAGTCAGCAACCCAGAACCATGCAACCACTCACTCACTAACCCCCTCTTCCTCCCTCTGCTCCCAGAGGGATGGGGAATCGAAAGACGGTAACTCCCATGGGTTGAGATACGAAAAGTCCAGTAACTAAGGTATAACACAAACCACTACCGCTGCCACCAATAATAATAGTGATAAGGGAAATAACAAGGGAAGAGAATACAACCGCTCACCACCCACCAACTGACACCCAGCCCGACTGAGCAGTGATCTAGCCCTTCTGGGTAACTGCCCACAGTTTACATAGTGGGCATGACGTGCTGTGGTATGGAATACCTCTTTGGTCACTTTGGGTCAGGTGTCCTGTCTCTGCTTCCTCCTGGCTTCCCCTTCTCCTTGGCAGAGCATGAGGCTCAGAAAGTCCTTGGTCAGAGTAAACATTACTGAGCAACAACTAAAAACATCGGTGTTATCAGCACTGTTCCCAGGCTGAAAGTCAAAACCACAGCACTGCATCAACTACTAAGAAGGAGAAAAATGATTGCTACTGCTGAACCCAGGACACCAACTCAGATAGGTTTCTATCCAGCTCACCTCAGATTGACCTGGGACACTGCCTATCAAAGACAAGATACAAAAATTTGTCCTGGAACTGTCTAGAATCTTCACATTTACAATCAGTCCTTGACGGAGAAACCATTTTTTAAAATGTTTTCCTCTGGCCTTTCTTGTTAACATGCGTTGTTTTATCATAGCTGACTCTGGAAACTGATTGCAAAAGAAAGAATAACATTCCTTTGTCAGTAGGTTAGGAACAGTTTGCTGTAACAATTTCTAGCATGAAACATTTCTAGCATGAAGAAGTGACTAAGGGCAAAATGTAGGTTTATAACCTGGATATTTTGCTCCTATGATAAGATTATATAGAAAGGAAGTTTGTGGGGAGCTGTAATAGTAATACCAGCTGATACAGAACAAATAGAAAATTCTTGTTGTACAGATACTGTATGATGTGACAGAGACACAAAAATAAAAGAGACTACAGCACTGTCTTGACCCAGCACTGGAGAGACCACACTTGAAGAAATATTGTGCCTTGTTTTGGGCTCCCCAGGACAAGAGAAGTATGGAGCTATTGGAGACAGCCCAGTGATGGGGCACAAAAATTATTAAAAGACTGAAGAATTTCTCCAATGAGTCAAGGGTAAGAGAGCTGGGACTGTTCAGCCTGGAGAAGGATCAGGGGGAATCTCATCAATGTGTACAAGCACCTGAAGACAGAGCCAGGCTCCTCACAGTGGTGCCTAATGAAAGAAAACAGGTGCAATGGGCACAGACTGAAACTCAGGATGTTTCCTCTGAACATTAGGAAACACATTTGCACTGTGAGGGTGACTGAGCATTGACACAGGTTGCCCAGAGAGGTTCTGGAGTCTCCATCCTTGGCAATACTCAGAATCTGAAATGGTCCTGGTAAAGAAGCTGTAGGTGGTCCTGCTTGAATGGGTGGGTTGGACCACATGAGCTCTGAAGATCTCTTTCAACCTCAGCCATCCGATGATTCTGTGGTTCTGTTCATTTTTTATTTTTGCTATATTTTAGCTTCTTTTTTTTTTTCCTAACCTTTCCAGGAGGACTGAGATGAAATCCTCTTTAAACCAGAGCTGATCAGCTGTAATAGTTCAGAGGTTAAGTATAACCATGGAAGAAAATTTGAAAGTCTGGCCTCAAGAAATGCATGTTTCTCAGCTAGTATGTGCACTGGATGCAATTACAGCTCCCAAAAATGGGAATGTAGAATTCCAGTATATTTGCTAAACCTTTTATTTAAAACTATTATGCCAAGTGATGCCAAAGATCTTAAAACCTCCAAAGCCAGGAGATATATAAAATAATACGTATTTTCATTTGCAAGAAATTTATATACAAGTTTATATTTGTGATATGGTTATAAAATAATTATTCTGTTACTGAACTTAACTTGGAACTTATTCAGCTGCAGCTGAACATATGTCTATGAATACTGTCGTGGTTTAAACCCAGCCACACAGCTCGTCCACTCACTCCCCCCACCCCCCTTTGTTTCCCTCCCCCTACACCCGGAGGGACAGAGAGGAGAATCGAAAAGAATGCAACTCCCATGGGTTGAGATAAGAACAGTTTAGTAACTAAGGTATAACACAAATCACTGCTGCTACCACCAGTAATAATAATGATAAAGGAAATAACAAGAGGAAAGAATACAACACCTCAACACCAGCCGACCGTTGACTCGCCCCACCCCACCCAACCGACCACAGACTGATACCTCTTCCAGCCCTGCAGTCCTAGCCGTTCCGGGTAACTCTCCCTTACCTCCTGGGCATGATGTGCTGTGGTATGGAATACCTCTTTGGCTAGTTTGGGTCAGGTGTCCTGTCTCTGCTTCTTCCCAGCTTTCCCTCCTCCCTGGCAGAGCATGAGGCTCAAAACTCCTTGGTCAGACTAAAACATTTGTGTTATCAGCTCTGTTCCCAGGCCAAAAGTCAAAACACAGCGCCGCACCAGCTACTAAGAAGGAGAAAAATGACTGCTACTGCTAAACCCAGGACATTATCCACCCCTTATTCCATACCATTCACATCATGCTCAAATCCCACATTTTCAATATACCATCACTCTTATCTCAGTGCACTCTTATCTTAGTGCATGGACCAGTCCCTATAAAGCTGCTGAGTCCATCTGATCCATGATGTCAGGCTCCATCTCTTATAACAGTCTCTCAGAGCAGGAGAGACTGTGTGCAGTGCTCACACTCGTGAATAACCTGGGCAATAGCGTCCGTTGCTAAGTCCACCCCTCGATCATGAGTCCATCCCTATGTTGCATCTCTGCCCTGATGGCCTGAAGTGCCATGGGCCCACCAGGCTCAAAATAATTCACTGCCCCCTTCAGCAGTTTCTGCAGCTTGTTGCTGGGGACTCCATACAGCTGCCTTCCATCTCCGATGCTTCCAAAGCACTGGACAGGCCCAGTGGACCAGATACTCGCTCATACTGTCCCACACACCCTGCCACTCGTGACTGTCCAGCCTTGGGGAAAATCTCCTGCTCCTCCTGTATCGTTGTCTAACTCTAGACAATACCCAAACCTGACTCTGCTTAACTTCTGAGATCAGACAAAATGGCCGTGGGTAGAACACCCTCTGTGTGTGTGCCAGCATGCTGATCCCCATCACAGTCAGCAGGCAGGTCCCAAGGGTACCCACAGGCCATTCAAACCCTTCAGAACTCTCCAATGACGCTGCTGTCCTTGTCCCTGGGGCTGGTGCAGCTGCTGTGCCTGCCGGCTCTCCCACCACCAGTTTCTCTTTTCCTGGGCGCAGCTCTTCCTCCCTTGGCTTGCTGGGAAATGCCGCGTGGGCTCCTGCATCCTCCCGGGGCTCGGCGGGCGGCTCCCGGGGGACGCTCTCGGCCGCCGCAGGGCTCGGCTCCTCCGCGGGGCTCGGCTCCTCCGCGGGGCTCGGCTCCTCCGCGGGGCTCGGCTCCTCGGCCGCCTCCTCCCGCTGCTCAGCAGCCGCCTTCCTCCCGGGCTCGGGCCCCGCTCCCGCCGCCGCCTGGTCCCCGGGGCCGCTCTCCCGGGCCGCTTCGGCCACCGCCGGCTCCCGGGGCCGCTCCCCCTCGGCTCCCCGCAGCCTCACGGGGACGGAGGCGAGGACAAGGGCCAGGGCGGTGAAGAGCAGCGGGACGGCCGGGTACGAGTCTACGGCCACGTCCATCCCGCCCTGCTGCCGGAGCCCAACCGTATTACAAGCCATTGCCATAAAGTACAGTGAAACAAGAGCCTTAACCCAAGCCCCACACTTGATAAACACTAACACAGCAAATACCGGCTCTAAGTAATGTACAGCATTCTGAAACTGTGAGAGCAAGAGAAACAACTTTGAGGGCCAATAAATCAGCATTGTGACGAGTGACTATTAATCTGGTCAGATCTGTCGTTATCTCAACCCTTTGTGCCCCACGTTGGGCACAAAAAAAAAGAACTGTCGTGGTTTAAACCCAGCCACACAGCTCGTCCACTCACTCCCACCCTCTCACCCCCCACCCCTACTCCCCACCCCCCTTCTTGGCCTCCCCCTACACCCGAAGGGACGAAGAGGAGAATTGAAAAGAATGCAACTCCCATGGGCTGAGATAAGAACAGTTTAGTAACTAAGGTATAACACAAATCACTGCTGCTACCACCAAGAATAATAATGATGAAGGAAATAACAAGGGAAGAGAATACAACACCTCAACACCAGCTGACCGATAACTCGCCCCACCCCACCCAACCAACCACCAACTGATACCTCTTCCAGCCCTGCAGTCCTAGCCCTTCCGGGTAACTCTCCGTTACATCCTGGGCATGACGTGCTGTGGTATGGAATACCTCTTTGGTCAGTTTGGGTCAGGTGTCCTGTCTCCCAGCTTCCCCTCCTCCCTGGCAGAGCATGAGGCTCAGAAAGTCCTTGGTCAGAGTAAACGTTTGTGTTATCAGCAATGTTCTGAGGCCAAAAGTCAAAGCACAGCACTGCACCAGCTACTGAGAAGGAGAAAAATTACTGCTACCGCTAAACCCAGGACAAATACACATGCCAGTGAAGGAACTGGAAATCATTCTCATGGGAATGTTTAGAAGACAATGATTTGGTAAGTTTTAAATTCCCTGATTAACAACATGCTTCATGCTATTGGTTTGTTCTTATGCATTATTAATCATCATTGCTACAGATACAAGACTGTTAGTTTTTAACAGTCATATCCCAAATGACCTGTGAGTATGCAATACCATGGAGCTGATGTCATATAGTTGGCATTGATGGCTATGGTACAAGGTGGGTCTTAGTATCAGGAGTCAAGGTGATCAGACCTGAGAACTCTTTAATGAGGTAATTTAAAACTGAAACAGACTTGTCTTTTTTAATTTCCATCTTCTCTGGGCTATCCTTAGTGATTTATGCTTCTCACCCCACTCTCCCCTCCCTAAAAGAAACATCTTAACTGCTTGTTGTACTGCTTGTCTTGCTTTTGGTTTTGCTCTTTGCTCTTGTCCTTCTTGAGCTTTCAGCATGATGTTCGGAGTGTTTGCAATCATAGGTTTGCATGCTGTGCTCTGTATTGCAACTTTTGTTACTTGCTTATCTCCTACATGCAACTACCCACTTCATTGCTTGCCTTTTTTGTGGTTGCATTGCGCACATACTTACATAAAATGCTTATGGATTTTGTCTGGTACAGCAATTTAGTGCTGTGAAACACATAGCATTGGTGGCTGTACTTTAGTTTGTGTATATTTGTTCTTAGCACAAGGTGAATTATATACAGATTAGTGCATTTTTAATTTATAATTGTCAGATATATTTGACTACAAAGGAACTCATCAAAATTGAGACTACTCATCTTCCAAATGAGACAAAACAGTAGCTGAAAAAAAGGATTCCTTCTGCCTGCTATGTCTTCTCAGGATGAGTTCTTCTTATCAATACTCTCCTTAGTCCAACAGTCTTCATAGTTTCTTTAAGGCTGTCTAAATTCCACATATTCTTTTCCACGTCATTGGATCTTTTTTACCATTATGTTCAAGACACAATTTCTCAGCTCTGGGTTTACTCCCTAATGCAAGCAGGCAAGTGGGCACTTTCAAGAAGTGGCTGAATGCTGCTTCTGTTGCAGTCTTCTTTCCTGCTATCTTTATTACCTTTCAGCCTGTCCTGAACCCTCAGAGATTCCTGAAGCCTGAGATGTGCAACTACTTTCAGTTTAGCTAGAGGGATTCAGTTAGCCAAAAATGCAGTTTCATAATCAAGCCATGCAAAGTCTGTGCTTCTGACTTTGCTATCAGCCTCCCTCACACTGTAACCAGCACAGTCATGACACCCAAGAACTGACCCAACTGAAACACAGCCCTCAAAAAAAAAAGGCAAAAAAAGAAAAAAATACGTATTTCTTTTCAGCCAGATCTAATTCAGCTGCCTTGCACCCACAGAAGCATTAGTGCCCAAAGAGAGCTATCAGGGACTTAAGGAGGAGGAAAGAACAACTTCTTAGCAACATATGTGCTAACCAACTATGAAACAACACAGCTAGTGGTTTTGTAATCACAGGTGGGACAAAACACACTGTCCTATTCTCTACCACCCAGCTATTCCTGTTGTAAGAAAATGTGCTGGCAATGAGCATGTAATAAGCCACAAGCAGAGAATAAAACCATCCATCACCATACAAAAGACAACTTTATTGCATTCCCAGACCCAAAAGAACTGTAAAGTCAGGTGTAGAGACATCCCAATACATACACCTAGCTTCATTTTAACAAGGATTGTCAGTTCTGCTTCAGTTCCAGCTTTGCAGGGCTCAGACAGCTTCTTGCAGAGCAACTCAGCTGTTCCTCCTAAGCTCCACAGAGTCAGAAGGGCTCATTAGCTGGGACATAACGCACAGAAAGCTCTTGCCTGTCTTAGTATTGCGACTGACGTAATGAGCTTGCTCAGAATTTGGTGCTCTGGAGACCATGGACAAGCACAGCTAACACTGAACCAGAGCTAATAAGATGTGCGACTTTGAAACTGATGGTGTGTTTGGATCTGTTTCTGCCATTCTCCTTCATGCTCCCCATTCTAGAAACACAGTGGAGTGGAATCAGTGGCTTTTAGACCTGGGCTATCTCTGGAAGTAATAAACTAATAAGGCATAATAAATGGATAATGTGTTGGAGCTCCTTTATTAAACAGTGTAAGCACTCATTCCTGCCATTCTTGAATGAATACACATATAGTTAAAATGCCATGAGCTTGTTCAGATTATACTCTTACTGTTTCTCTGCCCTTCATCATACTCAGCAGCACTCAGCAGCAGTAGCATAGTGCAGGGATGCTTGAGCTGGTTCTTCATTGTGAAATTTAGGTAAGGGAGGAATTATAGTAACTACTATTTCTGCAGTCTTCCTTAACCTTTCACCTACCTACCAGAGAGTGTTTCTTGCCATGTTCCCTCCACTCTCTCACAGAGGAAAACAGAGAGGCAAATGGGTTAACTGTCAAAAGAAGAAACATAGAAAGTTTCAAGAGACGGAAATGGGAAAAAATACATAACAAAAGAAGAAGCTGAGCTTCCAGATAATTGCATGCAGAGTGAAATTGATATCTGACACAAGCATGAGTATGCTAAAAAGAGAGTATTGGACAAATGTAAGAAAGAAGTTAATCCCATATAATGCAAATATTTCATTTAATGCAAAAAGTCCCGATAAGGCAATAACATGATTAATAGCTATTATTAATTGCATGGTTAATTTGTATTTTGTCTAAATAAAGATTTTAGAAATTATACTTCTTGCACATGATCCTTTTTTCTTGGTAGTCAGATTTTTGGTTTTTATTTTTACTTTGGTTTTCCCTAATATTTCTTATTTCTTTTTAACCATCTTTTTTTTTTTTTTTTTTCCTTTCAGTTGTGGCCATTTTAATTGTCTTTCTTATTTTTTATTCTATGTTTTCCTATACCAATTTCTTTGTTCTTTCTCTCCAGTCACTTCTACTTTTCATCTGTCACTTCCTTTGTCCTAGTCTTCCTTCAATCTGCTGCTTAGAACTTCCATTCCTATACTCCTTTTAATATTGAAAAATGTTCAGGAATTAATTAGAATTCCTGGAGACAAGGACTTAGCATTACAGATTAAAGAACAAGGTGCTGAAACAGACACAGAAATCTCAAATTACAGACAATTCGCCTAAAGACAGGAACCAAAGTATGATATCATAGCATTCAGTATGCTATGCGAAACAAAAAATAAATCTTGTGTGTGGACCCTTAGGAACTGAAAGCAGCAACCTCCCTAAATTAGCCAGTAGGGGAGTTTGTATATCTTTTCATTCAGTTTGTATACCTTTTAATTTAATAAATCAAAGGAAGTTATACGAAAACAGCTGTATCCTTGCTACCACTCATGAGCCAGAGGAACATCCAGACTCCTTAAAGTGTGCAAATATTCTATCTGAGGATGTGTCCTCTTGTACGCTGTTTGTCGTCACAGAAGCCAGCTGACGTGCGCTAGACTGTATCCAGTCAATAAAGTTTCAGGAGTGAAATTCAGAGACCTATGATGTAATATACGCACTCATACCCCGATTAGCTGGAAAGTCTGTACATAAGATGTGGATGGGCTTAAACTTTTTATACAAACATATCAGTGGCATTCTAGTGACATGGTAGCCCTATCAACAAACCTTTCCACTGCTCTCTATGTATTTAAGTCAGGCCTTACAAGAGTCAGTCTACCAAATGTGCAGAAAAAGGCTAGAAGGAAAATGCTTATTCCTTTTAAATGCAATTGTAGGAAAAAGAAATCTGGTATCTGAGAGTTCTATCTAGAAAGCAGAAGCAGAGCCAAATTCTGTGGTCATCTGTTATTACTGAACTTGTTTGCCCTTGACAAATCTTAGTCAAACTTTAGAATTTATTCTATCAGCAGGTGGAAGCTGTTATCAGGGGATGTGCGCACAGAACCACTTACTGAATAAGGGTATGAAGACCTACTGTAACAGGAAGACTAAGTGCATGACCATGCACTAGATTGCGCCATCTGAGCTCTGACTTCTGGGGTGACAGAAAATATCATTGAATGGGAACATACCTAGGTCCAAAACTCAGTGAACCCCTAGAGAACCATTAAATTCCAGAAAGATGCTTTTTTTCTGGAAACAACTCATAGAAAGCATCAAATCATGCCCTGAAATGTTCCTAGTAGGATATATTGTCCTTTAGGTTATTGTGTACTTCTGATTACAGATGTCACATAAAGAATCAAGCCTAACTGAAAACTGCTAAATAATAAATTCCATGCCATTTTATAAACACCTGATTGTTACATAATTTCCCATTTTTCAATGACAGTACTGTAAAACAATTAAGAAGAATCAACACTAAGTTCAGAAAACAACAGTTTCTCATTTAATTTAGTTTTAACTATAAAAAAAAAAAAAAGGAAGTAAAATATATTGATAACAAAAAGTACAGTACACAGTCCAGAACCCTGAAGAAAGCAAAAACAAGCTCAGGAGGGGGTGGGTGGGTGGGGGAAGATACCTATAGTAATTAATTTATACTGCTATGGTCAAGTTAAATAAAGATATTGTCCAGGCTAAAACAGTGGCAGTGAGACTTACACGGTGCTTAAGATGATGTACAATGATGCCAGGGTCAATGATATCTGGAGAAGACATTAAACTGTGTAAAATGAGCCATGAAAGGACACTGTTAACAGCTTGAAGATGAAGAACATTGCAAATGTTTTCAAGGACAATGTTGGCAGAGCACTCCCATTTTAAATTAGCACTGCTATCAGGAGATAATAGGTATGGAAGTGAATCCTTAACTGTGTTGTAAAAACTTTTTTCTAGCACCTCTGTAGGAAAATTAATTAGTTCTGTTTACTGATAAGTCTTTAAATCATTAAATAGATTATAACACTTAAATTTCAAAGGTTAATATAACTGTAACTATAAATCTATAAGGTATTACTCCCGTTACAAGAAAATAAAAATTAAGACATTACTGAGTAAAGATAAGACAAAGTTGAGAGCAAATGACAGCATCACATAGTAGAAAAACAGGACAAACTCTTCATCCATAAAGTGGCTTAAAAATAATTATAGAGCGCTGTTGCAAGGAAAACATAGATTTACATTAGAAATGAAAAAAAAGTCAAAGGAAATAAAAGTTTTAGCATTGTTAACATCTTTTTGTGGATGATAAAAACTGCGTATGGGATACAATCTCTTTCCTAATAGTGACTAGAAAAATAAAATCTGGTGTGTATGTTTTAGTTGTCACTATTTACAGCACCATGAATGATGTTTCCACAAAAATCCCAGGAGCTACTGATATTTTTGCACAGTAGTTTAAAAGAAGATCAAGTAGCTCCATGTTAATGACATAATCTCAGACATATCTTGATTTAAATGGGCTAAATTCTACCTGTTTTTCTTTGAGTGTTTACAATTAGCAGCTTTCATTGGCTTAGAGCCCTCTCAGTGGAAAGATGAGGAACCAGGGATTTTATCATAATAAGCCATCTGGTCTGAGTAGACAGCTCATGACTATCTAATGTCATGAGCCTTATCTGAACTGTTCAGGACAGCACTATAATCTGAAAATGGTGCTTTTAACAGAGGGAACAATAATTCAGCATAACAGCTTCCCCAGGGACATGGTGAAGTCCCATCACTGAAGATTTTCAAGATATGTTTGGAAAGATAATCTCATTTTCTCATCTCTCATTTTCTCATCTCTCTTTCCCACAACAGGTTGGACCTGATGATCGTTTGAGGTCCCTTCCAAGCAGGTGCTCAAATCTGAAGTTTTTAAAAACCTTTAATGAAAGGCTGATAGATGTCTTTCAGAAATCAGCTTCCCCAGAGTTAATTGATTCAGACACTAAAAATCACTAGTGACTTTGAAAATCTTAATTATTATGCTTATAGCATAAATGCCTAGAAGAAAGTCATACAGAATTTAATCTACACACATAAGTCTGAAAACTTCAGTCTTTTCTTAGTTATATATTCTCACCTACAGTGTTTTGAAGAAAATATGGATTTTGATTATTTTTTTCCAGAAACAAACTAAATTACTGTTCCTAGAAACAACTATTTAATATCAGTGTCAAAGTGGCCAAATCATAGTCAAAACTCTAGAAAAGTTAGAAAATCATATATAAGACAATCAGTACTAGTAGAATAAAAGTTAATATTGTAAGCGTTCATAAACAGGCATCTAAATAGAATATTAAATATAGTGCATTGTGGTGAGTTGACTTTAGCTGGCTGTCAGACCCCCACCCAGATGCTCTCTTACTCTTCCTCCTCAACAGGGCAGGGAAAGAAAATAAGATGGAAAAACTCAAGTGTTGAAATTAAGACATAGGGATGACTTACAAATTACTGACACAGGCAAAACAGGGAAAAAGAAAAAGATTCATTTATTGCAAGTAAAAATAGATTTGTATCATGAGAAATATGGATAAATTAAAATAACACTTTCACTCCATTCACCCCCTTCTTCCCAGGCTCAGCTTCACTCTTCATTCCTGACTGCTCTACTTCTCCCCATAAATGGTGCACAGGATTATGGAATTGGGGTAGTTGCGATCTGATCATTACAGTTTTTACCTCCCCCTCCTTCTTCCTTATGCTTTTCCTCTGCTCCAGCTTGGGCTCTGTACAGTCCACAGTTCCTTCGGTATATATCCACCTGCTCCAGCCTGGGATCCTTCACAGTTTGCAGTGTGAATATCTGCTCCACTGTGCCCTTCTCCTTGGACTGAAGAGGAATACCTGCTCCAGAGGAGCCTCACCAGATTCTACAGCAAAATACCTGCTTGTCCATGGTCTTCCCCACTGGCCGCATGGGAATCTCTGCTCTTGCACTGGAGCTACTTTCTCTCTCATCTTCTCTGAACTGTGTGTTCTTATGGGGTTGTTTCTGTCACATTTTTTAACTCAATCTTCACTGCCTGTGCAGAGTTTTGCTTTGCATAGGCAGTGAGTATTGTTAAGCACGTTTTCCCAGAGGCTCCATCATCTTGGCTCCATCATTTGTATTCCGTAGTGGGTCTGTTTTGGAGTCCGCTGGAACCATCTCCAGTATACAGTAGCCCTGACCCTTTTCTCACAGGGGTCAACCTGAAGCCCCCCTGTGACCAGTCCCTTGGCACCTACACCCAACACAAGTGTCCATACTGAACCAAGCATGACCAGCCCTGCCATACACATTTTAACTTAGAGTAGGCAGAAGTCAATACAGAATACATATGGTAAGTTCCTGGACTTTCTCTGAATCCACAATGGTTCAGTTCTGCTAGTTACAATATCAAGTAACTGTGAGATTAGAACAAGTAACTGTGAGATTAGAACAAGTGTATGCTTTGTCTCTACTAGCATTGTTCTTCATGAGAAAGCCTAATAGAATTTTTGGTGAGTAAAGATCTAGTAACAATCGTTTTATAATTTGGTTATCTCTGACTCTTTACTGTCAGAATCAATTTAACAATTTTCATGCCTTTTGTCTGTCTTAATAAACTACATCTCAGCTGATATCCTCAATTCTTTGTATCAAACCAGCAGAATAAGGAAAACATCAAATACAGGGTTTACAATAGAAATGCTGACAAACCATTAAATTGACTGATGCTGTTGGGCACCTCTCTTTCTTCTTTTAGAGTTTCTCAGTAATAATTTGTCCTGTGCCAAATGGTATTACAATAGAAATGAAATCTATTCAATCTGAAATGTGTCCATCTAGATTCCAAAAGAGAATTTGATATCAAGACTGCAAAGGAAGCAAATTAAACCAAAAGATAAAATCACATTAAGGCAACTAGTTTGCTGTCCTTTCTACTTTCATGCTATCTGATGTTATAGATAAGCCCAAAGCAATATTATTGATTGTAACAAACTAAGAGCTTTGCAGGCATTTAGATTCTGGAGTAAGTACAGCTCAACTCTCTGCAGTTATTTTGTTCCACATTTTGAGATCTGAAGGACCTTTGGAGGCAGAAATTCATTATCCAAAACTTCCTTGATCAATGCAAAGCAAGTAAAGATCTCGTAGGAGAACAGAATGAATAAAATTCATAAAGGTCTGAAAAATTGTAGTATTTCCTACTGTTTGTAGTCTCTTCAGCAGTCACTTCTTAACAGATAGGTTTTGTGTATCATTTTGAACCCTTGTCTGTAAAGTAGTGGTATGCTGCACTTTGTGCTGTCGTTCCACTTATGCTATGCCAGCCCCATTAGTCTATCATCACTCCAGGTCTTTCTTTCCCTTTCCTATTCACTATTGTTATTTCCAGACACAGCTCAAGCTGCAGTTCCTCCAGTCTGTGCCTGCTAGGTGAACAAAGCATAAAGCACCTGGACCGAAACACCAGGACACCAAAAGACACAGAAACAAACAATCAACTTTTTCTTTTTTCCCTCTCATGGAGACACAGAGTTAGTGTCAGGTTTTCTAATTTCTTAAATATGAAACATTAGCGAAAGAAATACCTAAAATAGTATGCAAGCATTGTACTGAGAGTTTAATTAATTCTACTATGTGCATAAACGGAAACCTTGAAAACTGTGTTAGTGTGCAATTTGAAGGCCCTATTCCTGTTACTGGAAAGCACTTCATTATTACTTTTTTAGCTGAGCCAGTAGAATTTCACTGACCAGAGGGACCATCATTTCATTCAGCTGAAGAATGGTTTGAAAGAACTATTTATTTAGTAAATTAATTTTTCTTCCTTCCTAATGATGACAAAAAATAGTAATTTTACACACACAGGAGCACTATCACATCTTACACCTTTCTTGTGACCGCGCATGTCCTTATCATGAATCATCCTACATTTAATAATTTTTTGAAGTCCAAACTCGTAAAATTTTAAGAAAATTAAGTCTCTAATGCAATTATTTATTTACTTGTTTCTTTATTCAATTATTTATAATAGAATAAGTGCAAAGGAGATGCTGGGAGTGGGAAGAAGAGCTCTCATGCATCTCAAATATTAGCAAATATAAAAAAATTTGAAATCTCAGAAGTTGGACACTTTCTAATATTCTTATGACTTTATATTTTCAAATATATAGTTAAATACATATCAACTACAAAATCAGAATTTGGGAATATGCCTGGAAAACAAAAATTATAGGCATGGGTTATCATTATTATCATATATATCAATAATTATCATTATTTTTTTTTGTATTTAACATAGTTTACATGTCCATTATGAAGTTTCATATAATTAAGTTTCACATGTATTACTGGCCATTGTTAGGATTATTCTTGAAATTGTATTTCTATCTTGCTTGCTTCCTTAAAATTCATTAGCAATTAAAGATTTCCTGTGACTCTTTAATGAAAGTGTGATTCTAATTATATACACTTATTATGTAAATTAGTTCTAAATTACTCAGCTTATTAATATCGTATTTGGAGTTGCAAAATAAGTGTCATTTAAATTACATTAAACATGCTTACAGTTTTGAGCTTTTATAGAATATGCATATTTAATTATGTCACAAATTAACAGATTGTTTTACCCATCAAAACACTATTTCTTGTAAGCTGATTTAAAGATTTGCAATGTGGTACAGATGTAGGCACTTTTCTTGTATCAAAGTTAATAGGAAAAAAATCCATAAAGTTCATTTTCATTTCAAAATGTAAATTAAGTAACCCTAATTTCCCCCTTGAATTTCAATCTGTAATCATATTAAATTAATACCATGGTCCTTCATGCTTTTCTGAACCACATTTTCTGATGTGAATTTGTTCCTAGTGTGTGAATTAACAGTTTCTAGCCATGTTGCATATTATTTTGACATTTAAAAATAAAATATATGGGATTATATTTTTTCAAACCTTTAGAATGCTTGAGTTACATTTCAAGATTTAAAAATGAGGACAAATTATATGTCAATGTAATAAATTCAAAATGAAAAATTAATGTATCTTCTGTTTACTTATAATAATAGAAAAAGGTGATAATAGTAATTCTTTTTATTTCTATTGTAGCTTCTTTTTCAAAATTTGAAAGTAATAGATAAACATTAAGTAAACATTTTGATTATACTTCCATTTTCAAAAGCCATAAAAGATGTTGTGAGGTTGAAAATATTCTTTAATGCTCCACAGACAACTAGTAACATAAGTGACATTAAATGTTGAAGCTTTTTAATCATTAGGTCATAGAATCATAGAATAGTTAGGGTTGGAAAGGACCTTAAGATCATCTAGTTCCAACTCCCCTGCCACAGGCTGGGATGCTTCACTCTAGACCATGTCACCCAAGGCTCTGTACAACCTGGCCTCGAACGCTGACAAGGATGGAGCATTTACTGCTTCTTTGGGCAGCCTGTTCCAGTGCCTTATCACCCTCACAGTAAAGAACTTCCTTATATCTAATCATGTGAATTTATAGAGTTACATAAATTATATATCTATGAACTTCCCCTGCTTTACTTTGAACCCATTACCCCTTGTCCTATTCCTACAGTCCCTAATGAAGAGTCCTCCATACAAATGTTCCCCCAAAACCAGGACAACTTCCCTCTGGTATACGCAAACAAGTTTGCACTTCATATGTTTGAATCTGTTCCAGTAATAAATCTAAATAATTTGTATATTTTCTCTTAACCCTTGTTCTGTCTGTAACATGGGATGTCTTAGTCCTGCAAAGACATTCTCTGCAAAGAAGGTTCTATGCAGTATGAACTGCTGCAGAGAAGTTTCTGGAGTAGCTCACAAAAAATAAAGCTCACCATATGTAATTTCTTATAAACAAAGCATAGTTTCAGTACCCCTATCTTATTTTGTGTGTTATGGACAACTTCTTTGCTGCTTTTTCTAAATACACTTTCAGAAAGTAGTTATATTATATTGAAATAGAAATGAATATTTAATTAATTTCCTTTAATTAAGAATTAAAGTGAAAAGTCTATTATACATATCTGCATTAAACCAAGTGAGTTTGTCATGGTAAGTACCATTACAATACATGACTAATGAAGGCAAAATTATAATACCAGAATGAAATTCTGGTGAAATTTTATTTCTACTTTCGAAGCAAATGGAAAAGGCCTTACAAAGCTTTTGTATCTCCATTACTAATAGCGCAGAGCTGATAAGAAATATTCAGCTATTATTCTGGAGCAGGAAGGTAACAGACTAAAGCACCTTTTCTCCTATCTCACAAAATCTGTTTCAGTCCCCAATTCCTCCCATTTCTAAAAACTCTTCAGTCCCCTGATGTATATGTATTTCTAGTGGCACATAAAGGAAAGTTCAGTCAGGGCATGTCTGCCTAAAGCTCACTTAGTGTCAAACAGCTATTTAGTCTTCCCGCTTTTCTAGGTTAGCTAATGCTGTTAATTCCCCCTTTTTAGCTAAAAGCTAATTGTGTTACCCAGGCATGATCAGACCTGCTTGTTCTGAGGAGATGGATGCCTGCCTCTTAAAGAGTACAGCACTGAAATTCATGTTTAGGAAAACAGACACCTATTTTGTGGACTGTTTTTTGGAAAAATAGTCTCATGATAAAAACACTGATACATAATGTGGGAAAACCTAAGCTTTCACCCGAGGTTTGAGAGTGTTTAAAGAGACATAGCAGAATAGTGATCTGGAGCAGAACAGCACTCCCCTGAATTCAGTTTACATTAGATGAATGTTAAATAAAGAGCAAAAACATTCTCAGTAGTGAAACATAGACTTAGACCTCTTTGAACACACAAATGACTGACCTATGTACTACATAGTAAGTGTGCTCTTTCTTACTGGTTTTGCCTTTGGTTGATGGGGTTTTTTTGTTTTGGTTTGTGTTTGGGATTTTTGGGGGGTTATGTTGGCTCCATTATACCTAGTTACAGTAAAGGCAAATTCAATGTCAGGTAAAAACAGCACAGAATTGAATTTTTCCACTTTCATGAGGAATTGCCTCAATTAACTAGATTATAATGTGAAAGATAGGCAGTGCTGCCATTATGCTGTTCTGTTGTATTACCCTATTTGACATTTCTATTCAGAAGATGACTCATCCTGTACATGCCTACAGGACCATTCTGACATATATATGTTCTCATTAGCCAGTGGAAAGTGGACGCCTCCTTCCTTGGACACTACAGGGAATTTAGGTGATTACCAGAAAGGTAAAATGAATTACACTCACTTGGGAACACATCTAACATTTTTGTTAGGCAACAAGCAACAATTACTACAACTAGTCACCTGAAGCTGGATTCCAGGATTTCTTCAAGTTACAGCAACATAGATCTTCTTACTCTGTGTTTAAACCAAGAGATAGACAGGTTTATATAAAATTGCGTTTTTACTAGAATCTCACTAATTACATCAGCAAAATTAGTGCTGCAAGATTTCAGTGAGAATAGATGATAGAAAATATTTAAGCAAGCTGAAGAGTAATTGGCAGATCTATATATAGATAATGGTATCAGTAGAACTATTGATGTAATTTTGGAAAATTTTTGGTTTTTGCATTATTAAATGAAGTAAAACTGAACTTCAAAGTGTTACCTAATTAATTCATGTTTTAAATTAGGGTAATTTTAGATTTTTTTTTTTTTAATATTTAATTTCACCTTTTCCTCAATAGTTTGAAGTATTTATCACACCACACTAAAAATCTTTGTGTAAAAGTCCAGTGTAAAACTAGCCTAAATGTCAATAAACTGCATTTCTATCTGTGTATCTATTTTGTGCGGTAGGTATTGTTATGCATATTTTAGCTGCTGGGTGACAAGGTGCTCGGAAATGGCTGCTGGGTTTTCCAAAGTAGAGGTTTTCCTTAATATGTCTTTGCTAAACTACTATTCAGCAGCCTTCACAATAGACACAATTGGACTTTCAATGGACTTTCAAACTTGCATAATTGCATGTATATCATTAGAATTCTATTTCAACAATTGCCAGGCCACAAAATTTTATGCATCTTAGACTGCATTTTTTTGGGCAGGCTATCAGAATAATTATATTCCATTGTGAATTGATTATCAGGACAAGTAAAATGCCTTTTAAAACAGTTATTATTTTAACTTCTGAAATCAGTCTTGCTCACCATTAGACTGCTTATGGCATGTGCCATTAATCACTGACACGGAAACACTGTGTAGACTTCTCACTTGGAAGTGTTTGATGAGAAGCACAATGAGAATAGACTTCCTTGAAAAGATGGCATAGCAGTGTTCTCTGAATGTAAGCATATTGACTGTGAAAGGACAAAGCAGTGATCTAAAAATGGCATTAGAAAGAATCAGGGAAGAAAACTCATTAATAACATATTTCTCAAAATACACAACCTCCAAGAGAAGGTTACAGAATGTAGATCTTTGGCTTCTGTCACTTCATTCATTCAAACCAACCTCAGCAATTACACAATAAGGCACAGGAGAAATTCCTCCACCTGTGAATCTCTCTTATACTAGTCCCCAAAATTATGGTATAAGGGATAAAGCCAGAATCTGGACAGGCATTGAATGCAGTTGACTCCCATTAGTCTCCAGTGAATGGGATATAAAATGATTTTTAACTGATCCCTGAAAAATATTAACATAATATAAAATTTATATTTAGCTTTCAGGGCTTTATGTTTGACTGCTTGCTTGTTTGATTTTAAATCTAATTCTATCCTAGTTACTGTATAGGCTCTATCACTTTGAGCGCATTTGTTATAACTAGTTTTGTGCAAAGATTAAGACGTCATTTTTCTTTTACCCTCATTTCTTCACAGCTTATTGGAAGTATTCACTCACTATTTCTCCAGCACAGATGCAGGCTTTACAGTCACACATGGGATACTGTTCTCTAGTATTACAAGGTATCCAAGCTATGTCCTTCATAACCTTTTAGACATTCCTTTCCACTCCTTGGTTTTCTCTCTTCATTGTGACACAAAAGCTCAGTTAGCTCAAGGGACCAGTCCTGCAATATAGAACCATTTGTTTTCAAATGGCCTTCTTGCTGTTCAGTGGTCTGTGTGAAACAAACAGTAGCTGAAATTCAATTCCTGCCTCACAATTGTTCCAAAAAAAGTAAAACTGTCATCAGTTTCTTCAGAAGGATTAGGCATATCCTTACAGCCTGTTGGCATTGAGATATCATTTTGTTAAGCAACTTGTAATACTATTTCCTTTTTTTTGTACTTATCTGTAAATACCTGGAGCACTACAGCCGTAAGGAATATTTCCAGTCTTTCAAGCACTACACTTTTAATTATGATAAATCTGATACTAATTACCAGGCAGCCCCAGATCAACATTTGTATGCATGAAACAGGGACAACATAAAGAATGACAATCAGGCTTATTTCTGTGGTTTTATTAACAAAATTACTTTTAGCTTTATCCCTCAGCATACCAACTATTTCAAAGACAGAACGTAGGTACCTCCTTTGGAGCCAGTTATAAGTCTTAAGGAGCAGTGTAACTGTTGCACTACTTGCTAGAGTTTCAGTAGTCTGTTTCAAGACTGCACAGCCAAGGTTTACAATCTATCATGACACTGCACCCTAAGGACACTACTGGAATGCTTCAGTCATCTAACCAGAGTTTTTTGTAGTGCTGTCCAAAGGTCTTCATGAATTTGTCTGCTTAGCTAGCTGCTACTCTGGAAGAGCGTGGAGTCTCATGTAGATCCATGCCACATCTGTCAGATCCATGTCAATTCCTCAGATACCTTAGACATTTACAATAGCATTCAAAAAAACTACTTTTAAGTATCAGAATCTTACCTCATCTGACTCTTATTTTTTATTTGAGGTTTTTTTGAAAAAGTGATTTTTACATGGTGCTTTCTTTGCAATCTCTCTGCTTTTATGTTACTCTTGAAACATCTATTATTTTTTGCTGTGGAGTTCAGCTTGGGTTTGGTTTCTAAACAGAAAAAAAAGAAGTCCTCCTGAAACTTAGGATAAAAAAGGATGCCTACTGTTCTGGCATTATATATATATATGTATATAAAAAAATATTTTATATATATTTATATATATAATTAATTTTACAGATTTGCATATAAATTACATATATATAAATTACATATATATAAATTACATATTTGCAATATAAACAAGACATAATCATTGTTTTCAATTTTTTCTTTTTGCTTAGTTTTTAGTTAGTTGGTCTGCACACTTCCTGAAGGCTCATATTTCTTTTCTAGCAATGTATTAACAGTTCAAAGTTCATTTGACTTCAACAACGAAGTATATATCTTGAAGGCAATTTATCATATATGGGCTTAGAGATTTCTAGATTTTTCTGTTGATAGGTTACAGAGCATAAAACATGCAATGAAAAATTTGTTCAGTGTGACTTTTGAACTATTCTGTCAAAACACTTTATCATTCAGCTATTGGAACTGGCTTGCAGCTGTGAATCAGCCACTCTTCTCTCTCTTCTCCCTCTTAAAGTTTCATGAAGTGAAAGGGTGAATGTTGGCACATTAGTCATGATCAAAGAAGAGGTCGAAAGCTTAATATAATATACAACGTGAGATACATCAGTGTGCCAAGTGCTATTTTAGCAATGTTGAAAGGAAATAATTTTCAATTGCTTAAGTACAGGATAGAAGCAATTCAATAACTAGATAAAACTAGGTAGCCTGAAAGTACATGTGTTTGACTTGTGTTCTCGCTAATTTCTCAACTTAGGGGTTATGTTTGATAGGCTCAAAATCCTTGATATATTACTCACCGTTTACATACTTATAAAACATGAGCTGATTTGATTTTTGTTTGGGTCTTTTTTTTTTTTTTTTTATTCACAATGCAATTAACATAAGAAACAGGCACGTTATTTTTCATATCTCTCTGAATATAGTTGAGAGTAAAATATTGGAAGGTATATTGTCCAAGTCCATATTGTCCAAATCATTTTTTTTTAGTTATGTACTGCAAACTTAATACTGATGCCATGTTGAATATAAAATCTTTCTTCTTTTTTTTTTTTTTTTTTTAGCTGACTTACTTAGAAAAAAATGTATAGAAGTTATTAGGGTTTGAGAAATACAGCAGGAGTGTAACAAGGTCTTCTGAGAAAGCTATCTACATTTTGTGATTCCAATTTTTAGGAGCTTTGAAGAACCCAGAAAGAGTGTAATAACTAGTCTGGATGTAGAAGTATTGGAGATCCAAATCTATAATAATTTTCCTTGTAGAATTCTCATTGATGTAGCTTTGAACTATTATCAAAAGCAAGATTAAGCCTAATTTCATTTCTATCTTTTTTACTCTATAATAATTTCCTTTTTTTCTAATTTAACACAAGTACTGAATTTAGACATTTTAAGGCAAAGAAAGGTTAAAAGGTTTTGTTCCTGCAAAGGTTTGGTAAATGCAAATATCATTATATGTGAGTATCAGGTTCCTTATTTAGAAGTCTAGAAATAATCAGAGGAGTTATTCAGAACACTTCCCACAGACAGAAGCATTCTTACTGCTGTAGGATGACAGTTTAAGAAAGCACATATTCATACCACTTGCTAAAAAGGACTGCCTCTCTCTAGGATTTAAGCCAGTCAGTGAAGGGCAGCTCTCCCAGTGTCAGCAAGTAGATTTTTCTAACACAGTTTGTTTTATTCATAGCAAAATATTTCAGACCTTTAACATGATCAAAATGATGGGGATGCTACACAACTCCAGCATAACTGTTTTCTCAAATAAAAGGCAGTGTCTTAGAAACCTGCTACCACTAGTGCTGTTGCATACTATTACATGACTTGAACATGGCAATTGTTGATAACTTGTGCAATAACCTGGAAAAGATAGGATATATTGAGCCTTTTTGTGGAAGGTCTATAATTAAAATGTTCCATGAGTTGAATAATATTACTTTCTGTCATCCTGTAAACTAATTTGGCTATAGTATTGGTTCCTTGCTTATTGTGGGGTATTGTGGCCCCTTCTTGTATTTAGGATTTATCATCTTTTTCTCCCCCTCTTTTTAGAGAAGCATGGGTTTTTTACTGATTTTTTAAAGCTTCTCAGGAAGGCTAAGTGTACACCAGTGAAATAAAAAGGATTCAGACATAGGCCATAGCAGCTGGCCACACTTTTGATGTTTAACCCAGGTCATGGCATATTTTTCGCCCATGCAGACTAGCATTTTCCAGATCAGATTAGAACTGATCCTGAGGTAATATGAATGCTCTCACTTATTTGGGGAGGAAAAGAAAATGCAAGCATGATATATGTATAGGATCTGAATGGGAATGGGCACACCATGTCCACTGGCCCAGAATCAAAGAACACTTCCTTATTAATAATTAAAATAAATTTAAATTATGAGTACTGCGTTACACATTATAAAGTAGTATTTGTATTCATTTGAAAGGTAAAAGAAGTTGCTGCATAATCTATAATAAATTTCCATATCAGCATCTTGTCAGTATCTCCATGCTAATTCTTCAAACTATCTACAAACAGTTATAATGAAGGAGAATGAATAAAAAGAACTACAACTACACCAGTGGCATTATTCCTGCAAATAAGCTTTTCAATCATTTAATCTCTTTGTTCTCTTGGGAATTTGTTTGGAAGCAGATTTTGATTTCTATAAATGTATTCACAATACATTTAATGAAGAGCTGAAATACAGAATACATTTAATGCACACAATATTTACTGCACAGGTGAAACAAAGTACAATTTATGTCGTGACTACTGTGGTGTGCATTAGCACATGAAAATACAACTAGTGCCCTGTATTAAAAATGATCAAGGATATAGTACAATAAAAATGTCTGCATTAAAAAAGAGTGTCATTACAGCAATGGTTTGCTGGCTTATGTTGTTTAACAGTCTACTGATACAAATGCAAATGCTCTGATCTGTGTTATGAAAGCCGTGTCCTTCTGCCCTTCAATTAACCTGTGATCCTGTTTACAGTTTATAATGATGAATTTGGGGTATCACCAATTTCAGAGCCTATTGGTGGAATTAAAAAACTTATTTATTGTAGAAGGAATAAACTGAAAGAGGTTTTCTGTTCATTTTCTTTTGTGGTAATCTATTTATTCTCTAATTGTCAGGAAGTTTAAACTTGATTTCAAAATGTGTAGGGTTGAACTGAAAAGCAGGAACTGAACATAGAAGCATGAAAGTTTCTCATTTTTGATGCCTTATTTCCTAAGGAGCTAATGTGATACTCTGCTTGTACATATTTAGTTCAAATATTGCTGACCATTAAAAAAATTATTTTCTGATTCGGCTCTCCTAATTTAAATTCACTAGCAAGGATAAATCAATAAAAAGAGAATGACTTTTTCACAGCACATCTCAGCCAGACAGCATTCTTAGTAAACCTATTTATGTTGGATTTCCCCATTATAAAAGTGTTGCACAGAAAGAGATAAAAACCAATAGAATTTTATATGATTTGGTAATAAAAATATCCTTCTTTCATAAATTCTATGGATGTATTTTAAAAGTATCCGTAGATGTGTAAGGCTAAAATGTCTGTTACATTCTGTAGTAAAGGCATCTTTATTCAAGCGAGTTCTAAATAACAAGTTATTTCACAAACTATTGTTTACATGGCAAATAAAATTATCTGTGCATTACTTTCTCAACATTTCAAATCATATTTTTTAGGAGGATTTTGTGAAGTTGGAAAGTATACAGCAAGAAGTTCCTCCAGTTAGTATGTCTGGCAAGAGAATCACTGTTTTGAGTGCGTGGATTTTTATAAATCACTTGCATTTAAGCTGATGAGCAACCTCAGTAGGGACTTAGGACCTAGGGGGATTAACTGCAACTGGCAACATGCATCTTCTTGCTTAACATTTTGTTTACTTTTCTACAAGGCTTGTTAAGTAGCCTGAGTCTGCATTAATCCTTCAGTATCTACTTTTGACAATTCCTGTCAGGGAAAACATGAACACAACCAGTGATGTCTCTGGCACTCCCCATGAATAGCAATCTGTTGCTTGTCTGCTGCTCTATAGAGGACACTGCTGCAAAACTTAACTGAGTCCATACTAAAGAAGTTTAATGCTTTAAAACCTGCATCAGTTTTCCTATTTCAGACACCAAGTGTTGTTATTTTTCTGATTTCATGAGATTCATAAATTCATGTAATTTTAATAAGACTGACAACAAATTTGATAGAAATTTTAGGAAGAATTTTAACCTTCCTTACATCTTCTGTTTACAAAGCAAATTCTACCTTTTGTTTTCCTATGCAGCATTTTCTTTACACATAAAAATATGTGTGGAGAAGGCAAACACATCTTTTCTTGAATCTAAAAATATGTATCTTTTGAAAAGTTGTGAGACTTTTTTACAAAAAAAAAACCCACTGCAAGTGAGTATTACACAATAGAAGTGAGGCAGCATGTAAAACAAGGACTCTTCAAAAAAGAGATGATGGGGCAGCTTACAGTAAAAAATGTTCATGGTCCATGAAAAGCAGGAGTAGTAACTGTTTTGAGATCTATTCTTGAGATCAATATTTTACACTGAACTATGAAACAGAGAAACTCTCTCACCGCTGAAAGACAACCCACAGAGACCCAGCAAAATGCAGAGGCTTCATAAAGTGTGAAGCTAGAATAAGACTCAGAGCTGCAGTTCCATAAAACCCACATATTTCTCCCCAGGATAGGCAATCAGTGTCAAAGAGACACCATCACTGAGACTGCATAAATATTAATAAGTTATATAGAAAGGAAATAAACTATGGGTTCAGAATATTTGTGTGGGTCTGCATGGGGAGGACTTGAGAATCTCGCTAAGGATTTGAATTCCTGACAAGGTATTTTTTGATGAGCCTACTACATCAGAACAACAGAGCATAGAATTAAAATGAATTTACTGAGTTCTCAATTCAGTTATTTTCCTGCAGACAGTATGCTATATGGCCAGTTCCCTAACATAATCTTCTTCATTTTTAAAGCTGGTACCTGTCCCATATTTTGTCCTTCCACCATTGTGTTTGAAAGGTGGTTTAAAAAACTTACTTTTCTCACTTGTAAAGATCTCTTCTTTCCTACTCTAACATTTGTCGTGATTTTTAATTGACTGGTTTAATATAAATCCAAAACCTTTGGAAACAAAACAGTAATAGACAAGTGTTATCTATTTGTTATTGATTTCACAGTTGATGTAACACATTTGAGAAGACCAAGGGAGTGACAGGAAGTACGGTGACAGCTGCTGATTGGCATTATATGTGGAGAAAGCCCAAGAGCTTGGCCTAAAACTGCATGATTAGTTGTGCCATTAGTAGCTTAAACTGAAACTCTGAATTAGAAAACAATAAATAGTTAAAACAAACATTGCAGGAAGCGGCTCCTCAAATGGACACCTGACACTGCGTCAGTGGTTCAGTATGAGGCGGATCTCAAGAGCAGTCGACAGTTGTCCTTGTTTGAGTGACACGTCTTCGACTTCTTTCTGAGAGAACTGAGAGAATGTTCACGGCTAATTAAATATTTTATCCACAGGTCTCTCTTCCAGAATAAATTTGTTGGTTGGTTAAGGGATTCACATAGGTGTGTCCATGATGCTGCTCAGACCCATCGAGTTTTTTCATCCTAGTAAAATATTAAAGCAAATGGTTCAATACTTAAAATATCTTGAGGCCGTAGTAAGATACTATTAGGAGTGTTAAGATTATGGTGATGAGAGGTGAGAACTGGTTGAAAGACCTTCAAATGGTATGGACCTATGCTTTATATAAAGGGTTCATTTCCCTTATTTCTACGGATTTTTATATTTCCTTCCTTAGTTTCCAGCATGCATACCTCCAACTAAATATTATTGTTTTGAATAATTAACAGTGGAATACATCCTTGGAAAGATAGTAAAGATTTGCCTTATATAAACATTTCACCTTGCACTGGAAGTCTACCTTCCCCATCAAATAAAAATACAACATACTTTTACTACATTTTTTACTACCATTCGCACCTTCTGTAGTAAGCATGGAAAATGCATCATTGATATCTCTGCTGTGTTGTTAGCAACTCAACAAATCTTTTTTCACAAGCCTCCACATTCCATTATGAAAAACAAACAGATAAGCAGGTGCCTGCACTTTCAGTAGAAAAAAAAAAAGAAAAGCAAACAAAACCAAAAATCCATCAGAAACAGCATTTTTTAATGGGGACTTAAGTTCCCATTTTTAATAGAACAAATGATGCATACTAACCTGAAAAGTGTGATAAGCAGGTAACAACTAAAGCTGCCATCTGAGAGAAATACATGGTGCTTTTTAAAACACAGCAAAAACTCTTCTACAACATCCATCAAAAATTACTTTTAATTTATTCATTAAGATGCCATGGTTAATAAAAAACAAATTATTTTTTAATATCCTACAGCTTTGAGATGTGCCTAAAGCCTCAGCAGAGATATTCACCTGATAATGTGAAGTTCATGGTTTATTCAACCACAACAGCTGTTGTAAACTTAGGTTGTAATTTATTTTCAAGCTCTTGAAAAAAACTTATAATCTGATTTTAAATGCAACAAATATTTAGCCTTCAGATCTGTAGCAAAATAGCTACACTGACACTCAACTAGAACCAGAAAAATAAATGTGATTTACTTTTTTTTTTCTTTTGAAACACCTCTTCTAAATCTTTAGTAAAAAGAGAAAAAAAAAAACCCAAACCAACAACAAAACCAACCCACTTCAAGTCTTTCTTTTCCCCTAGTTAGAATTACTCTTTTTGGCAATCTGGAACACACAAACAAGATTAGAAAGGTCTACACCATACAATGATGCTATTATGCTTATCATTGAATCGGATTAAATAAGGATATCTTTTTCTCCAATTTTTAATATAAGAAATTGACACCAGATTGTGCCTTTTGACTGAAAGATCTACACCCTAATTACTTATACCTGCCAAAATATCTCATGTTTCCTAAGAATTATATGCTTTTTCCAGGTGTTTTCTCAGCTGCAACCATTCCACAAATATATTAGAGGCAGATCCATGTCCATAGAATCACGGAATCATGGAATCATAGAATAGTTAGGGTTGGAAAGGTTAGTTCCAACCCCCCTGCCATGGGCAGGGACACCTCACACTACAACATGTCACCCAAGGCTCTGTCCATCGTGGCCTTGAACACCACCAGGGATGGAACATTCACAACATCCTTGGGCAACCCATTCCAGTGCCTCACCACCCTTACAGTAAAGAACTTCTTCCTTATATACGGTCTAAAAATGCTACCCATACTGCATGTGCCGCTAACTCCATACCTAAGCCACTTTTTCAACTGTTTATAGAGGTTTTCTGTCACTGTAACTGTTTCCTCACTGTTAACAAGCCAGGCTCATGTTACTAAACTAAAATATAACTAAACTAAACTAAACTAAACTAAACAATTAAACTAAATCCATCCTGGTCTTGCACATATATGAGAGTTCTAGTTCTGCTATAGAAAAAGTGTTATAGTGGCTTCTCCAGGACTTAAAGCATATTGAGCTATTACCAGAATGGTTTATTTTACTTATTGATGTAAAATACTGAATATGTTTAACAAGGATTTTCTCTGTCCTTCTAAGCAATGGAGAGTGGTGTTCAAAATGACAGTGATTTGGACTGAATATTGTCATTCATTAGAAAAATAGAGAAAAATTTCCGCAACTTAAATAGACTTTTTTTCTGTGTTTAAGTAAGACTTAAGCCTCCATCATCTTTTTTGATGCTTTCGGAAAATTTTGTATTTAAAATACAGAAACATTCTCTAAGATCAGTTGAAGAGAGCAGGCTGTCTTAAATCCAGAAGGAAAGACTTAGTTGGAGAAAAAAGATGCATTGTCTGAAATAATAAATGTTTGTGCATGACTAATGTTATAGGTTAAAATTTGTAACCAGTAGAGCAAGTAGCATACTATGAGCAGTAATTACAGTACATATGTATCTATCACTGTGTACTACATGATGAATAATTTATCATTCTTTGAAGTCATGATGCTCTGGTTTCAAAATATCAGACACACCTATTCAAAAATAATAAACTTTTGCATATTTATCGACCAATTTATTACATTAAGACATTCTGTTGAGTCTATGAAAATATTAACAGGTACAAATAAGCTCCTTTTTACAGAAGGGAGTATGCCCTCCTGAAACACTAAATAAAGTGTGGAAACAGGAGTGCTCTTACAGATTGCTCTTCATGTGGAAGCTGCTGTGCCAGTGACACTGCAGCAGGGCTGTACTCCAGCTCCCCAAAGCCTTGCCCTGCCCAGCCACACACAGTCCATATCCCAACCCAGCCTCAGCCTGGTCCTGTCCTGAGGGAGGTGACCAAAGCTCAGGGCTGGGGCTGCCCTGGTGCCCCCTGGCTGCCTTGCTTATGGCTGGGGTGGTGGGACAGGCTCTGAACCCCTCACTGTTCTCAGCACCCCAGGAAGCAGACGGCACACAAAGTATCTGGCAGAATAATAATTACCTTGACAGAGGGTAATCCATATTTTAGACTACAGATAACAGGGTTCATAAACCTGCAAAACAGAGCTAAATAAGGGCAGAATTTTTATATTTATATTTAAGAAATAAATGCCTGGAAAGTCATCATAGCAGAACACCCTCAAAACATCCATTTCGCTAATATAACTCGATATGCTACTATAGAAAATCCGAATGAATACTGACAGTAGCTGTCAAATTTAGTTTGGATTCATTAGCAAAAGACATGCATAAAATAAAAGTCTTTTCACACAAAGAATAAAACTGTGCTTAAATATGCTTTCCATGTCTACCACAAGCTACAAATGAATAGTTTTCATCTATATTCCTAATAACTGACTGTAAGCCAAACCTCAGATGCATCCATGCAAATGACTCAGATCGTTCCTCAGGCCAACAGAAAGTTGATACGCACCAAAACTTACTCTTTGGATATGCACAAACATACTTCTGCATCTTCCTGTGCATCCATAGAAGTACCATGTTTTAATTAATACTCATTATTTGAGCATGTTTGGCTTCTGGGGAGTGATAGCTCAATAAATAAATAAGCTGCTGGGTTTTGCATTCATTTTCAAGAGTTAAAGGTTCAATAGGTTGAAAGAGTAATACATGTCATACATAATAATTTCTCATTATGATATAAATAATAATTTCTCGCTGTGATTCTAAACTGAACTCTTGCATTTAAGCTTTTTAAAAGTTATTTAAGGGCCCTAGGTAGACTGTCCACTTTCCAAATTCACTAGAGATTCTAGTTATGTTGAAGTACTCTGAAAATGAGATCACTAACTTAGCAGCTCAGATACTAATACACAAGACAAAGTCATAGAATGCACTCATGAAAAACTAGACTGTCACTTTCCTTTACTGGTTTAAAATAAGAAGTATTTTCAGAAAGTTATTGAACTCTTTTATTAACCATGAATGAACTAAACAATCTTGTGTTTGCTCCCCAGGTCATTCAGTGAAGGAAACATTTATGACCGTTTTAGTTACAGGATTTTCTTCAGCCTGTTAACAAAAGTACATCAAAGATGCTAATTAAAATAAATATGTAACATTATATATTGTCTTTCCTTTATTGGCTTCAGCTACTTCAGCACACGTATTTGTCATCACACTACTTTTTTTATCCGCATTTGGATTAATGAAGTAGATTGTTTACTGGCTGTCTATAAGAAGCATGTTTCCTTGTGTGTAGAGAATCCTATAGTTCTTTTCTGAATCCACGTATATTTATAGCATTTTTCATGCGTGCAGACAGAATATGTTCACCAGGAGGAGTGATAATAACCCCTTCTTAGTGCTTTTCCTCCAGTGTTATCTGTGTGTATATGCTATTTAGAGCACATGAATAAGAAGTCTTTTTGAAGTGTTTACTAATGTTTGCAATCCAACACGTTTTTTATTTTACAGATATGGTTGTCATCATTATTAGTTTTGATCTTAGAAACTGTAGGTCAATTTCTATGTTAAATCTCATCTTTAGAAGGTTCTATTAGGCAAACGTACTGTTTACAGCTTTCCTCTAAACCTCTGAATGAAGACAGCAGAGGAGGCACAGGGAATTAGGGTATGCTGTAAGTACAAGTATCCAAAGTACAAGTATCCATCTAATAACATAGCAAAGAAGGAGTACAATTCTTGCTGTATGTCAGAATTCAGATATGATATGGGGCTTCTCAGTACTTAAAAGGGGCCTATAGGAAGGGTGGGGAGAGACATTTTAGCAGGGCCTGTTGCAAAACAAGAGGTAATGGGTTTAAACCAAAAAAGGGGAGATTCAGGCTGGATGTGAGGAAGAAATTTTTTACAATGAGGGTGGTAAAATACTGGAACAGGTTACCCAGAATAGATGTTCCATTCAAGGCCAGGCTAGATGTGGCTCTTGGGAGCTGGATCTAGTTGAAAGTGCCCCTGCCCATTGCAGGGGGTTGAAATAGATGACCTTTAAAGGTCCCTTCCAATCTAAACCATTCTATGATTCTGATTCAATGATTTATTAATAAAGCTATTCCAAAGGTCACTTTGGCAAAGATGTCAGTATTAGGGTTATAACACTGGGATCATAACCTATGTAAAACACAGGATTAAAATTTTGATAAACTCAGTCCTTCAGTTAGCCATGTGTGTAAGCCTTCAGTACATTTCAGTATGTGCACAGTATGAGGACTTAAAATGTTAAAATTAGGAGGAGCCATAGTCAGTTGATACATTAGAGATGCAGCTACACCCCAGCCCCCTTAAGTGTCAAAAAAGTCTGTGTTTCATAGGTTTCCTATTCTTTCATTCTGCACAAAATAATGAGCAAAGCAACTATCAAATCAGACACACTCTTCTGTAAAAAAGTATGATATACTTTCTAATTGGTTTTACGCTTATAATTCTCCCAAAACAATTGTGTGCTTAAATGTTCTCCAAGCTTGAAATCAATATCAAACTTTGTGTATGTAAGCATTAGTTCTTATCTGTTGCTGTTCAGTTTTAATTATATGACAGCATTGTAAAAGACACCTATCTTTTCTATTGTCTTTATCAGTACACATATCTCTTTTTTTTCGGGGGGGGGGGGGGGGGAGGGGAGGGAGCAGGAGTGGAGAGACGAGGGTTGGATTTTTTTTTCCAGAATTATAATTTCCTGTGTGGAAGTGATTAGTCAACCTAAGTTACCTTCCACATATCCACTATAAATTTTCCGCTAATACACAGATGTATTTTTGCTGTATTGCTTTAAAATGAATGAATGTCCATGTCATGATCCATGTTAATCAGTATATAACTCCATTCTTTGTCTTCACTAAATTCTCACTGTCTTTTTTTTTTTTTAGGATTGTTCACTTCATGAATACCACAAATTAATTTTTTAATTTTTTCTATTTTTAAAGTATTGATTGTTATCAGCAGGCTTTCTTACTATTCAGCTTTTGAGCTGCATGAATCCCACAAAAGTTCCTGGATTAAGGCCATAAAGTTACTGAATTTAGGCCCACCTTTATAGCCAGTGGAGTGGGAGATAGGGAGGGAAAACTAACACTGATCCTGTGCATTAAAATTTGAATAGCCTATGTGTGTCTGTGTCTCTCTGTGCTATGTGTGATGAGTATACCCTGGTTGAAAAGCAGGTGCCCACCAAAGACACCTAGACAGGGGAGAGATAAGGACAGGGAGATCACTCGCCAATTACAATCATAGGCAAAACAAACTCAGTTTAGGGAATTTAATTTAATTTCTTGCCAATTAAATCAAAATAGGATAATAAGAAGTAAAAACCAAATCTTAGAAACACCTTCTTGCACCACTCCCTTTTTGGGCTCAACTTCACTCCTAATTTTCTCTACCTCCTCCCCTGAGGAAGCACAGGGGGATAGGTAATGGGGGTTGTAGCAATCACTTTTTATTACCTCACGCTCTTACCCTGCTCCAGTGTGGGGTCCCTTGCATGAAAGGCAGTCTTCCATGAATTTCTCCAATGTGAGACCTTCCTATGTGCTGCAGTTCACAAATTACTCCAGCATGGGTCCCTTCCGTGGGGTGCAGCTGCTCAGGAACAGACTGCTCCAGCGTGGGTCCCCTGTGTGGCCATAAATCCTGCAGCAAACCTGCTCCAGTGTGGGTTTCCCATGGGGTCACAGCCTCCTTCAAGCATCCCCCTGCTCTGGCATGGGATCCTCCCTAGGCTGTAGGTAGATATCTGTTCCACCATGGTCCTTCATGGGCTGGAGGGTCACAGCCTGCCTCACCATGGTCTGCACCACAGGCTGCAGGAGAATCTCTGCTCCCATGCCAGGGGCACCTTCTCTCCGTCTTCTCCACTGGTGTCTCCTGGGCTGGGTTTCACATATTCTCATTCTTCTCTCTCTTTCAGTTGCTATTGTGCAGCATTTTTTTCTCCCCCTTCCTAAATACATTATCCCAGAGGAACTACCACCATCACTGATGGGCTCAGCCTTGGCCAGTGGTGGGTCCGTCTTGGAGCCAGTTCACATTGGCTCTATTGAACACAGCGGGTGCTTCAGGCACCTTCTCACAAAAGTTATGCTTGTAGCCCCTGCCCCCAGCTACCAAACCTTGCCACAAAAATCCAATATACTATATAAGAAAAGCATACAGCTTAACTAGAATGTTAACTTAGGTACGTCTTTTAAATGCCTGCATTTAGATAGGCTAAATGTGATCAACATAATTACTTTTTCATGCAAATTGCACTGATAATAAAATTGGTAGTGGCAAAATCAGATATTGACATTTACTTCTGAATTGCATGAAAGAAAAAAGTTATAGTCCTTTTGTAGATGTTAGCTTTTCAATCATTTTTATCAAAACATCATGTTAGAATCATGATTCTTATAACCTGAAAGAAGCAATATTTAACATTCATCTAACTTCTCATTAAAATCTCCTTTTATCTTCTGGAATAAAAATTCTTTATGTCATGAGGTGTAGTATTTATAGTGAAGTGTACACATATTTCATTACTATGCCTGGGTATTGTACCCAACATTATAGACCATGTAGAGAGGATGTATTCACAGTTGTAATTGTAAATATAAGACGCAGCACCAGTCAGATTATTGTTACAGGCAAGATTTTTTTTTTCTTTCCTTTGTAATCCATGCAAAACAGCCGACTTCCTTCCTTTCTTTTTAGATTGGTTATTTTCTTACCATATCTGGTAGCTTATCTCTTTTTGCTATACAAACTTCCATAACAGCAGTGAGCTTAAGGCTGGTTAACAGCTGTAGAAATGAAAAGAGAAATAAGACACGAAGACATAAAAACCTTCCTAATTCACAGAATATTGTCCTTAAACCTGATTTCAAAATTTAATTATTCATTTAATTCCACAAATAGATAAACACTGATCTCAGCAAGAAGGAAGTCTCCCTGAAGCTTTTCCAATTATTTTGTACAACAGTTTTACCTTGTACCTGACGATTCTCATTTCCAGTCCTTTAAATCATCTACCTAATGATGGTAGATACCTCTATGCCATGTGGTGGCCCAGGAAGAACAAAGAGCAACTAGCTCCTCTCTGTTGCTAAAGTGAACTATAGAGTGAAAGTTTCAATTTTCATTCTGACCTTTTTTAACTTAAGCAAGTGAACAACTATATTTCATGTGGGATAGTATTAATTAAGTTATTAAATGAATTGAAAATAAATTATTTTCATCCTAACTTTTTTGTTTGTTTGTTTGTTTTTTAAATAACTCTTATGCAATAAACAGAGACTGTTTTCCATCATGTCTAAACTGTCAGATATACTTTCTGGTTAATTCAAAATTCTGATTCCTTGGATCCTCCTCACACAATTTTCTATGCTAAGGATTGATGTAGCTGTCACTGTTGCTTCCAGAGTGACCGAAATATTTCCTTCTAGAGTGAAAACAAATCTCAGTTCAAAGGACAACATACTCCAGAATAGGAATGGATGTGGACAAAAACTACAGCAGTTAAAGATTATCTACAATGACTAATGTGTGGGAGAGAGGATATGCATTCTTCCAGAAGAGATGCAAAAGCAAAATTCTTGATACTAGTAAGCTGAATTCCTTCAGACTTTGTGGATACCATTCAGCTCCAGATTGCAGATATCTAAAATTTGGCACCCATACCCGTGTTTAGTCAGCTAAATAAATCTTTAAATTTCACTTACTAGATTGAGTAGGGACTTGATATACTTCCATTCATGTGGGCATTTATTAAAATGGAAGGTGTCCATAGTATGGTTTCCACCAGTGTAACTAAACTTATTTTAAACCCATCTACAAGAAACCAGTGTAAATTCAATTTGCAACAAACGTCCAGAGTATACCACTTCTAAATTAAATGTTATGCTCTTTTCACAACTTCACCTATAACTTCCAAAAATAATAAATAACAAAACTTTTCAATAATAGCAAAGAATAATTTTTAAAATTCAAATATAATTGAAGTTAGAAAAATTAAAATTCAGTGATATTTAATACAAATGGAAGAGTAGTGATGATATTACCTAAGCAAAGACAAGATGATGTCAAAATCAGTAGAAAAGAATGAGTGGTGAAGAATGTGTGTGCATTAGAAACCCTTACCTTCTTGTGAGATTTCAGAATATATAAGGCTGTAAGAATAAGGGAAAAGGCAGACAGAGGCAATACCATAAGAAATTAAAGTATTCCCTAACTATTCAAATGACAGTAAGAAATCCTTTCTCTTGTAATTTCAGACCCTACAGAATACTGGGGAGAATACAAAGCACCAAAAACACACAAATAAATATACCATAGCACAGCCTCAGTCTACACAAAAAGAAGAAAAAAATGTCCCTGCTACAAAATAACTGAGGGAAAAATTAAGCACAACTACTTGATTATGTAACTCCCTTCCTTAAGAACTTCATGTACGTTATGTCTTCTAATTTAAATTCATATATTTGTAAATAAATTAAATAAAGAAGAAAAATCTAAGGGTGTCATAGTTTAAGCCCAGGCCATAAATCAGAACCATGCAGTCTACTCCCCCCCACTTTTCTTCTCCCCTGCTCCTGGAGGTATGGGAAGGAGAATCGAAAGAATGTAACTCCCACGGGTTGAGATAAGAACAGCCCAGTAACTAAGGTATAACACAAATCGCTGCTGCTACCACTAATAATAATAATGATAAAGGAAATAACAAGGGAAAAGAATACAATACCACCCGCCAACTGGTAATTCCCAGCCTGACCCCACCAGTGCACTAGCCATTGGGGTAACTCTCGGTTTACATCCTGGGCATGACATGTTGTGGTATGGAATACCTCTTTGGTCAGTTTGGGTCAGGTGTCCCATCTCTGATTCCTCCTGGCTTCCCCTCCTCCCTGGCAGAGCATGAGGCTCAGAAAGTCCTTGGTCAGACCAAACATTTGAGCAATAACTAAAAACATCGGTGTTATCAGCACCGTTCCCAGGCCGAATGTCAAAGCCACAGCACTGCACCAGCTACTAAGGAAAAAAAATGACTGCTACTGCTGAACCCAGGACAAAGGGGTATAAAATAAAACTTGCCCTACCATGGAGATATGAATAACACCATATATTTCCAAAATACTTCATATTTCTGTGTTTAAAACATGCTGATAAGTTTTAGGCTCATATATTATTAAAACAAACAAAAACACCCAAACAAAACTAACCAAACAAAACACCACACAACCTCAGTAATTTGAACTTACTGATGCTCTCAAAAGGAAATTTATTTTTCAGTAATCATCTTGAAAGTATTTCACTGCAACTGACAAAGTTAGTACTAGAATTTTGTAGCTTGCTCTAAACCAAACTCTTTAACAGTCGTCTTAAAAGCAGGTTTCCATGGCTTCTAAAATAAAAGTAGCTAGTCAAACAGCATTCAAAGAACATTTTCTCTCAAAAAATAGCTGGTAACATGAAAAATTGCTTTGAATAGTTCTAAGCTTCTAAGCTTCATATTGCCAATAAATTCACAAATTTTCTTACACTTAAGTTTATATTTATTGCTGCGTTCTGTAGGCTTCCACCAAATGTCAATAAAAATTAATGTACACAACAAAAAAACAAACAAAAACAACAACAAAGAAAAAAAACAAAACAACCAAAAAACCCACAACAAACAAACCCCAAAACACCAAAAAAGCACCACGATGAATTTGCACGGACAATAGAAAAATAAAACAGAAGCTTTTACTGTTGCAGCATCTGTTGCTGGTCTGTGCTAGACATCTAGACAAGCTAAACATTTGGTCTGAAACAGTACAGTAATTCTATTATTCTTATGGCTAAGTATTCAGAAGTCAAGAAGTGCAGTCTGTTTAATGTGCTACTGACTTCATATGAGAATAGTTGAAACGGAATAGTGCATTGGCAGATGTTATTATACAGGATTGATGAGGGAATTCAGGAGGAAAGTAAGGACCATTCAATTGCATTTAGAAAGCAAAGAGCATAGAACATCGCCAATGAAGCTGGCCACAATGGCTTAAATGAAAAAGTTGTCTGTTATGTATTACTTCTGCTGAAAATAGATGAATTCTGCTACGGCATGGAATTTTACTGCTCCCAGACACAGACTATACAAAGCAAATAAGATTATTTTAAAATGTGCCTTAATTTCTGTATCACTCTATGGCATTTCATCTACCTGTTCCTTACATTTTGCAATATTGAAGTATGGATCTGTTTACAGAGCTTTGGTGTGTTTTTCCACAACATTATTATCCTGCTGTATAATTAACCTTTTGTTTAGCAATAGCAATTGTAATTAAATTAGCATGCTGAACTATATAATATTTCATGGTAAGCCTGCAGCTGTTGACTTCATTTCAGTTTGAATATAGACAAGGTACTGAAATATATTTTCCCCCGTATCAGCTTATTAAAATAATCATAGGAGTCTTTTAAAAAGAACAATCTTAATGAACTTACATTAACTTTTCATTTCAAGAACTGATTTTGTCATTATATATTATAGATGTTGTCTCACCATGAAATGAACACTTAAAGAACTAAACAGACTGGCTTTTAATTAACTTCTACATACCAAGATGATATTAAATTGGTTCTGCTTTAAAGCTTCTGTTAAATGCACACTTTGGGTGTTTTGTCTAATTCCTTATAATTTCTTTTTGTTCTTTTTTCCCTTGTAGCTTTCTTGACACTTACCTCTTTCACAGAATTGTTCAAATGCCTGATAATAAGACTATGTCCTGTAACTGTCCAGCAAGTTTATCTGCTGCATATTCTCTTCTGCTGCATTAGATAACACTTCTTACTTCTTACAGGAGCTTTAGTTCAGATCTGTTTTATTTTGTATCACATCAGCTGTCATTCACAGCCTCTGTCCTCCAGAGTCATTTGCTTCTGCATACATCTTTTTTTCCCCATTCTAGTTTTGTGAATGCAATATCTGTTTTGAATGAGCCAATTAATTCATTCTCAACTTCTGGAAATACAATTTTATATCCCAGTAACAGGGGGATACTATAATCCATTCAAACATTGGTCTGGCTGTCACATAGCAGGAAACTAAGAAATACGTGGGCTTACTGCTAATTACTAAATATGTGTTCCCAAAATGGAACCCTCTTCTGGTGTGTAATAATGTTGTCAGCTTTCCAGTTCTCCAAGACAATCTAAGTCATCCTACAGTTACCTACTTCGCTCTTCTTGCCATGGTAAATTTCTTATATTTAAGATTCTTGTTTACCTGAATGTTCACTGAGATCAGTCCTCGCTTACAAAGAGGTAACATGGAATTCATCTGACTAAACAGTAAGAAACGCATTTTGAGAGTATGATTCATCACATATTAGTATAGAAATCTACAATAGCTTAGATGACTCATATTCTATTTCCCCCATTCAATAGAAAGGGACAATATTTGTCACTTACGTTACTTGGAAGTATTCTGCTTTGGCTAGCTCACAGTAGTATTTACCTGTTGGAAACTTTTCTGCTGTGTGACTGACTGGCCATGGCCAGCAGCTAAGCACTCACACAGCTACTCGCTCACTCCCCCCAGGAGTTCTTATCCTCCAAGGATAGAAACCTATCTGTTCAGCAATAGCCAAAGCACTGATGTATTATAACACATTTTTAAGTCAGAAACTCAAAACACAGGACCACACTCACTGTTCCAATGAAAGTTAACTCCACTAAAGCAAGATGAAGTACACTCCACCTCAGAAAATTAACAAACAAACAAACATCACAACTTTGGCCCTTATTTCCAGTCACAGTAGTTTAAACTGTACAGAGCATGAAGGGAAATACTATCTTACAAATTAAATTTCCATCTTTAAGGAGAAAGCAAGGAACATCTTCTGTCCTATTTCTTTCATGTTGTGTGATCTCTCCCATACAGAACACCATTGCTTATGTCCTTTCTTCTACTAGCAAAAACTGGGTTTAAGCAAAGTAACTACTATTCTTATCTCCTCTACCTCATCAAACATATCAAAGGCAGTAATGAGCGACCAGTTTTCAAACTGAAAACAAAACCAAGCTTTTAGCACTTCAGATATAAATAGTCATCATGGAGTTCTTTTTAACTGGGCTTTTTTTTTCCTTATAAACTCAGCTATAAACCAGGTACAATATTACAATTGAGTTATAAATCTTAGAAATTTGAAAGCAGAGATAACAGACCTGCCTATAGATTAGACTTGTGCTTCAACTGTTTACTATGCATAGGTCTGTGAAGTTGCTTATTAAAGCATCTCTGCTCCAGAAACAAATATAGAGCACTCCAAAATGATTTTGTGCTCTAGAGTAAATTTTCAGTACAAATGAGCCTACTTTGGGGATAGTAGTGCTAATTGCATAAAACCAAACTGTGCTCTGTAACTACCTTTTCTATCTCTTCTCATCTTCATTGGGCTTGATGACCAGCTTAAAATAAACAAACAAAAAATGCCTTTACAGGTAGGTTTGCTATCTCCCTGCAAAAGTAAGGATGGAATTAATCTGCCTTATGCCTGAACTGTCCACCCATTATAATCACTGGAGAGAAATATATATGTTCAGAGACTAATTCGTCTGTCCTTTCTCAGCTTTTTGTCTTATGAGAAGATGAATCACCCCTGAAAAATGACAATTTCTCTCTTTTGAATACAAAGATTGACTGGAATGACCAGCTAACTTTCAACCAATGCATCAGAACAGAGGACTGAGGCTTAAGAATACACACTGCAGTATGCTCTGCCTATAATCAGAATTCACAGCTGTAAGGGCAAGACAGCATTTGATATCTCAATCCCTGCTTCTAAAAGGTGACTTATTTTTTCAAAATATTGCAGCAGCTACTAGAAGTAAGATTTTAGTTCCATTCCTTATTCTTGTCTTTTCATTTATGTACACATACAAGCACGCGTATATAGTGATCTTTGATTAAATGTATAATCTACCACAAAAAAAAAAAAAAGACTTGAACCTGGAACTCACAGTGTAATTGCATAATGAAAATGCTTCATGAAAAGTAATGTTGCCAAGATGAACAACAGTAGATTTCTAACTGAATATATTACAGCATAGCAGGGTGCTCCACTGGATAATGTAAGTTCAACCAACCAAAGCCCAAACAGTAATCTGGACTCCAACCTCTGCAATTTTAAGTCCAAGTATTCCTTTAGCTTTGGCACATTTTGTACCAAAGAGGTCAGTGGCCCAGAACAAAGCACAAATCTGAATGCAAAAAACACCATGTTGGATGCTTCTGTAGTTGTTTCTGTTACTGAAGTCTCCACTCTTTTCACCATCTCTCTTTCATCAAAAGCCTGTTTTATTAGCATCTGAGAATGCAGGACAGATCTGACTTGGTAGAAAAGATATGCAGAGGAGCAGGCTGTAGATATTACAGTACGGGTGGACCTGTTGTACAAGAAGTAAATTCTGCAGCACTAGAAGTAAAATATTTGTGGCGCACATTCTGATATTAAAGATCACTCTGTTGTGTAACAATAAACATTTTCAGAGTCAGTCAGGGTTAGGATGCAGGATTTAGAAGTTTTGGATTAGGAAAACATGTAGAGATAGTTAGATACTTAAATCTCATGCAAGTCTCCAAGCTTCCTAGATGTCACATCACAGTATTTACACATATATCACTGAAAAATATAAGCATACACTTTGAGATACTTCATGCTACCACTTTTGGTTATTCTATTCATTAATACATATTTAATATCATCCTTAAGCCAAACAGATTGCTCCAGACATACTATTAAACATTATTTGAATTGTACAGTGGGCCTGTATCTTCAGTGACTTGATGCAATTATTCTTGATTTACCCCAGAAAGACTGAAATGAAAGTCAGTCTAATACACCAAAAGTGTACCAAAACCATACTATTGGCAAGTACTTAAAAAATTAAATTAACAACACTGTTTAGCGGAAATTCCCTTACTAGTTACTTTTAACAATAATTATATAATATAGGTAGTTAGGACTGCTGTTTATATAAATACTTGATTTTAAAATAGCATTTCACACCAATTATCTGCATTTCAAGCTAAGAACCACTATGGGAAAGAAACTTATCTTTTAGCTGGTATAAATCATCATAGTCCATTAACATCAGTACAAATGACTATAGATTGCCAGATTTATAACAGCAAAGAATTTTAATTTGTTTTTTCTCCCTTCCCTGGAGTGGATTGGTGGTTTGGAGAGATTCGAGGTCACTACCTAGCACTGCCTTGCTTTCTCTCTGAAGATGATTTGCACTGTACAGTGAAATTATGCTGATAAAAAAGTGACAACAGATAGCCCTTGGGGAAATTGCTTTGTCATGTCACCCAGATTTAATTAGCAGAAACTGGGGGGGGGGGGGCTTAACTGGCGCTGAATGTCTTTCATATATTTCTAATATTAGAATTCCCTGTGACTTGGAACTCAAACCCTAGGAAGTTATCTTATACTTAATTATGATTCAATTTTAAGAAAACCTTTTTTCTTTTTTCAACGTAATTAATTGAATAATGAAAAAGATATGAATCAATTACGTGGCAAAATTGGTTTTGCAGCTCCCTCAGACTCTTTTTGCTGTGCTGTGTATGTTGCCATTTCTAAGTTTTGGTTTGGGTGTCGTCTCCCCCTTTTTGTTATTATTATTTAGATAGTACATACCTCATCTACAGACATGGTTTCCAACTCAGACTTCCATGTTACTAAGCCAGATGTTGTGAAAATTCAGGTTACTTATATCACATTAATATAACAGTTTCATTTTCCAACACTAAAATATATTCACAAGAATATGATATCTTTTGTGTTATATGACTGCTATATGAGCTGTGAGCCTTTTAAGAAATACTTTTTTTATTTAAGTATTTTCAATATGGAAAAATTAATGAAATAAGACTAAGTCTTATTCTAAGTCATTAAACTCAATGGTTTCTGCCATAAGCTGTAGCAGTTACTAGATGGATAATGAAGTAACAGCCATCCTCTTGGCTTCAAAACTGAGAGATAAACATTTTGCAGAGGGGTTCAATTACAGGAACTCTCTCATACATTCAAACACTTATGATTATTTGCTTTCCATAGTAAATTGTCTGTGCTGGGTACTCCACGGACTTCACATAAATAAAGTTCCTAAAAAGCCAAATGGACATTGAAGATGACATTATTCAAGAATATACCTTTCTCATTTTTCAACATCACTTTTTTAAAAATTCTTACAAGCATCTTGTAGCTGAGCTAGATATGACAATTCTAATTATTTCCTCCATTATATTACAACTTTTTCTAGAGAAAAGACAATTCATTATTGTGAATTGTATATAAACAATGTGTATCTAACCATATAAAAAATGTGGTGCATCAACTTTCATTAAAATGGCACCTATATGCTTTCAGGAATTTACCCCTTTTTTTCATTACCAACATTATCTAGCAAATAATTTTTGTTACTTTTAAAACTTCTGTGAATTTAGTGGCTTTGCAATTGGATAATACTGGCTTGAGATTTCCTAAAGTAGGTGGCTGTTTTGTAAGCTTTCCTTGCAAATTTTGCCAGTACTAGTCCATTCAGTGTGGCAGCCCCAGAGGCTTGTTTATGTGCTCAGATTCAAGGCTGTCCTCTCTACTTAAAACCAAAAGCAAGCCAGAGATTTAGACACGACATAGCGAATATTCCTGTTGACTTGATGTACTTTTTTGAAGCTAAATGCATAGTTGAAAGGAATGAGCCATGTGTCAGTTTAACTCAATTTTATTAATCAGTTTTATAGACTAAGTTGTGTTACGCAGTTTTGAAGATGGTAAGTTCTAGAAGTGTTTAAAGTTTCTTTGTGACTGAATGGAGGCATGCTGGTTTTCTGATCTTCCACATTCTTCATAGGTTTAAACAGTTGAGGCTGATAATATCAGTTTTGGGTAATCCAAGGGTCTATCTCTTCTGTTAGGTAAACTATGCTTGAGCCTGGAATTCTGATCACATCCACACAACATTTATAAAGTGAATCAGTCACTTGTTCTGTTCTGGGGTGCTTCATCTGCTGTCCTGTCGCCAGGTAGGGCACATACTGGAGAAAAATCACCTCACACACTGCTTTGAAAAAGGCGACTTAGAGGACACTGGTCTGTCTTGATTCCCTCTCCTCTCAATAGCTCTCCAACGCTACTCCAAGTACTCCGCTTGCAGCACAGAAAGCCAACCGTGTCCTGGGCTTCATCAAAAGGAGTGTAACCAGAAGGTAGATGGAGGTGATTCTCTCCCTCTCTACTCTGCTCTCATGAGACACCCACTTCCAGTCTTGCATTCAGCTCTGGGGCCCCCAACACAAGAAGAACTTGGTGAAGTTGGAGCAAGTCCAGAGGAGACCACAAAGATGGTCAGAGGGCTGCAGCAGCTCTCCTATGAAGTCAGGCTGAGAGAGTTAGGGTTGTTCAGCCTGGAGAAGAGAAGGCTCTTGGGGGACCTTATAGCAGCCTTCCAGCACTGAAAGGCGCCTACAAGAAATCTGGAGAGCGATTTTTTACAAGGGCACGAAGAGATAGAACAAGCTGGAATGGCTTTAAACTGAAAGAGATTTGCTGATGTAGGATTGCACAAACCTAGATGATGAAATTTTAAGACACATGTAACCAAGATTTCCTACACTTTTATATTTTTCAAAAGTGCTAAAATCACTAAAAAATTCAGAGGGACCAAAAAAGTAAATTTCAGACAAATCTAGCTAGAAGCTCCCTTATATGGAGAAATATCTGACCCAACAGACCTACAGTATTAGTAGTTTTGCGTTAGCACATTATTCAAATTCTAAACACATTCTTGAGTTGCTGAACAAGATATTCTGTGACAGCCAAAGGCATAAATCTTGTTCAGTCTCCTACAGACATGATAGAGTTAAGCAAGAAGCAATGAATTGCAGATATTACAGAAATGCCCACTGTGCATATCTGGAGATAATTCATGATTTATAGAATACATCAGATGAGTTTGAGAGGATCTGGGAGCAATTTCTAAAAAACATGTAAAGGGCTTCACTTAATTCTAGATTCAACTTTTAACTGCTAGCGTAAGGTTTATTAAGGTGTGTAGCATATATAGGTGCTGACTCTCAGATAAAGCAATTTTTTCATTGTTCATTCATTTATGACTTCCCATTTCTTTTACCTTGCAGTGTGTACATGGAAAAGTATTTAGCACGATCAAAAAAATTCCAGTGAAAATTACAGCTCTTATCATGCCAAGACTTATTCATGTGGGTTAGTTGCTAGCTGCACAAAATGAGTACTAAGAAACCTTACTTTATAAACTCGCAGTTTAAAAATATTATCTTCAGTATGAACTATTATGGCAGTTGTAATTATTCTAGTTTATTTCTAGCTACAGCACCATGATCTTATAAGGACCCTTTCTGAAAATATTAGTGTAAACTTTAAAATTTAAGATTTTCTGTGCTTCTTTCTGGTTGGGTTCATAAAATGTCTATTTAATTTAGAATACACGTTTTTAACTAAATTTGGCACACTTAAAGTGGAAATAAGATTAAATGTTACACATTTAGTTTTTCATTCAGTATTACTCTTTTATATTACCTGAAATCATTCTAGCCTCTCAATAGCTCTCCAATGCTACTTTCCTTTCTCCTGTCTTTTTCATCAACCTGAATATAGTCTCTTCTGGTTTTACCAGATTACAAAGTGATAGATTTTTATACCCCAGAAAATGTATTCTCAGGAACAGCATGAAGTTTAAATGGGAGCAGAATTTCAGGGTCTGTTGTCTCTTTGATAAAGACTTCCTTGATCTGCCTAAATTCACTGCTCCAGGTCTCTGTTCTGAGGTCAAGATCTGCAAACAAAAATAAACATTTTACTGAAATGATTCCTCTCTCACTTCTGACTGCCTATAAATCCTCTTGTAGCACTACCATTGATTATCATGTCAACAAGTATTTTACATAGACACCTTCCACTACACCAGGTTTCTCAAGGCCCCATCCACCCTGGCCTTGAGCAATCCCAGGGATGGAGCATCCACAGCTTCTCTGGGCAACTTGTTCCAGTGCCTCACCACCCTCACAGTAAAAAATTTCTTCCTAATATTTAATCTAAACCCTCTTCCAGTTTAAAGCTGTTACTGTCCTTGCTTCTGCTCTCTGTAGGCTTCCTTACTTTGTTTGAACTTTTCCAGGAGCACTTTATTCACTCGTATAGGCCTCCTGGTGCTTTTGCCTGACTTCCTCTTTGCTAGGATGCATCGCTTCTGAGTTTGGAGTTGATCCTTGAACATGAACCAGCTTTCTCGGGCTCCTCTTCCCTTCAGGATTTTATTCCATGATATTTTACCAAGCAGATCCCTGAAGAAGCTTAAGCCTGCTCTCCTGAAGTCCAGCATAGCAAGCTTGTTGTGGGCCCTCCTCTCTACCTTACGGATCTCAAACTCCACCATTTTGTGATCATTGGAGTCAAGGATGCCCTTGATCTTCATATTCCCCACCAGCCCCTTCTTGCTAGTGAGATCAAAGTCCAGAACAGCACCTCTCCACATTATCACTTGCAGAAGGAAGTTATCATCAGTGCATTCCAGGAACCTCCTGGATGAACACAAGCCACGCACAGCAACTTTGTCACACAAAATCCCCATGCGCATGTTTCAGACTTTGAGATACCATGCTCACCCACCTTGCTTTCACAGGGAAAAAATCTGTGTGGGCAGGCCAGAAAAGACCACAGTACAATCCTAATGCTGGGATGCCAGAGACAGTGAGGCATCTGGGAGTCCATAACTCACTCCAGCTGGCAAGTGCAGCCTTGGTACTAGTAAAGGAATGCACAGAACCGCCATTATCATATGCATCCTCTGCAGCACAAACTATGGTGTGTACAGGTAAACATGTTATGCAAATTATGGGTACAACTTTTAGGGACTATTGCTATCAGAACATTCACAACATAATTCTAAAATTATCTGCACACATTTATTTGGGAGAAAAAAAAAATTTATTGGCAATCAGAATGAGACCTAAAGGATGATACTGATCTCCTCTGAACATTTATGTAATATGCATTCTTTTGTAAATTCACAGAGTAGATATTGAGGAAAAATAGCAGTCCTTAACTATGTAGATAGCAAAGTAAGCAGTAGTCTGTTATCTGCAGATATTCCAGCTATAAAATAAAAGCATATGTGTAAGGAATCAAGCAGAATATAAATAACATGTTGTTCAAAGTTGTTTAGTGTTTTATATACATGCAGGAACATGCTGGCAATATGCTCAGAAACAATTTTCTGTCTGACAAAGATGGTGTCATATATGTAATGGAAATACTGTTTAAAAAATCACTTAAGAGTCTAAACATACAGACCATGTAACAACAGAAGAGTGAAGAAATTAAATAACAGATCACAAAAGGGATTCAGTAGATTTTAGTAAACATATTTTTTCTATTTAAATTTTGTTTGAGCCCTTTATGAATAATACAAGAGTAACGAGGAGTAACATAAACAACTGAAACAGCTGAAAAACTGTCATTTTTCTTAACTACCTCTCAGCAAAACAGAACTTTTCTTCAGTATTTTTTTTTTTCATGGAATAGCATACATAAATCACAGTATTCTGTATTGCCGTTAAGAATGAATGGAAGAAATGTGTAATTTGGAAAAAAATAAAACAAAAGCAAACAAACATGGTGTTTAAGTCCTCTATATTTATTCTGTGTAAGACAGTAGCTTACTTTATGATACAGACAAAATTTGTTTCATCATCTCAGAGTTCCCAGCATATACTTAAACAAAACAAACAAAACCAACTAAACAAAAAACAACGACAAAAACCCCAACCAACCAACCAAACAAACAAGCAAAAACCAGGAAAAACCTACACTGCCCTTTCTGTATACTCTAGAGGGAAACTTTTCAGACACAGTTCAAAATTTGATATATCGTGTTCAAAATTTTCCCTTTTTTGGTGACTATATCTTAATTCGGTCTTGTGAATAAGGAAAGATTTCAAGGACTTTTTTCCTTGGTAGCTTTGAAAAATTGGTTAAAAGACATTTGTTCTGCCTTATATCATTGGACCAACCATTTTTTATCCTAGCATTTGTCTAGATTGAGGTGCGCCTGTGAAACTGCATGAAGCTTTGCAATGCTATTTAAATTTCCAATGCTTTTCAAAGACCACCTAATATTCAAAACTTCTGAGGTCTTTGTTAAACTGTTTGCTGGTAATTGACCTCAAAAGAACAATAGAATTATGAAGATTTCTTGTAATTTTTTGAACTGGTTCACACACAATGTTACACTTTACAGTCCTCAGCCAAATAGATCTGAAAGCAAGGAAGCTCTGGGAATGGAAATCACTCTGAATCAAACAGATTACACTCTGATACAAGAGAAAGAGGAAAAATTATATGCATTTTTTTTCCTCCTTAATTTGGGATTTAATCCAGCTTTCACAGAAACCTGTGAAATTTTCCCACAGTCTTATGAGACTTTGGAAGACAGTTTATAAACAGCTTTGGTATTTATAATACTCATAGCATGCTTGTACCCAGGATTCACATTTTCATAACCACATGAAATCTAATTTCTCTCACTTCTGAAACCAGGGGAAATTACCCCAAAAGTAGATGCAGTTTCTTATGAGTAAGAATGACAGAATATTGTGTTTGGTTTTTACAACTTAGAAGCTCTAGTGTCAGGTTGGGGTGTTTTGTTTTTGGGGGGTTTTTTTCTGCTTGTTTGTTTTTTATATTATTATCCTGAAAATGAAATACAAGAGCATATGATGGTCTTGTAAGTAGACAGATAAGGAAAAATATGCTATGCAAAATCTTAAAATGAGAAAATAAAGCGTAAAATTATACTCTGTCTAAACTAGCTATTAACTACAGCCAATGTAAGCTTGACAAAAACAAATCTCTGCTAGAGGAGTAGAATCTTAAGCATTATTTAATTCAGTCTTCTGAATTAAAAGATAATATTTATTTTCTTTTTTCTCATCTGGTGCATCTCCTATTACACTACAGAAATATCATTTTGCTAGAAATGGTATTTACCATTCAAGATTCGAGTAACTCAAATAGTGAATTCTCAGAAGAAAATTGTGTAACTATTTGATGTGTGTTAGCCTTGAGACATATATTTAGTCTTTGTTCTTAGCACTACTTCCACCAAAGATGCAAAATGATGCTTAGGAGTGGAGCATTTACAAATAACACAGACATGAGTTAAAACCAAGAAGGAAACTGCTTCAGCTTTTAAATTTCCCATTGTGATAGGATGTATGTCTCGGAAATTCTAGGCCACTAATTTGTTCATCCTGTACACTTTTATTTCCTTGTTAACTAATTGCTCTGAACAACTTTGCTACTGGTAAATATTAATCACACAGTGATGGCTTCATAACTCATTTCTAGCAGTACACATAAATTTTAAATCCCTGCTCTCACATAAATAGCTCCTGAATTCTTTTTAATTTTTGCCTGAAAATGTATTGCCAGCCCAGTTCATTCTTCTTAACCCATAAATAAGACTGCAACCCTGAGAGTTCAGTGTGCATTACTGAATTTTAGCCTAAACCAAATGTTCCCCGTATATTATCTGATTAATTTTCATACTCTTCATTCTTCAATGTGAAACAACAATAGAGCCTATCTTTTAATACTCATTCAGTCTGTCATGAATTGTTCATACTCATAAAGAAACTTAGGTACCTAAATATTCTGCAATGTTTTGCCCCTTAACCAGAACTTATGCAAGGTTATAATGTGATTGTAGTGTGATTTAATTCCTCAGACCCTTACTTAAACCTTCAGGCACCTGATTCTCTATTTAAGATGCCCAAACTGCAGACTTTTTTCTCTGCAAACCTGCAGTCTTCACATAGATTTCTTTTGTAAGATCTATTGTTCTCCACAAATTGTGTCTACCTCTAAGTTTCGCCAAGAAGCTCAGTCTGGAAGGTATTATATTGCATCCAGCATGCTGTAGACAGTGTTTAAATTGCTTTACCACTTCAAAGAATTGATGTTTCTGCCTCCTGTTTTATCTAGGAGCTTGCACTAGTTATCAGGCATTCAGGCTTAGTGGCATAGCTGATTGACTGTACTGATACCACACTGATGTTTTAGCTGTGATGGGGCAGTGCTTGCAGAGCATCAAGGCCTTTTCTGCTCCTTAACCTACACCACCAGTGAGTAGGCTGGGGGTGCACTAAAAGTTGCGAGGGGACACAGCTGGGACAGCTGCCCCAGCTGTCCAAAAGGAAATCCCATACACCCTGACATCATGTTCAGCAACAAAAGCTGGGTGGGAAGAGGAGGAAGGAGGAATCTGTTTTCCCAGGCAATCTTTACATGTGATGGAGCCCTGCTTTCCTAGCAATGGCTGAACACCTGCCTGCCAATGGGAAGTGGTGAATGAATTCCTTGTTTCCTTTTCTCAAGAGCACAGCTTTGTTTTCCCCGTTAAACTGTCTTTATCTCAATCCACATTTGTTTGCACTTCTGCTCTTCCAATTCTCTCCCCCATCCCCACTGCACAGGGGGGCAAAGAAGGGATGAGCCAGCAGCTCTGTGGCGCAGTTACCAGCTGGGGTTAAACCATAGCATTCACTTTGTGTACAGAGGGTGACTTGCTGAGCTAAAAGGCAACTGAAATGAAATACAAGACTGCTACTTTCACCAAGAGTATGGGCTATGCCCCTCTGTGCAAAACTGCACCTAGATTTCAGTCCTCTCTTCCAAGGCTGTCAATGAAGTCTATGAAGTGTTTAGGAGTGGTAAATTCAGTCCACTGCTGTTCACTAAATGGGTGTCAGTGTGGTAACAGAAAGCCTTAATGCTTCCAGAGAAGATGGATGAGTCTGTGAGGACAGTTTCTTGGATGCATGAGACTGTGTACCTGCTCTGTTGATATTTAAGATAAACAGTTTTAAACTGAAAACACCAATTATTTATATTTGATAGTAAATGACATCAGGAGGGGAGACAAGGTGTTTGGCAGGAAAAATTACCCTACACAGTGCCAGAAACTGCAGAGATGTCTTACAAGTGCCAGAAGTTAAAATCAGAAAGAGGCAACACAGGATGCCTGTTTTGCAATGAGTGAACTGTGATTTTGATGAACACTTTTCCCCACTTCAGAAAGCTGGCACACAGCAAATGTTCTTTTAGGTGCCCAGCAGACCAGCAGATATTGGCACATAATAAACTAAGCAGAAAAAGGAACCATTCTTTGGTCCTGAGGCCAAGTGGCATGGCACGGCTACCTCTGCACAGCAGACCACTTGGCTACAGATCTCTTCTAGGCCTTATGTGGTGCGTTGCTGGCAAGGACACCTGATTGCTACTTTTTATCTATGTTTATCCATTCCAGCTCTCTGGAAATACTTCTGTGTTTGACTCCAAGATTACATGATATATACACTGAAGATCTGCAGTGTAACATAAAAAATATATAAGGGAGTTTGAGGATTCAAATCCTGCTGAGACAGTGCTACAGACCAAAACAGAGCAGACTGACCCAAACACGAAGCAGTGCTGTCGTAATGCTTTTTGGGAGTGCACTTACTCTCTTCGGTTTGTGCTCAGACAAAATTTGAGAGAATGCTGTTTAGCACAGCCAAAACTGTACTTGTGGTGATACTAAGAATTAAGTAGCCAAAACAATCACAGGTTAGTGCTAAAGACCATCCTCTGGCCCTGTTTGATTTTCTTAACATTGACATGGACTACAAGGGTTTGGCTGAAGTCACAACAAGAAGTTGGTGAGAGCTGCCCTATTTCAACTAGGAAAGACAATAAAGTTCTTATGCCAAGCTACTACAATTCTTGCTGTTGTAGTTTTCAGGCTAAACCAAAGGCATGATACTATTCATGGGACATAGCCAGAAACTGGATGCATAGATGTAGCTAGCGTAAGCATCAGCATGCTGGCCTTGCCTTACACTGAGCATGTACTTGTTTCAATGCAAAGAGGTCCCAAAGACAGAGGTTCAAGAAATTCTCTTCCCCACATTCCTATGATGGTATCCTCAAGCCTGTACTCCTTTTTGTTCACTCTGTGAAAGAGTTTGGTCTGGATGACAGTCTAAACCTTTTAGGACTCCCATAACAAATTCAAAAAGAGCTTATCTGCAGCTCTAATTCATGTTAGCTAAGCAGACAGCTGCAGTAAAAATGGTCTTTGATTTTAGTTGCTCAGTTAATTTTTGGGGGGAAATGGGAGAACTGATGACACCTAGTATCATTACTAGTGTATTACACCTAAAACTTGATCCTTATTTCTCAAATCTTAATGTACAGATTCTGCAGATTCTAAAAGCATTTCCTATCACTATTCAGGTCTATCACCAAATGCTTTTCCCTCTAGAGTAATTGTCCTTACAATTTGAAAAATTTAATTTTTGCATTAGCCCAGCTTAAGGCACTATGCAATTTTTTCCTTTTCATTTAGTTTGTCCGTAAGACTTCTCATTATTAACTTCTTACCTCAGATTTCTTAGAATATCTTTCTCTAAGACCTCTCTGCTTTATTTTGGCTTTCTTTTTAATTAGCAAGTAGCACATATTTCAATAATAGTCTGGCCCTATTATCTAGAATGGCTTTCTTTTCAGCTAGCAACAGCACACCTCTTCTGATTTATTCTTTACATTTCTCTTATCCTCTTTCAGAAGTTACAACATTTGTTTACTTCTGTCTGCATTCATACATTTCCTCTACAATGAGTGTCTTCTTTGTGTTGTTTCCTCTGACAAGGAGCTACCCATTTTGTTTTCATTTTCATCTACTTCATTAAACACAACTAGTGTTGTCATTTAAAGCACAAGCATACAGCAAGGACAGGGGTTACTCAGTTTGACCAGAGGAATAGACTGTGAAGGTAACAGGTACTGCATCTGTACTATTGCTTGTGATCACTTGTATCAAATTAAACTGTAAGCATTTTGGAACAAGGTATTTGGCCTTCCACCTTTTCTGCTACAGCTTCAAAGATGAAAACAATCTACTCCTCAGCACCCCTACTAAGCTTATCAAGAACTGAATGCTTAGAAGTACATTACATGTCCCAAAAGTCAAAAAAGTCAATTCTGTTTAAGAAATACTGGTATGAGCTTTAGCTTTCACAGAAGGCATACATACTGTCTTTCAAAATACCCCTCCACCTCACTTCTTCACTCTTAATCATTCCAGATTTCTCATAAAGTTGTTGAACCCTGATACAGTCCCATTTCTTTTAACCATCTTTCCTGTCCATTGACAGTAGTGCCTTCCTGAGACTGTGGTAAACTAAATTCCTCCCAAGAAAGACAGCCTTTGTGAATTTCACAACTGCTTTGCCAGTTGGCAGTAAGGGTGTGAAAACCTTCCCTTTATCTAGGAATAATTTTTCGTTGTTTCTTGCTTCTCCTGAACTGCTGCTGGTTTGTTCCATTGTTCACCAAGGCTTAGATCTCAGGAGCAGCTCAATACCTCTCCTGATCCAAATGACGTCTAAATACGAAGTAATGAAACAATATACAGAGCTAAACCCAGGATCTGGAAGGCAGTGACTATAGTGGACTCAGGTGCAACAATGTTCCATATTTCCACATATTTCATGCAAAAGTTAAAATCCAAGTATATGGACTGATGGGCCTACTTGAGCAGAAGGGCTGGACCAAGTTACCTCCAGAGGTCTCTTCCAACTTCGACCATTCTGTGATTCTGTGACATACCTGTTTGTTGACTCCGGGTTTATGTACCTTGACTATAATAAAAGCTGTCTTAAAGAAGAATCAGTGAAAGAAAATGCTCTAGATACAAGAAGATGAGAAATTCAGAGGTCTAGACTTTCAAAGCAAACAATACTTCAGAATAAATTTCCAGAATTGAGACAGATTTCCCCGTTTTTTTCCTGTTGACAATAAGTAACTGGTGAGACAGAATTTTACTAGAGCTTTTGAGTAGGTTTTCTGGCCAGCACATGAGCTGCCTATTACAAATACACCTCTGTATTGGAAAGCTTTCTAAAAGTGACTGGATTCTTTCAGAATCTATTTTTAAGCTTTATGTGAATTTGAATTTGTATCCATCCAGTCCAATCAGTATCAGTAGAATGTCTCACAAAGCTTCCAAAATGTGTCATTCAGCTGTGGTTAATTCTAAGAAGAAAACTGCAGCAGAAGACATTTAATCAGTGCTAGTGTGGAAAAGGAGCCACACTAATTATTCTCAATATAATACGGCTAATGTTAAAGCATTTGTATGAGAGGTGGCTCCTCCAGCTGGTTCCTCTTCTATCTCTCCAGTAAAATTTTACCTAACCTGGAAGTAAACTGTAAATCAGCTTCATTGTTATTAAAAAATAATCTGGGGTATGTGTAAATATTGATAATTTCTGTGCCATTCTTACAAAGTCTGTAAAATTAAACAGTAAAAATTGAAGAACCTTAAATGCCTTAGTAATTGGCATTCTCATCTGAATTTCAACAAAATGTAAGGGTTTCAGTTTAAAATACCAGAATTGAGATTTTACTTCTTCAGACTATTTGAACCATGCTGTTTCTCTTGTGTATACAGCTAGACTGGTTTTCTCTTACTTTTTCTAACCAGATTATTTCTTTTCATAGTTTTTTCAGAGTGTAAGAAAGATATAGCAGTTAGAGCATGTGTTGCATTCAGACAAAACACATTCAGACCTTTCAGATCAGTGGTTTAAATGCAGAGAAAAAAAAAAGAGCAAGATTTAAAAAAAAAAAAAATCAACAAAAATCAACAAAAAGCAAACCACCACCCAAGGACAAGGAAAGGGTATACATACTAAGTGGCCTTCCATCACACAAAAGAAAGAAGAAATCTCCCAAGCCTACAGAGTGATACTTCAGATGAGTAATAAAGCAAAGAGTAGAATGCACAATATATATTATTTCAGAGAATATTTTGTTGGGTAAAAAATTTGAACTCAAGTTATAGCTTTGTCTTTGATATTGAGGAACTATAGATAAAGTCTTTTACTAGGGATAACTAAATAACGAAAGCAAACTTTTTATGCATTGTTCACATTGACTTATTAAGTGTGACATACTCTTTACAGCATAGTAAAAACAAAATATTCTCTGAAATAATATATACTTGTGCATGCATTGCAAAAAACATTTGCCTCCATGATTTTCAGTTCCTGATTAATGATCTAAAGTACTGACTGAGATCCATAAGCTTGCTTTATAAATTCAACTTCAATGTTATAATGTTGTTTACATTCCAAGCAGTCAATAAAAAAAAGATTATTGCTAATTCTTGTAAATATAAGAGCTTAAAAAAAATTGTTTTTCATAAAATAAAACTGAAACTGTAGCCATGGTTAATCATTTCACTGTAAATTGTAAGCAAAGATTGAATTTTATTTACTACAATGAATTCATGAACTTCAAAGAGATTATTCTTTTATATAAAAGTATGCATAAACTTAAATATTTTTAGAATTCAGGACTGAGTGTATGAGGTTTTCCTTTTTGTTTTATTCTTTGTTTAATTGTGGCTACTGATCTGATGTTTTAACAGATATCTTTGTTAATCTTATTTTATATTTGATAGCAGCAAATACATATATATACAAATATATAAAAGCAAGGATCTAACTTGACAGGAAAGTGAAATTTCAGTGTCTTAAAAATATCATGGCTTTTGCTACCCATCCATGGAAAAATATTAAAGAAAACCAATTCAATTACATCTCTATCCCAGATGAAAGTTGGGGAGGGGAAAAGAATGTCATACACATTATTAAACAGATTTCATCACTGCAGATTTAATGAAAGGTCGCCACACTGAACCTTAGCATTTATTACTTACAAAAAAAAACCATAAGTCTACATGAGGAAAACCAATGAGACTGACAGCCAATCATGCTGCAGTTTTAGAGTTTTGAGGAATAAAATTACTTTTGTTCACTTCAGTCATAAGAACGTAATAACGGCTTTTACGAATATCTTATTAAACTATGTTTAAAAATAATTAATTTCCTAAAGAGATAATGAAAGTGATTGATTGTTTTCTATCAAATGTGAAAACATAATAAAATGAAAGAAATACATAGACCAAAAATGCAACAGAAACCTCAGCTACTACTCTGAGAACATATTGCTAAAAAGCGCATATCATTTTATTGGCTGCAAAACAGCTTTCTTGAACAGAAAACTCAGTTAAGGATATCTATGAGATAGGAGCAGGATTTGTTGGATCTGTTGTGATGCATCTCTGTCTTTTTTTCCAAGGTGGTATGTAGAACACACAAGTAGAAACTGTGTTGTGCTATAATCTTAAAAAGAATATTTGGTAAAATTCTTCTTATTTTAAATGAAACAAATCGCTCTGTAGCTGAGGACTTAAAATTGTTCTTGTGCACTATGCTTTAGCTGGATTCTTCTGTAACAGATAAGAAGTCCATAGAAGTAAGATAAGTAAGTCCATAGAAGACAAATTTTTAGGATGTTAGAAAACCCTATTAAAAATTATACCAGATAAACAATGGAAACAAGGTACAACTAAAATGTTAACACTTAACAAAACCAAAATGTATTTATCAAAAGTAAGTAAATAACAGATATTCAGAGAGATAACAGCAAGGCTATCATTAAAGTATACCAGTAATGGATAGACAGTTAATATCTTTGCCTCTGTACATAAGATATTTAGTCTAAATATTCTCAGATATAGCTACTATATCAAACTTACTAAAGGTACAGCACAACACTAATAAAAAGATGAAACCAACTCGGAGAGCTGAAATAGTGGGAAGACAAACACAAGAAAGGTAAAATGTTTCTATTTAATGACTTTCCAAATAGCAACATCCAGAACCATGGTATAATATTAGATCACACTGGATCACATTTGATTGTGATTAAAGATTAAAAATCAAACATTCATACGGGAATGGTAAATGCATTATAACTTTGCGTAATTATGGTAGAATACTAATATTTAAAAAAAAAACCCCTGAATTTGTGATTTCTGTGAAAGCAGCTGGAAAGTTGAGATATGGAAATCAAATGCACAGGGTAGCTCTTGTAATGGCCCTTACATAATACAGTGTATGTAGTAGTGTTTTGTAGCCAGAGAAATATATCCCCACAAAAACATTTGTCTTATAATTTGAGGACAATACGGCATAACTGTCGTGGTTTAAGCCGAGCCACACAGCTTGTTCACTCACTCCCCCCCCCCCCCCTTTCCCCTCTTTCTTTCCTTTCCCCCCACCCTCCCCACTCCCGGAGGGATGGGGAGGAGAATCAAGAGAACGTAACTCCCATGGGTTGAGATAAGAACAGCCCAGTAACTAAGGTATAACACAAATCACTACTGCTACCACCAATGATAATAATGGTAAGGGAAAATAACAAGGGAAGAGAATACAATACCACTCGCCGAACGAGTTCGATCCCACCCCGAAGAGAACCCGTACCCTTCCGGGTTACTCCCAGTTACCTCCCTGGGCATGACGTACTCTGATATGGAATACCTCTTTGGCTAGCTTGGGTCAGGTGTCCTGCCTCTGCTTCCTCCCGGCCTCCCCTCGCCCCTGTCAGAGCATGAGACTCACAAAGTCCTTAGTCAGTAAACATTACTTAGCAACAACTAAAACCAATCTGTGTTAGCAGCTCTGTTCCCAGACTGAAAGTCAAAACGCAGTGCTGCACCAGCTGCTAAGAAGGAGAAAAACTTGACTGCTACTGCTAAACCCAGGACAATAACAAAAATGAAATCCAGAGAAATGGAAGCTAGACTTCCTTTGAATAAACTGAAGAGACTGGCCAAGAGTTTGGGCACTTCTAAATCTTATCTTGCCATCAATAAATCAATATCGTCAGGATTATTCTCACTAAAGCTTTTTCAGCACCCTTGATCACTGAAACTCAACCTACAGTGCTGGCCCAGGTACAACTTGTGTCAGAACAAGTATGTAAGATTTCATTGTTCTTCAGCAGCTTTGTTCATCAGTGGTGGTTTTGTCAGTCTACTGATTCAAATCCAAGATATATTAAAAAAAACATAATAAAATTTGTAGGGATAAGAAATATTTTTTCCAGTGCTTTATTACCTTTTTTTCATCATTAAAGCATGCTAATGTCTTGATTGTTCAATTACTCTGTAATTGTGGTGGGTTTTGGATTTCGCTGGGTACTCATTCTCACACTTTCTCTCGTGACCCTGTAATAACTTTCCTTTATGTTTATGGAAGACTGAAATGATTTTATAAATTATCATGACCATCAATCCACTATGAAAAATAAATAATGGGAATAATCAGTTGCTAAGTATATGGAAAATTTGGGTCGTTACTCACTGACACCTCACCTGGAACAGGCAGTTACTACACAATCTTCGCATCTATGAGTCAAGCCTTTCAGTTTACCCACTACTTCATACATCAGACTAGCAATTTTTCTGATTTTCTCTACTTGGGAATTAATAGACAATTTCATTTTATATTATCTTGTTAACTAAAGCTTTCTGCCTGTAAATTTTATCCTTCCAGAATCTGTGTTACATTTGATAATGTATCTGACTCTTAATCTGAAGAAAACTGCAGAAAGTCATTGGGATATTCCTTCTTGCTTTAGGAACACGGGAGAACAACCATACCCCATTCAACTGATTATATCAAAATTACACAGGGTGGTTTCCAAAGATTAAATCAACAATCCTAAAGCTCCCTCTTAAACTACAAGAGAAACCAGCAAAGCAATTTACACCCATTTGAGCTGCAGTTTCTGTAGCCAGACAATCCTCTACATTCCTGTTTCTGTATTTTACTGCCCTCATAACTTTTTCTTTTCTTTAGCACTTTCTCTTCTTATCTCCTGTCTTTTGGGCCTTACCAGCCTTGAATTCTGTTCTGCACAACATTTCAGCTCAACTAAAGAGTGGGAAGGTGGCTTCCACCATACTAATTTATAACCTAGTACTGAAAAACACTATCAGGGAAAATGTGTCTTCAAATACTTACATGCTGACAAGAGTGCTGAATTCAAGTCTCTGGTTCTCATCTTCTCCAAATTTCTGACTAGATTAAATAATCTGGACTATTATTAAAAACCTAAGTAAGAACACTATCAGAACTTGCTTTAGAGAGGAGACCAAAGTTCTTGGGTTGTAAGAAATATATTCTTAGGTGCAACAAACAATTCCAGACCTGAATCCAGTCTCACATGGCTCTTAACTCAGTGGTAGTTAGGTATGTAAGAGAGGAAGGTGATTTCAAACATGCCTTTATGATCACTTTTTTATTGGTTGACATAGGAATCTACTTTCATAACGCTTCTTCTACCAAAAGGTTGGGAAGGGTACAGTTAAATATCTGTGTTCTTTACTGGCTCTGGGTCTTGAATTTCTCTTTAAGATGAAGATACATGTTTTTCCACCTTTTATTTTTTCTTGTTTATATATAAAAGAATTCTCTCTGAGAAGTAGGCAGTTTCTTTTAAAATCCCAGTAAGAACCACAACAGCTGTCAGGGCTTATACATACTGTTACACACTACTTCCTAAACATTAATTGTAACCAGTCCATGAGGCACAGTTGCTGATTGATGAAATTAGTGGTCAGTTGCTGGCAGATGCCAAGTGAAGCTGTATGATTCACATTTATCTCTCTAACTACAATACTATTTATTTATTTATTTATTCATTTATACTATTTATAATAATTTATTCATTAGTAATGAATGTAGATCACAGCTGCATTGCTTCTACATGCTTAACAGAAATGTATTTTTGGCAGGGCAACCAGGGAATGTTAGGGATGGTTGCTTCTACTACCAACCTCTGTGTGAGGAACAACCAGGGTACCTGAACAGCAGTAAATTGTTCTCTTTCCTCCTTCTAACAAATCTCTTTTTAGCAATGGCACTTGAAGATAGCCCACTGAATTAAGCTTCTGACTCTGCATCTTCTCTCCTCTCTTCCCCTAGCCTTTTTTTGCACAGAGGGCTGGCCATAATTTTGGTGGGGGCAGCTCTCCACTTCTGCAAAGATGGGAGTACAGTTTACCAAAACACTTATTCTTGCTTCAATATTTTTAACGCTCAAGTCTGTTTCTTATGAAACAAATAACATTGATATGTCTATGGAGATTCTGAGGATTGGGCTAGAAGGCTTCAATTGGTTGTTTTCAAGGGTGAGTAGCAGTCCTTTTTTGCTTTTCTCCCCCATTAGCTTTCTTACTCTTTATGAGATAGTTCATGCTTGCAATCTTTAATAGGAAAATATTACTGCTTTATTTCGTATTGTCTGTTTCTTTTCTACCAATTTTAACTTTATTCAAAAGTTGGCACTTTATTACCACTTTTACTCTTCAAGCTAGCCTGAAAGAAATTACCATGGCATTGAAATCACATAATTAAGTTGTCAATTTACCAAGATCCTCCTAAAAGTAGTCAGGCTGCTGGCTCCTAGTTCTTTTAGCAGAAGGCTGTCCTAGGACTTTGTCATTCTCATAATTAGAATCTTCCTAATCTCCACTATAAACATATTAAGTGGCAATTCTCAACCCTGTTTCTGAGCTGTTCTTTAAGTGGTTTTTCCACCTACCCAGTATGCCTCAGATATATAGATAGCAGTCAGTCTTCTTTTAAATCTTCACTAAGCAAAATATGTTCCTTGAATGATTACTTCTTAGACGGATTTTCCATTCTCCTACATTATTCTAGCAATACTTCCCTACATCTTTTCCAGTAATTCTTCTTTCCTAAGGACTTGTGACCAGTCTCATACAGTAACAAATACAAAATAGTAAACATATTCCTTTTTTTTTTCTGTTGAAAGCTGTGATCAAAACATAAACCTGAAGCAAAAGTGTAAGTATACATCTTTCTTGTATAAAACAGCCCCCACTTTCTGAAAGGATCATGTGGGATCACAGCATTATCTTGTCAAGTTCAATCAATCTTAACAATTAATACAGAACGAGTTACGAACATTTCCTGTTGAATTTTTATCAGCTATTTCTGAAATTACTATGTGGAAGTTAAACCTTTTCAGGAAGAAGTGTCATTAGATATAAACAAGTTTCAAGCACATTTTTATGGTTTTGGTTTCAAACTCCAGTGAACACAGTTAAGGAAGAAGTTATTTCTGCCTAACTGTGTTTCCTGAGGATGAACAGTTGGTGGCATTGATTATTCAGTGAATTTCACTTTTTTTAACCCACAAAAAAATTCCCAGTCTTTCCAGAAGTAGTCTTGGTGAATTTGACAAGAAGCATGTACAGTATAATTTTTCACTGCATTATAATAAAGTGAATGTTTTCTAAATGTCACAGTTTAAATTTCATGGGGCATGAAATTGACTTCTGAAATTAAATTTAAAGCCCTTTTCCAAACAAGAGGTCTAATCTTATAGTTAAAAACACTTTGTTTCCTGACATTATTAACCTTGAAGAGCTGCCTGTAAGATGATAACACTATCTGGCATATTAAAACTGAATTTCCTTTTAAATAATTATGTTACAGAATATTTAAAATAGATAAGGTTCCAAGAAAAATATTAACATGCATTTGGCAGTATTTTCATTTACTAATAATAAATATAACTGCCCTTCAGCATATTAATGTTAACACAAATGATAACAGATTACTTCTAAAAAAAACCCTAATTTTGGACTAATCATGGTGCTTAATGTCAAAAGAGCTAACACTTTGCTGTAATCCCAAGGAAGCTCAACTTTAAATATACCCACTCGCTACTGAATTTGTAATACATGTTGCACTTTCTGTTTGCAAAATAAAGGAGAACAAAGTTTTTTATCATATTCTAAACAGTTTTAATAGGTCTCACATTTATATAACAAGCCAAAATTAATTTATTCATTATTTATTCATTTTTTACAGCGATTTGGAAAAAACCCAAACATATAAATAGAACAAAAATATTTTTACAAGCTTCAACTCTCAGTTTCTAAAACCCAGACTAGGGAAAAATAATAAAGCACTGACAAAAGAAAGTAATATGTCTTTGGAGGCTATCAGGTCTTGATAGGAATCAAAACATGTTTTGCTTTTTCCTTATTTTTACTTTTGAACATTAGACTTGGTGGTATTTCCATTTCAACAGTCTGTTGTATAAGCAAAACAGTAAGACAGACAGGTGTATAAAAATAAAGACTGCTTTTTATGTCAGTGTAGCATTCTCCTTTGATGCAGAACGAATAGTAAAGACTTTGATCCCATGCTATTTAATGTCTTACTTTACCATAAAGCAGCCGTATATTCAAGGATAGTACAACTTGAGAAAATAAGCATGAAATATGAAATTGTGTTCACAGGTTCTTTATAGTGGAAAAGTTTTGGAAAGTTACCAGATTTTTCTCATAGGTATCAATGTAGTGTGTTTCCAGTTGCAGAAAACAGATGCTTAATTGGAAAGAAAGAACAAGGCTGATGGTTTAGCCACTAGGCTGAAATTTAGAAAACCAGGATTTAATCTCTGAATTCAGCACTGCTCTCCCTCTACTCATATACTTGTTACTTTGATGGTGATCAAGTGTATTCTACCAGAGTGTCCCAAGACTTAGCCCTAGATTTGGTCCTTCATATTCTGGCTGAAATATGTGCTTCGCTTGTCCATTTAGACTTGCAAATCTTCTGCTTACCATTTTTTGCAGATCATGCATCTTGCATGTTTTTTTCTGGAACAAAGCTGCACTCAAATCAGTCTGCTGGAAACAGATGTAAAACTCTAAAGAGCAGCTTCAGATGTATCTCTTGCCTTGGGTGTAGTAGGGTCCATCCACATCAGAAGTTGACGGCCCTCAGTAAACTTGTTGAGTTTCATTGCCCTCTTGCGCTAAATGCAGATGGCACATGCTAGTACTAATGCCAGCACCACAACACATCACGAAAGGGAGTACACGGCAGCACAGGGAGCCTAGATCTCAGCTGGGATTCCCCGGGGTACCCTCAAAGCCACAGAGGTGGGTATGCAACGACACAAACTGAGCAAGAAAACCAGTGAGTTGCATTGTCCTGCTACCCCATTTATCTTGTGATCTCATGCATGAGGTGATTTGTGAGACTTTATTCTGAAATTGTGGCGCTTTGGCCCTCCTTTTGATGATGAAATTGAATGACAGGTTTTTGGTGATGAAAAAATAATCAGTGACAGCGCTACCAAATCCCCGTGCTTTCACACACCTGTGCTGTAGACCCCAGAGCTGCTGAGTGCTGGCTGTCCTTAAGTTCTTAGAAATGGGCATGTGACAGCAGGGGCTGAGGATGAAAAGAGGCAAACAGGAGAAAGCAGCAATGTCCTTTAATTTTGATCATGGTCATTTTGGGGGTTCCAACGTAGAACCATTAAATATTCTCCTGCAGTTAGTATTGTCATGATAACTTGTATAATCTAAACTGTTCTTGTTTTGTTTGATACTGTTCTTTTAAACTTTCAGTGTCTTATACACAAGCATGCACACACATGCACCCCCACACCCCTACCACAAAATATTCTCTTGACATTCCCACTAGACAACAAGCCGGTTTGCAGACACCATTTGCAGTTACCATCTGTATAACAGCAATGGTGAGAGTTCCCTGTGACAGCTCCTTATCCCACTTCAGAAAAAATAAAATAAAATAAAAAAAACCCAAAACCCAAAGCTTAAAATAGCCTTTATCAACTGTTTAAAGTGCACTGTATTTGACATGAAGCAGGTAAGGGGTGTTCATATCATCCCTTGTGCCATCTTAAGTTTCTGGTGTCTTCAAATACCTAAATCTAGAAGCACTCAAGGACAGGTTCAGCATAACTAACTTCAGACTTGAAAAAGTTACATTCACGTCTGATGCCAGAAGTTCCCTTGCTGGGAGAAAGAGACATTTCCAAGCAATTGAAGGGATCTACCTAAAACACTCCTTAGGAGTGAATCCCCCAGGGGGGCTACATGTCTTTCTTACTTGGCTGATGGGGGGTCCACGCTGACTAGCTCGTATTTAAGAATCTAACTTGATTACATGAGCACAGATGAAGCCAATCCCATTCATATATGGCTTTAATTGGCACTATGAATTGTTACAATAAAAACACCTAAGAAGTGTGTTTCTAAGAAATGCTACTTTCCTGCCATTAAGAATCTTAGAGACAAGGGTGATAACATCTACTAAAGTTAAATATTTTATCCAGTATCCTCCAAGATTTCTTATGTGAACCTGAGATTCAAAGTCTGTTATATGTGCAGACACAGGACATGATTTTTAAATGCCAGATAAGGTAATAAAAGACAGCAAGGCATAGGGTAAGGCACGATATCTGTCTGAATGCTGTACAACCTGCAGGAAATGTAAAGTTGTGACTGTGATACATGTCAAAAATTCATGTGGCATGCCACAGGATATCTGTAAAGTACAGTAGCCAAAAATGCTTTGAAGATGTAAGATCAAGGAAAACATATTCCCATTTTATTGCAAGCATTTTCAAATTACAGTGCTGTCTCACTGTTATGAATATAAAGCTGCAACTTCTTTTGGTTTTCTATATCATTTCATGCAGCTTTTTTTATGAAATGCTTGTGAGACATAAATGTTTTCTGAGACTAGCCCTATCAAAGAAGCTCCAACTGAGCTCTCATGCAGGGCAAAAATAAGTATTCATTTGAGGAGCACTGACTTTTTTATATTTATTATCTGTTGTATTTTCTGCTGCAATCAATAAGGTGAATGTCTATGCAAATGAAACATTTTCAGTGCTGAGCTGAGATACATAACTTGCAGAAGGTCACTGTACAAGCTCTACCCATTTGATGCACATTGCAGCATTTTGATGTTGAAATATATGGTGTCTTTCAAACTCTTACTTTCCCAGATAATGCTGTTGAAAAAGAAGTAAAATTAAAGCAATTCATATGCTGCTGAAGAAATATATTTGAATTTAATCTCAGGAATAATAAATTATTTCTAACCAAGTGTAAAAATACAAGCACTAAAACCTGCAGTTTTTCATTTTCAGGGGAAATGAAAAGGGAAACAAAGGGATACAGACATTGCAAAGAAAGAAAATAAACAGAAGATCAAACTTGAGGGGTTTTTAACTTGTCAGAGAGGAATTTATATATAACACAGAAAGGAAACTTGTTGGTTAATGTTTAATAGTATCTAGCTCCATTTCATCTCTTATCAGTCAGAAAACCAACTTATTTATATTTTCTACGATCAGCCTGTGATGGGGGATCTTGCTGTTACTAGGCATGGGTTATGCCTAAAATCCTAAGTTAGCACTGTTCTATACTGCAATTCTGAACATAAGTTACCCCATAGGTATTACTATTACAGGTTAAATAAGTCTTCCCATGTTCTTTGCAAACACAAAAGATTCAACAACAGTCACTAACTTGCCAAATAGCCACAATGAGCTAGATCCTCCATGGGCTCACTCAGTTTCAATGAATTTGTATTTGAGGATACAATCAGAACTTTTCAGGGTGTTTTTCTTAATATGTCTTATTTTTCTCTATCATCTGATCAATAGTTCGACTGCTAAAAACTATTAGACCTTGTACCAAAAGATGTTTATACCTAGTTAGGTATAATGTTACTGAATTACTATATTTTAAAATACAAGCAAGTTAAAATTATCCCTTATATTCTGGAACAACTTTAAAAAGACAGAACTAAAGCTCTACTTAAGCCAGAGTTATTTGCATTTTTGAAATCATGGCCTTAGTCAACTAAAATAAGGAATTAATTTTGTAGTCTCCCTCTCCCAATTAGATCAGGCCTGCAGCTTTATATGTTACACATCTGTTTATACTGAAAGAGAGGCATAGTCTGTTTATGTGTGTTTTTGTAGAGCCTGACAAAATGAGACTGTGAGCTCAGCTGGGGACTCCAAATGTTCTTGAAATGTTTTTCAACATATCATTGATCATAATAATTGATGACAATAATAACAGACAATAATTGATGCCAGCAGGATCTTTATGCATATAAGAACTCAGCAAAGCATTACAAACTTTTCTTGTCATTTATAACAATTATTATGATAATTAATAATAATATTAACAATAACTAACAGTAATAGTAACCAAAATGGTATCTCTAGATGCCACATTATAGAAACTCTATTAATGTTTGCTGAGACTAAAATAAAACTCTTTTTAAACTCCAAATAATTGGGCTCAATGCCTAAGAAGATTTGTGTGCCCTGAAGTCTGCAGCAACTGCTTAAAATTTAATGGATGTAAATATTAAGAATTTAAGGGTCACATTACCACTATTATCATAATTTACATGGCAGTTGGGGGAAATAAGCTGTTACCTGAAAACCCTTATGGAGCAACATTACAGCTTCCAAAGTGAAGAATACTCCACAGTCACGTATATGTAGGTCTTCTAACTTGTAGTTTGCAGCCAATTACAATCTCGTGCCAAAAGAAAGTGAAGGCAGCTTCTCTCCAGTATTGGGATTTCACTTCACTGTGTTCCTTCCTTCTTGAATAAAGCCCAAAATCTACAATAAATGCACTGAAATCCTAGCTTCATATAGCTGCCAAAAGCCCAGGAAGACTTTCTGTTTCTAAAAAGACCAGGTCTGAGTAGTGTTTAATAATAGCCATGAAAAAATAAAGAAGTATTAATACATTTGGCTCAGATTCCTTCCACATAACTTCAGGCTCCTAAAGGTAATTGTTTCATGCTTCTGTTGTCAGTGGGGAGGAATTTCCATTGGCAAATTCAGATTTTACTCAGGCTGAGTTGTATAAACTGGAACTCTCTCTCTCTCGACCATAGAGAGATTGTGCACCCCTGATATCCAAATATTAATTGTCTAAATTCAGGTAGGCCAAATCTGGGTCTCAGTGAGTATAGTTCAGTTGAATGGTTGAGTTAAAGCTTTAATATACCTACTTTGAAACAAATAGGCACTTAGAATAGCAAATTTACATACAGACAAATAAAACCAAGCTTAAAAAAAAAAAAAAAAATCACCCTAAATCCTTTGTGAATCTTAGAGGTCGTTTTGATACTTAAGAACTGATTTCTGAAGAGGGTAAAAACAATCAAGAATCCAGGCCATTCAATGGCAACTGGTGACAAAAGGGACATATCCACCTTTTAGCCTAGATTCTGAGCTCCTCTTTCTGTTTCTGTCCTGTACCTGCTAACTCTTTAATTTAAAACATACAGAATATTCCCAGGTCTATACCAGGGCTGGATCTTTGCCTCATCTCTCCCAGGGGAAAAGTCTGACTACAAGACCACAGGCCTTCTTGCATTCTCTCTCAGTGGTCCATGGCACACATTTATTTCTATCACTGGAATAGCTTACATCAGGACAGGGTAAAAAAATTTACCTGTCCCATCCTCACAGTACCTTGTGTTTTCTATGACAGTCTGAAACTTACCAGTCTCTACATTTTATTCATTTTTTAGAATAGCATTTTCTTTTGGCAGTTCTTAAAGTCTTCCCTGCCTATTCTAGCCTCCTTCACACACACACTGAGTGAAACACTTTTATTCTTCACATAGTACTGGAAACAGTTATATTCAAAGTCAGTCTCAATTTTTTTCCTTCTCCATAGTACAACTATCTTTCATTGTTTCAAAAAACTTCTGGATGAGCATATTTTGGTTTTCTTTATGATTCCATAAAATAATATGTCTTTCTGAAAATACACAAGCAACAAATAATGAGGTCATGAGACTTGGATTATGTATGATTTTTAGGTTGTGTCTCCTATTGAGTTCATTTCACATCTGCAACATGGAAGAGCAAGCACACAGTCTACTGTGAACTGCAGAGGAAGCAAGTTGAGCAATTTGGGCTCACCTTTCTCTTAAATGTAAGTCAAAGTACTTGTAGCTGCAATTTAGACACATATGCACAGTCCGAGTTAACTATACTAAGTAGAGATCCATTCTATTGTCTTACCCAACAGAACAGCAATGCATAATATATCTAAAAAATTCAAAACAAAGTAAGCCAAAACCAAATCATAACTATGTAAACATCTGAAGCACTTTTCAAGACCTAATTCAGAATAATAACCCAAGATGGTTTTAGCTTCACCAGATAATTATCTTCTTGCTTGAAGGATGTCCATGGACAAAACACTTTCAAGAATTTAAATACACTGAGCAGAATTAAATTAGCATGACTGCTCAGAGTCAAAGCAGATGGACCAGATCTACAGGAATCTCAGTGTTTAATTTGAAATAAATTGCATAATTTTAATTTATTTTCACAATCTCAAATTAGTGCTGGCAGTAATACTTAAATATATAAATACAAATGGAGACACAGTGGAACACAGGGTCTAAATAGAGTCAGGCAAAACCATTCCACAGTAATCCACAGCAAAAAAAAGCAGAATGCAGATTTAAATAATGCACCACAATATTAATATCTATTTAAATAAGAAAAAAGAAACCAAAAGAAGCATTCCAAGGACTTGAGCAAATCCTTCCTCTTGGGGGGCAAGCATTTACATTTGACTTGGTTGATTGTCAGAATTTTTCCTTTCCTGCTGGACAGCTTGATTTTAGCATTTTTAGAATGCCATTAACTTTTTTGTCCCATAATTTGATTCAGAATTATTGAAAAGTGATAATGGGTGAAGACTACATTCTTTTAGCTTAGTTAGACTGGATTATGTTTGAGTTTTAATGAAATGTAAAATTCATAATTAAAAAAGATATATGGTGTTACTGCACCCCTTGCTTAATAAAAATCTAAGGCCAGCTTCTTACAGTCTCATACAAGATGCTGAGATGGAAATCTACCCTACAATTATGACTTTATTTTCTTCTCAAAGCCATTTTATTGTTCACAAGGAATGATCCAGCTATTCCAGTGCTGTTCATGGAAATGTTTATCCTGTGAAGACCCCAGCACCCCAGTAAATAGTCAGCAGAGGTGCCAAGAAGCAGAGGTGAGAGGCAACCTCTCAGACTAAGCGGCTCATGAAGGAAGGTTTAGCATTATTATAGGTATCATTTCCACTGTGTGTGTTTTTTGGTGGGTTTTGGTGGATTTTTTTTCTTTTCCTTTTCATTCTGTGTATGAATGGAAAGCCAGGATTGCAGCACCTTCTTGTAATTAAATTTAATGTGTTTTGGAAGCTATAAATCCCTAATTCAGCCTTTAAAGGGCATAAAGACAATCTGACATTCAATATATAACCCTTATTTTTCATAATAGAAATTCACTTCTTATCCTTTGTTTTATATGCTGATTGTAGGCTCTGAGAATGATTTTTGTTTTGTCTTTGTAGTACCATGCACAATGGGAATACTGTTACTCTAATTCTTAAATTCTACGATAACACAAATATTTAGCTGTAATAAAAACAGAAAATGAAAATACTGATTCAGTTATTCTGTTTTTCTTATGAAGGATGAACCAGAGATTTGTTTATTTATTTATTAGCCAAAAGAATATAATTAGAGATTCCACACTCTAAATGGCTCTCTAACGGGAATAAGACATTCAAATGATCACAGAAATTGCTATTTCTCCTTACCTGGCATTGCAAAACATCAGTAGTTGATGGATAAACACATTCAACTAATAGCGATTATTATCAAGAATTAGATCAAATGGAGTAATCTGTAATTTGCATAGGAAGAAGCTATAGTGAATTTTGAAATCTATAAAGGGAGAGATAATGTGCTCTTTTTTTTTTTTTTTTTTATGTAATTAGAGTATAATACAAAACAGGTTTGGATAGGCCCCAGCATCACTGCTTTAACAGATTTTTTTCTTGGTTGCAAGAGAAGAGTTTGCATCCATTCCATTCACAGTGATAATTGTTATATAAAGTGTTCAGAATTTATCACGCCTACAAATTTTCAGTATATATCCTTGATTCCCAGCAATAGCAATCATATAAATAGGGATCACCCTTGGCTAATATAGTAATGTAACCATCTGATGAGCAAGGACAGAAGGAATGACAAAAAAAAAAAAAAAAAAAAAAAAAGCATTTTCAAGGTAACACCTTTGCTTCTTGCAAGAAAATTCTAAATAATCCGTTGAATAATATTGGCAGTTCAAGACTGCAACAATTAGTGATATTTAAACTGCACAGAAAACGTTATAAAGATAAAATAAAAAACAAAACAAAATACAAAAAAAAAAAACAGGATGCATTTTCAAATAACACACTTGCTTCCTGCAGTAGAATTTTAAACAATTCTTTGAAGAATATTGACACAGCAAGACTGCAACAATTAAAGAAATATAAATTGTACAGAGATCAGTATAGAAGTTCCTCCCGATTCCCATTGTAATTCTGGTGATTACACTGCAAGCCTATTATATAAGTATCCACCATTTCTGTGTTCACAAACATGAATTAAAATTTCTATAAATATGCTCTTATGAGACAGTGGTGCTTCACCCTTTTGCAAAAGACCGAGATGTACAGAAAATACAGCTAATAAAAAACTGTACGTCCTACCACAGCAATTAAAGAATCATCAGATTGCTCTAATTAGAAGGCATATTTCTTGGAGTGTGCCTTCTCTAGCACATATCACTGTGCTCCTGTGCATTGCTTTAATTGCCAAAAGAAACTCTCTCTCACACACATTTGTCTCCTTGGGAAAAATTGTCAGTACAATGTGTAGTGGATGTTAATTATTCAGTGCACTACCATAAAGCACTCAGGTACTATGATGATAAGCACAGTGTAAGAGCACATATAAGAAATAATAGAACAACTCACACTGCAAGAGTCTGACAAAGCTGGAATAGATTAAAAGCTGAAGCAGCAAGTAAACATTAATATCTCTACAGAAATACATTCTTTAACAGATTTCAAACACCTAATATCCATGCTTCTTTCCTGTCATTAAGGAAAGCCCAAATGTTTTTCAGACTGAATCAATTTTTCTTGGTTTTTTTTTTAGAGTACATAAGAATTATGTTTCTCTATGAGGTCAGCTACAGCTCAGCAAGGCACATACCATGTGTGCTATGGCTCCATTAGCTGCCACTGAAAATACATGTGCAATACTCTAATTTGTTCTTTAACATTCCGCAACTGCAACTCTGTTCTAACCAATAGGGGTTCTGTATTGTTGCATAAAGCTACTTGAAGAAATTAAACCAGGTTTAGACAATGATGTATTTCATGCTAGATCTAGCCTACTGCTTGTTGTGTATGAAAGTAATATTTTTTTTTTTTTTTTACAGAAACATTTTTGCTCTTACTTAACTCCGGGAAAATGAAAACACTAGAAATTAACAACTCTGACTTTAAGGTTAATGCAGCAGAATATGTTTCACTCTAATCCGTTCTCTTTCTAACCTGTGATTTATTTATTATTATTATTTTTCAGCCCTATAACAGTTTAGTGATACTTACAACAGAGCTGTTTTTCAAGAAATAAGATTTTTAACATGCAGATATTGCTAAACACTAATACAGATTTTTAGAAAATAACCCTACCGTTTAGTTATTGCTTAGGCATGTGTAGTCTACATCTGCCATCTACTGTAAGAAGAAAATACTGCAGGTCTTCTGCTGGAACCAACGTTTAAACAAAACAAAAGCGATTACTAGGTTGTCTACCATTTAGACATATTTCTGAACTCAAATCATAATTTATTTACATGCACATCAATAAAATAGGGATGACATCATACATTTACTAAGTTTGTTGTTTGGAAAACACATTTTCAATTTGTTGTAAATTTTAAAATGGGGACTCAATCAGCACAAAGAAAATGAGCTTGTAATTTTAGAGATTTTGTCATCACTGAGAGACGGTGTGTCATTCACCATTATAAGCATCTTAGTGGAAGTATGAACTGTTGGACTTTTTCTTCAATGCTCGCATACTTCTCTTAAGACATAAATAGAATTCCAGCTTTGAACCTTATTAGCATACACAGCTTCCAGAAATAGTAGGTGAAAATAACTTTAAGTTGTGGCACGGTTTAGGCAGTCTTCATAGATAGGTCCACACACCAAGGAAAAGTCCAGGGAGCAGTTTCAAGCACTGAGTTCCCTGTCATCTCTACCATTATTTTAACTTCCTCGCTAGGCCTGTGCTAGATCACTCCAGCTAAGTATCTGCAGGTATCTGCTTTGAGGTTATGGAACATTCTCTCACCATCCTGTTGAGCAGCAGAGACCCAACTTGTGTGAATTGACTATAGTGATTCACAGTCATCAGCTCCTTTTACCTGTTTAGGACAATAATAACATCACTTGGGAAAAGAGATGATGTCAAAGAGATATTAGTGCTGCCTTAGCAGAGCTTTCTTTAGAGCGCAGGAAAAATTTTAGTGCCTACTTAGGCAGATTTTGGCATATTCCCTGATGTATACTTTTCAAGGGCCCCAGACCTGAGTCAGAGAAGAAACTCTTCAGTGATCAGGTCCTCCTAATGACTTCTCACTGTCAAGTTTGGTAAAAAGACCAAGATGACTTTCTCAGGCTTCAAAGACCATTTTTAGAAGCTTATCTGAAGGAGAGCATTAAAATAAAATTAAATTAACCTGGAATAAGACTGTGACAAGACTCGCACAGGTAAAATTTCAGTGCCTCTTCTCTGCAGCATTCAAAGGTAGGCATCTTCATCTACTACACAACAGAAATTTGAAAGCCATCGTTTGACAGACTAATGCCTGAAAAAGACCATCTACTAGCTGTATTAAACTTATGCCACATTAAAAATATGAGGTTTTTTTAAACCCCTAATCTATCTCTACCTGCTATTTTGCATTTTCAAGCTAGCTATCTATCTAAATTTATAAGACATTTCTCATTCACATAATAGTTGTAAGACTTTTATCTCATTGTGTATCTGGATGTCTCACAAATGAAACTTCTACCTTGAAAATGACAATGTTTTTGAAACAGAGCAACTTTTACAGATGTGTTTCATTTAAAAAATGTCACCAGTTTCAGGAATATATAGAGAAATTTATATATATATATATATATATAAGCATCTATGTTCCTTTCTTTCCTTTTTTATGAAATATTGCTCAGAAGTTCTTTTAAATTGTGAGCACACAATGTGCCAGTTGGGGGGACTACATCAAGCAAAACTTTTTCTGTTCTCTTCCTCTTTTGCTCTTGGTTAAATGTCAGTTCCCACCCTCCAAGTCCAACTATCATGCTGGTCTCTTTTCAGGAAACAGTAAGACTTTCACTAAAATACCAGAATGAGCAAAGCTACTTTTATTATTTACTTCAGTTTTCCCAGAAAGGAAAAAGACACCATGGATTTTGCTTTTGCTAACACTACTGGCAGCAAGAGAGATCAAATTGACAGGATGCTTTCAGAGTTATCTGATGGGCACTTCATCCTCCAAGGAGCTTGTTTTCCACTCTTCTGGATCACAGAGATGCTGCCCCTAATGCTTAGCTCAAATACCTGTCTTTTTCTCTTCCATGGAGACTGAGGAACAGGTTAGCAGAGGGTGATGTACACCACTCATCACACTTTTGTACAAAATCAGGACCTGGACTGAAAAAGTAGTCTCGGGCCCAGCAGCTCATTTCTGTCCCACTTGCTGCTTCTTCTCAGGTGCCCAGTGAAAACCCCAGCTCCTCTTAGGTACCCCTGCACTCATTTCTGCTGAAAAAGAGAGATGTGAAGAAAGAAAAAAAAGATCATGCTAATGTGAAAAAGCCTATATTTTGCTCAAAGACCCAGTATGAGCAGAGTGTCTGAATTAATTCTGCATGACAAGAATCCCTCCTAAACATGACAGGAAGCTACATTACCCAAATAATGAGGATTCCAGCTGAGGTAAGTTGGAGAAACGCATGGACTAGCATATGCTAATACAGTGCCTCATTTGACATCTAGAACATAGAGACAAGTCCAAGTAGGCTCAGTGTTAATCAAAGCACACTAGAAGATTTTGAAAATATGCAAAATCCAACCACATTTTGCAATAGACTTACCTATCCTAGAAATTCAGTACAGTCTCTAGGGGATTTTCTGTATATTTCAGAGCAGCTGAACAAATACATCATGGTTTATAAAGATTTGGTACCATAAAAGTGCAGAAGGCAGTGACCTGTATAATTGTATATAAGGCTGCTATCCAAGCTTTGCATTAAGAGGAATTTCTTTCTTTCTCCCTGTCCCTCTCCTTCTGGGGAAGGGGATTTAAACTGCAGATAGCATCATTCATCATAATGCAACACTGCTAACCACCTGTGTATTTTTGAGTACTAGACACCGACTTCAACAGAAAACTGCTCTACCAGAAGATATAACATCTAAGAAATAACCCCTCCATTTTCCTTATTAGGAGTTTGTTTCTACCTGCTTTTTCATTTTTTGGAAGACCCCTTCTTAAATGCTGTTCTATACCAAGAGGCATCGGGAGCTTCAGTACTTAGGGAGAGGGTTGCTTTGAAAATCACAGCTGAATGCAGTAGAAATGCCCAGACTAATTGGGGTGAGGGTACCTTGCTCTGTTCACAATCGAAGAGTGCATATGAGAGAAATTACATATACCCAAACTTTTGCCTCCCTTCATATGCACAGAAACTAAAAAGACATTTGCCAGTTTCAAGGAAGTTTTTTTCACTTCCAGTATACTGAGAAGGCTACACATCCAGTTTTGTCCCCAAACAATTATTCCTCCCAAAATAGTTTAATATTGTAAGACTACATAAACTGTTTCATTTCATTTACCACTCACTATGAAGGGCTCTGACGGCACATTTTGGGCTGAATGTCACCTGAAAACCATATGCTTTTCTTATTTTTCAGTCTGTAGGGTAAGTATACAAACACCCTTTCTCACATGCTGTTACAATAGCCTTGTAAGGCAATTAACTAGTGGCAGTAACTTGCTCACCCAACTGCTAAGTTTCCTAATAATTAAAGGAGTCAAACATGGAAAGCAAGAAAAAGTTGATGGATTTCTCACTAAGAGAAGTATGGTTTGCAGTTATTTCAATAACTGCCAAAGAGTTAAAAAATTATATATTTATTTTTAAAAATATTAAAAATGCTGTCTGATATATAGCTAAGAAATATTTCTGATGTCTTAGAAACATAACCTATATTGTAGCTGTTGTAGGAGGTAGAGAGGAAAGTCGATTCTATTTTTTATCCTCCAGATATTGATCCGAGGCTTGACTTCTCTATTTCTGACACAGAACTCAAGTTTGTATCTTATATGTGTGTATAAACCTTGCTATTAGTTTTGTCCCAGAGATCTATTCTTTATCACAACAGCGTTAAATGTGGCCCAGTACGTTGCTTTAAATCATTTCAAATAACTTTCAGAAATAGCTGGTGAGCTTCTAGGCATCTCTGTCTTTGGAGGTCTTACTTCAAAAGTGAACATAAAACAAGTTAGCAATGCAAGATAGAAATATATTATAAATAAATGATACTATACAAAATTTAATCAGGCTTCTGAAGCCTCTATGCCAGACTGACTTGGGATTTTAATATGTCACTTAAATTAACCTACAACTGAGGAAATCATGAGAAATAGAACAGCCCACTGAGTGTTGTGGCCTCACAAAAGCAGGATTATGTTATAAAAGGACTCTTTACTAATAAATTACCAGGTTTACCCCTAGAGAATGCAAGAAAGACACAGATCCTTTGAAAATAAAAATGTCCATTGTTACAATCACAAAGAATGGACTAATTCCCATCACTCTCTTTAATCTTTGGTCAGTGAAACATTCTTGCTCCCAGTTACAAGATACCAGAATCATTTACCTTATGTTGTACTATAAGGCTATCAAAAAAGAAAGTAAAAAGACAAATGCTTTACTCTATTTTCATATCTATTGATAAAGCAAGCCACACAGCTACTTTTTCACCAAAAATCCCTATGTGTATTTTATCATTAGATTAAATGGATTATCTTAAGCAAAACGCAGACACAATATGAATCACAGTTTCTCTCCTGCAAAAGAAAAAAAAAAAAAGGCTGCTTTGTGCTGCTCTTGTGAAGCAAATAGTGATTGCGTCAGTGAATCCATCTCCTCTAGGATCCCCTGTTCCCCAGAGACTGCATGGACGGTACACATCTACAGCTATAAATCCTATACTACAAAACAATTCCCTTTTCTGGTGAGGATGGCACTACGGGGAGTACCCAGCTGATTATACACCCTTGTTTTTAGAACATGAGTACTCTCAAGGAGCAAGTGACTCTTTGAAAGACAGCTAGACTCATCACCTGTGGTTTACTAGCTGTGATACAAAAGATCTGCATTGCTTTTGAATGAGAAAATTACCCAGAAAATTCATGGAATAGGAAAAACAAAATTAATTCTAAATACCACAGGACCAGTTCTCCTGAATTCCTCTGAATTTCATAGCACTCTCATTCCTAAAACGCAGACTTCAGGTGCTGTCCACTGGGAGTCAAGGCCGTATAAAATGTGGTCCTGCACTTATCAACCAGCAGAGGGGGCACTACCCGCAAGGGACGCTCAACTAGAGTAAAGTAAGTTCTTTTGCACTTTTGTTTTTTAGGGACAACACTGAAAAGTTATTAAAATAAGTTTTGAAAAATAATCAGTTCCTACAACTAGTGGTGTCTTCTCTGCATACAATTCTGATAAGTGTACAACGTTATGGCCGTAGTTCTGCACTAACATACACTTTTTTCAATGGAAAAGGGGACTAGAGGTGACGGATTCCACAGTAAAGGAACAAACCTCATAATGCTGTGTTAAAAAGATGTAGGCATACACAGCCTTTTGCATGCACTAAAACCTTTGAAGAATTCTAATTTACTTGAAGTGGGTTTTTTTTTCAGGTGTTTATACTTTTAAGATAAAAAATGTCATATAAGATGTGACTATTAGTTCTAAAATAAGCAGAAAGATGATGTCACTTGACAGGAAATAGTATGTAAACACTTCTGTCTCAGAATTAATATTTCTAAAAGCTTACTTTTTGTCATTATTGATTAAAAGTCAATGATGCAACACCTATGTGTTTTACTCCCCACAAATTTCATTACCAGTGAGCACACTGGTACACAAATGCTACACAAAAAGGGTAGTATTCTTATTACTTTTATTTTATTTTACTGTGCAAATGCTCACACATAAAGCAAATTAGCAAGGAGAAAAAAAAAAAAAGACAAAACACATGTAGCCTACAGCAATGGCTAGGTATCACAACAGACAGCATATTTATTACTCATACATACAGCACTACAACAGTGTAGAATCCCTACACTCACTGAGAACTGGTCTATTGTGTGGGTTATGCTCTCCTGTACTGACAAAAAGAACACGGTTTGTCTCACCTAACCTGAGATGCCAACAGCATGAGCTGTTCACTGCAGGCTCTGTGTAGAACCCATAGCCAAACAGGCAGTTCTAGAGCTCAATCTATCTGACTTATTTCAGACCTAGAAATGAGAATAAAATGAATTGCACCCTAGAAAGAGGCCTAGAGTGATTAGATCAGATGTAGGAGTCTGCATTTGGTAAACGAACCCCACCCATGCTTTCTGCTCTGGAGAGCCTGTCGTCTCGACAGACTAGGCAGGCAAAGAGAAAAAGCTGAAGCCCTGGCAAACTACAGCAGTGTTCTCATGGCTCACTGCTCTATACACTGAACACACGAGTTCGGTGAGGATTTTGTGTCCACAATGTCTTTCTATGTTTAATTAAGGGGTTTCAACTTCAATGAGTGAATTTGTCCCAAATCTAAAAGTTGAGGGGGAAAAAAAAAAAAAAAAAGAAACTGACCTATGCTCTAAAGCTGTCTTCATGCTTCATCAAAGAGCCTCTGCCAAGAATTTTGCTCCAAGCTGGCTCATTTCGTGTTACAGCTGTAGAGAAAGATTACAAATATGGTCACAATTTGTACTGTCATTACTGCTCTACAACCAGCACATTAAGGTTGCAATTTACCTGCTATTGTGAGACTCAGAACATTTCAGCTACCATTTTAGCGAACTGCCTTAATCATGAAGGTGATGGAGTGGTAACAAATAAAAAAAGTCTGGGATTTGAAGATCCCAGATGGTCATTTTGTACTCAGACTGAATTGCATCAGGATAGGTGGGGTTAGAGTGTGTGGAAGAATGATATCTATCCCTTTGATTGCAAAATATAAAAGTTGTATTCTATATTACAGGGGTTTTTTGAGGATCAGAATTTGTATTTGATGCTAATGTTGAGCTAATAGTTTTGTTGGTTAAATCTTACTGAGACATCCAGACATTCCTGGTTTTTAATAAGGATTCTCTGAAGGGAATAGAACAGCAGGGAGCATCTTCTGTAGTTTGCTGACTGTTTCATTTTATTTTTTTTCTTCAGGTATTAGAAGTCTATTTCATTTCAGTTAGTTTATTCCTCTCTAATAAGGCTATTTCAAAAGCAGTGTCTAACATACATATTAGGAAAGCAGGTGATATTGCTGTAGGACTGGTTTTTTCTGATTATAGTAAGTAAAACAACATTCATCTGAGAGCAAAGCATAACACAGTTGCTTTCTGTACAATCTCCAGCAGTAAAATTATTGCTAGTATTTTTAAATACACTGAAAATATATCTCTTTGCATGTCTGTTTCATGTGTAGTGCTTCTACATTCATCACTCTGAACATGCAGGGGGCGGAGGAGTTTTGGTTGAGTACTAAGAAAAGAGATCACGTTAGAGTTCTTGCTGACATGGCACACACCATACTGCAATCAAATTATTTTCTCAGGCTGCATGATTCTAGTATTGTACTGAAACAGCACTCTAAAGCTGTACAGTGGCATAAAATAGGTTAGCTAAATATCAAGTCTCTGCAAAAGCAGCTCATATGCTAAGATTCTGATTTACCAGGGAATTTTAACAGGTAGGTAACTTCAGACATGCATTCTTTAATTCCAAACAGCATTTTTGAAGTAATGTACCTCCTTCAGTACCCTAGTGAACTGGGACCTAAGTGAATAAAAGACTATTATACAACCGAATGCACCAAGGTTATTAAACATTCTTACAGAATTGGCTTGGGTTTTGAAGAAAGCAAATATTCTGCTCTCCCTAAGATCAGTTTGGTGGATGTTGCATCCACAGAGTATAAGTGAACTATTACAGCTCTTCTAAAAAATCAGGAATCAGAGTTTTGCTCTAAGGATAGCAAAATCCTTCCACAAAATTTCCATGAGGGAAATTCTCGACGAGCTATATTCTTGAGGTGGCATGAAGGATATCTTAGCTTTAATGTACAGCACAGTCAAATGGAAAGTTGCTCGGGCAATGCACCATGCACACAGATACTGTATACTTCTACAGTCCAATAGTTTTCATATAAGATCTGTTTTCTGTGATACTAATTATCCCACTGTTAACATGAATTGTTTTGGTGCTGTTTTAGTATCAGAAAACCCTCACTGTAAACATCAAGAGTTAAGTTCGGTGTTCATGGCTTCTAAAACCTGTAATCTTACTGTTTGAACTCCTTACCTGGGTCCTACAAAAGCATGTCAAGCTGACCCATAGTAGTCAATTCTTATTGCCCTTATCTAAAAGGATTCCCTGCTGCAGAACAGTCCTGTGCTGCAATGGGAATGGTAGGAAACTGAAAACAGACTCTTTTATAACAACAGGAGCTTCATTTATAGTGCACACATACTGTAAGAGCAGTCCTGAGTTTCCTACCAGCATGCCTGAGCCTAATTACACCTGCTGTAGTCCTGAATCACCAGCCAAAGGCCTGAAGTAGTACTTCAGTGCCTTGCTGAATTCAAAGAATAGCTGAGATGGAGCCTGCAGACAACTAATGTGCTGTAAGAACAATGCGACAGTCATTTCATGGGGTGAACTGAGGGATTTCGAGGGAGCTACTGCAGAGACTACACGTTGCTGAGCAAGAGGTACTGTTTTGTGTACTTCACTTCACTCTAACATGCTTGAAAACTAAGCTATTCAAACCCAAATAAAACACTAAGTCTCCTGGACTAACATTTAACATCAGGGGGTTTGTTTGTTTTTTCAGCTACTGCTTTTTTTTTTTTTTTTTTTGGTTGGTTTTTTGTATATACATCCATCATTTTCCTACCTTGTAAATAACAGAGTCTCTTTCTGGTTGTCCTTCTTTCTCCAGTTTCCTATGTTTTCTTCACCTTTTGTGTGTTTGTTATGCTTCCTGTCACACTTGATATACTCACCCAGCTTCTGCTGCATGGCACAAGTAAAAATCGGGGGCAGCATTCTGGTTTTACAGTTAATTCTGTAATCTGAAACATCTGCTTCTTTTTAATTTCGCCATTCTCTTATTGCAAGGGTGGGCAAATTCTGACTCTTGAGGCATTCAAGTCACAAGACTTGTTACTGGCACAAGCAACATATCTTGCTTGTCAAGGCCAGTACCCTCCTTGAGGCAGCATCTGACCTGGCTTTTGAGGGGAGATGGTCCCTTTCTTCATGTAGTCATTTCCATCTCCAGTGTCCTGGCACCTGCATTCAGCGTTGGGAATGTGAATGGCTGTCGACTACATAAAAATTTTTATTGAAGTGTTAGGAAAGCTGCAAGATCCTACTTGACTGTGTCCTTTTTATAACTGCCTCTTGACCATATCCTAACATAGGTATTTTCTGTGCTAGGTCAGATAAATGATTCATTTTGTCCACAGCTTCACTTACATGCTCTGTTAAACTTCTCAGTTCTTCTTTGTGGTAGAATCTCATAAAACACAACTGTAACTGTTGAATGAAATCTCTCTTCCACTGAATAAAATAACTGTTGAAAATGCAACGGAATAGAAATACAGACTATAGTGAAAGTCACTGACAACCTACACATGATTGCTGTTCTCATATGATATTATAGACCAACTGTAAGGTATTCCAGCCAGTACAAGACATCTTATATCTCCAAGGCACAGAAAATAGAGCCGATAGCCTATTAAATGAATTTTCAAGGTTTTTGCTGGGATAGCAGACTAATAAAATTAAACCCGTATATTCTAGAGAAGAAACAATGAATGAGTAAGGGGAATTCTCATACCAGGATTTAAAAAAACTAGGGAAAAGGAACTCTCTGGTTAGCTAAACCTAACCTGAAACCACTTCAAAATATAAACGTGCCTTTAAGAAAAATAGAATACTCATCCATGCTTGACCACACTTAAAAAACTTATGCCGGGATTTGTCTTTGGGTAAAAAGTAAATGCATCACCTTTTCAAGTTACCTTCCTCAGAAACTGAAGCAGAACTCACAACCTCAGTGAGAAAACAAGGTTTCATTTTGTCTGTGTGTGTGAAATACTGCTAAATAAAAACACCCAAGGAAATAGGTTTCAGCAGTAGTGATCTCATCACCTGAACTGCTCAACTCTTAGCTACAGAAGTTGGATAGAGACTGTGCCAACTAGCAGTCGCTGGGTCAGTGCCTGGGCATACTTTAGGAGACAGTACATGATGTCTGATATTCCCAATATGTAGTCTGAACTAGACTGCACAAGGTTTGGCTTCCTTCACTCTGCATATCTCAGAAGGGTTTCCAGAGCCTCAAGCACCCCTGCTTGCCCTCTGCCACATTGCAGAGCTTGCAAAAGATATTTTCAGATTTATGGTATGAAAACACCAACCTAGTGTGCTGCCCTCATATTGTGAACTGAATTAAAAAAAGCTACCAGCCAAAAAACCACAAAATTATAACTATGCCCTGGGACCGAAAAAGCATGATATGAAGCCCAGAAGAGATGCAGAGCCAAACGAAATTTGGTTGCAGCCAGGAAATAACACTTGGCCACAAGGCCAGAGAAAGGTCCCTTATGTTTTATTCAGCAGTAGAGATGTAGTCATCACATCTGTCTAGCCTATCATCTCCTCAAGAATAGCTAGTAGCAGATATTAGGGGGGAATGTGTGCAAAAACTTCTACAAGCACATCCTTCCAAATTCTGACAGTCCTGTTTTATGATTTCCAGGTTCAGATGTTGAATCCAGACCGCTGTGCTTGATAGCTGAATTTGTTCAATCTTGTTTTCTGGACTAACATACAGTTTTATCTTCCAGAACGTCTTGTTACAAATATGCCCTACAATTTAATATTTCCCTCTGTAGAAAAAAAGAAGTCTTTCTGCTTTTTTAAAATCTGCCTTTCCGTTATTTCATTTGATAAAACTTTGGATTTCTTTTCACTAATAAGACTTTATCTACAAAGCTTCTTCCCTCTGAAATTCTTCCGTACTTTGGCACGTACTTCCTAATATTTCTTATCTTCCCTGGCACTATGTGGGCTTCCTGTGGACTTTCAATGCATGCATTAATCCAGATGTGGGTGCATCATGCACAACATAATACAACAATGTACTTTCCCAACAAGGCTAACACTGCACTGCATTTTGACTGCTATTGAGTAATGAGTTGATGTTGTCAGATAGTTATCACAAGGTCTCCAAGATTTCTGCTGGGAGGTAATAGATAAATAACAGCTTAATCATGTACATATAGGAAGTATATCAACAAACTACCACCTGCTTTTACTGTCCATTTTTTAGTAACCTGCAAAGCACATACTCAGGAAAGTAATTATTAGGTTAAATATCATCTAAAGGTACAAGAAGATTATACACTTACCTGAAAAAAATAGTGATTTTCGTCATGCTACTAACTTCATTGAACAAATACTTATGTCCAAGAACAACGAACATTTAGTTCATTAAATAATTATGTTTCTAACATTTTCAAATTTACAATCCTGTGTTGTGCTGATGCCTTAAAGCTGATTCTGCACTACTTGTAAGTTACATAAATCAAAAGCAGAATAACTTATATAATATGACTGGTCAACACAATATACAAGCTTCTACTTCCAAAATACACTAGTGGCTATGGAGAAGCACAATTCCCTGTCATTAATAGTGCAGCTGCATTTGCACTTAAACCAGTACCCTTTTCTGACCCTTTGCACGTATGCAAATTACTTCATAAGCAACAAGACAATAATGGAGCACTCCTTTTTGACTCACTTTTGCTGTATGTCCCTTGGGACTGTACAAGACAGGTCTTTTGTCCTCTAAAACTTACATGAAAAAAGTCAGCAATATGTTAAAAAGGAAAAAATATTTAAAAATATATTAGTTTTATTACAGGTTCACTTTAAAGAGGTAGGAAAACATAAAGATTTTTCCTGTCATGTAATCAGCCTCCCCTGGCTACTACCTGTTTTACTTTGACTTAGACAATTTGACTAGCTCAACAGAAAAAAAACAGAAAAACAAGCAAAAAAACAAACAAAAAAACCACCAAAAAAGAAAAAAACAGAAACAAAAAAAAACAAACAAATAAAAGCAAAAAAAAACCCAGAAACAAAACCAAAGGAATTCCATGTTTCCATGTGGCAACGGTTTCCCAAATAGAAGACCAAAGAAGTCCCTAGAGACCTATGCAGTGCATTCTTGATAGACAACAGTAATACAAGATGTATTTAAAGCAACTGAATAGAGACAGTATTCAACTTTTATTAAAAAAAAATCACAATATATTTAATTATTCATTAAATATTTTCATTATAAAATTCTGCAATTTCCTATCCTGAAACTATAATTCATATGTAAAATTAAAAGAAACTTTTAAAAATCATAATTCCACTATTATTTTATTTCTCTTCTATTAAATTACATTCCATTGAGCAATAACTGTCTTTATGTGTACTTCATAACTCATTTTTAATATTTTACAAGTGCTTTCAGGGCTTTTGTATTGTGTTTCTGGGGTTTGATTTTATTAATTTCTAATATAATCATTTTACAGAGTCTACAAAGAATAATTCATGCAAGGAATTGGCACAGTAATGTGCCTTGCAATGAAAATAGATGATTTTTGGAGAAAGTGCACTTTGTGAGATGTGAAAGCTATCATTATCCTTACAGGGTCAGTTCAATTTAAAACTTCTCAATTGAACTCAAGTTAGTAAATGCCCTTTAAAAAGTATTCCAAAGAACACAGGAAAGACCATTTGGAGTTTTCGGAAAATGCTGGTGACACTAATATGAAAAAATAGCTACACCTCTTCACATATTTGTTTCAGTGCCCAGTGTAAATAAAACTATTAGTACTGAAGTAGGTAGATACTGAATAAGATCAGAAATCAGCAAAAAGCTTTCTATGATTTTTCTACGCAACTTTAGTTGATCTCAAGATATATAAAGGATCTAGGCAAAAAGAGTTGGTTTTAGTCAGTCTTTCCCTGCTCTTGCTTGTGTTATACACATAGACAATTGGGACTACTATTTGCTCTTGCGACAAAATGATTTTTGCTCTCGCAAAAAAAAAAAAAAAAAAAAAAAAAAAAGTGCATAGGCTTATCATATATTTTTAATAATCAAAATAATGTTAAAAAAGGGTATCAAAACAAAGCAGAATTCAAGTGCTGAGGTCAACCTGATGTTTCCAATAAATGCTAGGCTTTATTTTAGTTCACAACCTAACGAGAAACCCATTGCTTGTCTTTTACACAAGAAGAAGTCATGCATACCTGAGGACACCATTCACAGTCCCACAGGTAAAGAAGAGCCTGGGCTACTCGCAGGCTATGGACTACAGGTGGAGAGATGCAGGATCTTCACTTTCATTTCTGGATCAGAAGCTGTATGTCGGTTGGTATATGCCATTGTTACACACACACTGTTTGGATGAGGTGAATAGTTGCAATGTATTAAAAGCCTTTTTTTACTGATCTTAATGCATACTTTTTCTTGCTGTTTTAAACACTATAAATCTAATTAAAGCAGAATTATTACAACAATTTTAAGCTATGTGAAGCTTATAAGTACATAAGAGAATATTTCCAGTCTGATGATGATTAAAGGTATGACAGTACAACACACACCACTGTTTCCATTCCCCACAAAAAAATTACAGAGTTTTGCTGGGAAAAAAAAAAAAAAAAAGCAACAAAAAATACTTCACAGTGGTGTATTTAGTAGTTAGAGATCTGATCGGTGTGAAGCTCCCCTGTTACATTCAGCGTGCCTGGAGCTTTTTGATCAGTAGAAAATTAACAGTGAGTTTGTCACAACCTTGTGCTTTGTAGTTAAGAATTAATACTAATATTTGAGCTTTGCTATTAGACTAAAGGCTGCACAAATGTACATTCAAATGTTTCACAGAAAAAATGTTTGTGCAATTTCCTCAAAAGAGAAGAGAGATTGTTTATTGCCACAAGCATTCACCTTCCTCTTCCTTCTAAAGACACGTGTGCGCAACCCTTTCGGATGGTAAATCATGTGCAGACTGGGAGATGCAGGCTCACATTTAAGACCAGGAAGAAATAGCATTTAGTTAGCTACCACCTGTTTATGTAAAAAAAGACACTATATTCTTCCTAACTGCTGAATCAAGTACTAACTTTCAGTTTTTCCCTAGGTGAAATGGTTAAATTATCTGACACTGAGTTTAAAAATTTAATATTTACATACCGGAATCAGGCTTTTCAAGGCATAGATTAATAGCAGAAAAAGCCTGCCCAGACATAATTACTATATTAAAAGACAGCAGGTAGCAAGTTATGGGAAGCATTTTTACTTAGAACACAGCAGAGGGTAAAATTAATTTGTCTGTTATCTTAAGCCAGCCTGTTATTATAACACACTTCTGAGTTATGGGTTCACTTATCAACAGCATCTATTTTTTTCGCTAGATTTCTCCATTTTTGTCAGTCCCAGAAATGTTAGCTGGACCTCCTGGTGAGCGTTAATCACAGTTACATTGTGCACTTTTTTGAAGCCAAAGTTTATTACTCAGTAGTAGGAGTGAGAAAATGTATCAAGAGGAGTTTTTTGTTGTTCCCTTTTCTCACCTCCTCCTTGTCTCTCCTCCCACTGCCTTCTCTCACCCTTCCCTCCCTCCAGGAAAGAACCACAAGCAAAATTCCACAAGTTCCTAATTGAATGGAACAGTGGTTGATCAGAATTAATTTTAAAATGTAATATTGTTGAAAACTTTTAGATAACTAAACATACCTAATTACCTATTTAGATATTTCTGAAGCTGATCAATTATTCTTTTCAGAACTAAGTCCCACATCCACAAAGCAAAATGTCTGACATAGTGCTCAGTATGTTGATGACTTACTCAGCACCTTGTTCATGGTAGCAGACTAATTTAGTATTCTTTACAAGTTCATAAGTATACTCAAAGGAGTGAGCACTTGGCAAACTTAAGTGTTGAAACAGCCAACAAACACATTGCAATATCTGAAAAAGTATAACATCTGAACACCTGAATTTGTCATTTTCTGTCTTAGACAAGCAAGTGATGAAAATAAAAGTTAAAGTAATCTAGCTCTGGCAATCTTGATCTATGGAGAACTCTCATTAATTTCATTAGCAGTTACGTGACCAGTAAAAGCCATAGAAAGAGAGGGAAGTGAACAAACAGGAGTATTTTCAAAGTCACCCGTGAGATACAGCATTGTGATTTTGCCTAGGATTAAGATTTGCCAGCGTTAGCTGTGATAAAATCTCAACTCACCTTACATAATTATAACATTAAAGGCCGGTTATTAATAATGAATATACCGTTGACATCTTAGAAAGACAACAGAAGAGGAACAAATACACCTCTGGAAGGAATTAACCACTTCTGAAGATGATTAAAGAAGTGGATGTGAAGCTTTTCATTAAAAACACTGAGACTGACCTTTCAGTTACTGAAGTGCAGCTTACAATTTTTGGTCTGATTCATACAGTCTGTAACTGAACAAAAAAGTATCACTAATGAAGACAAAGTAGAACTCAAAACTAGATTGCCATCATTAGAAAAGGGACAAACACCCTCTACATTAATTTGGAAATTTAGGGAAGTGGAACATCAGTAAAATCCTTGAAAACCATTAGCACTTTCCATATTTTTCTTTTCCCTGATAGTGTGTGAAAGCCATAGACTTAGTGGCTTATATTGGTGAAAGGCAAAAGTAACTATGATATGAAACCTGTCATGTTGTTGAACTACGGTGGGTTAACTCCTGACTTTGCTGTAATTTTGTGGCTGCAAATGAACAGCTTTGGGTGCTGCAGGCCCAGGGCAGGGTCCTCTATGATCTGTGGCTTGCACACCTTATAACTATGGACACAGTTGTACAGTATCTGTTGTAGGGTGGCACAGATGTGTTTCCAGGTATCCTGGCACAGGCTTGCTAAGGCCATTCCCAGAAATTTGCTGCTGTCAGCAAGTGCTTTCCATGTCAGTGCCTAGAGCTGGCACTGATAGGCTCATAATTGCAACGAGGACTGCAAATGATTCAGCTTAACAAGGAAACTCTCTGCAGTTTTTCTACTTGTCTTGGAGCAAAAATGTTAACATTCTTTAGCTTAACTTTATCATGTATAATTCAAATATTATGCCATCCTTTAATAAAACACTTTGAGATATACCAATGCACTCAACTATGGAAATGTATAATCATACTATGCAGGTTGTTTGCTTGTGTGAATTTCAGAGGTATCAAGGTTCACAGCGCTGAAAATAGCAAGCCACAGCTGTAGCCAAGGAGCCTTTGTTATTGCATGCTTTAAATCTTAACAGTCATGAAAATTATAATGGGAGATCCAACAGTCTTTCAGGTAAACAGAGGTACTAATATTTAACTTTTTTTAGCTTGTGAAATGTTAGGTCTGAATACAGCATTTTTCTTCAGATTGTTGATATGTAAATCTTCATAGTTAGTCGTTGTATAATTACTTATACAAAGAAAAAACTCTGCTACCTCTTTTTCTGTAGAGTTCTTCCATACTTAAACATGTGGATGCACAGACACACCCCACAGAGAAAATCTTGTCATAGTACCAAACTCCATTAAAAAAAAAAAAAAAGAAGAAGAAAGAAGCAAACAGGAGTTTAGAAATTAATTTTAATTTGTCAGGTAATATAATAATAATGAGTTTGGAGAAAAAATATTTTCACTTAGGCACACTGTGTGTGATGACTGAAAAATTTCCTGCAATGGTTATCTGAGATGGGCCAGAATCCAAAAACACAAAAAACACAAAAAACACAAAAAACACAAGAAACACTTCATGGTCAGCATGTGACAGAAAGTTAGATTAAGATGTTATGGATTCTACTTCACTGTTGCTCTTTATTGAAAGAAATGATCGTGTTAGGTCAGTTTTATTTCTTACTTTTATTTGTAATACTCAGATATTCAACAAGCTCAACAATGACATGCTACAGTGGCAGTAATTTGAGGAGCAAGATTGTATCTTCATACAAATCAATAATTATCACTGAGAAGAAACTCTTAATTCTCAGGACACCTTTTTTTTTTTTTTTTTTTTTGTTTTGTTTTGTTCCAGAAAGACTGGAGAGCAACTATCTGCTTTAGACTAAAAGCGAGAAATACTACTGCGTTGCACAATTAATCCCATAATAATTTTTTAGGGTTCTCAAGATTAAATAGAGTAATTAAGGTAATAAACCATGTAAACGGGCATTAGAGAAATAAAACATTTTGAAAACCAGAAAAAAGACTGGAAATTGAATTAAATTAAGAATTGCTATCAAATATAATAAAAGACAGGTGTTTAACAATTAAAAGGGATGATTGTTGCAACTGGGGAGCTGAAAGTGGTAAGAGAACAGCTGTTCCTGAAATTACTTCTATATTAGCTCTATATGAAGAAAGAACGCTGTCTTTTCAATTGCTTTCCTGAAAATACTACATGACTCTTAACTCATAAAAGAAATTGGAAGCTGATGATAATACTTTAATTAGCAGCTTCTCAATACTATGAAAATGTACAGTAAAAATAATTTCTGCATATTTCTGCACTGGTCTTAAGCATCGGTTGGGTGGCTATTGCGTACTTTTTCATTAGACTGACTGAACATTGAAGAGTGTTTCTCAACTACAGTTTTCTAAAGATATCATATCGTACAGGAAACAAAAAAAAAATTCCTAGAGAATCATCTCTTGTTAACAAATGCATTTCCTCCCTCATTCTTTCTGGTCTAAGCAAGCCCTAATGATACAATATCTCTGTATTAGTCTCTTTTTCCATGAGACACTTTAATGACCAGGTATTTTACATTATTTATTTTCCAACTGGTGAAACATTAAGAAGAATTATTTGCCACTCCAGCATTTCATAGCACTAAACTCATAAGGATGATTCACATTTTGTCAAGGTAGTTAGTGAGAGGTTTTCTAGTGGCTATTGCTAACATAATATACATCCAAACACACAACAGTTATAAAGTTAGATTATTTTTTTAAAGACTTAGCTTATTTTTGAAAATACCATTTTGCACACACAGCTCGATTGAAAAGTCATTTTTATACTCCTGATTGACTACCTCAAACTCATTTGTATCTTATGAAAATTTATCTTTCTTCCTTTCTTCCCTCTTATCTTCCTTTCTTCCTTCTTATCTTCCTTTCTTCCCTTTTTTCCTCTCTTCTTTTCTTTCCTTTCTTCCTTTCTTTCCTTTCCTCTGTGTCTCTGCCTGGTCTGCTTTTTAAGAGTGTATGAACTCTACTTGCAGGACTGAGCAGACTGAGAAAAGGCTTGTGCTGTTCTGTAATAACATGATCCAACACTCAAACATTAAGTGAGAAAGTACAGATATTAGCTATTGATTGTATTGGTTGCTCCAAAGAAAAGGCTTTGCTGGGACCACAGCAAGTATTTATTGACTCTCCTGTGAGCTGGCATGGCCAAAAGTACACCCCTAACCCAGACAGAGCTCCCTACCAAAGCCCTGGCAACCGTTTACCCCACACACACTGGTACACAGTCACTATGTGTCCATGTCTTCGCCGCTGTTCAGCAGTGTTAGCATTATAAACTTTATTCCTTTTACTAACTCTAGTATTTATACTCAGCCTATGAAGAAGTGGGTATGCTTTTCCTCTGAATTCACTTGACATCCCCTGACACTTATCATAGAAACAGGAACAGTTATATATTGGGTTTTTTCAGTCTTGAGTCAGGATGCATTTTGAAGTTACCTTAGTTATTTACAGTTACTTCCTGCTATTTTCGGGTGTGGTTGTTCAGGAATTTTAGAGAATTATCAGATCTGAACGTTTGTTTATTTTTAGGCATTTGGAGCTCATCGTGCATACAAGAATGAATTAGAGGGAAAAAATATTCATCTTTAAAAAGAATACACTAAACATAAATGTTCAGAAGTAAAATATCTATATGTCATCTTAGCCTCTTGAAGTGTATTTAGCTAAACTGAGGTTTCTATCTTCAGTGTCATTAGTTAGATCTAATACAGCACATGTGCTTAAAAAATCAGAGATTACAATGAATAGATTTTAGATGCCTCTAGGGTGATTTAAGCTTATAAACCACATGAATAAAATATTGTGAAAAAAATATAATTTTTATGTCAATATTGGACTGTTTAATTTTTTAATTTCCTGAAATGAAACTGAAAGTTTCATTCTCAAAAAAATTGAGCTGATGTTCAGTCAACAAATGGTACCAAATCATAAGCTTCTAATGTCACTTTTTGAATGGGAGAAAAAAGACAATGATAACAGAATACAAGTGAAATGCCAAAGTCAGCTGGGAATCTGAGGCTGATGAACTTGTATAATGATTGAGGCAAAGCTTTAAAGTGAAATGGCTTTCTCAGTCTGCTTAGGTGAATATCTTCAAACAAAATGCATAATAATATTAAAAGGCCTTTTTGCTTTCAATAACTGATTTCACTAATAATTATTTAGAAATAACTGTTCAAAGCAAAATAGCTCTATACTGTTTACATCATAATTAGAAATGATAATTTAAAAATTTAGAGTTGCACAAATTGTTCCAATAATACAGAAAGTCTTGGTATGAAAGTAATTTGGCACTGAGATTAAATAATTGTATTGTCTAAGACTTCTACCTTAATAGTGCAATTTAATAAGAGCAATTAATGTATTTCAGTGGTTGTAAGCAAAGTATAAGTGACTAAAACAGTATATTTACATGAGCATGACCAATGTGTTTGGCATTCTGTTCTTATAATTAATAACACATTGAATTTAAAAGTCTTTCATGTAGTGACTACAATGTACTTTGCAGTTATTAATAAAAACAGATTTCATGACACCATATGAACCAACAGATATCCTGAGATGAAAGTATTTGTTCTACTTGAATATAGATTTTTCTGGTTTCGTACCTCTGGCCAAAATGGGGTGAAAATTTTACACTTGCAATTACCCATACCTGATGAAATACAATTTATTCCTATTCAAACTATCGCAGAATCAGTAGTTAGTATGAGTGATACCCAAACTATTTTTAAGACACTTTATAGTCTGAATGCAAAGATAACAAGGCTTTTTAGCAACTGTATTTTATCATGGTGGGTTAAATGTTCTAATGATTTCATACTGTTACTTTCTCAGTGTACATAATAAAAGTGATTCTATGCCAGAACAATATTTATTTTGATTCACCAAGAGGCATTCACTTAGCAGCAGGAAAGGTGCCTAGATGAGGTATTTGGAACAAAACTTACCTCTAGGGTTTAGCTTTGTATGGGGAATATCTTAATTAAGTTCCATTGCAATATTGAAACTGGAGAATGAGGTCATAGCCTGCTGTAGCATGAAAGCCTTTAATTTGCACACTTCTGTTCTATTGAATAATCAAGGAAAGTTTAATTGAGCACTCTGGAGCCCTGGGTGTCCAAAGCTTCCATGTACTTATATTGTGTTCTCTGTGCTGTGGTTTAACTCCACATAGTTATTTAGGAGCTCATTTGAGGCAATTAAAAACTGCAGCTGGGGTTTTGTTGGACTGGCAGTACTCAACCTGGTTCGGTAATTAGACTCAAATGGTTACCTTGCACCCACTTTAGGCTAAGACTAGCAATGCTTTGTGTGTGAAACAGAAAAGGTTGGGGAGTTTTTTCAGTAGAAGGTTTTATTCTTACTAAGAAAATATAATGTGTGCTTTACGCTAGAGTCATAAAAATTATTTCTCTGCTGCTGATAGCAATTCACACTAAGGTGACGTTTAAAAAGAAACCCAGGTAGCTTATACAAAATATTTTGGCACCTCTTGGGTTTTCTTAGTACTGGGCTAAATCCCATTTCAGATTCTTTAAAAAGCTTACTAGCCTCAAACCTCAATAACTTGAACTGTTAGCTGGGGCTCATAAAACCACAAAAGCGCCATTTATCTGTCAGCAGTCGCCTAGCTCTAAAAAGTAGATCCTCAGGAGCCTATCTCTGCTGCTGGGCGTCCTTGGGGCTCTTGAATTACTTATGCAAACAGCTTCTGTGAAGCAAGCAGGCTGGCAGCTGAGCCTAAGCTTTCATACATGCCCACGAATCCCAGGGCAACACCCTGTTCATGGCCATCAAGATTATTTTACAACTATGTTCCACAGGGATTTACAAACTATATGCTGCTCTATGTGGTCTTCCTCAAGCAGCTAGGAAGTACAAAGAGAAAGGCATTCCAGGGACATCTGTGCTACTAGGTAGACAAGAGCCAGGGAGACAGCTCAAACATTGGCCCCTTGAGCATTGAAACTGACCCCTCATTTATGCTCTGGACATGTTTTGTACCATCCCAACTAACTCCCTTAAGGGTAAATCTGCAACATAGTGGGCTAATCATAAGTAGCCTAGAGGCAATCTTGTAAGGCCAGGGGTCAGTTTTTTGACCCAACAGTGACTGGCCATAGCCCTATTCATTGTACTAAGCTTCCTTCAAAATGCAGCTGGGGAAGGCAGCCAGGTCTGTGTTGTCCTGTGATAACATTCAGAGATTTAATTCCCAGATCTACATGAGGAGATATAGAACATTCTCAGCCCACAAATACAAGTTATTTTAAGGCAGAAATCCCCTCCTGAAATTGCTTAGTAAGGGGAAAAAAAACAAACATACAATTAGAAAAACTAAAAGGAAACACAAAACTGATTTTTCAGTCTTGTGGTCTGTCCTTGAGTTGTCAAGCTTCAACTGGAACACAGGAGACACCAGCTTTAAATCATGTCCCCAAATACTATGCATTTTATGTGAAGTAGAAGAAATTCATTTGAGGAGATGCACGAAGAATAAGCTACCTCAAAGCACCACATAGGAGCAAATAGGGAGTAGCTTTGGATGGCTGGAGTTTGGAGAAATATAGTAAAAGCAACAGAAAAAAAAATCTATTCCTGGGTGCAGATCTGATGTGTTCTGAAGAGAAATAAATTTGGGGGGACTAAAAGAAAGAACAAGATGGTTGCAATAGTAGAACAGAAAGAGAAAAATACAGGAGAGGATTCATGAGGTTTCCCATAAAATATTTATTTTCCTGTGAAGTACTGCATCTATGACTTGTATCAGAAAGAGAACTGGTATTAAAGCTCATTTTCTTCCTTGAGGAAGTGTAGGCTTTCTGCCACTTTTAGTTATTCCCTATGATGCTGAACTCTGAAAAAAGAGAAGTGAAACTGATAATACTACTTGAAAGATAATATACGAATAGTAAATGTCTTTACTAAAGAAACTATAAAGGCAAAATGTTTTTTAAAAATCATCTTCAATGATGTAAAAAAAAAAAAGATCTTTTTTTCTTTCAAAAGCACAGAATTATTCCAAATTCATAGCAGTATAACTACAAATGCAACTTTGATTAATCCTTCTGCTCAATATTTTTCTACCTTTAGGAGATTCATATTAATCGTATCAGTTTTACAGCAGTTTTTTCTTCACATGAAATCTAAGAAGATTTTTATTATAGCTTTCAATTTACTGTAAATAAGTAAAAATTAAAAGAATTCTGAAGGGTTATTAAAAAGTATATGTATCTATCTTCATGCACACTCATCATGGCTTACTTAGTTTTGTTAATAGGGCTGAAGCTGCAATAAAACCGAGGCAGGCTTAAAATCTTCCCAGATTGTGATCATTAACAAACTCATAAATCAGTCATTTTTTAATTAACTTCATACTTCAACAGATTCAAATGTTTAAGTATTTACTGGACACAGTGTGGAAATGTAACTAGAAGTACACAACCTCTTGGATTTAAAGATAACTAAAGAGAAACCAATAAGAAAGAAAATATTTCTATTGAAAATTTTCACAAAAGGAAATCTGACCTTCAGGCCAGCAGATTTGTCATTCAGCAGTGTAATAGGAACCATCTGCATTTTTTTAATTGGCTTGTGATTCCTTTCCAATTTCCTGAAATTATGTTGATTCAGACGGTTAAGAATATAATCAAGTTTTCAGTGGTAACTGATAAATGACCTCTATTATTAATATATAACATTAGGATTGAAATCTTAATTGAATAGACACAATTAAAAGACAGTTTGTGTACACCCTAGTGTTCCATCAATGAAAAGGGAATTTACCAAATGTGTTCAATGAAGGAGAACTTGTTCTGAGAAAATATTAGTTCAAAACTTGATTGAAAGTCTGTACGGTTTGAATTCGAACATCTAGAAAGTGGGTAGTGCAAACTTTATCAGATTCAAAGTCTCTTTAACTACCAGTTAGTTTACTTCTCATTCATTCTTTTCACCTGCATGATTTAACATCTTCATGTTTTATTCCTGCTCACTTTTGGCCTGTACTGAGAAATGGACTGCCCATTAAATAAACCTGGACTTCTTTTAATGCTTAAGAAAAGCAGGCATTCTATGTATTAATGCCTTTACAGTGGGTTCAGAATTCACTGATATATATTCTTTAGTGAATGATGGGTATTGATTGACGATTGACAATTGATATGCTAAAAACTGAAGAGAAAGAAAGTGTAAGCCTTTCAATTTTATAAAAGAAAGTGAGAATACTAGTTCACATCAAAGTAACTGAGCTGTTTGGGACAGCAGTCAAAAATTCTTAAACGACATATAATGAATGCTAGGTAGAAACCAAAGAAACAGTGCAAAAAAGGATGTCAGTATATCGACAGCCTTCTGGTTTGCTACTTTTCATTTGTGCTATAGTGAAGTGAGTCCCCACTCCTACCTCAGCTCTGTTGCATCCATTTATCCCAGTTCACATCCTATCCTTCCCTGTCATCAGTGTTAACTTCAGCTGGAAAAAGTGGGTGAAAGTGAATTCAAAAGATTTAATCTTTCAAGTAGGAGTTCAGAACCAACATAATTTTGTTTTTTTGAAGGAGTCACAGAATGAAATCTTATGACCTGCTCTGTGCAAGGGGTCAGGCTAGCTTCAGGCTAGCTGGCTTTAAAATCTATTATACCAAGGATTCTTCTTATCAGGATACATTTGAGACAACATGCACAGTGCAGAGGTCAGAATATTTTTGATCACAGCTTTTCTTTCCTTGGATAAGAATAATACTCTCAACTGTCATGAGTCAAACCCTATACAAGATATTTGCAGACATGTTCACCAGAAAGCCAAAACAGCAAAAAGTCCCCAGTGTATCTGGAAGAGCTGCTGCTTTACAGATTCACGGGAGCAGCGGGCCAGGGAGCAGTCGCATCACAATGTCATTGGTATACCTACAGATATACCCACTGTGGTGGGACATAAGCTTTCCACACAGCACTGCACACACTGTGCATAATGCAGTGCTGCCTGAGATCTGAGAGGATCTGCAGTTATTCTCCCATGTCCAAACCAATAGGAGGTAGGTCAGCTCTGATCCAGAAGACTACATTAACAGTAACATCATACACTTCCTCTTTGGGTGTGATGGTTTTTTGTCATCTTAGAATAATCCCACACTCTTACCAAACTCACATCTGCCTTATACCTGCCCCCTATATAATGTCACTCTTCATGCTGTAGAATAACAAGGATGTCCTAAAAGACTGTATCATCAGAATGTGCTATAGGTAAGTGCTATGCAGGATCAGGAGACTATCCTGCAATCTTCACATTTTGAAATACCCAGGAAGAAAAATTTACATTTTAAAAACATTCCCAATCATGACTACAATTCCTATTCTGTGCTATGGTATAACAGTAATGATTACAAAGAAAGTCATAACCAAGAGAGAGTATTTAATAAGCACATTTTTCAGTTACCAGTGTCTGCTGGAAATGAATCAGAAAAAGACGAGTCTTTGGGGAATGGTGAAACACAGGGCTCCCTGTGTTTTCGTGTGATGAGCAGTCATCAAAATTTAGATCTGTAATTGCACGCATGTGACTGTGGGTGAATACACTATATTATTTGACAAAACTAGAGAGTGTAGTAAGGTTGCAATGTCAGAAAGAGTTGCTAAGACAAAAAAAAGGATGCTATTGACCACGAGCCTAAAATTTTAAGCACTAACATGGATGTCCTAAGTCCAGGAGCTATGATCAGCATAATACTGAACCAATTATATCCCTTTTTTCTAATAATTTCCTAGGGTGCTTATTTCTGCTTCATCTGAACAAATTTTCTTGACATTTCCACATTGCCTTTAGAGGACTTTGGCAAGGGGTAGCTCATAAGATACACATCAGCACCCCATCTGCTCAGGCAGTCTGTAACAGGTGAATCACAGAAGTGGCAACCCAAGAACACCAAACAACCAAAGTTTAAATGGTTTTGCTTTTTTTCCTCAAAGCACAAACTTGCTCAGGGTGCTCCTGGTCAATGCCTGACTTTCCCCGTCTCAGTCTCTAGATTCCTACACTGTTCAAATTCTTTTGTATTGCCTATGTCAAACGTCTGCCTGATCAAGCGTCAAATGTGCCAGAGAGAAGAGGAGCATTAGACCAGGGTGCTGGAGATATGGAAAAACTGAAGAGTTAAGGGCCAGTCTGTGCAGCCTGCAGTCACACAGTACATCTGTGATGGGTGCAAGATGACAGGTTTCCAAGGGACACAGTAAGAAAGTCACCTGATTTGTTCTATTGATCCACATGTAGGGGAGAACACATAATAATAGTGTAAAGGAAACATAGTTGAATAAAGGTAAATGGTGTTTAGTGAGGAAATCTTCCATGTGGAAGAGGAGATGCATGCTTGCATAACGTTAATATACTTCTGTGACTCACGAAGCATAAAATGTTTAGCTTTTGCGTTGTAATAAATCGTTTACCTATTTAAAGAAAACAAAGATGATAAACAAAGACTATCTTGCATAATATTGTATAGAAGAATGTATTTTGACAGCACAAATAAGGATAAACATCATCAAAACAATGCAACATATTTCCTTTGATTTAGAGTGTCAGTAACCTGATTCATTAACCACATGTAATGCATGTCTCCTCCCAACTGTTACAGCAATTATTTCAAGATTAAGGCTCCCTAAAGGTACACAATATGATAAAATACAAGAATTCCTCTAAAATGTATGGTCTGAAGATATCCCACTGAACTACTGGTAATGATTTAGGGTCTGTTGGTAAGAGATGCAATTTAATTGCAGTTTGGAACCATTCCTAAAGCTGCAATCATCATGTCACAGAGTACCTGTAAAATGTCAGACTCTAATTATTTCCATCACAGTGTTTCTCAGATTTGACTCTGGTAATCCTTCACTCTGAAGGCTTATCCACAGAAAATGAAACATCAAGTAAATTATGATCAGCTGTCATCTTTATCATGTGTCATTTTGTCTAAATTTTGCCAGAGTGTGAAAACGGAGAGGTGATCTGATCTGTTATGTAGCTAACCCTAATTCTCTTCATACTTACGTAGCTTTAGTTAGTTTAGAAAATTATGCTTGGAACCTGATAGGTAGATACATAGATAGAAACTATATTTATTTAAAGAAAACAATAAGCTCCTGGGTTTTTTAGCCCTGTGGTCAGTTTCTAACCTGCTTTCCTGTATTTTGACACCTATGGAACTGTACTGCTTTTAATGGAATAAAAGTATACACCAGCATATGTTTTGCTCAGAATGAAGCCTACCTTTCTCAATTTCATCAGGAAATTAAAAACCAAAAACAAAACAAACAAGCAAAAGAAACAGAACAAAAAAAAAAAATCAAAGATAAAAAAACCAAAACAACAACAAAAAACCCAAAGAAACAAAAAGAAAAAAACAAACAACAAACACACACCAAATCAGCTACTCTGTGACGTTCCCATTGCCTTATATCAAAGTCTAAGTTTGTAAACAAATTAATTCAGCCTATCCTCTTCAAGCAGATTCATTGGCTCTCTCTGAGTACTTCTCTAGCTGTTGTGGTGATGTCTCTGATTCTTTTCTCTGATGCTTTTTTCACCATTTGGAGATCCCCCAGAGATTTCCCTTGTATCTCTTAGTTACACTTTGATCTTTTCCTCACAAGATTAACTCTTCAGCCAGTGCTGCCAGTTCATGCTGTGATTATCTCTGGATACACTCCCCACTGGTATCCAGGTGGAGATTGTTCTTAGCTGTCCTAGAGGCGTGTTGCTCACACCACTGCAATTCAAACAGGAGCCGGAGGGCAGATCTTAGTTTGAAATTCAGTGATTGTGAGACTTCATGAAGGTGTTAAGTCATTGCTATATTCATGTCACAGGCCGTCAAAAATCTGTACTCACAGGCACACATCATAAATTTTGAGCACACAAATAACAACCCTAAAAGGCCTACAATCAGAAGAAATTGGGGAAGACAGGAAATATTTTCTAAAGGTCAGTGGTAAAAAACTGCGGAAGAAAAATGCTAGGACTTCAGTGAAGGCAATAGTATTTTGTGTCTGAGCAGTGCAAAGCAGTGCAGATGGCTCTTGGATGAGACACTGCCCCTGTACGTACACTTTGCCCAGGACTGACAAAATCACAGATCTCAAAGGAAAAGGAGATTTAGTCCCCTTCTTTAAAAGCAATGAAAACTAAATGTAATTTGATTTTTAAGCTAATCTTCATGAATATTACATGAAGAATATTACATGGAAATGCAAAGGTCTTTACTACAGAGACATATGCTTATAGCAGTTTACGCAAGCAGAGGTCCAAGAGGTTCCAGATACAATTTACACTGTATTTCTCATTGCATGTAATATAGCTTGGTTGCAAAGGCTTTAAAGTTATTTTCTGTGTAAAGTTTTGGTAATCAAAGACAAACAAAATAGTCTCTTTCCAGGGCTTAATGCTTAGGTGTCACCTAAGGATTTTGAGTAAAACTTTTACATCACTTGCTAGTGCTCTACCACTGGGAAACTATGAAGAAGCAGCAACACTTCACATTTATCTCAGAGGTAGGATGACTCACCTGGACCTTGCAGGTGATAAGAGTGGAGAAAGTATCCTGCTTCTGTATTCCTCAGTGGCTTAGGCACTGCACAGGTCCATAGTGAACTGTACAGCAATAGAAATGAAGGAGCACAGAGAACTTTACTGCTGGGTGCATATTGGGTATTAAAAGTAGTACAGATGTTAAACAGGAATTTTGAGAATCTACCTTTTGGACATATATTGTCTAAATTTTTTTTGTGATTTTTTCCCCTTACTTTTTACCTATAACACTGTACGAAGACCTAGTCTTGCTTTTTCATGTACATATAGGGAGAGAGAAAGCAAATCAACACTCTCAGCTGTATGAAACAAATGGCTTTATTATTCTTCTATGGATGAGCTACCATTGTAACCCTTAAAGAAAAATAATTAAAACCAGTTTGAAGCAACAGGGGTATGTTGCAAGACAAGAGAATATGTCACAAAAAAGTGTCCTGTAATGTAATATTAAACTTTAGAATTTATGGGCATTTTCTTCCTTGTGGTGTTTTTCAATACACTTTTATTACAGGCTCTAAATTACACTCTCACAGAAAAGGTCTCTCTTTAAACCTTTAGGTCAGAATTGTTCAGATCTTTTCACACTGAATCAGTCAGTTTTAAAGCTGGCACAATCCTTGGCAGGCTTGTAAATCTTTCAAAAGATCTTATTCAATTACCCTTCATGGTCCACAGGCTTCTACTGCATGACTGTTTCCTTCAATGTGAGGAATTAAGTGCTCATGAAAGCTTAGGAACCAATGAAGTTGAAAAGTAAGCCAGCACATTTTTCTACAGTTCAGATACTATGGCTATATCTACAGAGACTGTGTAGAAATCTATAAAGAAATTCAGTCATGGTCAAGAGCATTGCTGGCCCTCTGAGACCAGAATAACAGTAAGACCAGAAATTTTTAGTTTATTTGTTTATAAAAGACAATCAGTTATGTTAACATAGTAAACTCTTGGCTATACATTTCAGTTCTTAAATCTTGCCTTGGACCACAAAATATATTTTGTTTTGTCTGTATCTATCATAAAACTTGGTCTTTTTTATATGTAATATATCTTCTTCAGGAAATGTAGCAAGGAGTCATAGACATCTTAGTTTTTTAATATGAAAAGGAATATAGTGAAGAGTGATCTCTGAAGAAAGTACTTTTTTTGTTATTTTATATACTGAGCACCTTTATTAACTAAAGGAATATAAAAGATAAATATTTACTAAGACTTTTGTTAATATCAGAAATAATTTTATATCATAGCAGTTTTTAAACTGCTGTATTTATTCTAGTGATATATATACTTCAATTCCAGGCTATAGCAGAAAGGAAAGAAAAATCACTAAATCAATTTCACATGTGGCATAAAAATATTACTTCATCTCACTCTGTTGGTCAGGATTACTTGAAAAATGCCCCTTCAAAAATGTTATATGGTAATAAAATCACAGTTAGGAGCAATGAGAAAATGCATGCTGTCTCCTTGAGGGACAGTTTAAAACATTCTTTTCTTTGTAATGCAAAAAAAAAAAGGATATTGCAGTGAGATAAATCCAGCTGCATCTTGAACCTATGTTAGTGACTGGTAACTAACTGACATGCTGTGAATTCCCAAAAGTTTTATGTATACTCACATATTAATATATACACATATTAATATATACATATTCATTTTGTTGGTACATATACACATATGCTCCCTTTTTTCTCCACTTCACAGTGAGAAGGACCTTTCATTTCTCCACTGAAGATCTGAAGAATTACATTGCAATCAACTACTACTCCAAGCCCTTTCTATGTCTGATTTTCAATTGTGTCTTTTATAATTATTCATTTATGTTGGTGCAAAAGAGAAAGATCTTGAAATGTGAAACTTCACACAGTGGAACTAACTGAAAAGCAACTAAGTCAAGCAGAATTAGGTCCTTGTTAGCTCAGTTGTTTCTAATACACTTCCATTCTGAATAGGGAAATTAAGTTAAAAGGAATTTTCATATGCAGCTTTTAAAAAGCTTTCCATTATACTACTTGTGTGCTTCATTGTGCTGTTACTTCAACAGAACTTGTACTCATTTCAAACAAAAATGTGACATGGAGGAAACAAAATAAAAGCTTAATATGATCCCAAAGTCTATAATTAGAGTTTTATGTATATATGGAAAATGTTGTTAATAATTAAAAAAAATAAAAATAAAAAAAATAAAAAAAGGATTGAGATGGTGGGGGTTTGGTGGAGTTCAACCTTTCTGTGACTTTCAAGTTTATAAATTTAAAAAAAGTATTCCATTTAGTGAAATTTTGTCCAGTCCAGATTCCAGGGAGCTTGTTATTGTCATGTCTCCCAAGACTAAATTGCATTTTTAAGCTCTTATGTCAAATAAATAGAAGTTCACTGCTTGGTTTCCAGCAAGAAATTGCTTATTATTTAAAAGGAAGTTTCCAGATCTAGTGGGAGAATAGTGCTGCATTCTGAAGAGAGGAAAGTACATTACTAATTCTGTTGCTTATGGTTACTTCACAAAATTATAAATTACAACACAGAGCTAGAATGAAGTAGGTAGGTTCTTTTCTACGTGTTTTATTTACCAGTGTTTTGCTTTACATTTTGAATAACCACCATAAGCTGCTGACAATTGCACAGAGGTTGATTTGTATATGGTGTTTAAGTATAATTTTGGAACTTTTTGTCCTGACCAGACCAGAAGAACAAAATGGATTAAAGAAGTCTGCATGGAAACACTAGACATATATCATAAAACTGGTGCTCATCAACTAGATGAGGTACATGAAACTTCTGAATCAACTGCACTTCACTGAAATCACTTGCGTAAAGATTTCACCTCAGCTAGTGATATGTGCTACAGCAGGATCAAGAATTATGTGTATGATAAAGGTTATCAAAGTCTGGTAAAATCTGGGGGTTGTTAAAGAAAAAGAAAATGAAGAAACATATTTCACTTTATGAATTCAGAAAGGAGCATAATTTTAAAGAAGGAACAAAAACTATAAATACTTATCTAAAAATAATATACTGATGCTTTTGTTCCTCTTTTATTTCCATCCATTTTTTACTGGGGGGGGGGGGGGGGGAGGGAAAGATCAATAATAACTGTGCTCCATGAAAATTTCACCAACATTTTTCATGGAGTTGATTGCTGACAGATTATTTGAATGATAATTATTTAAGAGAAATAACTGAAGACCAAGCAATCAGTTTGATCTTGACTCTATTGCAATGCATAAACTTCATTCCATGTCTTGCATATTGAAGGCCAGATATTACAGCTCTTGCCTCTCCTTTGACCAGAAATCTCAGTAATGAGTCAACCAACCTTGCCCAATATGCTCTATTACAGAAAGAAGCACTTCCATGAATCTGAGATTAGGTCTCTTGATCTAGTAATTCATTTTACTGCCTCCTGTCCTGGTGACAGCTTTAGTGCTTCTCCAAGTTTAAAATTTTAGCAGACCTTTACTACCTGAGGAGTGGTTTGCTGAAATCAGATGTATCCAATTGAAGTTTTTAGCAGTGTTCTTTTCCCTGCTAAGGCATCACATATCATGAAAGACTGCAAAGATGGCTATATGAAGAAGACTTTGAACATCTTTTCTTCCTCTTTTTTGAGCTTGGACTTGGCTCTCAATAGGGAGGATCAGCTCAGGTTATTTGGAAAAACTTTTCAATTTATTCAGAAAATGAGGTAATCCAAAGTATTTTCAGAAATATTGTTCATTTTATTTCTGTCATCTAAGGCTATGAATATTATGGTTGAAAACAAAAACAGTTCATAGAAAAAGCCATCAGAATGAAGTGAGAGACTTGATGTTCTAGATACAGAAAAAGAACAAAAGTTTTCCATACTGCAGACTGTCAAGTGATTTGAGTAAATATTGAGGAAGAAATATGGCAGAAAGGAAACTTTTGCTTACATCTTGTTTCCACAGTCATTCTAGTCTCCTTAAAAGTTGCCTAAAAAAAGTTGCCTGTAAAGACATTTACAGTGCTTGATTTTCTGACTTGGACTATGGAGATGGAAAGATGAAGTCGTCAATTACTAGATACAGTTTTGGGTAATAGCTTTTATTGTTATTTCATGTCTTCCCCTTGCCTTCATTGGGCACTGCACGAACACTTACTATGTTACTTTTCTGCAATTAAAAAGGTCATACATCCTCAGATCACTAACACTTGATGTAAAATCATGATGCCATACCGAAGATCATATGGCCATGTCAGTCATAAAGATGGAAAGTGTCTGCTCTTACTGTTACCTTTTGCTAATATTTTTAATCATTTGGAGTCTGTGTTTTTATTCCACTGTGGTGTCACATCAATGCTGATGAAAATGTATAAACAGCAAGCTCAAGCTACATACAGGTATCTGTATGTCATGGGAAATGCTCTATACCTTTAAGGATTAGTCATTTTGAACAGGGAATGCGCAAAACAAGCAGAGGTATAGATGGCCAACCAAATGAGAATTATTGCTGTTCCCAATATAATTCAGAACAGGGTTTGAGCTAGTCCAACTTGTGAGTGGCTACTTACAGCTTTAGAAGCGTTCAGTGATGGCCGAGTTTTTGGAAGACCTATTTGCATGATCCCTGGCTGAGTGAAACACCAGTCATTCCTGAATTATTTCTGCAGTGTGAGCATTCACTGTGAAAATGAACTAAGATGATCAGGTTATTCCCCAGACACTGCCCAAGAGGTAGAAAACTTTTTATTCACACCTTCTACAATTTCAAACTGAGCACATGTCATTCTTTCTTGTTAAGTTTAAATTAAAGACAAAAAAGCATTTCATATTCTGTCAAAGTTATGACTGACTTCAGTAATTGCTCTATTGGTTTGTATTGCTTCATTTCATCTGTCTTTTTGATTGATTAAACTGTGACTAGTACAAAATAGAGTAAAATTTATAAAATGTCAAACAGTTTTTAAATAAGATCATTCTGGTGAATTCAAGATCATTAATTTTTTAATATTATTATTATTTTGGCCTTGTTGCCTGCAGGGCTGTTTCTCTCACGTTTTTCTCACTCCTTTCTCTCCCAGCTGCTGCCCAGCATTTTTTACTGATTGGTGCAGCTTTGGCAAGTGGTGGGTCCATTTTGCAGCTGTCTGGAATTGGCTGTCTGACATGAGGGCAGCCCTTGGTCTCCTGTCACGGAGGCCTACTCTATAAACCTCTGCTACCAAAACTTTTCCATGTATGCCCAATACACTCTTCTTCATGCAGCCCAGAAGACCAATGTCCTTCTTTGTTATACGAACATGGTGTGAGTTCATGTCCAGCTTATTGGTGACCAGGATGCCCAAATTCTTCTCTGCAAAGCTACTTTCTAGCCAGCCAGCCCTGGCATACTGGTGTATGAGATTATTCCTTCCCAGGTGCAGACTTCTGTGAGAACCTAGACACTGAGTTTGTCACAGACACTGCTTATATTCCATAGTGTAAGTCAGAGACAAGAAACTGAGCTTGTCTCAGGCACCATTTGCATTTGAACATGGGAGGTCTCGAGCATAAACGAAGCAAATAAGAAGGATGTTGAAGCAAATAATGTGGATGCTGGCTATCAATACTGTGTAGATAGGATTGTTCTGATTCCCTCATTGAAAGCTGATAAGCCTTCACAGGAATGTGAAAGGATGATGAGCTGACTCAGAGGATGGAATCAAAAAGCAGGGACAACAACAACCTAGAGGACCCTTGGGGGAACCCCAGATTTGGAACTGTGCATGTGCTCACTGAACTAAGCCCACCATTATAACAACACTTCTCTATGCTTTGTATGCAATTATGGATGACACCCCAGAAGAATATGAACATAAAAGTGCAGGGCTCAGCTCAGTGGGAGAGCTCCCACCACAGACAATACCTTGAGTGAAGAGGACCAAAGAGGCGAGACGTTGCTGGATCCTCAGGTGGTGATATTTTTCTCTCTTTCTCTCCCTTTCTCTCCTTGCCTCTCTTTTTCATTGAATATTGACTCAATCTAAGTAAAAATGTGTGGTACAGAACTTGATCCAGTTAAAGTAATCATTGTCAAGTTATTATATCTAACTACTTGCCTAGTATTTTATATTAATTAATCATAGAACTGGTTGGTTGTTGTTCTTTCACCTTAATTCAGTACAAGGGTATCACGAAATTGGTCGTTGGTCCAAGGGGGAGAGGTCATCTTAAATGACTTTTTGGGTCGTAACAACTTCATGCTTGTCTTTGTTGAACTTCTTGAGGTTAATACCTGCCCATTTCTCCAGCCTGTCTAGTTTCCCTTGTAATGGCAGCACAACCGTCTGGTGCATCAACCAGTCCCCCCAGCTTTGCATCATCTGGAAATCTTGCTGAGAGTATACATAGTCACATCACCCAAGTCATGTAGCAGACACCTACTATATCACCCACAATGGTCTGCTCACTTAATCCTGACCCTAGTTTGTCAGGTAGATCCTGTCTCTAATAAGCAGTCCTCAAACCTCAAACATGGTTTGAGGTTTCCATGGTCACATAAAAATAAATCCCTATTGTTGACACTAGCTGGATAACCCGTTGAACGTGCAGGATCCATCCACTTCTCAATAAGCTTCCTCCCTCACCAGAAAGACTGAGAATAATACCAAGGTTTCAATTAACAATACAAGAACTACTAAAATTAGGGAGGCAGAGATTTTAATCTGAGTTGCAAGCATTCATAGGTTTTTGACCTCCACACAGACACTCATGTACTACCTGCAATATTCTATAGTTTAGACTTTGTTTTATACAGAGTATTCCTAGGCTTCAGGTTTTCAATGTGTCACTTTACATTTTTAACAACATTAAAAAGGTACCTTTCCAGTGTCCATAATATCTTTAAAGATTTTAATAAATATAAAATAGTATCAAAAGTATCAAAATGCTAAAATAGAATCATAGAATAGTTAGGGTTGGAAAGGACCTCAAGATCATCTAGTTCCAACCCCCCTGCCATAGGCAGGGACATCTCACACTAAACCATCCCACACAAGGCTTCATCCAACCTGGACTTGAACACTGCCAGGGATGGAGCACTCACAACCCCCTGGGCAACCGATTTCAGTGCCTCACCACCCTAACAGGAAAGAATTTCCTCCTTATATCCAATCTAAAAAATCTGTCTCTGTGATCACTTTAAGATATTTGTCATCACAGAGAGTAAGGATCTGTGTTACTTAAAGAGAAAAATATCTAAGACTCAAATTATCTTTTTGAAAAAATGTGATTTGAAATGAGTTATTAAAAAAGAAACAAGCCAAAAGTAAACCATGTCAGAGAGAAAAACTTAGAGGCAAAATAAGGTCTAAGAAATGGAAAGGGTGACAAATCCTTGTTTGGGTTTTACTAGTATGGTGATCAACTGAGGTTTCCAAAGCCAGAGAAGCAAGCAAGCAAGACATTATTAGAGTAAAAAAAAAAATTAATACTATGAAAAAGAGTGTCTCTTTTATTCCTAGGAGTTGAAGGGAAACTGATGGTTTTAATATTTATCTCCATGACATTTCTTTACGAGTTATTTATTCTGAGATCCCTGCTATCCAGATTTTATTTTTGGATGCATACAGTTTGGACTTACTTATGTATATGTGCAAATTTATATTAAAAACCAGAAAATATACACTTTCTTTAAGCTGGACAAAAAAATATAGTTGTGAGGAATTCAGGCAGGCTTTTCTAAGTAGTAATTGTATTTATTTGATACTATTCTTCTGATATGCTTCAGTACTAGAGACAACAACTAATCCAAAATACCAGTGCAAAAAGTTCTGCCTTGGTGCTGTAGAGGCAACCCCACATTAGGGAAGTTAAATGTGCAGAGCAGAGAAGTCCAGTAATGACCTATGTTTAAGTAATCATTACTACACTTCCTACTGGTTTTTACTACTTTGAAGAATAGTCTTCTATAAGAACTTAGCTAAGATTATTTTGTGCTGGTCAATAACTTCCTTATGTGTAGACATGGAAATCAAAAGAGTTACAGATAAATGAACCTTCCATTTCAGTACTGAACTTATTTCGACAAGTGTGCTGCCAAGAGTGACTCAGGTAAACAGCTGTAGCATGTACCAGTAGCCCAGAAGCTTTAGGGCCTGATATTGAGACTTTCTAAGGCCCAGAAACTCCAGCTGAGTAACATGGAAGATAAATGTTCAACATCTTTGGAAAAAAGGCTTTTATTGTGGCTAGCAAGATAAATGCTGGTCTATTTCATATCAGACATTTGCAGTTTTCAGTGTCCAAGGGTATTCATACAAGAATACATACAAAAAAAAAAAAAAAGGAGAGGGGATGTAAAAGCAGAGACACTCTGTGATCTTACAAACTTTCTGATCACTATGCTTCTCAGTATACAATAATTATTTGTAGTAGTGTAGTGTCTAAAATCTCTCTAAGGGGTTATGAAAGAAGCAGTTCATCGTGTCAGGAGCTGTCATATTCAAAACAAAATACAGCCACCACTCCAGAGAATTTTTCATTACGAAGGTTAGATCAATAATCTTTAATCTACTTCTCTTACCTTAATAATTCTGTTGAAAACATACAAAGAGCAACTATGTACTTACAGTAACAGAATTAAACTGGCTAAGTTAAAGTATGCTGTGGCATGCCAATCATTTCTCCCAACAAAGAAATAACCCACTGCTGGAGTTTCACCTGTGATCCAGGAAATGAGGCACTGAATATAATACATCACAGAGGACAGAAGAGTCATCCAGAAAAGGATACCTAAGAAAACACAGATGAACCTCACCAAAGATCATCACCTTCACCTGTTCTGATGAACTTTCCTCCTTAACCCATTTTATCCTTGGATAACTTGTTTTACTCCCCACTGGACTTAAAAGAAATCCATCTCCAGCTGGTATTAAAAAAGAAATGTGAATTGCTCAGTTACTTGAAAGCCCTGAAATTGCAATGGTCACACTGGGTGTAAGGAGAATTAAAGCTATTCTTCCAGTGACTACTTCAGTAGGACAAATTTTCACATTAAGACTTAAAATTCATCAATCTACAAAATGCTAACACTATGAGTTACTTCTTTATATGATCTTTTTCAAACCACCTGAGATCTTCCCTAAATAGTACAAGAAAAATAGTCACTAAATAGTATATCCTCTTTCTCCAGACAAAACACTATCACATCTAGGATTATTTGATATTAATTATCTCTCCTAACTAGAGATAGTAGATAATTTATAGTAGATAATCTGTACATAATTGAGATAGTGGCATAGAACATGGTAATAGCATTTTATTTCCCCTGGATTTTTTACTTAGCTCTAGAATTTTTCTTGGGTGAGCTGCAAACATTTCAGATTCACAAGAATAGATAAATACTGTTATTTTTAAGAAGGCTATAAAAGCCATATGCATATTTCATCAAAAGTGACAGGACTTTTTTCATTGACCTTAATGGAAAACAGATTATGCAGAGGTGCAGGTTACACAGATTTGCAAGATGTACCATACCCTTTCCAAGCACATAAAATAACACTATTTTGGAGAAATTCTTCAAAAATAGAGGACATATGGCCTGAGAATGCTTTTGACTTTCCAGAGAGAAGCAGTGGCAAAGGCAGTTCATACATGGCCAATTACAATCATGACTTAAACTTGTGGTTACCCCTTGAAGCATGATTTTGCTTGCTCATTATTCTTGCAATAATCCACCCTCATTTCCATATATCTGAATATTTCAATGGTCTTTAAATATTCCGAATGACCAGAATTGGGCACTGGGAGGTTCACAGATTTAGGTGATGACTGAATACAGCTTTGACTTTTTGTTAACTGTAGACCACAAATTTTCACCTGCTTATTACTGATCATAATAACCTGCATTCGTTATATTGTTCCTTTGGAAGATCATTCTAGTGTTCATCTACTCATGATATGAAAATATTCTGCTTAGCCTTTCCTTTAGATTTTCCTGATCATCTCCAACATAAAGTTGTAGAATATATCTCAGTGAATAGTGCTGGCTGAACACTATTCATCTGTCTGGGTGAGTAATGCCAGCATGGTATCCATGGTTAGCACTGCTGCAAGTGTACTATAACCAATAATAAAAAGTAAAGCTTTGTCGGAGTGTGTGGGCTACTTCCAATACCAGTACTGCAGTCTTTTAGAGGGTTAACTGAAGCCAAAATAACCTAATTTAACACAATGAAACTGTGGGTGTGCTCATTTCCTAGTTCTGAGCGTCCTCACTTAGGCTATTTCACTGAACACAAGGCTACATTCAGGGCTGCTTGTGATCAGACCAGCTCTGGAGAGGTCAAACACTCGGCTGCAGTTTCAGCCTTTGAAATCGAAAGTGCAAGGGAAACCACAGGGAGTCAGGACTCTCCCGCAGAGAAGGTAGCAAAACCACCTTTGCTCTGTATGCACTATCTCTGGCATGCAGCAATAAGCAGGAGATAGGACACCCAAGTGATTCGGAGAAAACTCCAGGAACAAACTTGCCAACAAAGTTTTCAAGCTGACAAGCAGGTATTCTTTAATTCGGCGCCGGGAGACACTGGGGATAGCTCCTCCTAACGTGTGTCTCTCTGTTGCTCCACAGGCCGTCCTTATATAGTCCCTGGGCATACATACATTACGTCATTTTCCAGAAAGTTCCCCGCATGCATACAGAATTGTGGTGGTGGTCTCTGAGGGTCGTTTACTTCTTCCAACAATCTTCATCACTTCTGGCAGCCTTTGGAGCACGCGCAGTAGATGCTCATACCAGTTTAATTGGTTCGTTAGCACCGGAGACATAATAATCCTCCTATCCTCCTACTTATCAGTTAGTTTAACTGTAGCCCATCCTGGACACCTGCCATTCCCAGATACTCCTTATCCCTGTGTCCTGTTCTTCTAGCCTGTTTTTCTTAAAACTCTGTCAACTATAACAATTTATCTTGCACAAGAATGCTCAGTGTATTCTCTAGCTGCACTCTATTTTTTTTTTCTATGTACCATGCACTTTAGTAATTTTCCATTGCTACTGTTACAAAGCCATCAAACTTAGCATTACTTAAAACTGATTCTAAAGGTTTTTATATTCCATTTTGTGATTTTCTGTCCCCCTTGTTTCAAATCCCCCCTTTTTCTGTCCTTTTGCAAATTCTTTTGCAACATTTTATATATTACCATTACCATCAAGTCTTTTAAAATAATTTCCCGTTTCTACTTGGCGCTTAATTTCACTCCTTTTCCAGTCTTCATAATTTATCATAGCATTTACAACACCAGAGAGAACATTGTATCATACCACAAGTAATCAATATTAAAATAATTAACACCAATATACCTGCAACCAATTGCTTCAACCAGGAGAGATCAGGTAATCATGAAGTTAACCCTTTCCATATTTTTTTCAAAACCCCAGGAGGTGTCATCCATGGCCATTTCATGAAATATCTTAGTTTGTTTCCAAATTTCCTCCAGATCTGTTTCAATTCTGCCACTTTGGTCTATATAGGAGCAACAACTTTCACTGATTATGGAACAAACCCCTCCTTGTGATGTCAATAACATGTCTAGAGCCATTCGGTTTTGTAATACCACCTTAGATAGGCTAGTTATCTAGCCTAGTTTACTAACTAGCTAGTTAGTAAACTGGGACTGATATGGTCTTCCATACAAAATCTCAAATGGGCTAACCTCTTCTTTCGACCGAGGTTTAGTTCGAATTCTTAATAGAGACAGTGGTAACGCCTGGTACCAATATAAATTTGTTTCCTGACATATTTTACTAATCTGTTTAATCAGATGGTTCATCTTTTCTACTTGCCCACTGGCCTGAGGCCTGTATGGAACACGTAGTTGCCAATCAATTTAAAATTTTTTGCTAATTTGTTGTGACAATTTTGCACTGAAGTGTTAACCTCAGTCTGAAGAAATTGCTTCTGGTACTCCAAAATGAGGTATGATCTCGTTAAATAATATTTTAATCACTTGTCTTGCATTATTTATCCTACAAGGGAATGCTTCTGGCCAGCCTGAAAAAGTATCCTTTAACACCAACAAATATTGATAACCTCCTTTTCTTGATAATTCAGAAAAATCTGCCACTGCTGTCCCAGATAACTTCCTCTCACAATTGTCCTAATTTGATTTCTATTTTCACTTTTAGGATTATTCTTAAGACATAGCTGACATTGTTTTGTCACTAACTGAACTATAGTATATAGATTTCTTCCTACAATTTGTTTGTTTAAGTGTTTATACAAAGAGTTACTATCACAATGAGTTTTATTATGTTCCTCCTGAACTAACTTCCAGAGTTGGTTATAGGGGGTTACAATTCTCCCATCAGGTATCTGAACCCCACCCTCTTTATTTTCCTGTCCTTTTAGATCTTAAATCAATTTTCTATCCTCTTTTGAATATCTAGGTTTAGATTTCTCAATTGTTAGTTTGCCATCAGGGATTAAGGACATGATTTTAGATTGTTCAGCTGCTTGTTTGGCTTCAAAATCGGCCAAATTATTTCCAATTTCCTGATCAGAGTCACCTTGATGTCCTTTACAGTACATAATAGCTACTTCTTCAGGTAGCTGAACAGCTTCTAGTAATTGTAGAATTTCTGTAGCATGTTTAATCTGTTTCCCTTGTGTATTCAAAAGTCCTTGCTCTTTCCAGATAGCACCATGTGCATGGACTACACCAAATGCGTATTTAGAATCAGTCCAAATATTTATCCTTTTATCTTCAGGCAGTTCCAGGGCTCTCGTTAATGTTATTATTTCTGCCTTCTGGGCAGAGGTGTTTGCTGGTAAAGGTTTAGCTTCTATTACCTGTGAAGTGGTGGTAACGGCGTATCCTGCCTTTCGTTCACCTGCTTTCGTTCATTAAGCTACTACCTCAGTAAACCAAGAATCAGCGCCTTCCAGAGGTTTTTCTTTCAAGTCTGGTCGGCTCAAATACACAGTCTCTATGGTGGCCAAGCAATTATGTGTTAGTAGTTCTGTTAGTTGTTCCTGCAAAAAGGATGCTGGATTCACAACATTAGTGACCACAATTTCTATATCATCCTGTTCCACAAGTGTGGCCTGGTATTTTAAAAAACGTGAAGGAGATAACCAGTGGGCTCCTTTCTGCTCCAGGACTGCTGATACCGCATGGGACACTAGCACAGTAATCTTCTGTCCCAAGGTGAATTTGCAAGCCTCTTCAATATTTATGATGACTGCGGCCACAGCTCTTAGGCATCCGGGCCATCCTTTGCTAGCTTCATCCAGTTGTTTTGAAAAATACGCCACTGTCCTTCTGTATGGTCCTAGTTTCTGAGCAAGGACCCCCAAGGCTATTCCTTGTTTTTTATAGGAATATAGCCTAAAGGATTTAGTCACATCCGGAAGTCACAGAGTTGCAGCTCTCATTGGCTCTGTTTTTAAATTTTTAAAAGCCCCTCTGCTGTATCAGTCCGTTTTAAAGAGGGAGGGCTTCCTTTCAACAGTTCATATAGTGGTCTTACCAGAACACCATAATCATGGATCCAAAGTCTGCACCCATCCGGTCATTCCCAGGTATGCCTGGAGCTCCTTGGTGGTTGACGGTCATGGAGTCTGCCAAATGGCTTCTTTTCTAGCAGCTCCAAGTTCTGTCTGTCCTCCTGCTATTTCATATCCTAGGTAGGAAACTCAGGTTTGGATTAGTTGGGCCTTTCATTTGGATACCCAATAACCATTCAGTCCCAGAAAATTGAATAATTCCACTGTCCACTGGATACATTCTGCCTTTGTTTCTGTAGCAATTAATAGGTCATCCACATATTGTAACAGAGTCCCGTCTGCAAGCCAGCAAGGTAGAATCCCAGCATTTTTGTCTTTGTTACCCCAAATAGGAAAGTGTCAAAGGCAGCCATCATCACAAATCCTGTTTGCAAAATCAATGTGAGAGGATGACACCATAAAGACCCCAAGAGAAAGAGGTTTCAATCTGAGTCATGTATGAGCCAACAGCACATATTTGGAAATGGATAACTGCACCTGGAAAACACATTTGTTACATTTTTTCAGCTGCAAATCTTTAAAAAAATGGCATTGCTTCTGACCTCAAGTAAAAGCATCTTGATAGTGATGTTGACCTTAGAAGAACATAGAAGACCCAATTAGCAAGGTATAAGCCACCTGTTCTTACATGAACATTCTAAAGGAAAACTTCTGTGTGTCAGTTCATCATCGGAGGTGCCCCTTTTACCAAATGAGGGAAGTAAGCATTTTCAGGAAGTGATACATCTAATTTTAAGACAGATGTGTAAAATAGATGTACTGCCTTTTGGAGGTGATATATGTTCTCTCCATTGATCACTAAGGTGACCTAGGATGAACTAGATCATGTTTTGATGGCTGCTTTGTAGATAAGTTGAGAAGAAATGTTTCTTAAGTTAGGTTTTGCCATTTCTGTCTGAAATAAAATGTTCTGGTCCTCCCAGTCACACAGGAGCCATGAGAAATATTTTTTTTTAAGACTTATAGCCCTCTTTCCTGGCAACATTTTTAAATGTCCGTTTGCCCTTTAGGAATCAAATCACATAAATTACAGGAACTATAATGAAAATCCTTTAAAATAATTGAAAATAAAGGAACATAGCAACATCTTTCACCCAAAGACCATGATTTTCTCAGCAATACTAAAAAACCTCTCCCCATCTTTTATTTTGCACAAATATATGAACACTTTCAGAAAAGCAACTGTGACAGTCTCCTAAGATATTGCATTTGTTTCACTCATTCATTTCAGAAAACATAAAGGACATTTATCACCTGGGGAATTACAAACCAGTCAGTCTCACCTCTGTGCCTGGCAAAAACTTGGAGCAGGTTCTCCTGGAAGGCATGCTAAGGCACATGAAAAACAACAAGGTGCTTGGTGACAGCCAGCATGGCTTCACTTAAGGGGAAATCCTGCCTGACCAACTTGGTGGCCTTCTATGAAGGGGCTATGGAACTGATGGACAAGGGTAAAGCAGTTGATGTCATCTACCTGGACTTGTGCAAAGCGTTTGACACTGTCCCACACAACACCCTTGTCTCTAAATTGGAGAGACATCAATTTGATGTGAGCAAGCAGCTGTGTGGGGCTTAGTCGCTGTCTGGGGTTATGTGGGGCTTTATAGCCTTGTGTGGAATACAGTGGCTTTAACCACATTTTAGTTAATTTCTTGGTTCTACCATCTTGTTCCACACTGGGGTGAAGTGAAAAATAAGTTAAAACACAATTCTTGATATTTTTGTTGTTCTTAAAAATGACACTTTCAAATTGATCCTACTTCTTGTCTGAGACTGCTTCTTTTGAAATCCTAGTATCTGGTGCTAGAGCAAGTTACGGCAAAGGAAAGTGTCTGTTAGCAAGCCAGAGGAGTTTTAGACTGCCTTTTTCAAAAGTAGTTTCTAGTTGCTGAATCTCACAGGCATTTCCAAGTCAGGTGAACTAAAAAGCCACTTTCAGTAAACAAAATATAAACTTACCACAAACCGGAACCATGAAGACCTTTTCTGATAGCTTTATACTTGAGGTAGAGGTGCACCAAAACAAAATGAAACAAAACTAAACTAAATAAAACAAAACTAAACAAAACAAAACAAAAGCCATTACCTGCCATGCATTATATGAAGAACCTGAGGACTTTGTATCAGAGGCAGATTACCAGACCTTATTAATTTCCTCACTTTTGTCACTTTTGTCCATGTTTGATGTCTCCATGTCAGAATGATAGTGATGACAATGGGAAATATTCATAAATAATCCAAAATTTGCGGTGCAAATGTGGATGTAATTTTACATCCTCTCGTACTCATCATACATCCTCATACATCCTCGTCATAGCTATAGAGTAAAGCAAAAAAAAGCTATGAGCATTTGTAACAGCAGAAGAGCTGCTTCAGGTAAATATGCTGTCTTTCTTTAAAATGGTTCAAAAGCATGGATGAACCCTGTATTTCCTTAAATTTCTAAATGGATGAGATTTCCTGTCATATTACAGTTTATACAGGCCTTAAGGAAGAGAATTGGATCCTGTCCAGACCCAAGTCTGTATGGTAAATCTTCAACACTGTTTGGGAGACTTTAACTACTGAACATTTTTTTCTGATTAAAGTATTAGCTAATGTAGAAAACTAAAGAATGTAGGTAGTTGCCTTTTATTTCTTTATTTAGAAGGCTCATTTCAGTGTATTTAGTGCAGAAAGGAAGAGTACTTGTTATTCTGACAGGTGAAGTATCCTGAGAATAAAAAGAAAATGTTAAATGCTTCTTTTTCTCTAAGAGACTGCCTGTGGCATTCTCCTTACGAAGGTATTATTTTTCTTAAAGGAGAAAAAAGAAAGAAAAAAACAAAGAGAGGTCTGTGAGTTAGAAGAATTCTGTGCAGTTTTTGGTAGTTAATGGTTATATTCAGATGTATTCAAATGACTGTAAATTTTCTTGGATTGAAAAGTTATGCAAAATTGCCAAAGTGTGAAAAGAAAAATTATATTTAATGGATGTCTTCCTTAGTTCAGTATTCCCTACTACAACTGTTCTTTGCAGTGATACACTATCTGTTGTTACGCTTTTCCTATGAGAAACTTTGTGTTGGTGTTTTCAATCCAGTAGTCCAAATTTCAAAATACTTTTTTTAGTTTGAAGATTTACATTCTCCTAAGACTAGGCACTTTTTTTATGGAATTATGATATGCAGGAAAGTTCTTAGCATGACTGAGAAGAGGGAAGAAGAAAATTATAAAATAGGGGAGTCAATAGCAGGAAGGAAGGAAGGAAGGACCTTAGTCTTTAACTTTTTCTTTCACCATACATTCTATATTTTAGTAGACAGAAACTAAATAGAGGCACATGGTAAAAACAATGAAATAGGTTGGTTTTACTTTTTGAGAGTATCAAAATTGTATGAAACATTAATACTGAATATTAAATTTTAGAATTTAGACATAAATGTTGTGATTTGTAAAAGGTAAATTACTTTTCAGATTCAACATATCCTGAAGTAGACATTGTCCTGGGTTCAGCAGTAGCAGTCATTTTTCTCCTTCTTAGTAGCTAGTGCAGTGCTATGTTTTCATTTTTTGGCCTGGGAAGAGAGCTGATAACGCTGTTGTTTTTAGTTGCTGCTCAAATGTTTGGTCTGGCCAAGGACTTTCTGAGCCTCATGCTCTGCCAGGGAGGAAGGAAAGCTGGGAGGAAGCAGAGACAGGACACCTGACCCAAACTGACCAAAGAGGTGTTCCATACCACAGCATGTCATGCCCAGGATGTAACGGGGAGTTACCCAGAAGGGCTAGGGACTGCAGGGTTGGACTAGGTATCAGTCGGTACTCAGCTGGGGGGAGTGGGGCGAGTTATCAGTCGGCTGGTGCTGTGTTGTATTCTCTTCCCTTGTTATTTCCTTTACCATTATTATTATTGGTGGTAGAAGTAATGGTTTGTGTTATACCTTAGTTAGTAAACTGTTCTTATCTCAACCCATGGGAGTTGCATTCTTTTTGATTCTCCTCTCTGTCCCTCCAGAAGCAGGGGGAGGGCAAGAAGGGGGGGAGTGAGTGAACGAGGTTTGTGGTTGGGTTTAAACCACGACAGACATTTAAAGTGGGTCAGCTAAACAGAACCCAAAACATGACAAAGAATCATGGAGTCACAGTATGGTTGAGATTGGAAGTGTCCTCTAGAGGTCAGCTGGTCTCAACTCCTCACTCAAGCAGGACCACCTACACTCAGTTTCCAGGACCTTTCCCAGACTTTTTCTAATGTCTCTAAGGAGTGAGATTCCGCAACCTCCCTGAGAAACCTGTGACAATGCTCAGACACCCTCACAGTCAAAAAGTCTTTCCTGACATTCAGAGAGAACTCTTGTGTTTTAGTTTGTGCCCATTGCCTCTTGTCCTGTCACAGGACACCACTGAAAAGAGCCTGATTCTGTCCTTTTTGTACCATCCCTTTAGGTATTTACATACACTGATGAGATCCCTCTTGAGCCTTCTTTCCTACAGGGTAAACAGTTACAGCTCTCTCAGACATTCTTTTTGTGATGTGCTCCAGTCCCTTAACTATAAGCCTATTTTCTCTATTTTCCCTCTGCTTATTCTTTAAGGATTCTAAGGTTATTAACTTAGACATATACAATGGGGACATCTATTTTCTCAGACTCAAAAGCAGAAATTACTATACCTCTTAAGACAACATTGACTTGATTATATAGTGCAACTATTCATTTCTGGCATATGCTATTACAATGTTTAACAGAGAAAGCTTTACTGGACTATTTTGATATATACAATGTACAGCTGTTCTGGCAGTTTAAGTTTTGAAGTGTGCTACCTTATTTCCTGGCTCTAGAGGATCCATTTTCTCAGTGTTTCAAAAACGCTATCTTCTTGTAAGATTCCCTTCTGGTCACCACAAGGACTACTCAAACACTTCCTTCAAAAGCCAATTTGTTCTGCATCAGTGGATGATCTTGTCCCTTTGAAACTCACAGGATGAGCCGTAGACAAAATCCAGCCAAATAGCTTAATATGACCGCTGACCTTTCCAGAAGTTCAATCGTAATAACGTGGTAGTGAAGAGAGTGTGAATCCTGATATCACCGTTATAAAATCTTTGGACATTACAGTCTGTATGAAGCAGAAAGAAGCAACATGACAGTCTAATACAGAACCCTTTAATTTTAGCATTTTTTAAAAAAAACTTAACGGATTAATAATATAAACATATTATAAGAAAATACATTGCAATTGAAGACCTTCAGAGATACAGGGAAATTAGATAAATAGAAATTTGATATGACATTTTAAGAGTATAAAAAAATAAGAGTATTAAAGCTACTCACATTAAGGTCTAAGCATTAAAATTTCACCTTTTTATTTTTTGAAATTGTTTTTGCATTATGAAAACTCAGATGAGGTGGTGATATGCTTTAGCCTCATGCCTCATTACACAGCTAAAAAGTGCACAAATATGTGCTACTTGATGCTCTGTCTGGTCCTGCCCTGATTACTTAAATAAGGTTTATTGGGGGAAATGTAGCAATGAATCCTAAGCTGCTCTCTGAAGGAGTCCTTCAATGTGTGATATCACAGGAAGAGGATCTCGGGGTTTGGTTTTGGGTTTTTTTGGGTTTTTTTAATGTGTGATTTCTTTTAGCCCTGTTAAGAAAAAAATAGAAAAGTGATAAAACAGGAATGTTTAAAACAAGAAACAAACCAATGTATAGAAATACACAATGCCTTGAAGTTTCCAGCAGTGCTGCAAACATACTGTCATGTGAACAGTGCCATCTAATGGTTCTTTCGAGATTAGTTGGCACAAGTATTCGCAAAGCTGACTAGCATTCTCATGTTGTGGCAGAGCAGCTATCTCAACATTACTGGGAGCATTAACAACACATTTATTGGTAAAATCCTGCACTGCCGTAATTTAGAGAAATTACATTTTCGATATAATCTTATCGTTTCAGGTACTGTTCTTATTTTAGTCTGTGACATTTAAATTTTATTTCAACATGAACCAATCACACAGATATTTATTTGCTTTAAAAATAAACTGCAACCATTCCAATATTGAAACCAAAGAAATTAATTTTTTTTTAAGACAGCAATTAAAAATATATTTTTTTATTCAGAGTTCATGAAGTGAAAGGTGAGAATGGAAAATAGTGGACTCATTGACAACACAGGAAAACCAGGAGAAATCTTTGAATTTCAGTGGTTTATTCCGTTCTGAGCTAAATGTAAAAAATGAACCACAATAACTGAAGAACTCTTTCTTCTCTGCTCTGCTGGAGCTCTAGCTTTTTATTCTGTGTTCCTTTAAGCCCTAAATACCTATAGGTGTGTTTTTACTTCATGATTTGATTTCAAGTTGATTTTGGCTATGCAACAATATTTTTAGTGTAGTCATCTTCATGGAATTTAATACTGAAAAATAAACTTTATATACAGCAAGAATTTTACAGCAGGAATATGTCTCTGCTGCAATATCTGAAATAGCCTAGCATAAATAGAAAAAGAAGTTTCCTTTGGAGCTTTAAACTGTCCTATAGAATGCAGCATTCCTGTCACAGAATTCTGTAAAAATCTATAGGGATGAGAGCATACCTTTAAGCCATAGAGCATTTTTTTCTACAGGGGGGAAAAGAAAAAACAGAACTATAGTCACAAAGATAACCAAGGATGATCACTGTAATAAAACTATAGGCCATGTTTTATGAAGCTATAAACACAAGCTTCAGCCACAAAATAAGCTGTCTTTGGCTTACTCAACAAACAGATACATTTCCAGACCCTATAAAATATCTCTGAGCTTCTAATTAATAAAATTTCAAGCTATAACATGTGCAGTTCACGTAAGTCAGTGAATCTCTATAATGATGTGTACTTGATGCTGCTGATACCTATGTTGCAATAACTAGAGGAACTTTTAAAGCATTTAATGAACTGTAATTATGGTTGACCTTGCTCTTGAGGGCTTGAGCTGTGCACGCACGGTGCATGCATTGCAAGACAAAATTTCATCATAGCATTCCTATTAAAGGACCTCTGGAGCTCTACTCTCCTTACAATGGAAAATTGCTACCAATGTTAGAAGAATATGAAAAATGGTACACACACATATATGTATTTAAAAAAAATATCAGATGTAGTTCATATCTTCCATACCACAGAAATGAAGGATTGGGAGGTATTTCAAGACCAGAAAGTATACAGATAGACTCTCCTCTGAATTTATAGCACGAAAATTTGGTGAAATACATTCTGCAGCCTTACATTGTTGAACCATTCTCAATCAAAATATACTACTCATACTAAATATAAAGCTGTTTTTTCCTTCAAATTAAACTAGTGTCATACTCTTCTCTAGACTTACTTGTTAGATATAAGTAACAACTGATAATTTCTTGATAATTCCATTCCAATCTTGATTATTATATGATTCTGTGGTTCTAAAGTCTTAAAACAACTGAATTATCTCATCATACAGACCAACCCTCCCCCTAACCACCCACCAGTTCATGCTTTCCAAACCATTTAATATTTTTTTAATTCTCTCCTCTGAATTCTAAACTGTCTGCAGTTTAGAATAGACTGTCTAGAATAGACTGTCTACAGTTTAAACAGTCTAAACTGTCTATATCTTCTTTAATATAGGGTGCCAAAAAAGGAAAGAGTACTCTGTCTGAGGCCTCTCCCATTCTGGTTAGAGTGTGATCATGAGTGTCTCCCCGTAGTTCACCCACAGTGTTGCAGCTAATGCATCTCAGAGTGAGAACTGATGGTTTTGCAGCGCATGGTATGGATGACACAATTTTAATTTGTGTTCAAGCGTGATTTTGAAATTATTGTCTCCAGTACTGCTGCTAATATAGGGTTTTCTCAGGCTGGGGGGAGGCCCACAGGGCAGCAGGGCAGAGGCTGACCAGCCAGGGGCCCAGCTCTTTCTTCTCACAGTCTTCCCCAGCAGTCTGGTCAAAGGCTACAGACCACGCCGCATCAGATTTGGCCTTGTATGTAGGCTGCCAAACCCCTTTCTGAGGAGCAGGGAATACAGCTGGCCTCAACAGCAGTGTTGGTACAATCCGGGGCCCAGGACATGGTAGCTTGCAATCTCACCTAAAACTAACTCCCACTTTGACAAGAAGTGACCAAAACATCCCCTTTGCCTATGGTTTTGTGACCATGCTGTGAACTAGTTTCACAGTAATTTCATCATGGTAATGAAATTTTGGTTCATCATCCCTACTCATTTCTTTGTAGAGAAGAAACAAGATGTCAAGCCTTCTTAGGCTGAGATAGAACTTTTCTTATTTGCCCTCTATTGAATAAGCAGCTTGTGGTCACAAATAAAGAGGTTACCCTGTTTTGCAGTAGAGTAGTTTTGACTAGCTTATCAGTGTTCAGCTGCTCAGAGGTTGATGGCTTAGCAGGTTGCTCTAGCATCTTGTAGGGAATTGAAATTTGACCAGCAGTTCTGTGACAAAAACACAGTCATATGGATCTCAAGCTAAAATGTTTTCCTGAAGGAAGTGTTGCTAGGATTTGGGAGTGATTCAGCGGAGTGAGTCGTTTTGCTGTCAGGCATCAGCATTTCATGAGTCAAGCAAATAAATTGTAATGACGTATTTTGCAAACCCAGGCACTGGGCAATGACTGCATAGCTGATGATTTCAGCATTGTCAATTATAGAAACAATACAAAGCTTGAATTCAAAATTACTAACATTTTATATTAATAGTAATGTCATTGAAGGTGAGTCAGTTAGATAACCAATAAGTCACTAATTCAGATACCTAAGAAGTGAAATCTATTGTTTGGATGCCCAGATTCTTTACTTAAAACCCCATGACTCCCCCATGCTTTTCCAATCATCTCCACTGTTCTTTCTGACATTCCCTGTGACCTCTTCAAAATTCACTCCTAATTTTAAAATTTGCACATCATTTTTTCCTTCCACCTATATGAGTCCTATACCAAGAGCTTGTTTCTTTATCCTGTCCTAATTCTCATAGTGTTCATCTCCGTATGGAAGCACTTCTTGCCCTTCCCTGTATCACTTATACAAACAAAGATTATTATATGAAGTCATATGCCCTGGAATACATGCACTTGCAATAAATATTTAATCTGTATTGTTCTCCGAAATAGTAAAATAAGACGTATAAATAAATGTCTCACACAAATTTTAGAGGGTCTTTTTCCCGTAGTAGAATGCTGTAATGTCTTGAATCTCTTAATTAATGCTGCCATCTAGTGACCATTGAAGAAATTAAACCCCACTTTATTCAAACATACTTTCAGCTCCCTGACCTAGTTAAGACCTATTTCGCTTTTTCATAGACTCATTTACTTCAGAGCAGAAATTCAGTGAAGTGTGTAAGGAGTTAGCTCGAAAACTGCCATTTAACATTGTATTCTGACTTCATGTGATGAATTTAGGTTTTGTGCCAAATAGTGCAGTTACTGGAACTGGTTTTTTTCTCCCATAAAGGAGTATATATAGACAAAATTAAAATAAAAGAAATTAATACTTTTCTAGTTAACAGTTATATGAATATATTTATCCTAACACCTTGTATATTCTTAGTTTTCTTGAATATCTGTCTTTCCCACCATCAGTTTATACAAGAAAGGTTTTTTTTCTTCCGTAAAAAAAAAATCTACAGACAAATAAATACCATTCCAGGTGATCAAGACCAGATCTATATCAAAAGCTATAAAATTGTTGCAAACACATATTTTGACTTTAGAATAGGTCTAAGGAGTGAATGTTCCAGTTTCTTCATGGTAAGAAACGTCTTAACAATTCATGATATGAATTTCATATTCTTTTTCTCCCAGGATATCTTCTTTCATGTCTACACTCCAAGATAGAATACTGAACAAATATCTCTCAGGAGTCATTCAAAGACATTTTTTTTTTGCCATTGATTTAATAGGCATTAGCTTTAAGAGGACGGGGTCCTAAAACTTGAAATGCCTTACTCCAACAGAATCCCTGTTAGACTGTGTTTACCACTAGCTAAGAGGGTCTGGCATAGATTAAGAGCATTTCCCTGCCAGTCAGTGCTGCATTGCTTAAAAATGTTTAATGTCAGTGCATGGGTTGGCAGGTAGATATCTTGGCGGACTGAAGAGGGACGGAGGTGCTGAACCTCTTCTTGGGCATAAACTGGATGAGAGATCAAAAACAAATTACATCTTTAAATGAATACAAAAAGCCTGAGCAGAATCGACTCACTATTTTCCTAAAGAGGTTATATTTTGTTCATTCCAAAATTTTCTCATTACTAAGAGCATTATTGGTCTTCCTCCTACATTTCCATGATGACTTCCCTAGAAATTCAATCTCTATTCCAATTGCTGTGTTAGTAAACAACATAGATATTGCCAGTGCAGCTGCTTGTCATCAAAAAGTCATCTTCCTTAATTCATACAGTTCTGGAATGGAAAGTGGATCTATTTTCTAAATGCCTTGTTTCCATACACTTTGGTAATGTAAATTACACAATTTTATAGAATTATGCTATGGGTTAACTTAGTTATAAGCCTGACTACATTAGAGACTTCTAGACCTAGTCATAATACTGTGAATCATTATCCCTGTGCTAAAGAGCTCCTAGAAAATAACAAGGCTAAAATAGTTCAATGCATTTAATAACTAGGCTTTCATTCAGATATGTTGTTTTATTCTTTCCTTCCTGACAACCACCAAAATAAAACCAGCATTAGGATTAGTTCATAGAAAAGGGAATGGGGAAGTGGCTGTTTCTATATTTAATTTGACCATTTCCAGTGATGACAGTCATCTGCCAAATGATGAAAATTGTGACAGGCTTAGACAGTGGACCGGGTGAAATGGATGAAAAAAAATATCAGCTACATGAAATCTAGTAAAAACTTTGATGTGATGCCCCATTAAAAAGTTCTTCATTTAACTGAGGACACTAAAATGAGTAGATGAATTGGGAAATTAGCTTGGCTCAGTAAATAGATTCAAAAATTAATTCAGGAAGCAGATAAAGTAGAGGGGGCAACAGGTTATGTAGAAAGGTGAGTTTCACCAGCCAGATTGAAAATGGGTGAAAAATGAATTCTTCTGGATTGTTCTTGAAGTTTATTTTATTTAACCTTTTGATTATAGGAGCTTCACACTAAAAGCTGGAAGCTGCAGGTAGAATCTGAACATGATGTAAAGGCTAGAGATATTAGATACCGGTATCAGTATCGAAGGTTGGACTAGTGAAATTGGAAGAAATATAGACATAAGAAATGTTAGATCATACATTTAGAGACCCATAAAAGAAAACTGATATTGTGAATTGAAAATTTAGCAGCCTAAAATGACAGAGGAATAAAAATAATTGTTTTCCTGGATCCTATGAATTGCCAGGGTAGCATAACCAAAAAAAATACAAACTTCTACAGCTTAGAAACTCTTAGTTTTGCCATCCTATTGAGAATTTGAGATAGTGTACATAATTCTGATGAACCCACTGAAGTAATATAAACAAAATTTCAAATAGATATAGAGGAGATCACATAAGCTTAAGAGTCATAGAATCATAGAATCATAGAATATAGTTCCAATCCCCCTACCATGGGCAGGGACACCTCACACTAAACCATGTCACTCAAGACTCCGTCCAAACTGGCCTTGAGCACTGCCGTAGATGGAGTATTCACTACTTCCTTGGGCACTGTTCCAGTGCTCCACCACCCACACAGTAAAGAATTTCTTCCTTATATCTAGCCAAAACTTCCCCTGTTTAAGTTTGAACCCATTCCCTCTTGTCCTGTCAACTACAGTCCCTAATGAAGAGTCCCTCCCCAGCATCCTTATAGGCCCCCTTCAGATACTGGAAGGCTGCTGAGGTCTCCATGCAGCCTTTTCCTCTCCAAACTGAACAACCCCAACTTTCTCAGCCTATCTTCATACGGGAGGCGCTCCAGCCCCCTGATCATCCTCGTGGCCCTCCTCTGGACGTTGTTCCAACTGTTCCATGTACTTTTTATGCTGAGGACACACAATCCTCCAAGTGGGGTCTCACAAGAGCAGAGTAGAGCAGCAGGATCACCTTCGACCTGCTGGTCATGCTCCTTTGATGTAGCCCAGGATACGGTTGGCTTTCTGGGCTGTAAAGACAAGGAAAGAAGCCCTAAAGACCAGGCTTATCTATTTTAGTGAAAGAAAAGACTGAGAAAGGATATAATTCCTTATCCCCTTTACTTCTCCTACTGGGGAAAAAAGTGAACAATGAGAACTGAAGTATAATTCCTTGTGATTAAAGCCAGATATACACTGTCTTCTGTGTTATCTTCTACTGAAGAGAGAATTCAGGGGGAGAAGAGGAAGTAAAAAGCTAGTGATTTTGTCCAGACAGAATGATCCCAGAGCAATAATTTCACCCAGCATCACTTTAATTGTACCTTTTCTATAAAGCTAGTTTTTTGCACTGTACTACTAGGATCTGGGGGCTTTCACTCTTCAGCTGTGCCTATCAAGAGCTGAATCACAATGTCAATGTCTAATTATGTCAACTAATGTCACACATTCAGATTACAGATCTCTCAGCTAGTCACCTAAGGCTCCCTTTACCATCAACAGAAAAAAGTGGGACTTAGAGGCACAATTTGTCTGCCTTATCTTAAATTTGTGCTGCAGACAAATGGCGTCCCAGAAGTGCATACTGAAAGATTAGCTGAGAAGTGGACTAGTAAAATATAGCAGGTGAAATGAACCTCACTCAGTTTCTAACATGGACATGCTAAAACAGAGGCTGTGTGGGTTACTGCAGTTCCCAGGTACCAGCAGAAAATTAAAGCCATTCTGTGACAGAGATGAAGAAAGGACTCAGAACAGCTGCGGTTTGAGCCATTTATTTAGTACATATTGTAGTAAGAACTGCAATTCTCACAGAATAAAAAGAATAGCTCCAGAATGAATGCAAGGGCTGAAATTATTTAGGGAGTCCTTTTATTGTCATAAGCTGTCATCACAAGAATACAACTGAAGTCAGTTTGTATGAACCAGCAAATCCAAAGCAATGAATGTAGCTATGCATGCACTTTGAGACTGTATTATTCCTTTTATAATTTTTGTTTACAGCTTGGCATTCCAAAGTGTCATATAAAATCAATGGCCTTCACCATCCACTCTACAGGGTTCTGAAATGCCACGGAACACTATGATGAGCAAAAATGAATACTGCCCAATTAACTTCGTTTACAGATTCATTCTGTCCTTGCAAGACCATTATATACGACTATGCTTTTGATATTTTCTTTTTTTTTTTTTTACACACAGACTGCAAAGGGATTACCATTTTTCTGTGTTTGTAGCTGTGACCACAAATCAGTTTAACCTCCTTTTTTAGCTGTACAGAAGCAATGATGCTAATGACTGTGGGTTGACAGATGAACAAATAAATTAAAACTTTCCTCTTCTATTAATAGCTGTTTAATCAACTCTAAAAATTAACAAATTACACTTAAAAATATAGTCAGTTACTATTCTAAGAACTATCCACAAGTAGTAGTTGTTCCTTTGTACAGTGTACATAGAAAGTAAGTCTGGAACTCTCATTTTGCCTCATTCCTGAAAAAAAAAAAAACCAAAAACCACACAATTATCACTGTGAAATCAGCACATCCAACTACATACATGTGTATATAAAAATGATTCTGTTTCAAGAATTTTGGGGGTTTGTAAAGCCAAATTTTCTGACACTTTATTTCCCATTTAGCATAGAACATGAATTTACCACGAACAATTTATTTTGCTGACTTAATTCCAATGAACCTCAGAAAAAAAAGTCATAGTTTTATGAACAGTGACTACCCAATGACCCTATGATACATCAAACTGAATAAAACCCCATAACCTATTAAATAAGGCAGCTATTTTTAAAAATGGTACTCCTTGAATTTCAAATATCTTATTGGCTTTTATTGAATGAAGTGCATTGAGATATGCTACTTTATGCGGTTATAAATTATGGCATGCATCTGAGTAGTATATGACATCTGAAACTGGTAAAAAATATCTTCAGCATCAAATTTTTAAAATTTTGGAAAAAATGGGTTTCTGATATACTGACAATAGACCTAAGGGTTCAGCCATTAAAATGAAAAATGTCAGTGTGTGATACATATACTGCATTGCTGTAGAGCAGTATACCTTCATATACAAAATGACCCAAGTGTTTCATTCCTCTGTGATCAATAACAAGGTGCTTGTTTATGTTGTCTGAGGAGCTGATCTAATATATGAAAGTCATAAATTAAAATAGTTTTAATAAATTAAAACTTCTCTTGTCTAGTTAACAATGACGTCCTTTATTGAAAAAATAACAATATCATTGCATTTCATGAGGTGAATGCTGTGACGTTTTTAAATTAACATTTGTGGGAGAGCAGAATGGATCATACAAGGCTAGTAATGCCCTTTTTAAATTTCCTGAGATCACCAGCTCCTTAGCTTCAAAGAACTTAAAGACAGACTGTGCTTCTAATAAAACCCAAATGGATTTAAATGCACATTTTGACTGATCTCATGTTGATCTATGATTCTGGATGACTGGTTTTGGTAGGGGTTTTAAGATTTTTTTTTCAAGAGAAATAATATTATGACTGTGGGGACTTTCTTCACTACAAAGTATTTGCTGATTAATGGAAAGAAATTTAGGGGAAAAAAATCCTGTTATAAATAAATTATTAAAGAGTAAATTATTCAAGAGTCTGCTCAACATAGCAAATAAAATAATATTGCAAATAAAATAATATTACAAATAAAAGAATATTACATTTAGATGTCCTGAACTGACTGTACTAAAGTTCTTGATATTATCTTAAATCAAGGAAGTCTTCCCATATATACTTTTGGTTTGTTTTGGTGTTATGCTAATTAATAAAACTAATTGTTTAAAATTTAATGTATTATCTAACTTCCGCCATTACTCTTTTGCTTTTGTGTGAATGTCCCATTTTAATGGTAGGTCAATGTTAAAAAAAAAAAAATCCAAAAAACATACAAGATTAAGAGGGAAGAAAACAAAATAAACCATGGACCAAGACAGTTGCATTCATATTTCATATGAGATCGGAGCTTAATACTGAGTTCCTCATTGATCTCCTCTCTTTCCCAGGTTATCCTGTCTAGAAACTATGTAGCTAGGAGCAAATACAAGTTATGTGGCTGATCAACGCATATAGACCATAAGTTTAAATGATTATAAGCAACTTTGATGGAACTTTTTGATACTTGGTTTAGAAAAGAGGAAAGACTTCCTCTTCTCAGCTTCTTTTCAGCTCTTATTTTATAACTTGGAACGATTGGAAATTATGTTTAACACAATCAGCTGCAGCCGTCTGATTCAAGCATTAATTTATTGTACTAGCCTTTCACACCTCGAAATGTGATTTTAAATTCCTCTGAGATAAAATGTGAAAATAAAGCACTAGATTGATCCAATTACAGTGTAAAAGTATCTTTTCAGTGTAACAGGGAGTTTAGTTAAGTCAAGACTCAGGAATAAAGAGAATTCAGATAGCAGTGTTGGCACAAAATGCCAGATTACAGTAGACATGGCCATATTCATAAGAACTTGGCAGTTTGTCTCATGCTTTAGCTGTTTCCTCCTATAAGAATGTATTTTCAAAAGATTATGAAATAGTAAAAGAAGCAGTAAATTGTTCCCCAAAACGTGTTTTCAAATTTGTATTACACTTAGTACCTGTATAGAGTTTGGTAACATAAAATATTTAATCCATAGAAGCTAGGACCAGCTTTTCAGCAGCTCTCAATAGTTTAACTTCCCTAGTCTGCAGTTAAAAATGACAGCTTAAAAAGAAAATGTGTTTCTTCTAATTCTCCCAGAACTTTAAACCAACTAATGGGACTTTGCTTTTGGTATAGAGAACAAGCATGAAACACCAACTTCAAAGGGAAATGTTTCAGAAAGTCATGAGAACACTGGAGTATCACAGACTCTGTTCTATGACTTTCAAAACAGTGGGGACGAGTAATAGGTGCTGCTATTACGGAGTGCAGCTGAAGCAAAGTGACAAAATCAAACTGTGCATCCATTTTGATCTCTGTACAGTCCTGATACAGAGTTAATAAGCATGTGGACCAAATTCTATTATTGTGATATTTGAGTTTCAGAAGAAACTCCCATTATACGTATCTGCAATATAATTAACACTTTGGGTCACACTGGCACCGTCAGCTCTGATTTTAAGAAAAATATTTTGTCCATTATCTTGTGTGTGATGCATTATGTTCACTTCCATAAGAATGGATTTTTATATTGACAGATCTCTGAACATCAAAAATCACACTTCTCTCTATTGCTTTAGTGGTACTCTACTGAGGGTATAACTTTGCTTTCTAGAAAAAAATAAACTATGTTTTGTTAAAAAACTGAAAGTTTGAAAAACTCTGATAAGTCAGAAAACATCATCAAGAACATGGAATAGATGTTCAGCTATCTAGCAAAACTAATACCTCTATTATTATCAAAACCTCACCCTGAGATCAAGCAGCCAAGACACTGGGCACGTAGTGCCTGAATTATAGCTCTTATTGACAAAGATGATTTAAGATATGCTGAATATCTGTGCCTTCATGCACAACTCTACAGTTCTAGAAAATATGATCTCTTACTGGCATTTGTAAATACTACAAAAAAAAAAAAGTATTTACAAATGCTTTTAAAATAATATAGAGTCCTGATCTGAAAAATATTTTTTTCAGCAGTGATAATCCTTAATCTATTCCTAAATTTAATGACAGGAAGACGAACCCAACTAAACTCACTTCAAATAAGAAAATTTACTGATGGAATGGATTGCCCTCTTGTGTGATTCAGTGTGGTTTTCCTCTTCTTCGCTAGGTGGCAGACTCAAGTGGCTTTGATTTGTAAGGCTCATCCTTTCACGGATCAGAAGGGAGTTTCATTGTTACATAAAATATTGTTCAAACACCCAAATGAAAATGATTTTTTAAAACATTTACTTAAGCTGAACCGATTCGTGAATACTCAGCCTCAGGTTACTGGGAATTATTTAACAGAGTAACTTCCCAAGACATCTTATTATATCTGGTGGATTTTTTGGCATGTGTCTGCTTCACAAATCCTGTTCAAAAGACACACTCTGTACTATGCCTTATACAAAATACTCAGTCTTATCCTGAAAATAACTAAATGTACTTCCAGCATTTTTTCAAGGACTTTCAATCTCTTTGTGAGAAAGATTGGCTTTAAATGACACTGAAGGAATAAAAATATCAGCGGCTATTCTCTTAGCGAAAAAAAACAAAACAAACAAACAAACAAAAAAACCACACACACACAAAAATAAAAGGAAAACTTTATTTTTTTTTTCTTATTACTATATCAATTATAAAATATTACTAAGGATTTAAAAGTCTTGAAAAGAAAACATTCTGGATTCAAAACAAAGCCTTTCAATAACTGAAGGAGGCCTACAAGGATGCTGGAGAGCGACTCTTCATCAGGGGCTGCAGCAATAGGACAAGGGGCAATGGGTTCAAACTTAAACGGGAAGTTTAGGTTAGCTATAAGGAAGTTTTTTACTGTGAGGGTGGTGAGGCACTGGAATGGTTTGCCCAAGGAAGTGGTAAATGCTCCATCCGTGGCAGTGTTCAAGGCCAGGCTGGACAGAGCCTTGGGTGACGTGGCTTAGTATGAGATGTCCCTGCCCATGGCAGGTGGGCTGGAACTAGATGGTCCTAAGGTCCTTTCCAACACAAACCATTCTATGATTCTATTATTCTAAAGACTAATAGATTAGTGCCTTGCAAAGACTGTGGGTCTGAAAAGATGTGTTAATTTAGTGCTCCTATGCTCCCACTCCAAGCCTGAAACCATTATCTGATAAACAGGTTTTAAACTGAGGATACTGTGAGTTGCAAATGTGCCCAAACTCCCATTATTGCTAATGGAAGCTACCTACACACTCCCCGGATTTTTTATTTTTTTTTTCCCTTGAAAAGTACATTTAACACTGTGGTAGCTAATAACAAACACAATTTAAACAGAGAAGCACTAGTAATATGTAAAAGGGATCTTGGTTTGTCCTCTCCTTGTGATTCCGTGTTTCCACTACCTTCTCTCGTTTTTTTCCATGATGTGAAATATTTCAATTTACACTGAACTTACAAATGATAAAAAAAAAACAACAAAATTACCATGAGAAATAGTTCTTGGCTAGGGAAAGTGCCAAGATTTATGTCCATGGCTTGGCTGCTTCCTGCTGCCTGTTTTAAAATTGTGTAGCTCACCTGGCAGCAGAAATGTACAACATTATCAATGAGATGGGAGCCTGGCACTGTTTGTTTAAGTGGGAAAGAATCGTCTGACCAGTTACGGCAACAGCTAGAGGTGAGGAAGAAATTTTTCACAGTGAGGGTAGTAAAATATTGGAACAGGTTGCCCAGAGAGTTGGTGGATGCATGACCCCTGGACACATTCAAGGCTAGACTGATTCTGAGCAATGTGATCTAGTTGAATATATCCCTGCTCATTGCAGGGGTGTTGGACTAGATGACCTCTGAAGGTCCCTTCCAACACAAACTATTTATGATTCTATAATAATGTGACCAAAGGAGCTCTATCCACGTGGGGAATCTCCTCCTAGCAATACAGGGCATCGCCCAAAAATATTTATACACCTTGTGCAAGACTTTCTTTCAGCAAAGCTCAGTGACTAGAAGTGGATGAAAACCCTGCATCCTTAACAGGAAAAGATGGCAAAGATTTGCTTGATTTTTTTATTTTATCCCAGGGAGAACAGGTTTATGAGATCTTTCTGATCTTTCTATTTTCTGAGGGCACGTAGGATGCAGCAATCCTCTTCCCAAAGCCATGACTAATATCTCTTGCATGTCTCAGCAGAGATGGTAGTCTTCTGTTGTGTGGCATTTTCCCATGTAAATCTTTACAAGCCCATCACACAGGTTGGGCTGGCAGGCTTATTTCTCCCAAAGAACAATTCATATCTTTTCAAAGAAGCATGATGTAGGATCTGTGTAAGAGTGGAAAAGAAAGAGGCACAGAGATAAAAAGTTGTTTATTTAAAGGAAATGTGTATTCTTTTACTGCATTCAAGAATGTGCTTTGATTCAAAGCGCATGATTGAGCATGCATTGTTAAGTATAAATTGTTTTCAAGTTATATTCCTGAAAAGTACTCCTTTACATTTTAACCGAAATGTAAGTGGATAATCTCTAAATATGCAAAGCTATTTACAAAGATAACTTCTCAGATGAGCTGTTATTGCTGCTGGAAATGAACCAATATTAATTACTTTGCCAGGTTGTTCCCAGCAGAACAAAACAGAACAAAACAAAACAACACAACAAAACAAAGGCAAACCGAAAATCTTATTTCAGGTATCTCTTCAGTACAACTGCTGATTTGCACAGGAAGATTACAGAGTCTCCTTTTTTCAAAGAGAATAAACAATAGGAAGCCATCTCTTTATTCAAAAACCCAAGTCTGGTTTTTGCAGTCAGTTCTGGGCCTTAAAGAAGCTTTTCTGTTTCTCTCTTGGAATCCTCCTGGAGTGACACTCACACTGCTTCCCTCACAGTTGAGTTGTTTTCAGACCTATATAAATATGTCCTGGCTTCATATTTGCTTACACATGGATATGGATGTGTGAGCACACAGAATCACAGAACAGTTACGGTTGGAAAGGACCTGAAGATCATCTAGTTCCAACTCCCCTGCCATGGACAGGGATGCCACACACTAAACCACGTCACCCAAGACGCCATCCAACCTGGCCTTGAACACTGCCAGGGACGGAGCACTTACAACTTCCTTGGGCAACCTGTTTCAGTGCCTCACCACCCTTACAGTAAAGAATTTCTTCCTTATATCCAATCTAAACTTCCCCTGTTTAAGTTTTAACCTGTTACCCCTTGTCCGATTGATACAGTCCCTAATGAAGAGTCCCTTTCCAACATCTTTGTAGGCCCCCTTCAGATAGTGGAAGGCTGCTATGAGGTCTCCATGCAGCCTTCTCTTTTACAAGCTAAACAGCCCCAACTTTCTTAGCCTATCTTCATACGGGAGGTGCTCCAGTCCCCTGATCATCCTCGTGGCCCTCCTCTGGATTTGTTCCAGAAGTTCCATGTCCTTTTTATGTTGAGGACACCAGAACTGCACACAATACTCCAGGTGAGGTCTCACAACAGCAGAGTAGAGGGGCAGGATCACCTCCTTGGACTTGCTGGTCACACTCCTTTTGATGCAGCCCAGGATACGGTTGGCTTTCTGGGCTGCGAGCACACACTGAAGCCAGCTCATGTTAAGTTTCTCATCAACCAACACCCCCAACTTCTTCTCCGCAGGACTGCTCTGAATCTCTTCTCTGCCCAGCCTGTAGCTGTGCCTGGGATTGCCCCAGCCCAGGTGTAGGACCTTGCACTTGTCATGGTTGAACTTCATAAGGTTGGCATCAGCCCACCTCACAAACGTGTTAAGGTCCCTCTGGATGGCATCCCTTCCCTCCAGCATATCAACCAGACCGCACAGCTTGGTGTCATCGACAAACTTGCTGAGGGCGCACTCAATCCCACTGTCCAAGTCACTGATAAAGATGTTGAACAAGACCGGTCCCAACACCGATCCCTGAGGTATGCCACTTATAACTGGTCTCCAACTGGACACTGAGCCATTGACCACAACTCTTTGCATGCAGCCATCCAGCCAGTTCTTTATCCACCGAGTGGTCCATCTATCAAATTTATGTCTCTCCAGTTCAGAGACAAGGATTTCATGCAGGACAGTGTTAAACACTTCGCACATGTCCAGGTAGATGACGTCAGTTTCTTTGTCCCTATCCATCAGTTCTTTAGCCCCATCATAGAATGCCACCAGATTGGTCAGAAAGGATTTCCGCTTAGTAAAGCCATGTTGGCAGTCACCAAGCACCTTGTTGTTTTTCATGTGCCTGAGCATGCCTTCCAGGAGAACCTGCTCCAAGTTTTTGCCAGGCACAGAGGTGAGACTGACTGGTCTGTAGTTCCCCCCGTCTTGAAAATGGGGTTATATTTCCCTTTTTCCAGTTGTCAGGAACTTCACCTGACTGACATGACTGTTCATGCATTGCTTTGTTCATTTTATTTTAAATACTGCAGTTATCATCTTGATTTATGTAAAAGAAAGTATCTTCAGCTACTTGGACCAGCTTCTGTTCAGAACTTCTGACGCTGACCTATGTCTAGACACAAGTGTCCTGACATTTCATGTATCAATAGAAAAGCCAAAATACTGCACCTTCAAATAGCTTGAATGAAACAGATTAAGAAGATATTCTCTGCATGAGACTGGCAGCAACATCTTTTAACATCACTTTTTCCATCTTTCTTTCTCTCCGCGATATCTATCTGAAGCCATTTATTTAAAAGCTCTTATTTATTTTGCAACACTTATGAGGTATATATGTATGAAAATTAGCCAGCATACAGCAAAACAGCAATCTCATTTTTGTATAATTACTGCATTGAAAGGCAAGGTGACAAGGAGGTATTTTCCAGGAAATATCCATTTTACTTTCTTTTGTATTCTTTATTACTTTTGTGAAATAATAGTGAAAAGAAGAAAGGTCACAAGCACATTGCTCTATTTTTTTGGCTCTCGATGTCTTTGTCTTTCATTTAGAATTAGTTGTCTGCTATGGGGATGTGCATGTGTGCCTGGAATGGACACTCACCTATCCTATCTTTTCCCCACATTGTTTTCATACTCTGCTGTGATGGTTTTATCTTTATCCTACCTCTTGAAGTGCCTGTACCTGCACAGAAGGCACTGGTCTCTGACTCTGAGCACATCTGCTGATTTGGGGACATTTGTCTTAGCTGAGCTATGCTGGAGCTGTCTTCATGATGCTGTGCAAACTTGTATGCCTCCTAAGTCATCCTTCTAAGGAAGGATGTCTCTGCGTGGAATAGTCTTCTGAGGTGCAGATTGAGGTGGATTGAGAGATGGACCTACAAGGGGAAAGGGGTAATTTACTGTTATTGTAACAACAAACAAACAAAGACTAGCAATTAGAGCCTCAAATCTTGCATACTTGACTTTAACATAGGCTCATTTGCTTTTTAGGGTTTATTTAATTTTTATATTTTTTTACTGTCATATCAGTATTCAAGCTTAGTTACAGAATTAAACTATTTCCTTGTTAATGTTCTGGCTCTAGTCTTCTATGTTGATATTGTTTTTGATTCAACATCAAAGGATCTGATAATATTTAAATTTTCAGATGGTCTTCTAGATCCTTTAGCTCAAATATAAGCCATCTTCCAAAAAGATTTCCCTTTCAAATACTAAAATGTCTGTAGTGGGAAAAAAAAAAAAAAAAAAGTTCAAAGTTAGTTTTGAGCAATTCTCTTAAGAATAGTTAGGTTAAAAACTAGAGAGCAGGATACTTATTTACCTTTTTTTGTATTCACCTTCACATGCTCAGCTCTCCTCTTCAGCATGTCCATAAAAGCCAGGCACTTTCATGACCCCATTTCACACTTTAATATCTCTTGTTCTGTTGCTCTACAGCTGAGAAGTGTGGAAAATGGATTAGAAGACATGGACAAGAACTGCTCTGTGTCTCGAAGCAACAGTCTGTCAGAGAAGGAAAAAAGAAGCAGATAATTAGCAAGTAATGAAGAAAGAGATGGTAATCAGCAAGTTGGTTTTATCCCTTTGAGTCCTGCTTTGATGCATGTAGCTTGCATGTGATGCTGTATTGATTTTCCATTCTCAGCAAGAAAACCACAATGCAACACACTTTCTTAAGTGAAAGTGCCATATTCCTGTGACACTCTGGGCCTCAGAAATTCTGGAAAGGTAAGTTCTCTATCTTGTTAGTGATGAAACCAGCCAAAATTCTTTTGTCATATCAAGTAACAAGATCATTTTCTTACTGGAAAACAAATCCATAGCAATCAGCCCTTAAAAAAAGTTGTCTGGCAAGGACTGAACTAAACAACTTTATTTCTACGGTGAGCATTGATGTTTTATACTAGCTATCCTACCATTCTGTTAGGAAAATCTGGGAGAAGATTCTTCAAACAAGTGTTGTCATTCATTCTAAAGAACTTAAAATGGTTAGTTGTCTTTCCTGTTCTTTGAAAATACCATTACTTGGCTTTAAGTGCCTTTTCTATTCTTCCTCCTCCTAATGATAACTTAAGTCGATCCAGTAACTATGAGATATCTGGGCATGGTTCCCAGATCTGTGCCTGTGCTATGTAGAATTACTTAGTGGTGCTAGGAAGAAGACTAACTAGGCCTCAATCTATTTAGACACCGGTGTACCAAGGACTACGCCTATATATACATGCGTGTGTTTTCCCATGCTGTGGTCAGCAGTTAAACCACAACAGCCTCGGGGCTGGAGCCAATGTGCCAGCTCACACTGAGATCATGTAGATCAAACATGCTCTTAGAAGTTGGACATAATTGTTATTGTGAGAGTTTCCTAATAAAATATTAACAAAGTTAATAGATTATTATGAGTCAATGAAACCTTTCACATTAAGCTATCAACCTGCTTCTCAAATGCACTTTTCCTGATGGAGTTCCCCTGAAGCATACATGTCTTTGTTCCTATCTAAAATTTCTCATTACACTATTTAATTTTCAGTACTGCCTTTGGTTTATTTTTACTTCTTATTGTTACTTAGAATATATTTTTCCTCTCTTTCACAGCCTGGCATTGTTGTTGGAGGAGAAGGAAGTTCACAGAAAATTGGACAAAGCAAATCAGATTAAAAAATGTAAATACTTATTTAACAGAATGTCTAGCAGTCAATCTATGATAAGCATAGTATTCAAATCATTAAAGATTGTTACATCATTGCAGGTAATTTTATCATGTGACTGTATAATCATTTGATCCAACTCTCAATGATGAAAATTTAAATTCTTCCCTTAACTTATCTGAGAATTGGAATTGGCCCAAGGATAAAATTGCGATTAAGACTATCCTGATGTTTCTCTTGCACTGTCTATTGTTTCCTGTATCCTTACATACATCATTACTTGTACACACAGCAAAAAAAAAAAAATATTTTTTCAGTTTGTAAAATGGGAGAATGAATGTCTTCTCATCTCATGTGGTAATGGGAATTTAGGACCATTTCTGTATTTTATATTTTGAGAGTCATGGGTTCTCATAAAGTAAATAAAATTACTGTGAGTAGCCCATGTCAATGAGGTCCTTAAACTGCTATCATCAGGTCTCTACTAATGTCATATGTAGTTGTATATACATAAAATGTGTCCCTCTATAAATAACATGATGTACACAGGCAATACAAAGTAGTTTAGCACCATATGCTGGCTTCTCAGTGGTTTTACAATGCATGATTGTAATTTTTTTATATATAAATTCAGTTTCTTTTTGTGAACTAACAACAGTAGGTTGTAGTAATTTTTATATACTGTTGAAAACCAAACATTAATCAGGTTACTGTAACCGGTGGATGCTACATTCATCAAGAATGCCCATTATCCAAGCTGCATTAGTTAATACCAATAGATAGACTAAATATGCTGTTGCTTCCATTCCTATTAGCTCTATATAAAGGATGCATGAGTTACTCATTATTCAAAGGAATGAGCAATGCTGACCAAGCTTGTGCAGTCCTGCTTCATTTTAGGCACAGTTAATAAAACACACAGTTCTTGAAAGTTGCTAGCTAGTTAAGTGGGGAGAGTCTAACTTCACTCTTACTGAAACAAGTACAAGTAACTGTTCTTTTGATTTGCTGTGAATGCACCAGTCTATGTTGAATTCAGGACTTGCAACAATAGGGAAAAAAAAAAAAAACTAATTTCTAAATTTCACTTGTTAAATTTACTTTTTATTATTTTTCCTTGGGAAAATTACCTTGAAATTATTTCTTTTTAACGTATTTTTTAAATTATAGATATATCATATACTCCCACCTTCAAGACTCTGAAATATGAATTACTTTTGCTTTGTCTATAGAACATTTATATGTAAATGACTAGCCTGCAGCTAATATAATGTATTAATTTACTCTACAGCAGTCAAAGGTCCACCTACATATACTAGCAATGGTTTAGAGCACTACAGTAGTAAATTAAAATCTTCATAAGACAGGAAAAGAAAAGAAAAGAACAATTCTTTAATATCCACACAGCTTCTTTGAGAATGTCTCTGGAAAAATCCCTTTTGTGTGTCCAGGCCATTGTCCGTGCCTCAGTTCCTTCAACATTAAAATTCAAGCAATAGCTGCTGTGCTACACTCAACTGCAAGTTAAAGAGCCCAGTTCCTCATTTTCATCTCTACTACTGGATTAAAATTTTCTTCAATGCCTAAATATCTGTCCAGAGCTTGTAAAATATTTCCCTCTGAGTTAATGAGATGTGACTTGCATGCAATATAGCTGAACAGAAACCCCCTGCCCTCCTGGAGACAACAGCCAGCAGCAGACAGATCCAGCAGCAGCAGTGGTCTTCCGGTTGTGATTGACATGCCTCTCACCACATCCTTTAAAGTTTCCAGGTTATAAAATTACTTGGGGTTTGAGAGTTCAGTTATGAAATTAAAGCAACAGTCTCCTTTTGTGCTTACTTAATTTAGTTGGAAATGTTAACCAGCTAATTAAGACTAAGACTGTTAACATCTTTAGGCTCAATAGGGTCAAATAGTTTATGTATACATAAATATATATACAAGTATAGATATCTAAAGTTCAAAAGCCATCTAAAGATCATTGTGGTACCACAGGAAAGGACATGCTCAATAGGACCAGACAAGTGTGCTTAGCTCTAGTTCATTAAGGGCAATAGAGAACAACCAATTATCCAATTATCGTTTTTTCAACTAGTTTTTATTACAATAACTAGGGAAAGAGTTGAAGGTCTCTAAGGAGAGAAAAAAGAGTATATCGAGATCTTACTGGAAAGTAAACATGTTGGAAATTAAGAATAACTATGGTTAAAAGAAAGTTTAATTCTTTAATGTATAGGAACTTTTCACCTGTGAAAAACTATGGCAAAAAATGCCAAATTGGAAAGGAGCTGATTTGTTCCATTACAATCAATAAACATAACAGCTAAAGGTTTCCACAGAGCCATTAACTCATCAAATGCACAAGCTATTAATCGAATTAACAGTATCTCAGTCGACAGTTGCAAACACTTCAGATCCACAATACTGGTAAACTATTATTGCTACAGGAACCTTAATTTGCATTTTCCATTTATTTTTGTTTTAGGTGTACAATGTATATAGCATCCAATAACATATGAAATGAATGAAAAGTTATTCCACCTTAAACATAAACAGATAGCCATAATGGGAGTCCAGAGTCAGCAATGAATGCAAGCTCCTGAGTTTAATTATTGCTGATTTTCACAAAAATTTTGTTCAGGAATATTTTTGAGGATTTTTCATATTTCTACAGGATTTCAGATAAATTACAGGTAATGCACAATAGTTCCACCAATATACGGCAGAGCCAAATGTTCACACTAGGTAGGTGTTTTCACTGTAAGATACTCAAAGGAACCTTGCTGTGCAGGTGTATAGGTTACAGAGCCAGAGACTGATGCTCCCAGGAATTTCTATTGGGTTTTTTGAAAGACGTTGTGTGTTGTAGTGCACAGGATGCCTGCACATACACTGGAAGTTCAGTGCTTCCAAGGGAGGATTTACCTGTCATGAAAAGAAGCCCTGCATACATGGTACCACACATGGAACTAATGCTGTCTGTATTCTAGAATTATTGCATGAGATTTCATAAAGCGTTCAGTACTATCTCCATGTGGGAATTCTCAGAGAAAGCATTCTAGCCTTAGCCTGTGCCAAGCATTGTTGCACACATGCGAACCAAAATCTATCAAATTATGCCAGTGTAGGGACAAACCCCAGCATCTCTTCATGCTTCCTGTTTCATTAATTAGGGCACATTCCTAACATCTTCTAAAATCCAAGCATAACTTAAGAGGTAAACGCTAATCACACAGTTTGCTATAGTACAGTATCTTGCCACATGGACAGACTGAGCCCAAAGCAAAACAAGAGAAAAAAAATAAAAATCAGGTGTTTCTAGTCCATATTCCCAGCACTTTTAACTTTGGCCTGAGGATAGGCAAAGCTAGCTTTGGTGTCTCTGGCTTCATCAGTGATGCCTTTTGATTCAGTCAACTGGTTTCATAAGAAAAAGCTTATTTGTTCAGTTAAATTAGAGATAGCACAACTGTGAAACTCTCGTTCTATTGTGACATTTCATTTTCCAGCTAAAACCAAGAAATCTACAACTTGTGAAAGAGAAATTAAAATATTTTCCAGATCTTTGGTATTTTTGCTTTCTTTATTCTCACTGAAATTCACAGCCCAGTAAGAATTCAGTTCTAACTGCCTGCTACTTCTAATCATTTCACAAGTTTCCTTAAGCTGGGATATCATAAACAGGAAATGCCTTGCCACTCTTAACTAAATGTGTTATCGTATCTGGAGCCAATGATGTTAGCAGATAATACATCAGAGCAGATGGCAGTTGGTGTTCAATGCAAACCACAGGTCAATGTGGTATACTGTTAGTAGCCATAATAAATCATTAAGAGGAACTACCTAAGACACTTCCAGGATGTGTGTTAGCCATACATGGAATTTTTATATCACAATCCATAAATATCTCGTTAATTGCATGCAAAGTGACAAAATCATGTGCAGTAATCTATAGCTGTTTGGGTTTTAACTAGAAATTACTGAAGGAACATAAAAGAAAAGCCCTTCTGTTTTTGTAATTTTAACCTTTCAGGCTGAAGTGCTTGACTTAGTCAATTCAGTTTAACTATTAGAATGAGTTCTTGACCTATGAAATGTACAGCCCATGTCTTAATTTCTGCATGAAAACTAATTAAATTAAAATTGACAAGCAAATTGCCAGTAATTCATATAAAATCTTGTGTATAAATTCTTCCAAAGCTGCCATCCCATTTCTGTTGGAATTAAAAGGGTCTTTTAATACCAGGAAAAGGCTAATATTGTAAGACACGAAGTTATTATAAATTAAAGTTTTGCTTAAGCAATAGCAAACACTCAGTAGATTCCTAGTTTCTAAACAGCTCAACTTTATCCTTAATGCAGTGCAAAACAGCCACTTTTCTAAGTTAAAGGGCTTTCCAGATATATAGCCTTGTGCTGTGTATTTAGCATCTGGTCTGTATGATCCCACATGTGTACTGTAATCCAGTCTGGGTGGACTGCCTTTGCTCTGTGAGGGAAATCCTGAATCTGTCTGGCCAACAATGCTGTAACCACTTTGATAGAACTTGACATGAGCTAAATAATGGCTGAATATTTTTTGTAACTATTTTTCATGGATAGACAAGTTTCATCACTTAGTTAAAAACCTTTTGGCACACTCATTAAATAGTAGTTGATATTACAGACATTTGTACTTCAGTTATATTCTGAGATGTAGCCCCTGCTCACAGGGCAAGTAATCTACTCCCAACCACCCCGGTGGCCATCCTCTGGGTTTGCTCCTGCCTGACAATGCCTTTCTTGCTGTGGCTGAGGAACTGTATCCAGTAGCCCACATGTGGCCTGAAAAATTGGAAGCAAAGGGGAATATTCAGTCTCCTGGCTACAGTCACTCCAATATGGTGTTAGCCTTCACTGCTGCCACTTCTGTTTAGACACTTATAATCTCCAGGACTCTGTGATTTTCCCTGAGTCCAAAGGAAAGAATGTCCTTCTGTCAAAGGACCATCCTCTATTTCACCAGATATCCTTCTTTTTCTTCTTCTGGCAGATTGGTGCAACAGTTACCTTCTCCACTCCCCAGGCACCTTCCCCAGCCTCCACAACTTTTCTATTACCATTGAGTAAAAACATCCCAGATGTTACAAGAGCAACAAAACTCCCATAAAAGCATGTGTCTGGCTGACAGATGGGTGGCTCCATCTCCTGAAGGAGGGAATCTATGACCTCTATCACCCACCACTTCCTTCTGGAGCTCATGCTTGCAGAGTACTTTGAAAATCCTAGTCACGATGTTAAAATTTCTGATTTTTTTTTCTTTTTTAAAGCCTTGAGCTATGGGTTATAGCTGTTACTTTTTAAACTGAATTACAAAATGTACACTGACCATGAGAAAATGTGTTAGATCAAAACTAAGAGCCCTTTGCAAATTCAAATCTGTGTGTGCAAGCTTCTTCTACCACTTGAGAAAAATAGTTAGCAGCTACTTCACAGAAATTACTATTATAATTTTGGTTGAAAAGTTTTAACTAATTCTCACTTCAATGATTTCACAGTAAAAAAAAAAACAACAACAACAAAATCTCATTTCCCTGCTGTTTGCCTATGTGCTGTGACTAACTAATGTTTCTCCATGTGTTTCATTTTCAAGTCATATTGAGTCCATAATGACTAACTATTCAGACTTCTCTCCTATCAGATTGTTACCTACAGCTTTTACTAAAATACCTGTCAGGCTCATAACTTCAATGTACCACAAATTTTTATTTTATATTCTCCATATCTGGTGTTGAATGGCTTGACTTCAATGGTCTGTAGAATCAGCTTGAATTATCTTTTGCAGCACATTATATCAGATACAAACACTTTACCTGCACAGGTTGTTCTAATAAGATCTATGAGACTATCCATATTATTAAAGGAATATACCCACAGATCTTGATAAAAAATGAAAGACATCTATTTGATTGCATTCATTGTACTAACTCACGTTCTACAAATGCATAATCTAATATAAATGGTGCCTATTAATTACTTAGGTTTATTTAATTTTTTCCCTCTTTTTCCCTAAGATTTTTTACAGTGATCCATGATTATAAAATCTCTTAACAGATGCATTTCTGGTTTCCCCACTCAATTAATATATATTCAGTCACACTACCTGAACCTCTGTAAACTTCGAGGATTATTCTTTATTTAAATTGTATGGTTTTCAAAATGTTAATTTTCTTCACTACGCATACATAGGGCCTCACAAATGACTGCTTAAATTTTTTTTTTTCTTCTGCAAAAAAAAAAATATTTCTGAAAATGAATTCATCCCACAGATAAAGACAGGATGCATTTTGCCTTCATTTTTTTTTTATTTCTTGCTCTCTCAAAAAAAAATATAGCATGATACAAACAAATATAAACTGGAAGTAAGAGAATTTTCCTAAGAGAAATTATTTTTCTTGTCACCATGAGGAAGCAATTACACTGGGAAACAGAATAAGAAAAAGAAGGGAAAACAAAAAACCACAAAGAAACAAAAATTTCAGAAAATTTAAGATATAACATATTATATTTCTTCTTGGTGACAGTGTCTTAAAAAAATTTAAAAACCATATATAACCAAATAAGTAGAAAGACTAAGAATTATTCTGAAAAAGGAAACTCTGATAGTTGCAATTTTCCTACTTCTTAGCTTTGTCGAGACACCTAGAGTCAGATCATATTGAATACTTTGTAATCAATACATAGTGAGTTCAATTATTTTTCAAAATTAAGATTCTTTCAACGACTGCTGAAATTTCCAGCGGTAGCTATAGTTCTCTAGTTCACAGTACAATACATAATTAGAGTTTATATGGTCTTATTATTTTTCTTCATTTCTCATTCAGTTTAATGCTTGACCTTCCGATAGAGAATATAGTTCTAAGACTATTCCATTTATACAGATATCACCTCCAGAAAGGAAAGATATTACCTTCAGAAAGGAAATGTGTATTGGATTAAATATTACCTAAAAGACTGTATGACCTGTTAAAGAGTTTATCAGCTAAATAGGCAAATTTGACCAGCTAAGAAATGGACTTACAATTTTAAGAGTTTCCCATTCATTTTCATAATGGTCACAGCTACTGCTAATTATTTGTCACCTCCACAAATTTATCCAGATATTTATATGAACTCTGAACTGACTATGCACACCATAAACAGTGTGCTTCTTAAGCACTTTCCTGGAAATCATTATTATTCTTTTTCATCTCATCATTCTGAAATGATACATTTGGCCAAGATTTGCCTTTAGCTTAATTTTCTTCAGATCTTAAGTACAAATTTGAAAAGGATAATAATGTAAAAACTTCAGCTCTTCCAGAACTGTATGGAATAAGGCTGAGCCTTGCTTTCGGTGATTTTAGTCTTTTGCAACTCTCAGAGACAAAAGACTAGCACAATGACTACAGATAGTAACTGATCAAAGTCCCAAACACATTATGTTCTCACAGACATAAATATGGTCTGTATTCCTACTTGCTCTAAGGAAAATAAGCACAATAGGACCACTCAAGCAGAGTTTCTTAGTGCTCTCTCATCGCATTAACCCTAACAGCATATTCCTTTATTTTACAGGACTACTTTTCCTCCTCATTATTGTAACTTTCAAACTGAAATATGGAGCCTTGGGGCTTAGGGTTTATTTTTAATATACAATTTACCCACACTCTAAATTCTGTTGACTTATGTCGATGGGCTTTTGGATCACATCATTTGCTCCCAGTTCCAACTACATTTGGTATCATACACAGTACACTGTTTTCCTAAAATACCCCTGTCCAATCAGTAAAAGTGAGATATAACGCCAGAAAAAAAGTACATTTTTAACTGAAGAGGTTTTGTTCCTTAGTCCATGAGATAGGCTTAAATAAATAAATAGAAAGAAGAACTTGTGCTGAAGAGCCTTTTCAATTTGCTTCAGTTTAACTAAAGTGGCAGATGGCAGCTATCTCTGTTCTTCTCCCAGTCCTGCTCTCTGTATGGCTTCTCTCTGCTGTTCAAAGGAACACCACACTCTATACAAATTATTTCAGAAAAAGGAATATTAAGGTGCTAGCTGAAAGAAGTGCTTTCATGAAAAGCAGGAAGCTTCTTTGAGTAGAAAGAAAACAAGCTCATTTTTGACAGAACAGGACAGGGCAAGGGGCAGAACAAGACCGGAACAAAATGCACCGGAATTCTAGTACCACCTTAAAGCACATATTAGTATTTCTGACTATGCCTAAACTAAAATAATGCAAAACAAAAAACTGATGCAAACATTTCTGAGTCTTTTACCACATTAAGTCAATTGCTCACCTCACAAGATCTTTTGAAAAAAATAAAATCCAGCTTCTTCATTTCTCAGTATAAATTGTATATTAATTGTTTGTGAATGTTTACTTGATAATAAAAATCAGTTCCATGTGCTCCTTCAGTTCTCTTTAATTAGCATCATAAAGCCAAATTTATGGCATTTCTTTCAAAGCAAGCATAAAATTCTGATATGAGTATGTAGTGGTTTAAAATACTAATTCCTCAGAATTTCTTTAACTAAAAGCAGATACTTCTGTAACTCTAATTTATTTCAAGTATTACAGAGCTTTTTGCATAGTTACATAATTTTTCAATATACTACATTATTTTTTCTACCTATTTTTTCCCACTACAAAACAATTAAAGACTGTATTTCCTATTGTTGCTTCGCTTACTAGCACTTTGTTTCTGGCATATTTAATGTTTTGAACATCATCCAGGTTCCACTTTGCTGGGTGCTGTACATGTGCAATAAAAAGACATCCCAAACTACCATGTTTGCACTAAACGCAGGAAAAAGCCAAGAGGAGGATGGGAAATTATTATTTTTAAGTTACAAAATAATATGGATAATTGCAAATTGCACAATATGACTTTGTCTTGGTTTGAATTTTTTGAATTTTGAAACAATAATGCTTTAAAGGGGACTTCTTCCTTCTGTGTTCACTTTCAGTTTTCCATTCGAAAGCTGGAAAACAAGTTTAATAAAAATTAGAGAGCAAAACTAAAGCACTTACTTATTCTTTCCTTTTTTGCTTACTGAAAAATAAAAAGTTGCAACTCAAAGAAAACTGAAAGACAGAAGAAGCATGAGAAACGGAAGGTAAAAGTGGGGTTTGAAAGGAATGTTTTTCATTTCCAGAAGTTAGAAAAGGGAAAAATAAGGAAAGAACATTTAAAAACTTCAGTTTGTCTCTACTTACTTTTTCCCATATATGTAGTGTCTGATCTAAGACAAAGAAAAATAACCACAAAACAGAAGGAATCAATAGGAAGACGAAGAAGCCCTGAAATTTAAAAAAAAAAAAAAAAAGGAAGTTATTATTTTAAAATTAAGCACATTTCTCTGCTTCAAATATATTTTTATTTTACCATTTAAAGCAAAAAACAATTTAAGATAAAAGTGCTGACTGTAATAGCTTAATGTGGTTTACCTTTCTTATTAAATTTATACAGCTACACTCATCCAAAACCATTTGTCTTTGTGGCTGATCAGGACACACATACCTGAAGGGACAAACAGAACTGCTTTACTCACAATTTTATTTTTTTTTAGGTTCATAAGTTGTTTAAGGCAAACAAAGATATCTTACCAGCATTTGAAACCACAGCTTTATCCATAAAGAAAATTCATCATTTTTTTAACCCAAGCAATTAGCCAAACCTAAGATTTTATAAGTTGGAGGGTTTTTTCTATTAGGTAAACATAATATTTTTTGTAATAAAATATTCTTTATTTCTAAATTATGTATATAATACCTTTTTTCTCTAAATATCAAGAAATTAAAACAACCACTGCTGCTTGGAATCTCAAATGTAATTTTTGCTAGACGTCTAGTCTCTCATAGCTAAGCAGTGGGGTCACAAGGTAAGTAAGGGCTGATGCATCTGTCTTTGGGTCTTCCTTGATGTCTGCCGTATGTTGGTACTTTTTTTTGTTTGTCATACATATAGCTGGAGCAAATATTGGCACAGTTCCCCATTTGAATTTCTGTCTCAAGAAAAACCCTTCCAGCAACAGAATTTACTTCCACCTCTGGCAGCTGGTCTGTGTTTTGAATGCTGGCTCCTATTTTTTCAGTTACCTATTCGACAAATCAAAGCATTTACTGTTCACATTTATCTGGAATATATGGCAAAAGTTATGTCCGTAAGCTTCAGAAACATTTCTATTGACCGTGGGGGCAAACATTCAGTTTCCCATATTTCAGTGTATGGTTTTGCAGCATGGCCTGAACTGAACATCTTTCTCTAAGAAGAAACTTCTGCTTTTCACTTTCATTGACACTATCTCACACTCCTACAGCTTATTTAGAACAAATTCTGGTGTTAATCTGATCACTAGATAAAATGATTCACCTCATAAAAATGGCAAAAAAACACCAAGTTTGCACAAAAGAAGAAATAACAGAGGCTGCAAGACATGGGTTGTCCAGGTTAAAGAATGAAATCTGCTGCAATCACACAAAATGCTAAAGCCAACACAAGAGTAAATAATGCAGCTGACAGCAAGGACAAATAGAAAAAGGAACTAAACAAAAGATGAACAAAATGAGCTGTTAAAAAGGAAAACATTTGGGGTTTTTTTTCCATGTCTGTTTTTGTTGTTTTGGTTGTTGTTTTGTTTTTTGTTTTTCTTCCTGCTACTGATAGCCAGTAACTTGGCACAAATGAAGAGAAATCAATACAAATTAAACTGAGCAGGCATTGTCAACTCATATTTAGCTTTGAAGAGGGGCTTAAGAAGGGCCTGTATGTTCTTTTTCCAACTATACAGGCTATCCTAAGAAAAAATATTATACCTATGTACGAGCCATGCCTTTTCTCAGTACAAGTGACTGGTTTGGTGACTAAGACAGCACTCCTAAGTCTATGCCAGTGTATGGACATGACATCAAAACAGTTAAATTTTGTTGATGCTGTCACAATTTCAGCTGAAGAAGTTAATAAAGACAGTGGCAGCTATGTCCTCCTTATCAGAGACAAAGCCTAAAAGTCAGATTTTTTGGGATTAGGGACTGGGACCGTTTGTGGAGGCTAACTGGTACTGCTTAGGACTCCTATTAAACTATGCATGTTGCATTGCCAGTGTGTTAAGAGAACTCCAGGCCGATTGCTGGTCATTAAAGGCTCTGTAAACCAGCTTCAATCCTACCTGAAGTACAGGAGAGGACATCTGGGGGTGACTGAGAAAAAACAGGTGTAAAAATGTTCAAGGTGGAACTGAGGTATGGGGTACCCAGAGGGGAAAACTACGACTGAAAAAGGTGTGTCCAACAATAGCCAAAGTCTTGGTCACCTGACAAGACCTGACAGTTGAGCTCTCCACGGGGAAATTGTTGATGTTTTTCTATGGGAGCATGTATGAGCACCTAGGTCTTGGTGTCAGGTAAATGAAACTGAGGGCTCTGCTCTCATTGACAGGGAAATAAGCTTCACTGTAAGGGAGAAGTCAGTCTCAAGTCACCCCTAAAACTAACTATTTTAATCATTTATTCAAGTTATTATGTTGCCAAATATGTTTGAGATATATTCTGTTCAGTAAAGTTAATGAAGCAGAGAGCGACAGTGATGAATCCCATTGCTCTCCCACTGTGGCATAAGGCAAAAAAAGTTCCAAGTTCCTCACTATGGGAATTCCAAAGGTCATACTTTGAAATTCATGTTTCAGAAATATTTCATAAATGGGTTCTGAAAGCATCACAGAGACAAAAAGGTGAACAGAAGGAAGCCTCAAGGTTATTGATTTGTGACAAGAAACAAAAAAGTTTTCTATGACCCAGAGCGAGTGAAAGAAACAAAATGTTGCCAGATTTTGCCAAACACTCATTTTTGTGAAGGTTGATTTGATTAAAAAAATCAGTTCCATGTGGTTCTGTAGGTCTCTTCAATCAGCATCATAAAGTCAAATTTATGGTATTGCTTTCAAAGCAAGAGTAAAATTCTGATATGAGTACGTAGTGGCTCAAAATACTGACTTTTACCAGATTTTGCCAAAATGTTGCTACATGGGTTTTCCACATGTTCAAAAAACTGCTTCATTTGGTTGGGTCAATTCCATCCATGCTATTTCAAAACTGCAGAACTCATCAGTATGGTCTCAGAACTGCATTATTAGCTCTTAGTTGAGCTGGGGCCAGAGTTAATAGAAATTGAACTCCTCAAGCTTACAAGATAGAATTTTGGGTGGCAGTTATATCATCTTTCTGCTTGCCAAAGCAGTATTGTTTGCTATTATATGACTACTGCATATTTGCCAAACCTACTTTTAAAAATACCAAGTATTTGAGCTTTCACTGCTTCCCTTGAGAGACTGTTCCATAGTCTAATACATTTAGCTGTCAAGAAGAAAAAGACTAATTCTGAGTACTTTCATTTTCAGGCTGAATCTTTTGTACATTCTTCCTACATTCGTACTCAAACCTACGTTTGCTATTTTTTATCCTGAAAATTTGTTTCAGAGTTTTGCTGTACTCACATTGCAAGTCTTAAATAATACATGAGTAACCCACATCAGGGACCAACTGGAAGTACTAAAGCTGGAACTGTTGACTGTTTCTAAATATTGTATAATCCTGAGAGAATGAGAGGAAACACATTTTCTTTCAAAGGCCTCTGCAGACGGAGACTTCTTGGTATATGTCAGATTACATCTCTGACATCCCTCTGGGTGAGCCTCAGCACTGTTTAACTTCCTCCCAAAGCAGTATGTAGTTTGATCTAGATGTTTACTTTTTTTTTCAAACTGTGTGCAGTTTTTTGCATAAATTTCATTATAGTGCTTTTTGGTGTATTATATTTAATATATATTGAGAATTCCTTGGAAATTAAGTCCAGTCTACTTGAATGAATTGCTATTTGATATTTTATTTCTCTCAAAATAAAAATAATAACCAAAATTGTATACATATAGTCAACATGTTCATCCATAAATCATCCTTTCAGTCACCCTTTAGACAGATGAAATACACAGAAAAAAAATATTGGTTTTGATCTCTTTTAAATAATTTTGTTCATTCACTCTGTGCTTAGCTATTTTACTGTTTACAACTTGGCATTACTATTACTGCCTACTCATAATTTGCTATTATGTCTTAAGACAACACTGTTTTAATAGAATTGGCTTTTTTCAGTACACATTTTAAAAGTAAACAAATTATTCTGTCATATGATCCTTTCAGCAAGTCACAAAAAGGTCTTCATAAAGGGGCTGATTTGTGCCATCTAATTTCTATTTTGCCTTAACAGCTCACAATTATGAAAATCTGAAAATATCATAAAAATAGAAGGCCACATGAAATGTAGTACTGAATAAGTGCTGTGTCACTGCCAGCTTTCTGAAACCTTATTAGCATTGATAGCAGCTAATATCTACAAATGGATTGCATTCCAGTTGATCAGACCCCAAGTTTTGGTTCATTGAAGTCTAGAAATAAGTACATGCTACGAAGTTCAGTTTTGGGTTATCCAGAAAGAGCCAATCCAGCCTCAGAGGATGCAAGAAGATCTATCAGCCAACTAGCAGCTGATTCTGCTCGTTGTTGGTTCAATGAAGACAGTAAGTGAGGTTTTTGGACCCTTTCTTGAAAGGTTCACCATTAAACAGCCCCTTGCTGAAAACAACTACATTTTTTCTGTGGGTAGTGGGATATTTGTTCTCATACTTCAATTCAGCAACATAAAGGGTTTTTTAAAATATATTTTTAAATACTTGAAATACTAATATTACATTAACCCTTTCAAGGACTTCTATCTCATTCTAAATGCAGAGAAGATTGTCTTACTTCTTTTTTGTGACTAAGCTGAACTTTCACCTTCCCAAACCTGTGGGTTTGGACCTATATCTTATTACTAAATTTAGCTGGAAAAAAACTAAAATATTGCTATAAAATAATCCATACTTGTACACTGTCAACAATGATAATTTAAACTCTTACCAGTAACTAACACTAAGGTTAACCACCTCCTCAGGAACTGCATTAAGCCTGAGGTTGATAGATATGACCAAAGCCAATTTGAGTAAAGTAATTTAACAGCAGCAGATTATATGCACAGACGAGATTTCCCAATTGTATCACTTTGGAGATAGAGCTAGTATTATGAAAAAATAAATTATACCATTTCATAGATGCTTTCCATAAGAACTACCCTAAAATACACTGGAACTGACAAATTTTGTTTCAATATATTTAATCAATGCTTTTTGACCTGGAGAAGGGAGAAAGGTAGAAAACCTTTCCAAATAAATCAGCATTTAATCCAACTTAATTTATAATTTTACTTTGGGAGAGAAATATGCCTAAACTACAGATAAGCAGAGAAAACATACTGATTCTGTTGACTTCTTTGATTACTTTTTTCAATTAACTTTTTAACCGTTGCCTCACACACTAACAAGCCACTGTTCCACTTAAACTCCTAGCAGGTCATCTGTAAGTAAAATTAACATCCAAGACTGCGTAGCTTAGATGTAACACTAGAAAAAGTATTTTCAAAATAAAACCCCATAATTTATTCTTGTTATATAAGTAGATATACAGCAAAATATATCGTTGTCATTGACTTTCATTACTTTTATTATTTAAGGGTGTGAATGTAAATATGAACTGGGCATTTGTATCTTCAAAACCAAAATATAAAGGGCATAGATATCTATATCTTTATTTAAACAAATATAATTGTTTTTATGAGGTAACAACAGAAGATGAGGATCCCAATGTACATATATACATATATTCAATAAATAGAAAAGAAAACAGAAGCAAGGATAAGAGCCCCCTCATAACTTCCCCATTCAGAGTATCAACACTTCTGCCAGGAACACTGTTTGTTTGATTATAAAATCACACATATAAGGCAAGGATATTGAATAGAACATTACAGTACCTCCTAAGAGAAAAACACACACATCCCTCCTTGCTTACATGTTCCCAAAAATGTACAATCTAAGGCTTGCACACAATATACTCTGTGCTCGACCCTAGGCTTCACATCAGCTGTTACAGAGATCATGATTGGAACCCACTCCAAGCCATAGCTGAGATTCACCTTTGAAATAGACTAATGATTCATCAGCAACAGTCTGGGTTTGTTGTTTCTTTTTAAAACATTAACACACTCCAATTTACAATTACGGTATTTAAAGAACATACCAAACCATGGGAAAACCATTACCATCAGCCATCTATGGGCAGAAGTAGATTATTCATAACTTCTGTTTAGTGTGAGGTGTCCCTGCTCATGGCAGGGGGGTTGGAACTAGATGATCTTAAGGTCCTTTCCTACCTTAACTATTCTATGATTCTATGACTGCTGTTGCTGGTGTTTCAGATAAGGTTATATTACTGTACCTGAATCAGTCTTTCAATTCTGCTATAGAGTTGTATTTTCACTCTAGCTGAAATATTGAGACTGCTTTACATTATAAGTTATGCAATCACTCTTTAAGTATCCTGAAAACTTTACTATATAATCCTGTGAATTGTAGAGTTTGCTTTTTTACATCTTTTCCTACTCTTACAGCAGGGCAAGTCAGTGACAGAATACACTGAGCCTGATTTGCAACTGCATTTCCCAGGTTTATGACAAATGGGGCTTCACTGAAACCATTAAGATCCAATTGCAACTCAAAATTGTTCTTTGCTGGTACAGTGCCATTCAGAACAGGGAAGTGTAGGCAGCAAATTACCCATTTCTAGTTATGCTCACCTATGAGGGGAAACAAGATGGGTATGTAACTGTGAACCCAAAGTGAAAATGGTGTGCCTTATGTTTTACACACTTGATTGAAAATTGCACCTGCTCAGGAACATATGAAATTCCGGTTAGTACAATGAAAGCTTTGGGGGAAAAAAGAAAAGTGGGTTAGACCCAACCCACCTAAATCCACCCACGTATTAGAATCACTGTCCTAGCAGTTACAGCTAGCTCTGTAGAACTCAAGTCTCTCCTATTCCGATTCTCTTGTATGGAGACAGAGGATTTTTTTTTTTAAAGCCAAAATACACAGATTAACATTCAGTGCAATGACTAAACCAGAAATCTGTCAAGTTAAATGTTGGTGTGTGGAGTGTGTAATTGGAAGGAAATGTCTATAAACTTTTCATTTTGTCACATTGAGCCTTATTATGTTTCAGGTATAAAACGAAGAGAAAATACAGAGTTAAGTACAAAAGAAAAAAACTGATAAAAATTATAACTAAACACAATAGAAGGGCAATGAATTAGTAAATATCTTTATAACAAGAAGACATGTTCATTTAAGTGAGGGGTTTATTTTGCAGACCAAATTGTGTTTAGGGATAATCAGTAACTTTTTTTATAATGGTGTTGAAACTGGCACTAGTAACAGACAGTACTGCACTGTGCCATTGCAGCTGGGTATGAACCCGAATGCTAGCTTTTTGAAAACCTGACAAAGCTTCTTTTAGACTCTTTACATTTCAATTTAACTGAAGTACTAACACATTCCAGTTTATCTGCCATCCTTTCTGCCAATGTGGGAGCTTTAGCAATAATGGTTACTGCATTTTCCCTGGGTAGTCACTTAGAAAACATTAACATTTTCACTAATTTTGGTCATTAATAGCTACTGTATCAACCAAATACATCAGAATTAAGTACTGCAAAAAGAAAAAAAAAAAGGTGAAATTCTGTGTCTACTAAACATATACAGAAACAATAAAGAAAATTTATCCTCTTCCTTACATATATCACAAAGAATTTAATGCATACAATTAAAAAAATGTTCCTCTGATCATTTTTCCCAAGGTAGTAATAAAAAAAAAATAAAAAACAAGATCTTTTTTAAATAAGCTGTGGACAATATATACATTAAGGACAAGATTGCAGCACTGTTACTCAGGCTGAATAGTAATGCTCATGATAGCTGGTTAAGCTGTCGTCAAAGGGATTGCTTGCAAAAAAAGCAGTTTTTATCTGAGGAAGAATCTATACCTAATAAAGTAATATGATTATGTGGTTGGAAAAAAAAAACAAACAACCACAGACAAATATCATGGTGACATTTACTGTTTTCTACAAACTGAATCATGAAAAGCTCCTTCTAGAGGCAACCGAAAAAATATTGTGATAAAACCAGATAATTACAGAAAAACATAAATGTCATATACTTATAAAAGACAACACAAACACTTTGTTTTTGTTTTGTTGCATTATAAAAGGAGCACTTGGGAGGTTGGGGGGAGGGGCAAACCAAAACACAAGACACATGATCTTAATCTTTTCGTCACACCACCCTCCGTAGGAAACCTCTTGCAAGCCAACTTGTCTGCCTTTTTAAAATGACATCTAAGGCACTGCTCAAACGCAACTCCTCTTGGACTATTCTGTGTTTAGCACATTCCTGACAGTAAAATGCAATAATCAGAAAGCTGATGCTGAGTACTGCCAACTCATTTCTTGCGCAGCAGAAAGCTGTACTTCTGACTGCAGGTGTAAATGCACAGATAGTTCCCTGAAGTAGCTGCATGGCTAGTAGCCACTAGAGGTAGTTTAACTGAACCTGGCCCAGTAGATGCTTCTCTACTTCCTCACCCAGAAGGAACTGAGTTAACCCTAGAAAGAGATCAGAAAACCTTTTTTATTTTTCTTTTAATAAGTTTTATAATTATTTTTACCTTTTAAAATTATTTGAAGTTTTCTAACACTTTGTGATTTGTTAGCTCCTTCTTGTAACACCCTGACATTGAGAAACGCAGCCCTTGCTGATTGCTATATGCTACAAACAGAAAAATAAGGAACAGCCTAATAAATTCTGTCACACAAATCTATTCCATTTCTGTCAGGATATTTTGCACCATTTATTCCAAACAATCTCATAGAATCATAGAATAGTTAGGGTTGGAAAGGACTTTAAGATCATCCAGTTCCAACCCCCCTGCCATGGGCAGGGAAACCTCTGACTAAACCATGCCACCCAAGGCTTCACCCAACCTGGCCTTGAACACTGCCAGGGATGGAGCATTCACAACCTCCCTGGGCAACCCATTCCAGTGCCTCACCACCCTAACAGGAAAGATCTTCCTCCTTATATCCATTCCAAACTTCCCCTGTTTAAGTTTTAACCTGTTACCCCTTGTCCTGTCACTACAGTCCCTAATGAAGAGTCCCTCCCCAGCATCCCTATAGGCCCCCTTCAGATACTGGAAGGCTGCTATGAGGTCTCCACGCAGCCTTCTCTTCTACAAGCTAAACAGCCCCAACTTCCTCAGCCTGTCTTCATACAGGAGGTGCTCCAGTCCCCTGATCATCCTCATGGCCCTCCTCTGGACTTGTTCCAGCAGTTCCATGTCCTTTTTATGTTGAGGACACCAGAACTGCACACAATACTCCAGGTGAGGTCTCACAAGAGCAGAGTAGAGGGGCAGGATCACCTCCTTGGACCTGCTGGTCACACTCCTTTTGATGCAGCCCAGGATACAGTTGGCTTTCTGAGCTTCAAGTGCACACTGCCGGCTCATGTTCATTTTCTCAGCCACCAGCACCCCCAACTTCTTCTCTGCAGGGCCGCTCTGAATCTCTTCTTTGCCCAGTCTGTAGCTGTGCCTGGGATTGCTCCGACCCAGGTGTAGGACCTTGCACTTGTCATGGTTGAACTTCATAAGGTTGGCATCAGCCCACCTCACAAGCGTGTCAAGGTCCCTCTGGATGGCATCCCTTCCCTTCAGCATATCAACCGGACCACACAGCTTGGTGTCATCAGCAAACTTGCTGACAAAGATGTTGAACAAGACCAGTCCCAACACCGATCCCTGAGGGACACCACTCGTTACCGGTCTCCAGCCTAACATCGAGCCATTGACCACAACTCTTTGTGTGTGGCCATCCAGCAAGTTCTTTATCCACCGAGTGGTCCATCCATCGAATTCATGCCTCTCTAATTTAGAGAGAAGGATGTTGTGTGGGACAGTGTCAAACGCTTTGCACAAGTCCAGGTAGATGACATAAACTGCTCTACCCTTGTCCATCAGTTCTGTAGCCCCATCATAGAAAGCCACCAAATTGGTCAGGCAGAATTTCCCCTTAGTGAAGCCATGCTGGCTGTCACCAAGCACCTTGTTGTTCTTCATGTGCCTTAGCATGCCTTCCAGGAGAATCTGCTCCAAGATTTTAACCAGGCACAGAGGTGAGACTGACTGGTCTGTAATTCCCCGGGTCTTCCATTATCCCCTTCTTGAAAATGGGGGTTATATTTCCCTTTTTCCAGTCGTCGAGAACTTCACCTGACTGCCATGATTTTTCAAATACGATGGCCAGTGGCTTAGCAACTTCATTCGCCAGCTCCTTCAGGACCCGCGGATGGATTCCATCAGGTCCCATGGACTTGTGCGCATTCAGATTTTTAAGATGGTCTCGAACCAGATCCTCTCCTACAGTGGGCCCAAGGTCTCATTCTCACAGTCCCTGCATCTACCTTCTAAGACCTGGCTGGTGCAGTCAGAGCCTTTGCCAGTGAAGACCAAGGCAAAGAAGTAATTCAGAACCTCAGCCTTCTCCAAATCCTGTGTAGCCAGTTCTCCTGAGAGCTACCTCAGGGGGCCCATGTTGTCCCTAGCCTGTTTTTTGTTTGCTACGTAACTGTAGAATCCCTTCTTGTTATCCTTAACATCCTTATCCAAGTTTAATTCTAACTGGGCCTTAGCTTTCCTAACCTGGTCCCTAGCTTCCCAGGCAACATCCCTGTATTCTTCCCAGGCCGCCCGTCCTTGCTTCCACTTTTTATAAGCCTCTTTTTTCCTTTGAATTTTCCTCAGCAGCTCCTTATGATCCAAGGAGGTCTCCTGGCCCTCCTGCTGCACTTCCTTCTAGTTGGGATGCAGCACTGCTGAGCTTGTAGCAGGTGATCCTTGAATATCAACCAAGAGTCTTGGGCCCCCCTGCCCTCTAGTGCTATATCCCATGGAACCTTACTAAGCAGGCTCCTGAAGAGGCCAAAGTCTGCTCTTTTGAAGTCCAGGGCAGTGAGCTAATCCAGGGCAGTGAGCTAACATTGACATTTTCACTGAGTTACCTCTGGTTTCCTAATAACAGACTGAGAAGCCCTGCATTGCAACAAGCCCAAATGATAAGCATATCTATGTCCAAACATCTATTGACATGGACAGAGGATGTTTCAAAGTCCAAATTTCTTTGACACCTTTAGTACCTCATACAGGGGAGTAAATGCATTTCTTTGCTCGAATTCATGGACTGGGAGTAGAACGGCACAGGGGGTGTTCTTGTTGACTGTATACTGGAAACTCAGTGGAAAGAAATGCAGTGTAGCAGCCCTATAAACTTAGACACTCTTCAAAAGAAGGTGCAAGCTTAACCTGCTGAGCCTTTTTAAGTCAAATCAAAGACAGCAATTTTGTTAGCACAATCCTGTCTTTGTAAGTTTTTCTCAGAACACCATTCTTGCAGTCAGCAAGGTAAAACAGAATATTTTTCATTTCTGAAATTATAAGACAGCAGTGGAATCTTTTCTTTATTTGAGTAAACATCTCTTTCAGCAGTTTCTCGTTTTCTTGCTCAGAGTATTATAATTAGTGTCCCAACAAAGCTAGCCTTATATCAAGTTTTTATGTATTCTTTAAATCATTAAATTATAGAGTTTTTTCCAGTCTCTTCATGAGTTGCCTTTCTCTTTATTTCTGTATTTAAAGATCTCTACTGATATGCATGTTTTCCCAGGACCATGAACTTCCTTTCATGCAAACAGTGAAAACAATGTTCCCCAGCTTTCAGAAGCAGTGAGAACTCTCTTTCATGGCATAATAATAATATATACTGTGACAATTTTGAATTGTGTTATAAAATTCCATCATTCGTGCAAGTGCCCTCAAACTGTAAATAACAATACTTGTTTCCAATACAAAAGACTTCCTGAAACAGTTGCAAGAGTACACATTCAACAGTCAAGTCCAAAACTGTTACCTTAACCTTTTAAAGGCTTTGTCTTGCACCCACCTCTGCAGTGGTTTTGCCCCATGGAAAAATGCAGTCAATTTCTGTAACAAGTTCTACAAACTTCTTCATGTCTAGTGTGTTTGAGAGTAGTCTCGTGCTGCCCAAACTTAGACTTTTTTTTTATTTATTACTTATGTAATGTGTATTAATGAGAAAGACCTTCTCATATATTTTTCATTTTCCTGAAGCAGTTTACATTTTGAGGATTAACTCAAGGTTAGAAAACTGATCAACAGTATGATACTACACTGGGCCACTATTAGCAGTCATTTCCCAAAACTGAAAAAATACTTTGACCTGATAGGTTACAACTAGCGCTTTTTTTTTCTTTTTTTTTTTTTTTTTTTTTTTTTTAATAACTGGAGCTTGCAAAAATAGTCAAAGTGTAACTTGTTCCTCTTTTTAGACTGTTAAGGCTTTGGCAATTTTGATTCTCAAGAGATTCCTGCCCTTAAACCAGAACTTCACCATTCCATATATGAAACATATAATAGTTTCTTCTTTCTTGGGCTCATTAAAGAAAGGTAGGGAAATACATACTTTACCTTTTCAACAAAGGTGGCTTACTAAACAGTTAAGTTTAGGAGATGAGGAGGAAAGAGAGGAAAATGTGGAATGCAGTAAGACACCCCACTGAACCTTGAATATCCCAAATGAGACAGCAGTGTTTTGGCTTTTTTTTATTATCTGCTCAAATTTCCTTTCAAATATAAATTTTTAGGCAGACCATGCTTTATCTTTGTTCTTTCCATTTATGACCTATTGAATGGGTTTATTTCATGGCTATTATTGACTAGTTCATTAATAAAGTAGGATCTACACCCTAGAGTTTCTGCACTTGTCCAGTATTTTTTAAGCTTTCCAAGATGTTGCTACATATTCCTGTCATTATTATTCTACAATGAGAACCTAAATAAACAAATAATGACAGAAGGAAATTTCTTGGCCAGCCTCTGCTCCTCCAATTTTTGCTGCTGTAAGATTACTTAAAACCTCGTAACATTCAGGTCTGGTTGATTCTATTTTTAACAGCCTTTTTTGTAGATATATTTTCATCATTTACCAACTGTCAACTACTATGTTTCCATTATTGTTACAATTCCTTGTTCCACAAATTGAATTTAACATGATTTGTCTACTCTCTCAAAAAGCCAAAATCTTTTTCTGTCATTGGGTTGTACTTATAAGGTTTGTAGCTTAGCAATTTTCACAATTTAGAGTGACCTAATCTTACTTTCAATCAATTTCAAGCACAATTCTAGTTCTACCTAAATATTTAAAATTGATTCACTGCAAATTGAACATGCTCCAGCATGGTCTCAGCTTACAAAAAAAAAAAAAAAAAGAAATATAACCGTTTCAAAAAACCCAATCCTACGCAAAATCTTTGGGTAGTCCAAATGTAAAAATAAGTAGCACCTTTTCCATGAAGATACATGTCTGTGAGATTTTATCAGTCTTTCTTGCAGCTCTCCTTTATTAGCAATTTCACCAAAGTTTTCTTTGGATAAAACCTTTTCTAAATGATAGTTAGGTTGCTGGCCACCTATTCTATCTGCCTGTTTTAATCTGGACATTTTTCAGTTGTGCTTCCCTGTCCAAAAAGAGGAAACGCTGACAGCGTGTGGAGAGTGGAGGTGATAAGATTAGGATGAAAAAGAGTTTGGGAATGAGCTCCGAGGCCTTGGTGCTTGACAAGCCCTGGGGCGATGAGTTGGAACTCTGAAGGACAGGGAAGGTAAACAAAGCAAGCTTTGGGAGGATGGACCAGGATGTAGTTGTGGCAGGAATCTCGGGTGGAGGCCAGAGGATGTGGGGGTTGTGAGAGGGTCTGCAACATTGTGATTGGACTATTTACCTGGAGAGTTTCACAGTGGCCAGTGAGATTGAACATTGTATGTATGGGCAGCTTGGGAAAGTACGGAACAGGGGCATAAAAAGGGCTCAGTGGTAATAAACGATAATTTGAGTCTCTGCATCAACTTGAGTTGGTGTTGTGAAATGCCACAACAGTGGGCCAGAATTTTCAAGAGAGTTTTTTCTTAAAGAAATAGAAATAGAACTCCAATCTCACTGGAACACTAAGTCGAACAAGATACCTCATGAAAACGTGGAACTGATGGTAGAATCACCCACTTCTTTGGTCTAATCTTGTTTTTATTCTTATAAAGGATGTGCAAAGTCTTCCTCCTTTGAGTTGGAAAGTTGAAACTATTAGCATTCAACATAAACTCTTTTCCTCAGTTGTAGATACGTTATAAGGGCGTTTACGTTGCGCTTTGTTACTTGCTTCTTTTATGGTCTTGGTGATTTTGTCTTTCTAATTCAGTGACAGATATGAGCCAGTTGCTCCTACAAGAGTGGCTGTGGACACCCCACCCTTCTCCTTGGCTTCTGCCTGCATACCCATCTGTGCAGCTCACATCCCTCTTCTGCTAGGTCTCTGGCTCTTCCTGGAAGTGCCTTCTTTGCTGATTTCAGCCTCTAACCCAGCTGAAAATAACTTTCTATCATGTTAACATATAAACAATCTGTTCAGCATGTCTGGTAAGTGTTGAAATGCATATAGAGGGGACCACAGGGGTGGAGGTAGCAGAAGTAGAACCATCCCACTTTAGTGGCAGCTGGATATCATGTTTCGCAATCTCTGTGCCCACTTTATTTATATTTCTGTGAGATTACCTCACATTTGTGTCTCTTCTGGGTGCTGACATGCAGGTATGTTTGAGCTGTGAGCTCTTTCTGTTTTATTATGAGGAGGTAATTATGGGGGATCTCAAAAGGCCATTCAAACTCTCTTAAATGAAGGGCAAAGGCTTCACTCACACACCTCATTCAATGCACATTAAGATACCCAAAATTTTCTGTGCTCCAATTGCTGGGGCCAATAGCAGGCATATGTTATGAATCTTTGTTGATAAAAAACCACCACTACCCACAGAGGCATTAAAAAAGATTAAAATAGCACCCCAAAAAAACCCATGGAAATAAATATACTATGCCAAAAAATGGATAACAGTGAAGAGACAAAGTGGCATTTGGTGGCATTATAAAGAATGATTTGCAGAATTCTCTGCCTGGGCACAGTATGAGATATAGTGCCTCTCCCATTTACTTCCACTGGGAATATTTTATCTCTGACCATGTTTTGTAACCTATTCTGGTTTTGGATGTGGTCCCTTGTCTTTTATTCATTTTTGGACCATATTACTCCCTCCTTGTTATTGTTATTTTCTTTGATGTTACTGTTTTTCTTCTGCTGCCAGCTTTAGCTCTTGCTTGATGCTAAAATTTCAGTTTGCGTCTTTCTATTTAGCAATAAAATACAGCATTTAGCTAATGTGTATGTGCCAGACATTGGTGGAGAAAGCTAGCTGCAGGTTGCTTTTTTGTTCCCTGAACTCCTGACAAACCAAAGGTCCAACTGCATACTTTTGAGCTGTGTGGTTTTATGCCATTATGTATAAAACAATACACAAATAGAATTTTGGCACAGCATTTCACCCATTGCTTACACTGTGTCTGTTTCTTTTAATATTTTTACTGGTTTACTATTTATGATTTACTATTTACTGTTTTAATATTTTTACTGATTTTTATTGCTTGTGAACAGGATAATACCATAAAAACAAAGTAGATCTTAATAATTAGAAAGACAACATTTATTTGGGGGTTTTGGTGGTGGTGGTTTACATTCTACATTTGTTTTTCTCATTTGTGCCTCTTAAAAGCAAGTAGAATAACTGGACTTGCTGCTAACACTGCTTTCTTCTCCTTTAATAGGTGATATCTTTCATGACATGATTTAGCAACTGAAGTACCCTGTTAGTAATACAGTCAAACATAAAGAAATATAAATTCCCTATACACCAACTAGAGAAAAACAGACAGATTTAGAGGGTTATTCAGCCTACTTACAATTACTCTTGCCCAAGAGATACTTACTTCTCTTAACTGGATATTCAGGGAGATTTGAAAAATTACATTCACAATTAGGCACCTCTTTTAAAGTCAGCTGTGCCAACCTGTATTCAAACACTGTTTGTTAGAGACAAAATGCATCTTTGCCTGTTCCCTTGTCAAATTAAAACTCTTTTTTTTCACAATTATGTATTCAGATCTTGTCCAATGATACTCTGTTCTGTAAAGTAACTTCTGTACTGTCTTCTGAATGAAAAATCCATTCTTAACATATGGAAGATTAAGTTTCCTTCATAACAACCATGTCAGGTAGTTTCTGTTCCACATCAGGAGCATGCCATTCCATTTTCTGTTAATTTGATTAGTTTCTGTGATGTAGAGAACTTTAGCAATTCTGAATTTGTTTTCACTTTTACAGATTGATTGATACTTACATATTTGGCAGAATATTTCTGCAGAATATTATCCAAGTAACATACTCAGCTCTTTGGAACACAATTCATGTGGCACTAACTTGAAAACATTTCCACCTGAAATCAGGATTTCAAAGTATTTCCTAAATATTACTTAATTATGTCTCTTTATACCTTTGTGAAAAATTATTCCTGTTTTGCAACTGAGGAAACTCAAGCCCACATCATTACAAAAAACTTACAGAAACACATTCAAGTATTCTGATTTTTAAAATATGTGACTTAGAAATTGCAGAATTTCATTAGTTCCCTCAGTTAAGCAAGAAAGCAGCAACTGAGATCAAGTCAATGAAAATAAATTGAACTATTCCAATACATTTATTTATTGTCTCTGTGTTATGTTAGAATAATTTGTATCTTACTACCTGGCTCTTACTATTGGAAACAGAACAACTTGGCAAATTGTGTTTTAAAAATATTTGAAGTTATAACATTTTCCATCACTCCTATGTAGTCCTAATGATCTGTCATATATAATTACCCTAGAAAAGTAAGAGTTGACTATTAGTCAATACCAGTAGACAGACAGAAGCCCAAATGAGAAAACAGAGGAAAAGGTTGCTGTCTGGGTTTGTTGGGTTTTTTTTCTTTAAATGGGAAGTATGTTGTCAGAATGTTTGACTGATTCATCTTCCTTTTAAATGTGCGAAAGAGCATTATTCTGAAAGTTTTAACATTTTTTCCCCCACAGGGAACTTTAGTAGTATGATGAGAAGAATATACTAGCTGTGTGAAACTTTGAACTTGTTGGTGCAGACTACAGACACAGTTACTTTAATCTTAACAGAACTGACTTTGCTGATGAGAAGGTCATCCTTCCCTCCCTCCAACTGTCTTCCCTCTGCATACACAAGAATTCAGGCATCAAGTCAGCTCCGGGAACTGACAGCATGAGAGTCAACAGCACGCTTTTTTCTGTGTGGTGCTAGGTCTTCGCCAGAATAGCTCCCTGCTGTGCAAATGGTCTTGCAAACCCAAGTACCAGAAAAAATTTAGTGGTAGAAATTGTGGTGCAAGTAGGGAGGACAGACACTACTTTTGAAGGAGAAAGGTTAACCATCATTTTCTCACTAAACTCAGTTTAATACTTGCACAAAATCAGCTTCAGATTTAAGCATTCAGAGTACACATACTTAGCATAAATTGGGCCATACTGTCCCCTATTTACTTCTCTGGGTGGGAACAACTGTGTGTAATCCTCTGGATCAGAAGTTGGTATCACCTGAAACAGCTCAGCTGTGAACATTGTTGCCCTAGACTTGGGATTTCATAAAGACTGCTGGAATGCCAAAGGCAAGTTAGTCCCCTTTTAAGTTCAGTGACTAGATCAAATGAGCCTACATGAAAGTATAGAAGGAAAGACCCTTTCCAAGTTGGTACTACAGAAAGCTGTCTAGGATTTTAAGCATTGGTTTGAATTCATGGATGAATATTGGTACAGGTCACAATCCTAACAGCAGCTGCCTTCCATAGCATCTGATCCTCAAAAGCTAGGCGTAATTTTGCTCATTTCTGGGATTTCATCCATATGCTAGTATTGCTCATAATGCTCTGACATCTATCTTCTTCTTAAATGAGTCAAAGATATACTTTCTAAAAACTACAACAGTTCCACAAATAAATTTAGATACTACATGAGATCTTTAAAACTATAGATGACATTATGAATTTCAAGAATGATACATTCCCTGTTATGTCAGAGGCGACACAGGAAAAAACACTTTTTCGAAGGCAATAGGATGAAATTATCAGAAAGGATTTTTTTTCAAGGGGCAAAAAGATAAGTTTCTCAGCGAATAACTCTGATAACTATTCTAGCACTAACATAAAAGATCAGATTTCTTAAGGAATAGTTCATAGAAGTAGTTTCTCCTCTGAATATGGAGTAAAGAACCAGTTCTTTAATGAATTAATTCAATTTTTTACAACTTTTTCAAGCAAGGTAGTATCACTGTTATTATCTTCCTCGCCCTTTATCTACCCCTTACTTTTTACTAGTGCTAAGTGAGTAGATAGTACTGGTTTACAGCATTTTACATTCAAACTTACCGCAGATGGAAATGAGTTTAAAAGCTTCAAGGCAGTGAAGGGGTATTCTTTTCATAGCATTTAAAGGTCTGCCTTCATTAGAGAAATTTGTATATGAAGGTAGCAAATAAATTCAGTTCCCTCAGTGCAAACCCCAATTTATAACTGATTAGCAAGTACATATTATGAACCAGTACTATTCCAAGTAAAATACAGTGACTTTATTTAATGTGGCAGGCATTATAACAACATTGCAAGACAGCTCTTCTTCCATTTAAACTGCCGTAACTCTACTGCAGCTTCATTACAGTCATAATAAAAGTACACATATGTATAGATCTTAGAGCAGTTACAGAGTTGTTTTGGCAACACGTACCAAGTCAGACTAGGGCCATTCAGAGCAAACATTTGGATTAACTTCACCTAAAGTTAGTGTCTAATACTCGTCAGTATAGAAAAATAGAAAAATGGAAAATATAAATGGTCACTTCCTGGTCAAATCTGTCCAAAAAAGTTAATTTAGGATTAAATTAATCTCTTTTTTTGGATCTTCCTGATCTTTCAGAGTAATGATCAAAGAAGTCTGAAGTTGTCAATTTAGACAATGAATGACTACCTCTTAAAAAACTAGTTTATCCAGATGAACCCCAGACACTACTTGTATGCAGTCACCACTGGTTTATAGTTAAATTTTACATACTATGTATTTTTACAATTACTGATTAACATTTGGCATAATAATTCCCTGATCTAATCTCTCTAAGCAATATAAATGCCAAAATGGTGGTGGCCAAGACAGTCTGATGCTTTTGTTGCACTGCTCACTAATTCCAAAGACAGAGAAAGGTGGCAAGGTCTCAGTATTGCGAAGCCTGAGAATGGCAAGTTATCCTGAAAATGTCTGAAGTGCAGCAGGTTTCCAGATACATTTCCCTTAGGCTGTGAACAATGAAAGGCTGTATCATAAGAGCCGTACCACACCTGGGTATTTACCACCGTAAATCATGAAGAAAGTGGTCTCTTGAGTCAAGAAAAAAAAACACAGTGGGAAGAACAGGCATCTCATAGTTATATGTCTGTATTGCACACCAGTGGTTGGACATTTCCTTTATCCTAGTCCTTTTTACTCTCAAACTTGCTCTCCAATAACTTTACACCAGGAGAAATATCCTCTGTAAGCTACGGCACAGAAGCCATGTGTATGAAGTACCTGTACTACTACAGCCTTGTAGTTTCAAACAAGGAGCTTCAATGCTCTGCCTTAAATGTGCATCTTTTTTTCACCATCGAGGGCAAGATTTTATTAAGGGGTAGTTTGCTACTTCCTACTAGCAGCAGCAAGAGCATAGCATTGACTCCTGATGGCAACTGTGCCATTGCTAATATATTACACTAGAGTTTTAAGGAGTTTAAATGTATTACATGAAGCATACTCACTCTGCTGACCAAACACAAACACCTGCCGAAACGTCACACTCTCTTTCTGTAACACATCAAGCATGTCACCACAGAGCTCAGCTCCAGGGTTGCCTGCACTTGCAGTACTTTGTTCCTGGACACCACAGAGAGGCTCCAGATGCCTGAGTATATCACAGTAACTCATTTTGTTCAACAGTTTCTGAAACTGCCACCATTCAAGGGGGAGATTTTGCATTCTAACCAGCTGAGAAGGATCCCAGAGTTCTGCCTTTTTCTCTTCTTCCTGCACTAGCTTCCCTGCTTCACCAGTGTTTTGTCCATAGAAAGATTTATAGTTCTCCCTATGTTATTTACACTTTATCCTGAACAGCTCACCCTCTCCACTAGTCTTTTAACCTTAAGGTTTTTATCTCAAAGAAACCAGCTAGCAAACTCCTCTACTCATATATCTGCAGCTTTTATCTGTCTGCTACAGTGAAATCAGCTGGCATTTTTTATACTCTTCTCTTTCCTTGAGTCTTCTTAAAATCTATAGAATCAACAGCGAGGTCCTCTTCATCATTTTGCCATCTCAAAAGAAATACTCACAGCTTTCCTATTGTCAGTATCCACCAATTCCCAGCTGTCCTGATTGTGCTTCCCTTTCTGTATTTATTAGCCTTGGGTACCACCCATTTCTCCTAATCACATCCAAAAGGCAAACAATACCAGTTCAACACAAGGTTTTTCAGACAAATCCTTTTCAAGAGGGCGAATATACAGTGATGAGAAATCTAGCCCTAAAGCCACACAATTTTCTTGAGGTAAAGTATATGACTAACTTACATAAATTTGAAGACATGTTGCCATAAAATTGCCATTTGTGCCATCTTTACTTGTCACCTCTCATTCTTACTTACGGTCATACTTTGCAGCTGGTTCACCTCCCCAGCTGCAGAATTTCTTCATAATCATGCCACCAGATCACATCTTCACTTAACAAAAGTGATGAAAAAACATTTCTTTTGAGCAATTCCACAGGAATGCGTACCAAAAGTTTCAGGAGAAGTTAAATTATGAATAAATCTTTTGGGCTGATCTATTGCTCTGTCAGATTCTGCTGAAAAGAGTGGATGTGAAAATCTTCCAATGAAGTATCAGAGAGAAAAGTATCAAACTCATCATAGAAAAAAAAAGCATATCTCAAGTGGTTTGTATTGTTGAATTCAAATAATGTCTCAGTTCATTTATTTTTCAGTGGATGCACACAATTTTCTAAAAGCATACATATAAATATATAAGCTTCAGATTTCTATATGCTGATGCATTGCTATCATGAAACCCCTGAGTTTCCGTTTAACGTTTTCAAGACAATACACTCTAATATTGTTTTATCATATGCAAGAACAGAAAAAGAACAGCCGGCATTAAAATGTCAGGACAAGGGGAAAATACAAAATTACTAGTTTTGACCAAGATGTCTGGAAACATGTCTGCTTTAATGCCCTGCTTATATCAACCAGTGTTAAGAAGGATTCTATGTCTCCTGACAGATTAGTTCTTGCTATATTCTTTTATCTTCACATCTACAACATTGCTACCTCTAAAATATTGCACATAATTTTTCATATAAGTATTATTGACAAGTTTGGAATTATTTTTGCTATGTTATATTTTAATTACTGATTTAATAAGTCAATATGGAATTTTGAAGCCACGTTTCTTACGGAATGTATGTGCAAAATACTTATACAGGAAATACTTGTACAGGTTACCTTGATATACAAGACCATATGACCATTGGTTATAAGTATTTAAGTTATATACGTACTATAACAGCTGGTTTTATTCAACTCATTTACTTCTTCCAGTTTTATACCTATTTTCTTCACTATTTATTCTGTTACCCTTACCAACACTCAAAAAGATTCAATTGAAAAGAAAAGATAATTTCACTTTAAATGCCTTATAGAGACTGTCAAATTCAATGTTTAAAAGTATTATAAGCAGAGTAACAATATTTCTTGCAATATATTGCCATCTAGAGGAAAAAGTGTAAGTTGCTGCGAAATAAATATAGCGGCTTTGGTGTTATTCATAAATCCTATGTTTTGCTGTGAAAAACATACATTGTATTTTCTAGGGAAAGTGATGTCCCATATTCACAAAATCAACTGGACACAAATGCATAAACACAAAACATGCAATAAGCACATGCATGTATATGTTGAGTACTGTATGTGACCCAATCATATATATATATATATCAGCCAAACAAATGGTATTGGCATTTTCAGTCTGTTGCAACAAATAAAAGGGTTTCTAAATAGTTCACTCTGGCACCCAAAACTTGTAACTGAATCTCTGATTACGGCTAGGTAGCACCCTTTTCAGATAGAAGCACTAAAAATATTAATCTTACTGATTAGATGAATGGAAATAAGTGAGATTCACTGGAGGACAGCTGTGTAGCTACACAATTGATTGCACCTAGGATACCTGGGATATACAGGTATCATTCAAATAACTGAAGGTATTAGGTATGAGGTCTGACTCTCATATAACATATAATAGAAATATATGGTATAAACTATTGAAGCAGTTTAGACACTAAATTTTTTTGGACCATCAAGCCTCAAACTAAATTATGTATTTAAGAACTTTGCAGAATCAGGACCTCTATTTTCAACTGTTGTTCTTGACCATAAATATGACTAGCCTAAGTATATTTAGATATGAAATAATGGTAAAAGAATTATTCTGTTTCATTTACAATTCATTTGAATTGAACATTCCTAGTTTTTGTTTTAAATGATTGAAAAATATATTCAAGTGTTACAGAACACATTGGAAAATAGCAAATTGAGTATAAAAAATTTCTAAACCAGTATGAAGTCAATTAGTGCAACCTAACTCATATATGGCAATGACCATTGCAAGTACTTGCTGTATGCAATTCCTACAGTACAGTTCAATACAGGTTAATCTGTATGTGTGAAGCAGTGATCATGCTTTTTCAAAACCATGGGAGTACAAATACTGTCTCAAAGAAGAAAGAATGTGAATTGCTTCTATATAAAAACAAACAGGCAAACAAACAAAAACCCACAACAAATCCAAACAACCAAACAAAAACATGCAAACACCAACATTTAACCCCACGAGGTTCCACAAAGAGGAATTGTGAAGTCTTGCACCTGGGGAGTAACAACCCAGGCACCTGTACAGGCTGGGGGCCACCCAGATGGAAAGCAGGTTGGCAGAAAGTGACCTGGGGGTCCTGCTGGAGACCAAGTTGAACATGAGCCAGTGATGACCCCTTGTTGCAAAGAAGGCTAATGGTACCCCAGGCTGCATTAGGAAGGGTGTTGCCAGCAGGTCAAGGGTGGTGATCCTTCCACTTCACTCTCAGCCCTGGTGTGACCATACTTAAACTGCTGGGTCCAGCTCTGCGCTCCTTAGTACAAGAAAAACATGGGAAGATGGGAGATAGTCCAGCAAAGGGCCACAAAGCTGATGGTGAAGGGACTGGAGCATCTCTCCAAAGAGGAAAGGCTGAAAGAACTGGGACTGTTTGGTCTGAAGAGAAGGCTTAGGGAGATCTCATAAGTGTGTGATGGAGGCAGGCTTTTTTCAGTGGTGCCCAGTGAGAAGGTGAGAGGAAATGAGCACAAGCTAAAACACAGGAGGTTTGCTCTGAACAGCAGGAAAGGTGTGAGGATGACAGAGCACTGCAATAGGTTTTCTAGAGAGGTTGTGGAGTCTCTGTCCTTGAAGATATTAAAACCACATCTGAACAGAGTCCTGATAAACCTGCTGTAGGTGGCTCTGCTTGAACAAGAGGTTTGGACCAGATGACCTCAAGACGTCCTTTCCAACCTGAACCATTCTGTGATTCTCTGATTCTGTGATATGAATACACATAGTCTGTATTCTGGCAGTGCAAGAAGGGAAACATACATTTACAAGCAGTGCAGCCAATGGGGGAAATCTCAGCCTCCACTGCTTTTTATTATTGTCTTAGTATCTCTCTCAGAGGAGATGGAGAACTCACTAGTTGTCACTTCTGGTTTCCTGCTGAGACATACCTTATGAATTTATTAAATTATTTTTCACTGAAGCAAAGCAATACAAGCATATAATTTTGTATTTTGTCAGAAAATATAGAAAATCATGCATTCACAACAAGGATTCTTGTTGGAGGTCATTTTGCTCCTGAAAAACATGAAGTAATAAGAATTGATGTCTTTTATAGCTTGCTTCCTTGCATTTGGATCTATTAAAAACAGGGCCACAAAGAAGTGTGGATCTGGGTAGTTTAGCAGAACACTTAATTGGATGGTTTTAGATTAAAACGGATTTAAAAAAAAGGAAAAGAAAAACATTCCTCTGTTAGCATTTGGAAATTGCTGCATTTGGAACTTACATGACTTCTGGAAACTAAATTATTCCAGTTATGTCTAGCTCACTTTTCTTAAAGCTGTTATCTTTATAAGATAATCAGTAGTAACTTAGGTAATAATATAGCAATAATACCTGTAACAGACACTTCATGAAGTATGTCACTATGTTTCTGTAACAAATATTAATGTTAGCAATATAAAATAATTTATCATAAACATCTAATTGTATTCTGTTTTTTCTTTTAATTAAAAATCAAATCTTACATTTAATTGTCTAGAAATATCTCAAAAAATTATGTTCAATGGCAGTTTTCATTGAACAAAAATTGTAGCTAGTAGTATAGCTAGTAGTATAGCTAGCTGAAAGAGTGAGAAGGAAATTACAGCAAATAGAAAGTCTACATTTTTATTTATTTCTTGTATTATTGCTAAATTAAGTAAGTAATAAAGTAATTAAGTTTAAGACAGAAGACAGTAAATGGTATGCTTCATGAAAACATCATAAGGAACAAAAAATGAAACTGGAAATCCATTCTTCGGACAATATGAATAGATTTACTGTCTGGTGATTAATATGCATTTTAATGCATGCCAGCAGTCTATTAGACTAATAAAAGGCACAATTTGTCTGCAATATTTTATTTTAATTGTTAGATTTTGTGTATATTTAGGTATATTAGATACAGCTTCTGTTACAGTTCTATGGACATGAACAAACACAGTACCTACCTAAATAAGAGGACAAGAAAGTGCACTTTTATAGATGATTGATACTACTTTGCTATCTCGCCTACGTGTACTTTAGCATTGCTAGGAACTAGCTTAAACATGTCCTGACAGCAGACTGGAAAATACTGGGTTTCCCACATTTTGCTACTCTTTATGATTTTCCATAATATTGCCACCTTGTTTAGAAAATATATCACACACACATTTTATTTATTCTTGCATTGTTATTACCATACGGAACTTACAGTTGTATCTAAACTGAAGAGAAGTGCACCCATGATGTCTCCGCAGTACTGATCCTCCACCTTCCGGGCCAGGGCGCCTGCTGGAAAGCAGTTCCACCAATGCAAATTTTTTTCACGGCATTCAGAAGGTTGTTAGGAAGTTAGGAGCGATGTGCAATCAATTCTTAGCAGACATGCCATTGATCCACCAAGACCTGGTAAAAACAGCAAAGTATTTGTTTTGATAAAGAAATTTTAACTTTTGATAAAGAAATTTTATATAAGAAATGGTGGTTTTAATATCTTCTTGTAAAGAAGAGGAACACAAAGAAAATAAATGGTTTACATTCCAGTACTGAGTGAATCTAAGATCACAGAGCAGTCGTGGTAATGCCCATGAGTTTAGTACCAATGGTGTTTCATAAAAGCCAAACCACAGCCATTAAAAGCATAACTTCACTCAGTTGAAGTAATCATTGCTTACAGAGCATATTCTGATAGCCAAAACAAGTTTTTTTCAGAAGTTACTTTCGGCTATAGTGATATGGCTGTTTGATCTTGAACCTGAGATGCTGTAACAGGATCTAACTAGAATAGACAGAAAATAAATTCTGAAGATCAGGGCCCTGTCTAGGCAAGCAAACAAAAATATACAAAAACATGAGGGTAAGCACAGGGTTTGAAAAGCTGGTACGTATACAACTTGTACATTCCTGAAAGCATGACTGAAGCACAAGGAGAATAAATGCCATGTAAGTTCCTCCACCTTGTTCAAACCTCATCTCTTAAACCTGTAACATTTCAGAATGTCTTCAAAGGCACTTTTTGTTTCCTCATCAGTTTTTTCAGTGATTTAAAAGAATAAGGGAGCTAGCGTGCTTTATATATATAAAAATAAGCAAACTCATATTCCATATATTCTTTTGTCCTAGTGAATCTAAATTAGCATGGAGGCAATGTTTTAATCTTCTTTTTTGTTTTTTAAGCTCAATGCAAAATATAATAGTAATTAGCCATTTGATAATGAACAAATAGCTATCATATGAGATGCCACTGCAAGAAATTACAAAGAGCTTCAAGTATTTTCCTAACAAAACATTTCTTCCTAAGAGTCTCAAGTAACTTATGAGATCTTATTCCCTCATAGTCTTATATGTCACTACAATCTTTCCCTTCTTGCTGTCCCTACATGATTTTCTTCAAAATGCTTCACAGCAACTGTATTTCGTTATTTGGCTTCTTTTCTGTATCTTTCTCATGTCCCATGCGCCACCTTCTCTTTGCACTCTCACTCCTCCTCTGGCACTATATTTGCTCTAAAATTCCACCTGCACTACTGCCCTGGCTGTGCATTTGCAATTAGGGGCAACCTGCCTCGGACTTACTGGAAACGATTTGCTGTAGTAACCATTTTTCCTAGGAGAAAACCCATTTCCTTCTCCTTTGAATTGGGGAAAAAATGTGTTAGTTTTATCTGAAACCTTGTTTCAATTCAATTGAAGACACTCAAAAAGTATCTGTTCCAGTAAAGGCTCACAGGAGAGATCTTGACACTTCTTCAGATGCTACAATCAAGTTTAAATCAAAATCAAACCCCAAAGCCTGCATAAAACCATGTCATTCACAGTAACACTGGAGCATTGCCCATTCTCCAGCTGCATTTTACGATTTTGATAACTGTTATCATTATAAGCATGAGCATTGATCGCTTCAGAAAGAAAATTCCTCTGAACTTCATAGTCAACATGAAAGGGCAAAATAGAACTATTGTATAGATAGAAAAATATAGTTAAAATTACTGCTCACATTTTACTGGTGTTGTATTTAGCACTATGCTATTTTAATTGCAGTTTTTAAATGAACAAAGAAAAGCTGGTTTAAATACTAGAACTTTATCCATAGCTACATTATCTGAGCATCTTGCCCTATTTTCAAGGAAAAGCTAGTAAATACTATAGTAAATTATATAATTAATATCCCTTTTAGTGTTAAGGTAGCCAAAACCACAAAGAATACTAGCCTGTAAAGTTTGTAAAGACTTAACCTTAGTACAAAAGCTATCCCAGACTGTTACTCTGTCCCCAGATTCACTTTGCTGGGCATGTGACAGTGACCAGGCTTCAGCAGCTTCTGTACTTATTCCTCTCTGGTCAAGTTTGAAGTCAGGACATGCCAGAATGATCTCTTTGTGCTGCACGCTGCAGGTGTGGAAAAACACAGCCCTTCATGATTATGGTTCTGGGTGTCTGCGCAGTATATACAAATATCTGAGAGGAAATGAAGAAGTACTCTGGTATCTGGGGGGTTTTAGATCATTTGCTTGTTTCACGTAGATCCTAGAATATATGCTTCTGTATGCCAAAATTCTGAAGTTTCAAGATTATTAACATTTTACTCTTTCCTACATACTGCATAGCATGCATAGCTCAGAGAGAACACATAATCTAAAAGTTTGAATGCACCCATAATAGAGTGGAGGATATAGATCTTTCTTGTTCAATACACTTCCTGTATATTCTTCAAACACATTTTTTACCTGAAAGATGAGCACAGTCAAAATCAACCTTTAAACTTAAAGAGTGTTACAGTTGGGACATAGCTGCCATCCTGTAAGCAGATACCAATGCAATAGCAGTTACACTTCCTGACAGAACTGGAAAGCTTCAGGAAAATAATAAATGTCCCAATCCTAAATAGAATATATTTCTTAGTTTGGAAAATAATCTATTTTGCTAATATTTTATTTCACTCCTACGATAAGTGACACGAAACTTTTCCAAATTTTAAGTTTGCTGAAAATCTGGGATAGAAGAAGCAGAAGAAGAGCTGTTTCTGAAGTGTTTCTGAAGTGAAACACTAAGACCTCTGGTTCCTGGAGTCAGCACGGTTCTGCTGTCCTGGGGCCACAGGAAAAATGGGATTGCACCAAAAAGGTAATTTTGTAGGGCTCCTCAACCTCTCTGAGTTCTGAGTCAAACTTACAAGTCCTGTTACTCAGAATCCCAAATCAGTACAGGTCTAAAAAGTTGAGAAGCTACTTATACATTGCCAAAGAGCTAAAAGAGCCAAGTTTTAGCTCTAAGATACCCTGGGGGAAAAAAAAAGGAAAAAGAAAAACAAGTTCCAAATGGCAGGACATCTGTTATGCAACTACTTATCAAAGTAAATCAAGTTTATTTTTATCTTGAGTATATTCAGATCAAGAGGTAGAACCCACCCCTTTTTTTCTTCTGGTTTCCTGTTGTTGTTGCTGCAGCTGTATATTTCTTCTTCCATTTCACTTTGTGCTTTCAATAAAGAGCTAAGTTGTGATGCTTGGCTTTAAATAGTTAAAATTGTGAATGTTGGTTTTGAATTACTTTGCTACCTGAAGATCATTATCAAAGTGACTGTTTCTTCTTAAGAAAGGAGGTAAGAATGTATCTATTCTATCTACATCATGTTCAGATTCTTGAAGTTCCAGGAATCTCTCTTGGACTTGGCAAACTGAATTTGGAGTGATTGATCTAAAAATAAGATGATGATAAAATACTTTTCTCTCCTCAAAACATTTAAAACATCTTTCCTCAAAGTTTTCATTTTACTACTAAAGCAAGGTAAAGGTTCCTTCTCATGAGGATTTTTCCTTTTCTTAATGTAGAATCATAAAAACTGTGGGTAGGTTGCTAATATCCATAGGAGATTGCTTTCGTTTCCACTGCATTCTACTGACGGTTTTTCTGGAAGATAAAAGTTAGCTTTAAAGCAAACAAAACAGGCATATGTAAACTTTCCTGCTACACATGTTTTCAAGGAAAATTATACATTTCCTTTTAGACTGTTCTTTCCTAAAATCATCTAGATAATTTCACATTCTCCAGTTTATAATACAGAGGATTAAAATAGCCTATGATTGAGAAACATTGTTTTCTGCTTTCATAGTGTAATTATAAATACATCTCTCAGTTGTCACAGTTATAGCATACATCTCTAAGCACAAACCCATGAGCAAATACACATGCTCATTATAAAAATAAGAGTATTTTTCATGTTAAAAGTTTAATCACTGTAGGAAAAAATGTCTTTATTATACTTTTTCTTAGTTTTTTTTTCAAGTTTGATTTGGTTTTGGTTGTGTTTGGTTTTTGGTTTTTGTTTTTTTTTTTTTTTGCTTTAATATCTTCTTTGAATATCATCGTACCTGGAGCTTTTTGTTTACTGATCTCAAATAGAAGTAGAAGTCACTTGAGATGGAATGCTCTGGAATAAAATATCCCAAGCTCATATATGGTTGAAAATAATATCAAGAGGAAATTATTAGTACTTTTTAATGGGAAAAGTATTACTATGTATTTCTTCAGTGATCAGGAACATGGGATTTGGAAAAGCAGTAACATTTGGAGTCTAAAGTAAAAAACACACCACCTCCTGTTTGGCTACAGCTGAGCACTTAAAATTTTTCTTTTTTTTTTTTTTTTTCATTCCTTCAACATCTATGACTTTGTTTCCCCTCCAGATTATTAATCCAAGAGGAAAAATGCAACTCTTTAAGTATAATTACAGCTTGGTCTCCTACTTCTAATGCTATCAGGCATACTAGGACTTCCCCTAAAGAAGACATCTGTTGAAATCACTGTCCCTTTTGTCATTAAGTATTAATTCTAGGTCCACATTAGCCAGCATATCGCAAGAAGGTATTATTTTCCATCTTAATATTTATTAAAATATTCTGAAATTAAAATACCATGCATGTGAGCCTCCTATGTAATTCATATGATGAGGCTGGTCTGCATACTACCTGTGGAGCAGATTCTTAGCTGCATAAGTGGTCGCCATAGCTGATGTGGGTAAAACTGACAGACTTAAGAATACTGAACCTTAAGAGGTTTTAAACAGATTCTTCTCTGACAGGCAGCTGCCTCTATATCATGCTCAAACTGCCTAGCTTAAACTCTAAATTTCCACTTTGCAGGACAAGAAGGGCAGCCATCTAAACCCAACAACCTGATTCTTAGCACATGAATTAGAATCTTGTATTCTGGATATAACTGGTAGCAAAACAAGCAATATAAACAGGTTCTTGAAGAGGCTTTGGTTGTAATTTACCACCCACTATAATAAACTACATGCTGTTTCTTAACACCAGAAGCTGGGATGACTGAGACATCTTTCTCCTTCCCTCACACGCTATTTATCCTGAATGTTTTTCTCCTACTTGCTGTTATGTGAAACACTCATCTGAGTAAAAAACCGTAATTCAACTCTTTACTAGTCTATCAGTGAAGAAAAGTCTACAGCTTCTTCCTAAGGCATCTCTGAGATCCTACAGAGAATAATCCAGTGTCTAAATTTGGACACAGTCTCTCTCCACTTACTGTAAGCCTCAGCGTCTCGGCAGAGGGATAGTGCGCTATCACACTGGACAGTGAGTTTCCCAAAGGAGGCCAGCAGGAGACGTTAGGAACAGAAGTGCAACCAAAAAGGTCCTGACCCCAGGCTTCCAAATTCTCTTCACAGGCAAAATTCTCTTCACAAGGTGTGGTGTAGGAAAAGCAGGAGCATTGGTGGACAGATGCTCACAGCTCAAACACCCACCTAGGAAACAGGGGACCTGTGATGCTGGCTAGCATCAGGAGGTTTCAACTAGTAAATTTGTTTGCATTAAGAGCAAGTATGAAAAGGCTGCTTGGTCACCCCACAGGAAACAGTACCATAAGCCCAAGTGAGAAAGCCAGCAAGAAGCAGCCTTGTGCCCCTGTTTCTGTGGGAAAGAGGAAGCCCTGGCATCTGCTCATAATAACTGAAAAGGGCAAGTAGCTTGTGACTGCTAGTAAAAACAGGATAGCTGGCAGATATGTGAGCCAGGGGTATCAACGAACATAGGACAGATTGCGGTTGTGATTACAGAGCACCAGCAGCAGAGGATGAGTTTTGGTTTCCCTGGGTTCCCAGCTGGTGGAGTACTGCCTTGCACAGGAAAAGAAGCTGTGCCCACGTGGACAGTGAAAGCTGGGCTTTCTCCCCCTTCCTGAACCTCGAGAAATGTCTGTAAGCTCCCTCTCAGCACATCAGCAGCCTGCATGGGAATAAAACAAATCGTGATGAGCCTTCACTCCAGTCACTCTTAAGGGTTTAAGAAAAAAAAGGGAAACATAACCCTAAGTAATACAAGAGAGATCCCAACCAAAATTACAAGTTTTGCTTACTTTTTTGAAAAGTACCTCTACTATAGAATGTACGCATAGATTTCTGGATTAAAAAGAGATTTAAATAAGTGTAGGTAGAAGGGCAAATCTGTGGCTTCCCTATTACAGAGGAATAACGTTTCATAAAACACCTCCCACTCACCTGCTGCGAGAACAAGAATACATGAGGCAATTTTCCCCTTTCCCATGCATGTGAGTAGAGGATAGGTTAGCAAGGGGCGATGAAAAATAGGAGAAGGACTGATTGATACACTACTGAAAAGGCAAGAGAGAATGAACAGGACCAGAAAAAGAAGAAAAAATTAGACCAAAGGTAAAGATAGACCATTATTATTATTCCTATTAGCATATAATAATAAGAAGAAGAATAATCCATTGGATATCATTTTTCAGTTACCAGAAGCCTTATTTAAAACTTGAGTCTACTAAACAAGAAAAAAAAACTTCTCTCTATTTAAGAATTATGAGTTTAAAATTATTTGTTTATCCAGCCACTCAAAAAATAAAAAAAAAAAAAAATGCAATAACTGGAGTGATAAATCACATGGACAAAGCTACTTCAAAAAAACTTCCTTAAAAATCGTTTTGGTGCCCAAAATTAATGTTAATTTTAGTAAAGTACTATACAGTAACACCAACATTAGGCAGGATTTGTGCTGACTGATTTATGCCATCTGTTCACCACTCAGATGTCACTTTTCCTAGCTTTCAAACAGGGAAAACAAAAACAAAACTTGCTCTTCCCAAATCTCGATTAAGGTAGTCATTGAATTTAGCTGAGGTTTCATCATTTTCTGAGCTGTTTCTTTGAAAAATAGTGCTGGTACCGTAATGTTTAGTTACACTGAAGCACACTCTGCGAGATATCAGTGGTTTAAAGGGAATGAAGGAATAAGAAGCGTTGTAATTAGCAAATGTTTCTCTAACAGCTAGAAATGTACATCCACTCTGTAGACTTGTTGGAGCATAAACTGCTTTTTTCTCCTACATCTGGTATCCATAAAAAAAAGGGGGACCTAGCAACCAAGCTTTACATATAGTGTTTTAAAGAGGTAGCACACAATAAATTACTTCCCTTTTTATATAATGCAGGGAAACAAAACAAAACAAAACAAAACAAATAAATAGGATTAATAGATTAGTGCTTATTGGAAGTGTCAACCGATTGAGATATAAAACCGCTATTGATTTTCACTTTGCTGACAGCAGCTTCAGTCTGGGATTCAACATGCAGGCAGAATTCCCTCCTGGCTTAATTCCTTTGGTTTCGTTTAATTCCCCTGATTTCATCTGAGCTGTTTCTTCCGAGAAAAGCCGGGTCCCCTCGCGGACTCTCACTCACCGGGGACGCGGCGGGAGGGGAGGAAACGATTCGTTACCCCCACACGCAAATGGTACTTGCATCCCGCTCGGTGCCCTCCTCACCGTCCAGGGGAAGAGCTGAGAGCACCGGGCGGCTCGACCTCTTTCCTCCACATCTCTCCCGCTGTTGCGGCCCCTCCCGCAGCTCCGCTAGCCGCGGCCCGGCGCTGCCGCGGCCGCTGGGGGGCAGCTGGAGACGCGACTGCCGGGCCGCTCCGGGCTGCGCTGGCTGCCGGTACGGCATCAGGGAGCTGGGCGTCCCGCGCGTTGTGGGTATCGCCGAGGCCGAGGAACGTGTGTCCCGGGAGGAGGCGAGCTGCGCGGAGCCGTGGTGGCCGGTGGACGGGGGGGGTGGTCCCCAGCAGCTCCTTCTCTGGAGGGCAAAGGGGAGTCAGACTTCGGCTTGGCCGGGAAGAGCCCACGCGCTCGGTAGCAGCTCTCTGGTGCGCGCCCACCCCAGACATCACACTGCTTTCTGTTTCGAGAACGAAGAACTCTCACTTTCAAACTGCAGTCGCTTAACTATTTCCCACGTGGTAATGATGCTGGTATAACTGTTGTTCCGTGTTAGGTCACGGGCCAGAAAGCTTCCCGGGAGTGGTGGGGCTGGCAGAAACCTCCTGAGTGAGGTTCCATCAGGGGAAGGACCAGGGTCTGCACCCAAGGAGGTATCACCCCCACAAGCCACACTGCTCGGGGAGAGCACAGGGCATTACAGCAGATGCCATGGCCTACACAGGGTGTTTTCATTTGTCAACCACACACTAAGGTCCATTACGAGAAGGTTGGCCAATGATTTGAGGGGATTCTTCTCTGTGAGGGTGGTGAGGCACTGGCACACGCTGCCCAGAGAAGCTGTGGCTGCCCCATCCCTTGCAGTATTCAAGGCCAGGCTGGACGGGGCTTTGAGCAACCTGGTCTAGAGGAAGGTATCCCTGTCCATGGCAGGGGGTTGGAACGAGCTGAGCTTTAAGGGCCCTCCCAGCCCAAACCATTCTATGATTCTGTGGTAAGATTAGTTCTACTTGGCATTGGTAGGTAGGACCTGGCATATGACAGTCAATGTCAAGACACCACAGTCACGGGGCAAACTGGTGCAGTGCTGGGTGACCGAGATGGTGGGGGTCTAAAACACACCCAACAAAAAAGGAATTGAGGGGCTGGGCTTTTGTGGTCTTGGGAAGAGGAGGCTAAGCAGGGACCAAATGCTTGCTTGGAACTACTTGAGGGGCATCACAAAGATAAGGACATGTGTAAAGAGTGGGAAAATACTGCACATTTAATATTGGGAGTTTCAGTTTGGATGTTAGAGGAAAAACATAGAGGAAAAAAAAGGAAAAATCTCTTTCAACAAGTGTTTACTGTCTCTGTGATTTGTACGCTTATGAAGTTTTACAGTTCTGGCTTTCTATACAAATTAAGAATACACAGAAAAATCACAGAAATGTACTGTAATTTACAAGTCAGCTTTTGTATTTTTGTCATACAAAGTATACAGAATAACACATGGTTTGTTACTGTTGCACATTATTGCTGTATGTCCTAGCATTTGTAAATGCATTTATAGCTGTGCAAATGAGATTCAGCATTCATTTTTCTTGATGATGGAAGAAAATTTATTTGGAATAAACTTTAACACAGGAGTTATTTGCTTGCAACTACTTGCAAAATAAATTACCTGACCTATTTTGAATCTCTTGGCTCAATAGGTATGGGTAGGATTTTTAAAGCACTTTAAATCTTAGTATTAAAAAGACAGTAACTTTGCCTTAGACATCATGTGCTCTTAAAGATAATAATTCAGTGAAGTGGGTGTTATGTTATGCCTCCTGGTTGCAAGATGTAGATAGATCTCTGAATATAAAGTAGGAGTAATCAAATGGCAAACCTGAATCTAGACAACACAGAAATTGTACATCAGTATCACCAAGGACCAGCGTTACCAATGAGAATTGTAACTATTAACTCCTGTCTACAGAGCCTGACTTATCAAGATGCCATATAAATTAATTCAATTTTTGATAACACACTTGCCTATATTCAAGTGGTCTACCCCAGAAGCGAACATGAGTTTTGAACAACAGTAAGTTAATCTAGCAAATTCCAGTTTAGTCATGAAAGTGTTTTTCCTCAGAAACTATAGCTTTAGTTAAAAGTAGAAATTTGAAGCATTACTGTTGGCACCTACAATGAAAAATACCCAACTGCAGTATTTAGCAAGGAAGGATAGTGTAAGCAGCTGAGGTCTTACATTTTTGCAAATAGTAATTAATAGTGACAGTTAAGAAAGTAGGATGTTTTTATCAAATCATTACTGACTGATAAGTAATGGTCAACACATGAAAAGAGCATCCCAGGTTTGTTGCATTTTAGCCAAGAAAAAAGGTGTTTTTTTGTAGTATCTGAAAGTGTAAGAGTTCATGACTCACGTAACAAATATTTGCTCTGAAAAGTTATCTCTTTTCAATTCAACAGTCATTAACTAAACATACATTTCAAAGCATTAATGAAAGAAAAAAACACCAGAAAACCTATAAATTAAATCTACAACTCAATATATTTCTTCTCATCGTTCAAAAAGCTAATTTACCTAAGTAACTTAACAAAACTTACAATATCTGTTTTTTCAGCATCAAAATACCTGCTGATTTATTTATTATTTTGTTTTTAGGATTAGCTTCTCTGTGTAAATTGGGATGACTGGAATTAAAAATTAACTCATCCTACATCGGATCTCACTCTAAATAATGTTTAATATTGCATTCTACATCACCTCTATGCTCTGAACCTGCAGCTGGCTTCCGTCAGGAATGGCATGGCTTAATCTGTGAACTTCATCCATAGAAAATTATGAATAGCAAGGTTTTTTTAGGAAGTAGGTAACACTTACACAAGCTCCTTTTTCAATACGTAAGATAACTAAGCAAGAAACATGTACTAATATACTTCTAAGAGGTGAAGAATGGCTTAAGGGAATGCCTTACCCATAAATGTGATGCCAATTCGCAACCCTCTCTGAAAGCAAAGTGGTAATAGAAAAAAGTGGTATGTCTGCATCACATTTTTCTTCACCTTAATGGCCTTAGGACTGTTATACAGCCTGTATCGAGGTAAAAAAATATGCATAGAGATTTTATTCAAGCACTATTAGTGGTGTTAAGTATTTTTGAGGAAAGACCAAAAACGTAAATGGAGATATATGGAAATACCTGAGAGCATAGAGTAGCATCTGAGAATAATAGAGGGTGCAGTGAGCCAGGGGGTGATTACTCCTTTGCAGACTGTGGGGTCTATCCCCCCCCAACCTTTAGAAGCTTTGGTAAAAACTTTGTCAGTCTTACTTCCTTCTTGTGATAAGTGTAGACAGTGAATGAGATAGCAACAAGCCTGGCACAGCAACACACAGGAATGAGATAAAAACACCAGAGTGGGTGTGTATCGTCCTCCACAAGGATTTCATGGGTTTAAACCATGACACTGGCCATTTCCAGTCTCAGAGACAGGCACACAGCAGCTCAAGCTAAACATAATAAAAGGAGCATAGGAAAAAGTTATTAAGCCCTTTACACGATAAAGGCTATTTTTACGTTTTCCAACATAAAAGAACTGAATGTTCTCATTTTGTTAGTGTTGTGATAGTTAGCAACCAGTACTGCTTGTGCTTTGTACAGATTTGTTCTATCAAACCTCTGGTGTAGATACGCATTTGTATTCATGCACAAGTAAGACTACAAAGTTTTCTGCTAAGAGCCATAAAAGTGTCACACCTAAAAGACACTAGAACTGTCAGTAGAGTGAACTATCCACCAAACTGTATATGGCTTTGTTTCAGAAGAAACTGGGTCGGTTTTTGTTTTGTTTTTTTTTTTTGTTTTTGTTTTTTGTTTTTGTTTTCCAGGAGATAACCCATAAATGAGTCAATTGTGTGAATGATAAGGAGATTAGGGTTAATGAACTGGGAATGTATGCCATTTGATGCTGTAGATGTACCTTCTGGGATTTAAACACTGCCACAAGCATCTGAAGACAAATAGTAAAAGGGGTTAATGGCTTGTATGAATTAATTTTTTCAGCTTTTCAAATGGTAAGAAAATGCCAACACATGAATGATCAAGTCAACACATAACTTTACAACGGAAAATAATGTTGAGCACTTCTAGAATTAAACACAGCTGACCTGTAAGCAGCCTTAGATGGGTGCTTTTCATGACATTCGGACAGAGATCACTTTCCCAGTTACAAACGTCAATTTTTGCTATTTGCAACATTGCCTTCTAGGCTTTTTATATGAAAGTGTGTTTTGGGTGCAAGTCGATAAACAGAATGTTTTTATTTTAGAAATGTTTCAGTGGTTACTTAATAACTGCAACATCCAGATACACATTAAACTTTGAACAGCTTCCTGATAATCAAAGGGTTATTCTTCATATTTCAGAATGTGACAAAGGACTAATAAAGTTTAAGAAAGTAATGAAACAAATAACACCTTATGTGTTTATTAAAATACAATATATATGTACAAAGATGGAAGAAATTATGTTTAATGAGAAGCATAATGTTGGATACCTTTGGAATATAAAGAGGATATAAATAATTTTTAAATGGTGGAAATAACTTTACAGACTGTATTATGTATTAAAACAGGAAAGTGGTGCTTATGAAAATTAACCAAACTGTCCTTATTCCTTATGTGGACAAAGTGGTAATTAAGAAAGGAATTTTAGAAAAAGACATATTTGAGAAATTATTTTAATTGCATTTAGTTGCATTGTTAACTGTGTAAATAAAACAAAGCTAATATGCCCACTTTATCCCAGGCACATAGAAAGCATGATTACACTCTATACATTATACGCATTACTTTCAAAACAGCAGGAAATAGTACCAGCTTACATTGCTTTTTAAAATTAAAACCGGAAAACAAACTATTATTTCCATTAATAGCTTACTTTGCATGTCAAATTAGTCTCTTAATAAATTCTGGTTTCATTTGAAAACTTCATAAAGGTTTCAGAGTTTTTACACTTAAAACTTTCAGATATACACAACTAATGAAACAAGTTCCATAATGATTTTTTTAGTAAAATTCCTCTCAGCAGATTTTAGGCATCAGTTGTGTAATAAACTGCAACTGAGCTAGTCATCCTAGGCTCTCCTTGTAATCAAAGGAGAGAAGAACTTTTGGGATGCAGTTCATCCGGGCAGCTTTAGATTTCTTTATTACTGTGTCATAAATTACTCAAAAGAATCACCCATTTATTTCCACTGAAGCGAAAGAAATGACTGGCACACATCCTGCCCTTTGTCACCCAGCCATCCTTTGACACTTTGCCTGGTATTTCAATATAATCAGTAGAGCAGATTTTTCCTGAATTCCTAGAAAGCTAGATTTACTGTATTATATATTTTGACACGAAAGTTTCACCATCATTTGAGCTATGTCTCTCAGAACCTAAATTACTGGGAAAATACAACAGCATTAATTTAATTAATTAATCCAGTACCTTGGATTGCTAAATATCAGTCTTTTTTTTTTAATTTGGGTTCTTAAGTTTGAGGTTTTTCCCTCCACAATTTCCAACAGTTGCTCTGAAAAATCTACAGATACTGTAATACCATTTCTATAGGTGTCTGTATGTCTCAAATGGAAGTCTTCATCACTTCAAGAGAACAAATGCATGCATGAAAACCAAAATTTATACAGAAAAAGCTGAATAGGAGGATCTGTATACGTTAATGGAACTGTGCTATACGAACTAGCATTTGAGTGTGTGTTGTACTAAATATTGACTTCAAGAAGGACATCGTATGACAAGAGCATGTTCCAAAGCTGAGTTTACCTGGGGCTCGTCTGTGCTTGGAAGATGTCGTCACTACTTCAAGAATATATATATATATATAAGAACAGTACGGCACTCACTGTTTGTAATTTCAAGGTATATTTTATCAGAGTAACTGACAGCATACCAGTTTACGGAATTTTCCCTCATTACTTTATCTTGTAGGCAAAGCTAGAAAATACAAGCAAAGCTATTGCAGACTGTTAAGGTAAAGGAGGGTTATATGGATTTATAACAGCTTTTGTGAACAGTTAGCATCAACTTGTATATCAGTGAAATACAATTCCTTGTAGAAAATGAAGCCTGAAAACTAAAAAATGCAAGAGAAGATTCTATTTTCTGTTAATGTGAAGTTGTGTTAAAGCACCTACTTCACCAAAATCTAAAAAAAAACCCCAAACTCCTAGTAAAACGCTCACTGACTTAAAATAAAACCCAACCCCCCAAAAAAAACCAATGGTTAATGCCTGACTTTCTAACACAGCTCATTTTAAACAGATAATACAGACCGTATTTCCATGTTTCTACAGCAGGATGGAGGGAAGAGGGAAATGTCAGGTAAGGTAAATCTAACTTCAAAAATTAAATATCCATCAGCCTGATGGCCATTGAAATTCTCAGAGGCAGCTGGACTAGACGATTGCTGTAGGTCCCTTCCAAATAAACGCTCTATTTTATTCTTACATTTTCCCTTTTCTGCTGCCTCCTCACTACTATTTCCATGTCTGAGGTTCTGCATTGTCTTGCTTTGTTCTTCTGTTTTATCCACTTTACATTAGATTTCAACAAAATCTCAAGTCCAACCTTCCAGGTACAAAAGGTTCAGATAACCATTCATCTTTTGAATGATTTTTTTTTCTGGCCCTTCAAAGTTTTAGAAGACTCACCAATCATGTTCAACAATCTGCTAATAGCATGAGGAACTGTTTCAGTCTTTGTTTTACAATACATCCATTCTGTTCATATTTCCCCTGCTGGGAAAACGTGCAATATTGGGTAATTATAGATTAAAATCTACTATACAGATAGTGATAGCAAGCATGCAGTTATCCATCAGATGTGAATTTGAAACAATTATTAATACATTATTATTTTTATAGATAAATAAATATATCTTCTCAAGGCTGAATCTTTAATTTCCCACCTTTTCAGCTCTAAAATTTTCAGTAGCACTGTCATCTTCAGGTGACATTTAAGTGCTAGAGCTTGGACAACAGGCTCAAGCCAGAGCTGACTTATAGATGAATTCTGTATATCATGTGATCAATACCCTTTGTGCTTCTTGATATAATGTTAAGATATAATGATAAACCGCTGATGTTGCTGTTTTAAAATTAATAAACCTTGTATGCAGACTCAACAAACCACTTATGCTAGCTTTTTTAACACCAGAATGGATACTTTAGAGACTGGTAATCCTTGTATGATCTTGTGCAATTGTCTGCAAGGTATTCTAGGAAACCCTACCAACTGTGTCCCAGGCTCTGGCCAAGCCCTGGTCTCAGTTTGTCAAGGGAGGTATACCACTAGATGTTTCCACACAAAAGAATATGCAAGTCACTCTGACTTGCTGATTTGGGTCTATAAAAGATGGACCCTCTTGGAGCAACTCTGGAGACCTCATCTATGAGTGGACGCACTGCACAGAAGTTCCCAATTGCTGGGAAAGGTTCTGCAAATCCTCACTGCAACAGGGCCCCCCCAGCAACTGCAGATCTGGATAATGGTAACATTTAGGCAATTCATGACCTATCTTCCTTAATCACTAATCTCTTTCTCATGTAGTAATGATTAGGTGCATTACATTGCTTGTCTTGTTTGTCGCTTAAACCTGGAGCATAGTAAACTGGTTGTTTTACTAAAAGTATCATTTTATTTCTGCATTACCCTAACGTTAATAGTAAAATAAGACCGCTCTTTCCATTGGTGTCTGTGTCCTTTCTGTTGCCCCTGTCAAATAGCAAAGCATAAATTTGTGTCACAGACAGGATAGGAAATAATGTCACTTTTCAAATCTAAACAGTAGGTATCATTGCTATCCAAAATTCCTGGATGGAACAACCTTCCCTATAGTTCACTGGCTCTTGAATAGGCTAAGGCTGGAGTACCAGCTGAACCACAGGAAAGACGATTGAAGGAAACTGAACTATTGGATGTATTAAAATGCCTTCAGAAATTGTCTATTGAAAAATGAAAAGAGCTTGTAAGTTCAGGAAAATGGGTATGGATTTTGTTAACTGCATATCGAAAACAGCACCAACAGAAAGAGCGATTGTTGTCAGAATGCTCCCATATGGAGCGACAAATATGTGATTTGCAAAATCAGATTGTGATGTTACACTGCCAAAATAGGCTGCTTGTTGATAAGTTGGACACTTACCAGACTGTAGCTAAGAGAGCTGCAGTACGGGTTGCACAGTATAAGAAAAGGAGGGGACAAGCAAATCGTAAGAAGGTACATGCAGTAACTGCAGAAGCAGGGATGCAGTGGGATATAGAGAAATGGGATGGAGATATTTGGGATTCTACAGATTCTGATGAGATTGGCTCTCCTAGTGAATGTGTAGATATGAAACCAATATTAAGGTGAAAATTGGAAAGTGAAAATTAAGGAAATTGAAAAGAAATTGAAATTAAGGAAAGTGAAAAGTAAGGAAAAATGTAGTAGAAGATTTTACTCAACATGAGATAAATGACATAATTGAGAAATTTAAACACAGACCTGGGGAATCCCTTCTGTCATGGATGGTTCGTGTGCATGATCAAGGGCCTGCAGGAATTCTTGTGGATGCAGGGGATTCTAAAAGACTTTTAGTCCTGAGCTCAGACTCCTTTGTACAGGATGCCTTCCATAACAACACTCAGGAAATGAACTTGTTAGCTCTGGCTGCTCAAGGGTGTAGTACTAAATATCCTACAGAAAATGATTGGCTAGGTGGGGGAAATTCGTGAAACACTTTGCGAGACTGCATACAGCGAATGAAAGAGGAGGGGATCAAAAAAGCAATCTGCATAGGAGATGCTGACACCATGATGTGCAATGCTTTGTCTGTTGCTCATAGAAATTGGATGGTTAGAACTGCCCCACCAGCACATAAAAATGTGATAATCACTCTCTTAATTAATGAGACAGGAAATCCCCTTGATGAGGTAATTGAAAAAATACAACAGCTAGGTGATCTTGGAGAGTGGGGGAGTGCAGGGAATCGAGATCCTCAGGATGATTTCAAGAGGAGTGAGGCTCGAGTGTCTCGAAAGAAATGTATACAGCTTTAATAAAGGGCGGTGTGTCTCACAATAAAACTGATGATGTTCCAACTCATGAATTATGGAATATATAAGCAGAGGGGGTTGAAAAAGCCCAATGAGAAAGTTAAAATTCTAAAGCAAAGGATTTGGGAACAGCTCAGCCTATGGCACCTCACCCAGAACCTCCACAGGACTTCACACACGTTCGCAGAGGGCTCCCCATGAGTGGATCGGCGGTTCTGGGGGAGGATTGGGAGCCGTATTCTGATTTGTATCTTTGGAAGGAGGCTAGGGAAATAGTTCAACATAGCAAACAAGAACGAAATAATGGCCAAGCTCCTGTGCTGGGCACAGAAGGATTGGCGGTTGGAAAAAGTGGTCCTCACAGATAGTAAAAGCTGTAATTGATACTGGAGCAGAAGCCTCTTTAATCTATAGGAACCCTAAAAAATTCAATGGGCCCACTGTAATCATTAGAGGACTGGGAGGGAAATAAATTGAAGCTATGCAAACACAAATTGAAATGAAAATAGGAAACCTCTTACTCAGTTATGGTTGTTTCTGTTGCTGAATATATAATTGGGATTGATATTTTAAAGGGACTGACTTTGAATCTTCCTGATGGTTTGTACCAATTTGGAATGACAAATTATATTAGTACCTAGACAACTTCAGTAGGAAAGGTAAAAATGCCTCCTGTGCAGATTCCCACTGCAACTAAATTGGTGACAATGAAACAATACAAGATTCCTAGGGGCCGTGAAGAGATTTCACAGACAATTAAGGATTTATTAGATGCAGGAGTTTTAAAATCAGCTACCACAGATTGGAATAATTCAGTTTGGCCCATCAAGAAAAGTGATGTGTCATGGAGAATGACCATAGATTTTAAAGAATTAAATAAATACACCCCACTTCTTACAGTGGCTGTACCAGATATTGTTACTTTAATAGAAAAAGCCCAGAAGCATTCCGGAACTTGGTATGCAGTAATTGATTGTCTAATGCTTTCTTCACAATACCCATTCCTGAAGAGCACGGGGATCAATTTGCCCTTACATGGCAGGGACAACAGTACACTTACACCAGATTGCCCCAGCGATGGTTGCACAGTCCAACCATTTGTCACTGAACAGTGGCTGAGCATTTGGATGAGATAAACTGCCTCCTCATATGCAAATAATTCATTATATAGATGACATCCTGATTCAGGGGAGCAGTGAGGAGGAAGTGCAACAAGTCCTTGAATTAGTTGTGGATCATACGAAACAGAAAGACTAGGAAATTAATCCTACTACAATTCAAGAACTGTCCCAAACAGTGAAATTTTTGGGAATTTAGTGGCATTGTGGGCACCGGTCAATATTACACGAAGCTCAACAGAAAATTTTGGATTTTGCAGCGCCGTAAAATAAAATGAGGTACAAAAATTTGTCGGATTATTCAGCTTTTGGAGACAACATATTCCACATTTGGAATAAATCTTAACCCCGTTAGATAAAGTAATGAGGAAAAAATATGAATTTGAATGGGAAAGTGAGCAGTAGGCTGCCTTTGAATTAGCGAAAGAAGCTATTCAAAGAGCTGTAGATTTATGGCCCATGCAAAAGGGAGAAGTTGAGTTAAACATATTTGTAAATGGGTCTCATGTTAACTGGAGTCTCTGGCAGAAACAAGGGAAGAAGAAGGTTCCCTTAGGGTTTTGGGGGAGAAAATTGCCAGAGGCAGGAAACAACCACACACCTTTTGAGAAACAGTTATGGTCATGTTATTGGGTACTGTTAGAGACAGAACAACTTACCATGGGACATGAAGAGGATCTTCGTCCAGACATTCCTATTACATAAATGGGTCAAAAGTTCTCTGAAAACCCATTGAATTGGGCACGCTCAGGAGCTGAGTACTGTAAAGTGGAAATGGCATATTGAAGATAGAGCCAAAGTAGAAGTTGGTTGGGTAGCTACCCTTCATGAGTGAGTAGCTTCTGCCCACATGAAGGGTGAGGAAATAAGTCCCAATTTTACAGTTGAACTGGAGTCCCCAGTACAATGGGGGAAAACTTTAGGTCAAGTAACTGCACTTGAAAAGGAATGTGCCTGGTTTACTGATGGGTCAGCTAAATATGTAGGAGGAAAGAGGTTTTGGAAAGCAGTAGCTTACAATGCTCATTCAGAAAAATTTTTAGAAACAATGGGAGAAGGGAAAAGCAGCCAATATGCTGAATTACATGAAATTTATATGGCTTTAAAACAAGATGATCTAGGAGAATTCCATTGATATACTGATTCTTGGTCAGTAGCTAATAGGCTAGCTACTTGACTACCAACCTGGGTGGCCAAAAATTGAAAAATATATTCTAAGTAGGTCTGGGTAAAAGAACTGTGAATAGATATTTAGGAAATAGTACAAAGGATAAAGGTGACTCTATTTCATGTTGATGCTCATAATAATACAGACACATTACAACGACTTCATAACTCTGTTGCAGATAACCAGGCACAGATTTCCCAAACTGGATTGGAATTCCCTCAGAAGGAAGATCATGAAGGCTTGGCAAAATGGGCACACCAAAAGTGTGGGTGTCTCAGAGAAAAAGTCACTTGCAGGTGGGCTGAAAAGAACGGCATAGCAATGTCACTTAATATGATTAAAACTATCACTGCTCAATGCCCCATATGCCAACATACACACAAATGCCTGGTGCCTAACATTGTAAAAAGACAACTGGGGAGAGGAATATTGCCCAGACAAATTTGGCAAATGGATTACACTGGACCTTTACCGTAGGACCAAGGGTGTAAATATATCTGTACTGCTGTAGTTACATATTCTGGATTGCCCATCCTTGTAAGAAAGGACTAGAACACTATCTGTACTATAGACACAATAATTTTGTATTACGGAATTCCATTACAGATTCAAACTGATGATGGGTCTCATTTCCAAAATAAGCTTGTTTAACAGCATGCTGAACTGCAAAATATTCAGTGGGTTTTTCATATACCATATTATCCACAAGCTGTGGGATTGATTGAACGAATGAACAGGTTGTTGAAGGAGCAGTTGAGAAAGCTGGGAGATGAGAACCTGCCCCAGTGGAAAGCCCATCTCACAGACGCTCTACCTATTCTTTATAATAGCCCTATCGGGGAAACGGAGACCCCCCTGATGTGCATGGCTATACCAAATTTGCAAACACAGCCCCAAACCATAAGGCTCTAACTTACTGGGAAACTATTCTGGGCGCAATGGCGCCCCACTGGGCCACCCCAGAGGCTGCAGGATTAGATCTCTGTGCATTAGAATTGGTCAGAATAAATCAAAAGCTATCAAGTTATCAGTACCAGAAGAGGCATTCCCCCAGGGCAGTTTGGTCTGATAACTGCTCTTTCCAACCTAGCCCTGAGAGGTGTCCATGTCATGGGAGGAGTGATTGATCAACGTGAAATCAAGGCAATCCTGCTAAATAATGGCGAACAAGATTTAATTATTCGACCACGCAACCAAGTAGCACAATCATTGATGCTACCAGTTTTTCAAGTAGAAGTGACGAAGGGGGATCTACCCCCAATCACCACAGTTAGTGGAGATAAGGGGTTTGGATCAACAGGTATCAACAATGGAGCTAAAGTATGGGTTCAAAGGCCAATTGGCCCCCCTGAACTGGCTGAAGTAATAGCCATGGGGAAAGATAATACCATTCTAATAATGAAACCTGGGCAAGAAAAATGGAGTATGTCCCCTCAACAAAATGTTATTTGTGAGAGTAACTAGATGGTATAGGATTTTGTCTTGCAGATCTTGCATGATTGAACCTACTTGTTTGCAGTAACAGCCCCTTCAGGACAGGATATTATTCACATCACCTGATCTGAGAAACCAACTTTCGTGGAGGACAGAGAAGACCAGAACAACGAGGCTATTGTTGATGTTGCTAATTATATGTTGTCATTGGGACCAAATTGTAAATTGGGAAAATAGATTTTTATCCTTAGGGGAAACAGTGGCAAAAAACATTCAATCTCAGCAACTGGAGCCCAGGTGGAGTCAAAGATTGGCCCAACCAATATCACCTAAGTGGTGGATCAGTGACTGAAGCAATATACATGAAGGAACAGGATTCTGGACTGAAGAAAGTGATCCCTGGCAATTGTGCTTTCTCACGAAAGGCATCTGCTGCCTTAATGGGACACAAGAACATGGGGTTCAGGTGAGGAAAAGTGTTTGTGAATGGACTTTATCTTTGGGTTTGGATTGATGGACTCCTAATTGTCCTTCTTATGATTGTTTCAAATATTGAGGCAGATGGAATCAAACGCATATTAGGCTCACTAATGGTAGCTGGGTAAGGTGTTCCTACCACACATACAGGAGGGATTTTGAAGGCTGCAAAGCAGTGGGGAAGGATGGTTTCTTTGAACGCCTATTCTTGAGTTGCCCCGGGGACAATTCTACAAATAGAACACATATCTGCAATTATCAGTGGAAATGGCAACACCAAAACAGAACTCAACTGCTTCTCAATAAGTTCTCGTCCAAATCTGGTGAAACTGCTCGTGGATGTAACTGTAAATGGAAACCCTATGTGGGAGCCTGGAAATGCAAATACAGTGACTCTTATGGTGAATCAACTATTGTCGGAGGACCATTACGGCCAGGAAACATGCTATACTTTGACCTATCAATTGATGATGAAATGTGGGAAGGCCCCTTTGCCAATGGAACCTGGGCCTTGAAAGGGCATTATTGGATTTGTGGCCAACAAGCTTATAGAAATTACCCCCAAACAAGTCAGGAATATATAACGTATGATGTATCAGGCCCCTGTTCTTTTTGTCATAGCAAGATCAGAGGATGGGGCTCAGTCAAAGTATATGATGATTTGATTAGAGAAAAACAATCCATTGACACTTCCCTGACTAAGGGAACCTCTCAAAAATGGAGAAAAGACAAATGGTCACCTGAAAGAATTATAAAACATTACGGAAGAGCTACTTTGAATTCCAGAGAAATAATATCAGGTGCTAGAGAACCTATTTATAATTTGAATCTGATAATTAGATTGCAAGCCATCCTGGAGATAATAACTAACCAAACGGCTGACACTCTCGACCCCTTGGCCAATCAATCCATACAAATGAGGAATGTGATTTTTCAGCATTGCATGGTCTTAGACTACCTGTTAGCAGAAGAAGGAGGAGTTTGTGGAAAATTAAATTAATCTAATTGTTGTTTACAAATTGATAACAACAGAAAAGTACCTAATAAGATAACTAAAGAAATGAGGAAATTAGACCATATACTAATCCAGACATGGAAAGGTTGTCAACCAGACATATTCTTGTGGCTGCCAGGGGGGTCTGTGGATTAAACATGTCCTTTTCTTTCTTCTTCGTGCAGCCACTGGCCTATTGTTTATTCCTTGCTTAATTCCTTGTAGCATACGATTAAGCATGTGATACAGGAAATGCAGCTCCCAGTTATGCCTAGTAAAACATTATGAACAGACTATATACTCGATAATCACAGAGGCAGTCTAACAGCCATGATTCATCTGTAAGTCAAAGGACCAACTGAAGTGCTAGAGCTTGGACAACAGGCCCAAGCCAGAGCTGACTTATAGATGAATTCTGAACATCATGTGATCAATACCCTTTGTGCTTCTTGATATAATGTTAAGAAATAATGATAAACCGCTGGTGCTGCTGTTTTAAAATTAATAAACCTTGTATGCAGACTCAACAAACCACTTATGCTAGCTTTTTTAACACCAGAATGGATACTTTAGAGATTGGTAACCCTTGTATGATCTTGTGCAATTGTCTGCAAGGTATTCTAGGAAACCCTACCAACTGTGTCCCAGGCTCTGGCCAAGCCCTGGTCTCAGTTTGTCAAGGGAGGTATACCACCAGATGTTTCCACACAAAAGAATATGCAAGTCACTCTGACTTGCTGATTTGGGTCTATAAAAGATGGACCCTCTTTCAGTGACATGAGTGGACGCACTGTGCAGAACTTCCCAATTGCTGGGAAGGGTTCTCCAAATCCTCACTGCTACAGGGACAACCCAGCAGCTGCAGACCTGGATGATGGTAACACATTCAGGCAATTTGTGATCTATCTTGATCACTATTCTCTTTCTCTTGTAGTAATGATTAGGTGCATTACCTTGCTTATCTTGTTTGTTGCTTAAACCTGGAGCATAGTAAGCTGATTATTTTACTAAATGTATCATTTCTGCATTACCCTAATGTTAATAGTAAAATAAGACTGCTCTTTCCACTGGTGTCTGTGTCCTTTCTGTTGCCCCTGTCAATTAACAAAACAGACATCTTTATCAAAATATTGCCAATAGAAACTTTCAGAAAAGTTATTATTTAACTTACTAGCTTTCCTATTTTTAGAAAGCAAAATTATAGACATGACAAAGTATGTGCAGTGACTGTTGCTATGTCTGTTTGGAAAAGCAATTTCATTTTGGCTGGCTTTGCACCCACTTACTTCACTTATTCTAAACTTTCTGTCTTTCTTAAACAGATGCTTGTCCAGAAACCAAAAACTACATGAGTCAATTTTACTACAGGCAGCTTGAAATTTATGCAGTGGCACTAGTAAATAGTTTTGGCTAAGGAACTGATAGCCTAATATCACATGTATCTGTGAAGGATGCTTGAACTAATTAGAGAAAGTATTGTGTATGTGACCTTACAGACAAAACTTTGCCAGCCAAAACTGAATTCTGGTCTGAACCAGACTCTTTAGAAAGGCATGATAAGCTAAAACTCCTGATTCTTGGTTTCCAGCCAAAAATTGCACTACTGAAAATATAGTGTTGAAGACATAGATCCACTTCCAAACATGTCTGTTCTTGTGCATATTTCACATATTTTATATTATACTTTTTTTCCTAAAGTATAGATTTGATGAATGCAGCCATTTTTTAATACTTTAAAATATTTTAGGTATTTTGTGACATACAATAGCTAAGACAATAGGTTTTATGTCTTTAACAAAGTAATTGATAGTCTGAATAACTTAAGAATACAGCTATCTATAACATAATGGAATTTAAGAGATTGGCTTTTTTCTCAATACCACTAATTAATAAAGCTAGTCTTTTAAATATGTTTTAAGTGGGACTTCCTACATAACTCCACTGGTTAGTATTTGATTTATACTGGAAATAGTGACTCCGTATTAAAGGTTGCTGTTTCCCTCTACTTTTTGATAGCATGCCTTTGAAGGAAGGAGATGGATATTCCTGCTGCTCAAAGCAAATTCATCAAGTAGACTTCATCCTCCTTTCAGGGAGGTTGTTTGATTCCTACTGTGTTATTTATTTGCATGTTGCTTCTAGCTTAAATGACCTTCAAGTTAGCAAAATGTTTTCAAAACTCCTGTAATGTTTTATGAATGTACTTAAAGAAGTATTTATATATATATGTGTGTGTGTGTGTACACACATACATACATACCAAACTGACATTCTTAAAACTTTTAAAATCTTCACAGCCTAAGCTATGAAGAAGGTGTGTCAAGCAAGGGGCTTCCTTGAATGTACCACAGCTTTTTCTCTACTTATCCAAAGGGCTATAATGTCATTCAATTAGGAAGCAGCTGGATTTTACACCTGGATCCACGATCTGGGAAATGTTCCTACATTCCTCAATTTTGACAAGTCCTTAATAATATAAATGATGCTAATAATACAAGTGAAAAATTGGACCGTTTAGAATGTTTTGTCTCCTTCTGCAAGCCTTTTGTCATTTTTTGATCTTCTGCCATTGTGGTAACAGATGGTAAAAAATGACAGTATAAACATTAATTTTAATACTAAATATTAAACTTTAATAGCTCTAATGATGTTGAAATGTTAATGATGTTCTTCGCTGAGCACCAGAACTAATGAAATCTGAAACAGAAATCTGTTCATCTATATTAGACACCTTACACCTAAATGTCCTGAGTTTGTTGAACCAATCTTTCTGAAACAAGTGCTTAAGTTTCCTGGATAGTCAAAGGTAAGAGGTTTTTTTCACATAAAGGCTTCAAGAAGGTGATTCTGTCTGCTTTAGTTTAACGAGCAAAGTTAAGCTAATTGGATTTCCTTATGGTATCTTCAGAAAAACCTAGCCTTCCTCATTGACTGTACAAGGAACTCAGGTAACCTGAGAGCAGTTCAGTAGCTTACAGGATGGGATTAATCATACCTAATTTGAACTGTTTAAAAGCTGATTGTCTAGTCTAAGCTTATTGCTTATATTTTAACTATGACCAACAACAGAGGTCTTTCCTCTGATAATTTATCTCATAATCTGGAGATGCCCGATAGCTCCAGTGCCTATAGATACCCTACTGTGAAATAAAAGATCAGAGAATGAGCTCAAACACTGGATACCTACTTACTTACACTAATTAATTCTTTACCTTCTTCCTGGAAGTACCTTGGATTGTTACAACTTGTTTTCTCCCAGCCAAATCCACTGTACAATACGTGGATGCAATCAATGACATTGAAGTTTTTCAGTGAGTACTAGAATCAATTAAAATCTGAAGCAGACCTCCATTCGTCTTTTTGAGATACCTTACACAAGTTGCATGTGTTTTAGAAGCACAAGCACATAAATTTCCTGGAGAGCAAACAGTGCTATTGTGCTACTTAGAGTGCTACTCGCTTTCAGGGCTGGGGGCTTATCCCTAGTCCTGTTTCATTCAGCACTACAGACATATCCTACATGACTAATTTGTGGTAAATAACTCAGATGGCCAGTGCTGGTAGAGGTAACGCTCATCTAAGCTGTAGGTGGAAATAAGATGTCTAAGTCAGGTAAATTTAATTCTCTTACTGGCAAGTTTGTAGCAGGCAGTGAATTGAGAGCCCTTACCAAAGCTGCTTCTTTGGTTTGGCTTGTTTTTTTCTCAGTGGTACATACATCTCAAATCATATATCTCTTTCACCTCTGCACTCCCTGGCCTTTATGACAGGCTGAGTTCACACTAAACCCCTTCTTTTATTTGGATTAATATGGTCTTCTCTTCCCAAGAACCTATTTTTACGAAAACCATAAAAATTTACTTATTTTGATACTTCCAGCTCTCTGTCAGAAGTGACTGACATTAAGCGGTAAGTGACTGAAATTCTGTTAGTAGCACACGCATTACTATGCAGTACCACTGTGAGTATTGCCACAGGAGGTTGTTTCCTTAGGAGATCATCTGAAAATGTTTTACTAATAATCAGTAAAGGCAATAGCAATGTAACGTCCTGCTAAGTATTGCAACTGTTTTATTCTGATGGTATAAATATCCTTGTTCATTATGGAAACTTTAAAAACTGTTACAGATGCAACTATTAAGTGACAAGGGTCAAGAACCTACAGCCTCTCTTGGGGAATTATGACTTTCTTTCTGGCATTATCTCTTTACTGATGGCTAGTTTCAGACATCTGTAAAGAAATAAGTATTCTTTCAGGATACCTCCAGCTTTTAATGAGAATGTATGCACAATTGGCAGGATGATAATTCATTATCATGTATTGTGCTCACATACTTATACCAGTATTTTTATAAACTGAGTTTATTAAGAAAGAATTGAAGAAGAAAAATTATTGGAATAATAGAGCACGTTAAACATACAGAAAGGTATCACATATCACAAAATTTTCTAAAAGTTCTCATCACCCACCTCCACCCTTAGAGTCACAGAACCACTCATTCTGAAGGTTTTCTACATATATTCACTTAGGCTGAGTGTTCACAAACTATTACAAGTAAAAGCCCAACAGTGTAATAAGGAACTAAAACAGCAGTAATTTTTTTCTAAGAGTTACAGCAAAATGAAAGTATAGTTGTTTTGCATACCACAAACCACATAAAAGGCCTGAAATATGCTTTTCTCCAAACTTACCATGCTGGGAGGTTACTGACTCTCTTTGAGACCTTTCACCTTCAGCTAGTGTAATTTATAACATTTCATAAGGCCAAAAGCCAAAAATGTTGTAATCAGCTGGAAGCAGCAATACCCTAACATAAACAGAATGAAAAAGATTACTTTTTTTCGTTTGTTTCCATTCCTTCCCATAAGACTTCTGTCTGAAACAATTCATTTAAAATTCTTTTACCTTCAGTTTCATGGTTTGTTCTATGCTGTCCTTTATGTCTAGAAGAAATTACTATGCATCACTGAAACATTTCTTTCAGACAAACTTTTATGCCTTTCAGCAGAAATCCATGTTATAATTGAATTGACATATGATGCACACCAATTTTAAATTCGGTTTTTAACTGGACAGTTGGGAAATTCTCTGTTTGGACTGCATTATCTATATAATTGAACTGCATTCTAAGCAATGCAGATTGTGGTGAAAGGTGCCCTCTAGCAAGATGGCATTTCTAATTGACTCATCTGAACTGTAGCATTCTTGCTGTCTTTCATTTGATTGGGTCACGGTGAGTACATCATGATGCTTATGATCTTTAGGGAGGGTGGATCACCTTCCTAAATTTAGGATGTTATGAATTATGGGCTACAGAAGTGTCGTTTACATACGACCAAGCAACTGAATTTCTTCATGACATGCTCTGTTAGTACCAAGACGTTAGAGATGCTAATTTACGTCACATGTGCAAACTGCCTGGAGACTATAATCAGGTTGAACAATCAGGTGGCATGGCAAATTTGGACTGTTGTATGGTGCATTGAGTCCACTGGTTTTGTATTCAACTCTAATTTTTTCTACTTATTAAAAAATTAAAATATCCTTTCTCTTCCATTTAAATTCAGTTCATCTAGAAAAGTAGGCATACAGTTGCACAAAACTCTTGTCAATTATGTGTAAGCATCAGATATAGGATGAAACCTTGTAACTAGGGGCTCTTACAAGCATTATTACACTGCATCTGCTCTTATTTCAGAGACTTGAATAAAGATAGAATTAAGTCTGTGTTGCTAACGGTTTGTTGATTCGTGGCTCCTTTGCTAGTTCTTCCTTTCCAAAATACTGCTTGCATATTTTGTAGTCCACGATTATGCTGAGAGAAAACCATAGATGTTTATATTACTGAGGTTTCCCTCTTCTAACTGCATACTCTCTTAAGAATGTCCCTTGAAAAATCCATGTCTTACCCATTCATTTCATAATCATGTTAGAGATCTTCTGGAAACAGCATTTTATGGTCTTCTTGCGATTCTCCTTGATCTTTTTGTCTTCCATTTTTCATTTCTTCCTTCACGTCTCCTTCTGCCTCATTGGCATATCTGACTGTTGGCAGCATTGTCAAGTCATCCATCCTCTTCTGTTGCTGTACTTCAGATTCATTATACAATCACTGGAGTGATTATACAATGGCAAAACCAGTGGCTTCATGATCTTCAAAGTGTTATGCTAACCCCTTGTGGCACAGTCATACCAATGGTAGATACTTTGGAACAAAAAAGTTTTGTTGTCATTCTCCAAAAATACAATATGAAGACATATGAAATTTGGCTTTGCATTCCATCTAATCAAAATATTTCTATAGGACAAGGGTTTGGGGAAGGATAACTAATGGGGTCCAGTTCCTGAGAATGGAATTTACATGGTCTAACTTCAACAGTCTAAATCTGTAGCTGGCCTATACTAGTCATCCAGGCTTGACACTGTACAGAAACTGGAACATCTAAAGGGTGCTGCATAGAAGTTATCCTAAACACCTACCTTAGAAGACAGGAGTCATCCACTTGAAAGACGATGCATCCCTGTCTATAAAGGAAAGTAGCTTATAATTCTAGTTGCATCTGCAACTTCAAAACAATGTTCTGCTTCAAGAAGCAGTGGAGAAAAGGCTAATTATTCCAGACGCCTTCTGAGTCGCAGGAAAGAAAGAAATGGGACGAGATTTCAGGTTACAATGACAGCAGAAGGAAACTTGTTTTATCAAATAATTTCAAAACTCATGGATCTCTTATTAAGAAAATGCATTTCATCCCTGTCCAGAAACAGGATAGAGTGAGAAAAATGATAGAGCAACTGCTATGCTGAGAAGAGGCTGCTTCATTATTCAAGGAGCTTGAGATAATGTGTGCATTAATTACACATTTCTTGAAATTTCTTGTTTGCTATGGACAGACATATACTCTAAAAATTTATATAAATATTGTTGTTCTTCCCATTAAAGTGCTGTCGTTCTCTTCAGTTTCAAAATGATCTTGAAATACATTTTTCTCTCTTTACCCTGAACAGTGTAGCTGAAAGAAGAAAATGAAAACAAATAGAAATGGGGAGTGAAAGGACAAGCTTGTCAGTACCACAGCTACCCTCATCTGATGGTAAGATTGCAGGTTAGTAACATGCCACATTTTTTTAATATTGTCCATGGTAATAACAATAAGAAAATATCTTGGTTTTATGAGATAGGAGTTCCAAGCCCCTGCCATTTTTTGAGTCTGAATGATTTCTACCAAGTTATGTCATATCACACCTTCACAACCATTTAAGATACAAAGTTACATATTTTCTTAGTTTAAGTGGAGCTATGTGCTCACATCAATATTCTCCACAACTGATCCTAAACCTAACAAAAGGAGGGCACTAGAAGACCATTATTTCTGCCTTTGCTCCTTTTTGGTAACATAACTTGAGCCTCTTTATCTTATTTATTCAGGAACATCCCATCTCTGTAGTCCTAGACTGAAACTGTGGAGGTATACTTTGACACAATTCAATATTACTCTTCAAACTTTTAAAGCTGTACAGTTTACTCACTTAATTTTGAACCTCTTCAGAATTCTTCCATATGCAGGCAGTAAGTACACTGATGTAGCAGTAATAATCCTGTTGTTTCAAACTAGTTATGTTGTTTCATACTCTAGAGGTATAAAACCAGAAGAAAGATTGAGTGAAATGGGAATAGAGACACTAAAGAACTTCAAAGTTTTATCATATTTAGTCAGAGTTCAGATCAAACACAGTATATTACATGCAAAAGCATAACAGTGTTGTTCAACAGGTGTCTGGGAAGACTTTGAAGATCTGTAATATATCAGTTACTGTGAATCCGTGCAAACAGTGTTAACTTTTTGGGAAAAAAGTATAATCAAAGGTAGTTGTGGTTTGCAGAGCTGAAAGTTATTTTTTTTCAGATTAGATCTTGCTGGCTGAAAACTTGGACATATTAATACATACTATTTTGAGTGGAAAACAGAATGGAACATTTTTTCCAGTGTGTAGAAAATACACCTAATGTAGTTTTATGTATCTGCAATATATAACCTTGAGCTAGTAAGGGTAGACTTCTTACAAACTTAAAGGAAAGGAAAAGGCACTTTTAGGAATTTTTTATGGACTGTAGTATCCAAAATGTCCACTCCAGAAAACACTGTTCTTCTCTACTGTGTAAGAAGGCAGCCTAGCTGACCTAGATCATGGAGACCATAGAATAATAGAATAACAGAATAATGGAATCATAGAATGGTTTGTGTTGGAATGGACCTTAAAGCTCATGCAGTTTCAACCCCCTTGGCATAGGCAGGGACACCTTCCACTAGATCAGGTTGCTCAAGGCCCCATCCAACCTGGCCTTGAACACTGCAAGGGATGGGGCAGCCACAGCTTCTCTGGGCAACCTGTGCCGTGCTTCCGATGAGCATGTACACCTTCAGGTTCCTTAGATGGTCTCAAAACTAATCTACAACAGGGAATTCTTGATTCTGACTTTGCCTTCTGCAACTTGGGTGGTATGGCTGAAGCACTTGCCAGTGAAGACCAAGGAACTATTTTGTAAAATCCACAGACTATACTATTTCCCAATTTGTGCAGTCAGATAGAAAATGTGCAGTATGGAATTTATTGAGTATTCAAGATCCACATCCAGAAAGTATTTTTAGGTGGCAAAACGTACTGTCTTCATACCTATTATGTGTGAAATTGTATTGAATGTAACAAACTAGGCTCCCCTGGTGTTAATCAGAATGACCTACACCCGTATAAATGAGCTATCTGGTACACTGAGGGGACATTTTTACAACAGAAGTGGAGGTATCTCATACCAACACTGTTCAATAACATGATAGTCCTTTCTTCCTCCAGAAAGCTGAAGATAGATTCTTATTAGAGTTAAGAACATGAGTATCTCATTCTGTCTAATCTCTCACCACTGACTAGTGGTATAACAATTTAGGATTAGCAAAATGCAGGAACCAGAAATCATATGAAATTACAGAAATCATGTTTGCGATGATTCTCTTAAATGTAGTGTCACCCATGTAAGCATTCTTCTGGTATGTAGCTGTGGAGACACTCTGTGACTTAAATAGCTGTAGCCAAGACAGGTGACTAAATTATTTGCTCTGAACTTCAGCAGTTTCAGAGTTCAGACCAGCTGCAGCAGCAAAATGAAGGCACATTTCTGGACTTCACCTTTATCTCTGAAGGTGCTTGCAAGAACTCTATTTGCTTGCAAGAACTCCATTCTAGGCTGATAAATACTGGATCTTCATGCTGAACATCCAGATTCCTTTCTGTGAAGTTTGGTCCCCAAAAGGCCCCACATTGTCTTGTACCAAATTAAAATGTAACATGCCAAAAGCTAATATTAACATAATACATGATATTGATACTTATAACCCACTTAACACTAACCATTCTAACACTTCAGGAAACACTTCAGTCTTTATAAAGAGTCATATAGAACCCCACCCTTGCTATAGCATGGAGATGTTAAGCCCAGGTATGAGGTTGTGCAGTCCCAAATGCGCTGAAGGTTTAATGATTATTTTGTTTGTCCACGTATTTATCCACAAGTAGAGATGACTCTGGCACTCTTTTATTTTCAGTTTCTGTTGAACAAATGACAAGAGAAGACGATACATGCTTTGTAAGTGCCATTCCACAACTCAAATGCTAAATACGGAGTAGAATGTGTTTCTACATCAGTTTTTACCAAGTTCTTTAACAGTGATTACATTGTATTAAATAAGGTAAACGTGGACTCATGCCTGCATATCTAAACTTATATTTCAAATCAAAGAAAGAAAATGAATGATCATTACATCACAATCAAACAATATGAAGCATCTATAAAAATGGACAAGACATGCATCTACCTATTTAGTTTCTAGCTGAGCTACTGCTTGAAAATGAGAAAAAGTCTGGAACAAGTGAAATAGATTTCTATTCTGTTTTTTTTAAACATGGAAATATATATATGCTTTGAGAGAATTTATCCTCTGTCATTCATGTGAATTATTTCACCTCATTTCACTTGTATGTGGCCTTTACCTTCTGTATTTATAACTATGAATACACAAATTCCACATTCTCAGAGTACAGCAAAGCATTTGCTAGGTCTTCTATGGCAATAGTGGTAATTATTTTCTGATTAATGTCAGTTAATAGCAAATGCTCCTCCATAAGTAAAGAAATAGAAAAAGTTAGATGTATGAAATAAAAACAAAATTTCCTCTCTATTTGAGCTTGATGATACTCAGGTATTATTAATATTGATGCATAAGCCATGTGTTCTCCATAAAAAAAGAGGTAATTTCTAAACGTTCCTGTAGTCATCGAACAGCAATTTAGAGAACTGCACATATTTTCATATTATATCAGAATTTGGGTATCTAAATTATGCCTCCAGTTTCTCAGCTTTTCCTAGCTGAAGATGTGAATCTTGCTATTTGCCTTTCATTTTCATTGAATATCCTTGCACAGAAACAAGATCTGGTTGCCAGTCAGGGTACATATATTAATATAATAATTTTGCTGCATAGGTTAACATTGTAAGGATTTAGATGTCCAGTATCCAACAGTATACAATGCTTGAAGTGCTTAAGAGTTATTTTTTTATTCTCTATCCATTTACAGCTAGGTAGATATAAGGACAGAGTATTCAAGCAGGCTGCCCAGCATATCTGGGAAGCTGTGTCCTCAGTGGCAGTCTCCAGTATCATAAGCAGCAGCCTTCTCTTATTTTTCCATTTTCAGGGTTTATAAGTTTTTATCAATTATCAAATTAGAGATGCATATCCATATAACAATTAAATCATCTTTTATAAGAGATGAGACATCAATTCCAAATAAAAGGCACAAACTTACAAAGATGCTACATCAGTCAAAAGCTAAAATTGTACAGAAAGTCCAAAATGTTGAAAAATGAAAACACAGAATGAAAATTTAAAATTCAGCTCTACGTAGCAGCAATTTATAATTGGAGAACAGTTAATTCCCAAACCCACAAACTGGGAACACAGTGAATTCAGAGAAAAGCCATAAGTAAGCTCATACAGCAACTTCCATACATTTCAAGGAAGCAGGTAAACATGAAATTGTTTTGTAAAAGAGGATGCAGGAACAGGGACAGCAAATCTTATGTATGGGAAATTTAAACATATATTCATATATAATTTATATATATATATATAGTTGAAAATCTTGAACGTACAGATTTGTTCAGAATAAAAAATTTAAGGATTTCAAAGGAAACAAGATAAAGTTGCCAGGAAAGGTAGCAGCACCAATAAAATAATAAAAAAAAAAAAAGAGCTAAAGGTGTTGAAACAGTAGATGCTTTTTGTTGATGTACAGAAAGATGACAAAAATAAAAGGACCATAATAGATAATCCTGTTTACTGACTTTTAAGGTCAGGAACTTGTTTTTAACCTCCATGCTTGCCATGAATGTAGCATTTCTTTGTTCTATTGAAGATTTGTTACAAAACAACATGGAAACAGAGTATTAAGCCAGAATGTCAAAAAAATACGCCTGATTGTAAAGGTCAAAACGTTTGAATTAACAAGATAAAAACATGTTTAAGTACTTGAATATTAACTTCATTTACAGAAATTTATATTGATTTATATGTGTGAAAAGAAAAAATGCACCATTAGTACTTTCTAGACAATAATGATATTATAGCCAACACTATCATAATATGATGCCTGGCGTCTTTAAATCTTAAGCATATACACTCATATCCATATATAACAAATCTAAATATATACATGCTTACATAAATTTTGTGGATAGACTATACTTTGGGAATTGGTTTCCATAAACCTACTGCATGTCCATTTTAAAAAATTCAAATCATTTATCATCTTTTTTTCAGTGAAGAACAGTAGAGATTAATGTCCTAGTGTATGTAAAACTTTGTGTTTGCTGTTTATTTTAATTGTATGTATTTGTGTTACAGACTTATAAATGCTGTCATTCTGGATCATGTGGCGCACCTAGCCCAGCCTATTTGCCTTCAATGGCTGACAACAGATGTTGTTACATCTTGCAACAGATGTTGTATTTCCTGTACATTAAAGTATGAGTGGTGCTGAAGAAATCATCAAAACAGAGAAAAAAGGTAGAATCTGCCATTCCCAAAGATCATTTCTTGGAATCCATAGGTCTGGATAACAGCAGACACCCAGAAAACCGTTTAGTTTTCTGTTGTGGATCTCCGCAACATACTCCATAGCTTAGTTTTGGCTTGACATTCTCATTTAGGTTTCCTATCTATCTAGTCACCTGTGCTATTTTAGTTGTGTTAAGCCATAGCATAGGATTTCTGATGGGATCATCCTATCTCATTGTTTTATCACATACTAACCAGAATCAAGCATTTACAAGTTTAATGAAACTCACTGGAAAATCCAATTTATTTTATCGATCTTCTGCTGAGGGCAACCTGGGCTGGTTTTTTTTTGGCTTTTGGGTTTTTTGGTTGGATTTTATTTTTGCTTTCATATGTATAAAGACAAATAATTAAATGTTGCTTAAAAAAAAGTCTGTAATTAAGTGGGAAATTTCTAGAAGACAGATTTCAACAGGGTTTTCCAAAGAGCTGTCTCCTCATTTCTCCTCTCCCCCCAAATCAGCATATTGGAAGTATGCATTTGTTCTGTAGTAATGAGAAGTTAATTTACAGTTTCCTCACTCCTTATCTGGAGAAATCCATATGAAGAGGGGAAACTATTTTTGGTTTAGAAGCATATGGAAAAAAAAAATGGGAGAACTCACATCTCACATTAACCACAATCTTCTAAATCAGAATAAAGACAAAGATATTAAAGATGAACTAACTGAACACCTTTGTATCTTTTGAAAGTATAGTAAAATATCATCACTCCCACTCTTTTCTCTAGTTCTCCTTCTTACTGTGATTACATCTACAATATACTTATTCTCTTCTGTTGTCTATGAAAGTTGATTCCTCAGTTTGATAGGGCATAAGGGCTTGGGTTGTAATTCACTTTATATTGTCAATATCAGTTGGACTGCATCCTTTTCTATTCTGCAACGAGTTTGTTTTCATCTTCAGTCTTGCATTTGTTGGCTCAAGTTGCCAGCTACCATAAGGTTTCAAAAGTCTAATGAATTTATGCTATTGATAAATCTGCCCCATGGCCACTGGCCAGAAAAAGCTATTGAGTCAGTGTTATACTAAATATTTTGCTAAAATAGTGCGCTGTGGAAAAAGATAGCATAGTACAACTTTTTCTTTTAGTAAAGCAGTATCTTAAAATATTTCAGATTACAAATTGAAAAAATCTATGTTTTTTACATATTACTCATTATTTCATACTGCTTATGATTCTTATTCACAAGATACCAAACCAGGATTTCTCAGTTCAGAGGTCCTAAAAAAATCTTCCTCATTGTGATAAAACATAAACTTCTTGAAGCTGCCACAATGGCATAAGTACATTTCAAGACCCAAATATATCCAGTGCATCCTATACAAAATGCCACAGTTTAAATTCAGATTACTTTTAAACTATTAATATCACTTTTCTGCTCACCAGATAAACTTACTGGATGAAGCTGACTGGTGGAACTGACCAAAGCTGAAATAATTTTGTAAAAATAAAAGGTACGAATAATTTTCTGTGCTGAATTCATCAGAGAAAAATGAGACAACCCCTAAAGAAATATTCACCTTTTTAACCAAAATTATCACTGCAGATTTCTTGTCCTTAGTATCATTTTGGGGGGCTTGGACTAGATGACCTTTGGAGGTCCCTTCCAACCCAAACTACTCTATGAGTCTATGATTTATCATTAGCATATGCATATGTGCAAAATTAACTTGTGTGTTTTTCATTTTCACATTACTTCAAAACATTTTCAGTCTCTGAAACTGAAAGACACAGTAAGATACAGTGATCATATCAGTGTGCAAATGCAGATGTATGATAAACATTTTAAGTACATTTCCACATTTTGTAATAACGAAGTACGATGCCATGGTCAAAATCTTCTGCTCGGATTTCTGATTTTTTCTTTGGGCACACAGGGAGGCAATGAGTGTGTTTACACCCCAGTGTGAGCAACCAGTAGCAGGGCATTTAGCATCTTGCAAGTTACTGGTGCTCAGCACTTCTGAAAAAACAAAAATAATGTGCTTTGAAAGTCTGTCCACAGGGTACTACGATGCAGCATGATGCTGCAATACCCAAAGCAGCTGTTAGCAAGCTTAGTTTGTGTACGAGAAACAGTATTGCCATGTTCATTATGTTTGGGATAATTACAGGGCTGAAAACTCTTTTTTGAGGGAAAACCCTATAAAGTGTGATGCAGATAGAAGGAGAGAAGATAATGGCATAAAATAAAATCAGAAAATATTTTGAGGATAAACAGAGAAAGTATGTATCTTAGACTTTTCTTGAAAATGTTTTAATTGAAACACTTTCATCTTACAAGGTGGAGCAAGATATGCTCATTTTGATTTTTTTGTTTGGTTGGTTTGCGGGTTTTTTTTTTGGTTTTTTTTAAATCAGGCAAGAATATTTTTTGACATTTAGCATTTGATCAGAGATAAAAATATAGAATATAATACTATTTGCTCATGCAGGGAAATAGTGCAGCTGAGGTCAAAAATAGCTTTACCATTGCTCCAAAAGGAACATGACTAAGCTTGATTAATGTGTAATTACACAAAACATTTTTTTTAAGGTATATCTAACAATCATAACCGTTATGTGTCTTAATGACTACAATAATTTCTTAGAGAAGGAGGATATATTTTTATTTCCTTCTCTTCATAAAAATTCTATTTTTACCTCTGCATTTGTCTTGTATTTGTTCCATAAATCATGTTAGGTTAAAGTATTTCAAATTATGTGGCACATCAGCCAAATTATTTAGCATACTTTTAATTTTTAGTGTGTCATTCTATAACGAAAAGATGACAGATTTCTTCACTAACATCTATAGGTTTTCTCATTTTAATAATTCTGAGTGATCATAGTCTACTTATTGAACTTAATACAATTGTCATATTTTGTTTTCATTGTAAAAATGACTGAACTAACTGAAACTGCAGCAGCTCATTCATTTTCAAAGCTGCTCAATCTTTCTTTTTACATGCACACATGTATAATGCTGACAATTCATTATTATTGGCTTCACTATTTAACTTGCCAATTAAGATTAAGTTATAACACATTGTTATGCAATTCTCTATTCATGTGCTTTCATTTAAGCAAATTCAGCAGTTGAAATATATGTAGTTACATTTTCCTAAATAAAAAGATAGCACATGTAGTTGGTTGCATAAAAGAACTTGCTAAGTGTCAATGAAGTTTTGTCTTCTTCCACTAAAACTATGTCTTTGAAGACATGCATAACATACTAAAAAGCAAAATTTTAAGCCTATGTTAAAAAGATGGTATTTGCCACAGAATTTGAAGGAGTCTCTTAAAGCAAAACAGCTAACAGTATGTCTGAATAAACAATTTTATTTTTTAATTAAGTCCTACTATAGCATCTAATTAAAAGGTATCTGTCCTCTGAATATATAAATTCTGATTTCTGGATTTTTAATTTTCAAATAATATTTGTTGGATCCTTCAAAACAGCATTTGTTCGTGACATTATTACATCTGCATTTTCATTCACTTGGTCCATTCATATTTACATTTGCTCCTATACTTTGCTATTTTCAGATAAATGTATGAGATTAAAAAGTGTGGATTTATTTTGTTCTGAAAAATCAAAGAGATTCAGATTTAATTTTTTTATTTGCTCTGCTAATAAACACCTTATGTAAAGGGCATGAAAGTGACTAGTAATATCTGAAAGCCCGCAGAACATGACATTTGTTTTGCTGTAGTTCAATATTTTAAGTTCCTTGTTACAATTTGGCACAGCTCTTGAACACACATACTATATTCAGTTGAGATGCATCTCTGTTCATGAAAGGATCTGAATTAGCTTTGCAGTAGCTGACTGCAACTGTACTGCAAATATAACTGTAACTGAGATACAACAGTGATGTGCACAATTGGAGAAGGGTTTGCTGTCAAAAAGGTAATAGGATTTGCCTAAATGTAGTTGAAAACTATCACTACTTTATTTGCTTCGGATACATATGCATCTGTCTGAACAAGTAGACTGCACATCTAAAATACTTGCTACGAACAGTGGTCAAACTCACTACCCAAAGGTGCTGACACAGACTACTTTTTCCTCCTTTTTCCCCACTTTGCTACTGCAATGTTAGCTCTTGCCCAAGCCTCCACCTCTGGCAGACATAGAATTATCTTCTCTATTGAAGCAGTATGAATCATAGAAAAGGAGATATGAAAATGGTAAGTTGTGTGTTGTCAGCACAGTGACAGTATCTAGTCCAGTATCTCACTTCTAAACCTTAGTGGTTTCCCACTTTCAGTAGGAGGAAAGAAGAGGAATCAAGGAATAGTCATAGATTAAAGCAAAAATGTGCCTGCTCTACACTTACTGAGGGCTGTGGGCTAGTCAAAAATACCTTCCAAGCAACTAAAGCATTCCTCAAGTCAGGTGAACTGACTGATACAGACAACTTGCTGTTAGTAACATCTAGTAAAAATCACCATTAGAATAAAGCTACTTTTAGTTCAATGCCTGAAGCCATCTAAAATGGGAATCTAACAATTCAGAACTTTCTCTTATGAAAGGTCCTATCATCCTTCTCTTCTAAAACCAGTGTATTCAACCCGGCTTGCAAGTCATAAATTCTCACAAGTTGCTGACCTGACAAAGGATATTCAATGTACACACTGATGCCAGCAAGAAATATTAGTCTCACTGACACAAAGCCACTGATAAATCTAAAATCTTTGCCAAATATTCTACAGCAGACCGGGGCAAGCTGAATGCTTAAGGCATCACTACTTATTTTTATTGGTGTATACATGCATCCACATGTAAGTGTATTTTAGTATAGTTATTTTAAGAACAGGGCCAGGGTAGAGTCACAGTGGTCTTCAATATATACATATGAACAGCCATCCACTTGAATTTACTGAGTGACTTTTCTCACTAACAAGAAAGAGTGCTTTTTAAAAGCTTGCACACAGCTAACCCAGGTGATGCTGAAACAAATGAAATTACTGTATTTTACTGCGATAGATAAAAATGATTGAACTAAATTAAAAGGAGAGGAAATAAATACCTGAAGTTTATTCTTACCTTGACCAACGTCTTAAAATAAATTTAAATGAGAAGAAAATACAATTGTGCACATATATTCTTTTAATCTGTATCATTCTAATGGTTCCTCACCTCAGAAGGCTTTGTAGGAGCTGAGGATGGCATTGGAGAAAACAAGAAGGACTGAGCATTTGCAAGAGTGCAAAATAAAGGTAAGGGTGACAGTACGGAGAGCACACAGCTCACAAAGGCTGGATGGCTTAATTGTCCTATGGAGTGAGGTATCCTGGGTCTACCCAGCTCCACATGCACTCCAAGGAAGGGTTATCAAAGGCTGTCTTAGACGTGTAACAATCACTGCCTGCAGACATGTGGACATTAAGTGGAAGTAATATTACTGCACATTGTCCATGAAGAGATGTTTCCCAAGTCATCTCAGTTCATTGTGCAGTCAAAATATTCACGCTCTGGTTGGGCAGTAGGGTTATGTTTGGTCAACAAAATTGCCAAATGCTTCAAAAAGCATTAGCAAAGCATTATTTTGGTCCTGGTGCCATGGTGGTGCTTTACTCATTGACTAATTTCAGGGTCAAAGATCACCAATAGAGCAGTGATCTCAGATGACCTGGAATATAAGTTAACATTAGTCCTGCAGATTCAGAGTATAGACAGAGGCGTAAAATTCTTAAATAGAAATATCAAGAGTTTATAGATATTATTCTGAAGAGTATCTGTAATAATACCAACAGGTCTTATTATAACATTGAAAAAGTCCCACTGTGCGTCGGTATTCAGCTATCGCTCTCATGTGAACATATAAAGTCTAAAATCTCATTTTTGCTTTATCACTCAATTTTCTCTTTATTACACAATAATTTCCTCTTCCATATTAATTCTCTCTCTCACTTACTCTATTAATCATTGTATTTCCAAATTCCTACAGTACATGTGTTGTTTCAGTACTTCCATCTATCATTTTCATCCTTTTCCACTCCTTCACTGTTCATCTTCTTTTTTGATTAGTTCAGGAGACAGGGAGCTGTTTGAAGCATTTGGATTAACTAACCCATGTAGAGGAATCCCTAAAAGATAACCATGTCTCCATAACTGCATGTATGTCAGGAACCGTCCTTATACATCTGCAAAGTTGTATCACATAATTATATGTGTTAATGCACCAGGATTCATTCCTATACAACAGTGGAAAAACTATTCCATCGAGTGTGGAAAGGTAATTTTGGGAAATGCACAACAGAAATTTTGCTTTATTTCTCCTGGCATGTTCTTTTATTTAGCCTCACTGAAGCACTGCATGGCTTGAAACCATGCTCTTAAGTCATTCTGAATACTCATAAAGCCCGGAAAAAAGTACATGCTTTTTGCATGGATGCAAAGAGAAGAACAGAAGTTAAAAATTACATCTACAGTACCTAGAAAGGCTATAGCATGGATGGATTTATTGGACATTTGTAAAAAGTGACAAAGCACAACTTCATCCTGGATAGACTCTACCCCTATTGCTCTCAAGCTTTTCTTTGTCCTTTTTTTCACAGCCTCTTCTTTAGCATTTTCTACCTTTCCAAATTCCTTCCTTTTAAAGACCACTTTTACACCTGTGATTTTTTTTTTCTACCATATGCTTTTATATTTAGTTTGCTTATAAGTAAATTCTATGGTTTCTCCTGTTTTCCAGCTGTTTAGTGCTTTTCACGCCACTTCCCTCTAGACTGCATATTTAAGTGAGGACTGGGAAGATACTTAGGAACTGAGAAAAAGAAAGGCAGGGAATGGCATGAAACAGTAAGCAGTGGGAGAGTTTTAGCAGCCAAGAAAGTAAAATTGTGAGACAGAGGACAGAATAGTTGAAGGTGAAGCAGCTTATCTTCAACCCTTCTCCCAGCAACATTTACTTCCTATAGCTGAGTGTGGATGACACATCTCTCCAAATTACTTCAGAATAACCCAATGTCCTAACAAGGAGTATTTCCAGTTTCTTGTTAGCATTCTCAAAAAACTTAAAGTACACCTCACAGCAAAACCCAGCTCCATAAAAATCACAGAAGCAGACATTCTGGACCAGTTTGAGAAACAGGACGGGGGGCAAGAGTCTTGCCTGTATCCAACTGTGCCAGCCTCTAAGTGTGCAAATCTCAAACCTCAGAGGAGGACAGAGGTAAGGGAAACCTTACCTTAGTGCTGCAAATTTAACATTCTCCTTCTTTCCATGCTGCTGTTAAATTTTCATCTTTCTGCAGATACATACCCACAAATTAGAGGCTTCTATACCTCAAATGAAACTAACATATAAAGGGAAACACTTTTACAAGTCAAACAGGTAGAGTCTGTACAAACACTGCTCTCTATACAGGATAACACCATAAACACTGGGAAATAAAATTAATGGTTGCATGATAATGGGTACTAAACTCCCAAGAATAAAAATCAGATATTGATGTTTAACTGCCTGTGACTGAGGACTCCTGTATCTTGTTATAACCCACCTCCCTGCAGAGTGCATGCCTCCTTCTAAATAAAAATATTTGAAATTATGATTCATGTGTATTACAGTATGACAAAATTGCAGGAATTAAAGGCTTGATTTAAGAAAAAAGTGTGATTGCCAAGTATATTTTAATCCTAAAAACAGAGCAGCCTCTTTACACCATTTTCATTTGCTGTTTTGTCAATTTTATTTAGTGTTCTCAAGACTGTAAGTGGAACAGGAAAAGTTACCTCTGAAAAATCAGTGAATTCCAAAATGTTTTACTTTAGACAAGCTATTTAATTGGTTCATGTATCAGCAGCGATAAATAAATATAATAAGGTGGGGATTTTTCATCCTGTTTTCTTCTTTCTCACTGACAACTAAATCTGTCACCTCTGCTACAGATAAACAGTTTGTAAAGCTTTGAAATAACACAAATTTTTAAAAAAGGCGAATTTTTAAAGTTGTGAGCACAATACCAAACTAGAGCACCTTCTGTGGATCTGTCACAGTTCAGCTGGTTTTTAGAAACAAATGATTAAAATCACCAAAAAGAATGTTGTAAACTTCTAAAAATAATCTTCAGTCTTTAATTTAGGAACTGCAAATAGACAAGGAGCTGGCATCACTACTGTGCATCTTGTTAGATAATGGTATTTTTTAACAAACTTACAAAAGCTTTACTTTTACTTCAGATACTATTTTTTTCTTTTCTTTTAAGGAGTTTTCTACATTAGCTATTTCCAAAGATTTCTTTGTAGTATGCATTGCATAACATACACATTACCTGCAATCATGAGTGATGTAAAAAGAATATATATTCCATATTCTTTCTTTGCTTAAAACAGAGAAAACTGGCCTTAGTTAAGGTGCCAGCCTTGGCTTTGAAAGAGCTAACTTCTGTTATGTCAGATTTTTAATCTGTTACATGGCAAAAGCAATTGCAACATCTCACTGTGTTGCAAAGGTAAATACGATAAATGTGATGTGCTCAGGTACTGTAGTAAAGAAAAATAAGATGGGCAGCACTCCATATAGGACAAACACATGAGTTAGTACATGTTAAAAGAAAGTGATCTTAAGGGCCTTCATTTCTGACTATTTTCTGCAAGATATTGAAGAGTATTTACTGTTTAAGTTTCCCCCTTTGACAGAATTCATAGTTGTCAGTTTTCCTCTTACAAAATCCATTCTCACTTAGAGGATTTTACTCCAAAGACACATTCAAAGAAAGTCAGCTGTAAGAGCATCCACCAGAGCTATGAAACACAAAATACAGTGACATATGTGCTTGTGGACGGCATACGTGCCCAGGGGCTTTATGAATACCATCCCACTGTTTTCAGTGGGAGCCAGATTGGATTCTCTGGACATAACCATTTGAATCAGTGAAGAAATACATTTCATTTTCTTCACCCATGGCATGTTTCTTCTAGGTGTTGTTGAGAGGAACAAAGACACCTACGTCCTGAATTCAGTGTATCTCCCCTGTTGCAAATGAGTAAAGTCACTGAAAAAAACAGTCTTGTATTCTTTCTTGCTTATGCTATGTTGGTTGTTTTCAGACAGTGAACAGTTTGGCATAACGTAACATCATTTTCCCTATCTATCACTTCATTTACTCCAGATTCTGAGGAGACAATTTATCTGCCCAGCTGTGTGAAAGCAGTTTGGAATCTTTGGATATAAGACAAAGATTGAAATCTTAGCTGTTCAATCAGCAGTACTATTGCCACCAACTTTTGTAAGGCCTGGAGTTCATCCAACACAGTAAGAACAAAAATATGTTCATATTTGTATCTTAATCATTACCTCTTTTTTGCCTTTTCACCAACAGTTATAGGAGGATAAAAAAAAAAAAACCAAACCAAAAAAACAAAACACCAAACCCCCTAAAAAACCAAAGCCACAAAACAAACAAACAGAAGACAAAAAATTATAAAGAAATGGGGGGGAGATGTGAGGTAAATAAGGTGAAGGAGCAGGAAAGGAGACTCAGCTGCAAGAACAACTTCAGTATTACTACTATACAACAAAAAGACAACTACATTTTGTAGTTTTACAAAGCAGCTACAGTTTTCAGTTGAAATGCTCCTTTATCAAATATAGTATTGTAAAACAATTTTTTTTTTGTGTACAGCAGTAAATATTTAAGCTAAGTAAAAAAAACAACAAACAACTAACAGGTGAGGAGGTAAAAACCTCAAGACTTAACTTCCATGCCATTTGACCTCACTTATAAATGGTTAGAAGAATATCCCGAACAACCTCAAACTCTGGTTTATTACGTTCTGAAGCCTCAAAACACAGCAAAGGTACTAAAAAGATAATGTTGTAACTTTAATGAAATGTAGTTATGAGCTTAGAAATGACTAGTGTCCCATTCTAAACAACTACAGAACAAGACAAACTGAGAACAGGCGTATTTTTCCGGCTATACATTTAATTTAACTAGACTAATTGATAAAACCAAATATTCTGTTACCTGCAGGAATCATCAGAATGCCACAACAGCAAACAAACAAAACTTCAAAGTGCACTGGAAGTGGCAAATGCAGACTATGTTTTTCCAAGTCTTTTTATTTGGAAGACAAAAGCGATTTCTCAATTTATAGTAACATAAGGAACTGTGGAAATGTCGATCTATAAGACAATCACTGCTGTGTAAAATATAAGCCATTTTAATCTTTTAAAACACAGAATTAAATTAAGTCTTGGTAAAATTAGCAGATATCATGGAAAAGTATGCTGATCTCCAACTATCATTTTCCATTTGCTGCGAGTCCAGAGAACTGTGACGAAAGCAACGATGACACAGGGCCACGGGAAAACCTAGTAATTACATCTTTTTTTTTTCGCACGCGTCACTTACACCCTTTCCAACCCTTTCTGCGTGCAGTTCTGCCACAAAGACCATCCCACGGGTGCCGGCACTTCTGGCTCACGCAGCAGCAGCACGCCGTCCTGCTTGTGCTGCCCCCGGCCTCGGCTCCCGCCCGCCACGGGGCAGCTACAGCTCATGGTGGCTCCGGGAACAGCGCAGCTGCTCGGAGAACGGGCGCTGCCCCCGGTGGCACCGCCCGGAGACCGGCGCAGCCCTCGTAGCGAGGGGGACGTCCCACCCGGGAACCGCGAGTTGCGGGGGGGACTCCCAGCCACAAGCGCCGGCCGGGTAAGCTGCTTCCCGCTCGCATCCCTGCGAATGGGGTTTCCTGTCCTGTCCCCCCTTCTCCGCTTTCGGCCAGGCGCAAGTGCAAGAGTTTCCTTCCCCTTGGACAAGTGCAGTCACACGCGGGACCACCGCTCCCTTCCGCGGCTCCGCGTGGGGCCAACTGCAGTCCCACTCGGGTTCCCCACCGCGCTCAACTTCTCAGGGCGGCGGCGGGCGGGCCCTGCCCATCCCATCCCTATCCACCCTCCACGGGCAGGCCTTCCCCCGGCCCTCCCGAGAGCGCGGGGCCACCATGTGCATCCCCCACCCGCTCCTGCCCACCCCTCCCCTTCCCCACAGCCTGCGCAGGCAGGATGCGCGCAGCACCGCCAGCCCCCAGCGGGAGCCCTACGCGGAGCGGAGCGGTGCGGTGCTCCCCGCGCTCCCTCTCCACGGCCCGGCCCCCAGCGGAACGGCGGCGACAAAGTTTACGGCGGCGGTAGCGGCGGTGCCCGGGCTGGCGGGCGGGCGGGCCAGGCCGTGCGGGCAAGCTTGGTGCATGCCTGGTGTGTGTGTATGAATCGCGGCGGGCGGGGGCGGGGGGCCGCGGCCGGCGATTGGGCGGCGCGGCGCTCGGAAGCACTTTGTTTTCTATTCTAATGAGGGCGGAGCGGGGCTTGTGGATATTTACGTTGAGGCGGGAGCCGCCGCCCTTCATTCACCCACATGGTCCCAGAGCCTGGCCGCTGCTGCCGCCGGGACCTGCCTTCGCGCCACTTCCCTCCCCCTCTGCCCGCCCGCTCGCCGCCCCATCCGCCCCGCCGGGGAGCAGCGCGGCTCGGCTCCCTTCGGCCGGGCTCACCCCGCGGCGCCGGGGGCGGCGGGCGGAGGGAAGATGGTGGCGGCGGCGGCAGCCGCTGCTGGCTGGTGAGTGTCTCTGCCGCGCGCGCGTGTCGCTGACAGGAAACCTGTTGTGAGGCGGCGGCGGCGGGCGCAGGGGGCGAGCCCGGGGAGGCAGCGGCGGAGCGGAGCACGGGGTGCTGGAGGGCCGCTGTGAGTGGCCGGGGCGGCGGGAGGGGGTGTGGGTGGGCGGCGGAGGGGGGGGTGTAAGCGGGAGTAGGGCGCATGGCAGCGGCCGCCGCCGCGGCGGCGGCGCCTCCCGAGCTCGCACACGGGGCGGGAGGGGCCGGAATGAGGGAGATTTGAAAAAGCGTGCGCGCCGCTCGCTGCTGCAGTGAGTCCCGCCGCCCCCTTCACGTCCCCCCCCCGCCCCCCCACCTCCCGCCGCGCTCCGGGACCGGGGCGGCCCGTGGGGCCGGTGTGGGGAGCGGCCGGCGGCGGCCGAGCCCCCCGGGGCGGGCAGGGCGGCGCGCGCGCGGCACAATGGCAGCGGCCCGGGGGCCGGGGGTGGGAGCGGGCGGGCGGGTGCGGAGGAAGGCCCGTCCCGGAAAGTTTGCGGCGGGGCTGCGGGGGGGAGTTGGCGGCACCAGAACAAAGCCGCACGTGGGGCAGAGGCCGCGGCGGCGCGGGGGCTCCGCTCGCCGCCCACGCCCAGCTCCGGGAACGGCAGCGGCGGTAAAAGAGGCAGCGAGCAGAGAGGGGAAGGGGGGTGGGGGGGTGTTCTCGGGGAGTTCCTGGTGGAGGCGCTTTGTGTTCCACCCCCCCCGGGGGAGGGGGTGCGGGGCCCCGGGGAGGGGGCAGAGCCGTTGGCTGCGAGCGTGTCCCGGGCCCCTCCGCATGGGCTTTTGTTCGCAGGAGGGGCGGGGGCGGCGGGCCCTCCTCTCCTCCCGTGCCTTACTCCCTTCCCCTCCGGGGCGCGGGCTCCTCGCCTCTCCCAGGTGGGGGGCAGCGGGTGGGCCCCGCGCCGCCGCCGCTGCCGCCGTTCGGGAGCCGCGGGCTTCATTACGAAATCGGCGCGGCGGCAGCTGCGGGGCCTCGGCGGCGCCATGTTGCTGGGGAGGGGGGGGGGGAGGAGGCGGGGGACATGGCGGCGGCTGCGTGCTGGGGCCGATTGTTCCCTGTTAGGCCTGGAGTCGCGTGTGGGCAGCGGCAGCCCGGGAAGCCGCTTCAGCTCCCCTGCCGCGGCCCCTTCCCGGCCCGGACGGGCCTCGGGAGCGGGCGGGTGCGGCCCATTCTCCTCCGCCAGTGCTGCGGGGCTCGGCGGCCCCGGCCGGGCGGTTGAGGGGAGCGTGGGGGGGGCGTCACGCTGTAGCCGGGCTGTGACCTCCGTGCTGCTGCTGACGGCGGCGCCCCCTAGCGGGAGCTCGGCTCGTCCCTGTGTTCTCCAGGAGCACGTGCTGCGCGGTGAGGGGAGCGGGCCCGGCCCGGGCAAGGGCCTGCGGGCCCGGCGGAGGCCGTGTGACCCCCGCACACGCCGGGGCCCGGCACCGCCTCTCTGCGACCCCCCGAGCGTCCTCAGTCAGGAGGCGGGAGCCCGGGCGGGAGGCTGAGAAGGGTTCGGTTCTCGGCAGGCGGGGTGCCCGCGTGTGGGGTGTCGCATGGGGCGGCCTGAACGGATACCCGAGCGTTTCGCGCCCTCGCCGGGGGTGGCGTGGGGATGGGGAGCCCTGGCTCCCGGGAACTTGCTGGGTGACTTTGTTCTCTCCTCAGCAGCAAAAAGCAGATAACTTGGTGGGTGTGTTTTTTTTGGTTTTTTTTTTTCTTTCCCCTCTTTCTCCCCCCTCCCCCTAGTCTCGACACGTGCAGCAGGAAATAATGAAGCTTTCTGTGGATGTTGCAGCAGTGCATTTATGGAGGAAGTTACTTTCACAGAAAATGGTAAGTTTTTAATTATTTTTCGTCATTTACTTTAAAAATGTCTAGACTGAATCAGTGCTTTTGAGGCTGAGCCTAAGACTTTGCTTTGGAGCACTAAATTACAAATAGTTCCCTGGGGCGAGAGGCATGTGTAGCAGTCCACAATTTCACTCAGGAGAATAATGCAAGTTTTTTAAGCATTTGTTTGTTCAACTCATGTAGCTGGACTGTGATAAGAGCCTTAAATATTTTTAAATTCGGTATGTGGGATTTTCTTAATTTCCTTGAGCAAAGCTCCTTTTTCAGCCTAACAAAAGTTACAGGGTTCTCTTGTGGTTCCGAAGTATTATGTTAAGCTTGTTTATAGGTATTAGATAAGAGAGATTTTATAGCCATGTGATTTTTCAAGTCCATATTTCTGTGAAAGAAATAAAATGCGTTCTCAAATTTTAAACAGAGTACTGTCCTGCTATACTGAACTTGGGGTCTGTATTAAGTAGCTATAATTCAGTTGTGGTAGTATATTTTACAGCCATTGTTAGAACCTGCTTTTTGTTGCTAGATAGACCAGTATAAATACAATGGTAGGAATTGTGTTTTGAGGCAGGGTGTCTGTGGCAGCAAATGTTCCAACCTGCCAGGAGAGCAAGTAATTAAAAAACTTAAAGAGAGCACCTGGCATGTCATAAGGTGCTCTTTGGACTTTTGAAAGCTGATGGGTATGATCTGTTCAATGTAAATTTTAAATTCCAAATGACCTAAAATTGGGCATGAACTTTGAATGTTTATTGGCGTTACCCTTGTTTTTCATTGAGAAGAGGTGGTGGGGGTTCTTACCCTATTTCAGATTAGTCTTTGAAAACTAATAGTTATTTTTATCTTTAGAAGTTGTGATGGCATTCTGAGAATGGTATGGGTGAAGCAGTTGACTCATTTTCACAATTGGACTCTTCTACTGTCAATCAGCTTTGCGTTTGATACTCCTAGTACACAGTGTGAGAGTCCCAGATTGTGAGCTAGTGTGCTGCTACAGCTTACTCTGAAGGAGGTCTTTAGCCCAGAAACAAAGTGTGAATATTTGTTCCCAAGCTTGGTGGTCAAAGGTGTGCAGTTTAGAACCTGACCAAATACTCACTTCGTTCTTTTCTTTCGGCAGGTACAAGGTAGACAGCATACCTTGAATTACTGAAAACGCTGGTTTCGTCAGAGTAATGTCAAAGTGCTTACAGTGCAGGTAGTGATGTATAGAACCTACTGCAGTGAAGGCACTTGTAGCATTATGTTGACAACTGCCTCAGGCGATCTTGCAAGGACCTTCAGAGATCGGAAAGGTACAGTGTGGTGGTGTCAAGTGCTTTTTGTACTAAGGTGCATCTAGTGCAGATAGTGAAGTAGATTAGCATCTACTGCCCTAAGTGCTCCTTCTGGCATAAGAAGTTATGTCTTCATCCAGTCACTCAGGTTAAGACTGTAGATGTTCCAGTAGCTTTCTGCATTGCAGTCTTCTGTTAGTTTTGCATAGTTGCACTACAAGAAGAGTGTAGTTGTGCAAATCTATGCAAAACTGATGGTGGCCTGTTACAACCTACATCAAGGAGTTTGAATGCTTTCTGCTGGTTATGGGATTTTTTTCTGGCCTTCTTATTGTAACAGCAGCCTAGTGAATGACAGCTCTTGTAGCACTAAAGTGCTTATAGTGCAGGTAGTGTTCACTAATCTACTGCATTATAAGCACTTAAAGTACTGCTAGCTGTAGAACTACACATTCAGCATGCCTTACAATTTATTTATTATTTAATTGAACACTGTTCTCTGGTTAGTTTTGCAGGTTTGCATCCAGCTGTATGATACTTTGCTGTGCAAATCCATGCAAAACTGACTGTGGCAGTGACAAGTCAGTCAGTGAGTGTGGAAAAATTGTACCCCTTTCTACACAGGTTGGGATCAGTTGCAATGCTGTGTGTGTCTGTGGTATTGCACTTGTCCCGGCCTGTTGAGGTTGGTGGGGATAGAGGCTGAAACACCTTCAGTAGCTTTAAGGAATTTCTCCTTCACTGATCCAGGAAATTTAAGAGTATTAAGCTGCTTCTTGAAAAAAAAAAATGTCATGTAATTTGCTGTGTAACCAGACTTACATTTTCTGTATCTGGCTTTTTTGTATGTACTGGATTTGTTGCTGACAATATGTATTTATGGAAATCCTTGAGTGTGGATTTTTCTTTCATTTTTTTTTTTAAGGCTATCACTAGCTTTCTATTAAACTGAGGTGGATACTTGTTCGCAGTTTCTTCATGAGTTTGTTGGGAAGATGTAGATCTTGGGTATCAAAAAATATGGATGAAAGTTCTAACTTAGTGTAAGCTTGCTTCTCATTCAAGTTACAGGAAGGATTTAGCAGCTTTATTTTGTACTGCTTTTTATTATATTGAAACTCTGTTCTAATTGGCAATTTTTAGCCTTAGTTCTTCCATCCAGAATTTTTTCAAATTTAGGAGTAATAAATGAGGTTACAGGCAAGGCCTTAATAATTCGTCAGCTATGGAGTCTTTAACATACTAGCCAGGTGATCACTTTGTGTGGAGTGTCCACATTCATGGTGAGTGTAGTAGTGGGCAGCTTGTAACCTTTGGAGTGAGTCACTTGGCATGTAACTGATGGCAATGAAATAAACTCAGTTACCTGAAGAGCTTAGGTGGCGGAAACTCATACATATAACTTCAAAGAAGCTGAGGTGGGCTGGGGAAGACTTAACCATCTCTGTAAGGAAGCATCAATGTAAAATCTGCAAGTGGAGCATTCAACACATCTTGTGGCTCAAACATTAATGGTTTTATTTCCTAAAGCGGGCTTCCATAGGACTAGCACTGTAAATTCAAAGTACTCAATTTGTTGCTTATAGCTGCTAGGCTCTATATAGTACTGTAAACTTCTTTCATGGAAGGAAAATTAAGAATATTTGGGTCAACGGTGCCCTTGCTGTTCTTACTTGAAATTAAAACAGAATACTAAGCTAAATGGGTCGTTGTTCCTAAGAGTGTTGAAAACAGTTTTCCAGAGTCAGTCAGTGTATATCACAGTGGTGCCTTAGAACATTGACTCTGTGCTCTAGCAAGATGCTGAAAAACCTAGATGGCTTTGGCATCTCTTTAAGTTTCTTTCTGAAGCAGCTAAGCCAGCTTAGTCTTTTTCTACGTGCTGCTAAAGCTCTGCACCTTTTTTCTGTCCGTATTTCTTAAAAAGGTATTGCTCAGGTTCCTTACCCAGAATAGTTATCTTCACAAACTTACAATTTTCTTTCTAGTCTTGCTGATTAGATGAAGCTTTTGTCAGTGAAGTCAGCAGATGAAGATGTGTATCTTGTCCTGATTTCTGTACAATAATTTTCTGTGGTAATCTGCTGGTGATGGCAGGTGTAACTCCTTTTTGAGTGTAAAAGCAATATTTAAAGTTGAATGTAGGGAGCATTTTAATATGTGATCATGTATGTACTGCCATGCAAGCACCACACTTTGAAATGTCTGAAGATGTATATTTCAGTTGGGCGATGAACTTTGTTAAAACTGAATACTTGAAGAAGCAGTTTTTATGCCCATGGAGATTGAAGTTGTCCATCAGGTATGTTGGAGTGTACCTAGTTTTAATATGTCTGTGTGAAAACAAGCTGTGTGGTGTTAGTGTTTCCATCATTTAACCTTTTCATTGCATGGGTTCTGAAAAGTCTGTGAAGAATAATTCTGTAACCGTCATAGCGTATTAAAGATGTGGTAAGCTATGCTTCAGTCAAGGGGCGGTTGCAACAATGCTTTTTGTAAACTAATATCAGTCTTATTTGCATGTTTTCAGTCAGTTTTTGGCTAATCAACATTATCAGAAGCTTCAAGTTAATCATATATGCTCTTTTTTGAGAATATCTGATATTTTTACATACTGATACGTAGAATGAGTTGAAACAGTAGCTTTCTCATGGGTATGGAGCAAGTGAATATAGTCCTGCCATGTACATCAAGTTCCATCTGACATTATTTTTTGTGTTTTTTTTTTTTTTTAAGTCGGTTGAGCATATTTCCTAAGAAATGATTGCTAATTTTGCGTATATTAGTTTTGGCATAGCTAAGACATTGAACTCTAGTTGACAGAAGACAATAGGAAAAAAGTAATGCTAATTTTGGCTGGTTTTCCTGAAATAAGCTGAGCCTTGTCACTGATATTTCTGTAGAAGGTTCACTGGAGTGGTTAGGTAGCTAAAACAAATTGGCGGTTTAAAAATTCTGCAGAAATACCAAAAAGCATTTTCTGCAGATGTGTTCAGCTGAGTCTATTAAAACATTGTCATGTGGATGAGGAGCTTATTTCTACTGGCTTTGACACAGGTAATACTTTTTTTCAAGTGAACTGATACGAATTACTCTGAGCCATACAGACTTCTGTGAGCTTAGTACTAATGAAGATAAGCATGCACATGTTTTTAGGAATTGTTGAAAATGAAGGGTTTTTTGGTTTGTTTTTTTTTTTTTGCTGTCGGCTATGCAGGAAGAGCATAATGTTGTCTTGTCTTCCTAAATGAAAAGTTAGAAATTCCAAGCAGTATTAATACTTGTCTGAAGTTCTAGTATAGCACAGTTAGCCTTATAAGGAAAACCTTGTCTGTTAACCGTAGAAGACTTCTGTATACTCTTAGTATCTGAAAGCGTGCTGGGAAATTAAGCAGTTGTTTTTCACTAGTTTTGTCACTGGATAATAGTGAAAAAACAGTTCTTTAGAACTGACTTTCTTGTGTTGATTTGAGAATATCAAATCAACTAGTGAGATGACTGTCAGCAGCAGACATTTTGAGTAATAGTTAGTTCATAGTCATTAAATGAACATAGGACTAGAAGGGGACATACCCTGCTACGGAAGCACAGTTGCGTATCTCCCGCTTAGCTGACATACTATAATGAGAAAATTAATACAACACTCATTCTGCTTTTCACTAGTTCTCATCTTTAAAATATATCACTTGTATTTATGTAGTTCATAAGTGGTCTTCCCTGTAAAGCCTTATGAAGACCCACAGCTTTCTTCGAATCTGGGACTTTGCTTACAGGGTTTGTTTCCACACTGCCTTTCTTTTCCCTGCCTGCCTTCCCCCCCCTCACTAGACTAGAACTCATTCCCTGAAGCCTCCTTTAGAAGTGTTTGGGTTTGGTAGCTTCAGATGAATAGGCAAATAGCATTCAGTGTATAAAACACAGAAATGTAATGGATACAGAAGATAAAGCAACTGGGTCATAAAGTGGTGGACTGCATCATGTTAAGACTTCATTGTAGCTTTGCTGCGAAATCTACAGCTTTGTTCTTGAGAGTATAGGTTCCTGGTCATTTGCTTTCCTGTTCATGTTTTTGGATGATGCCTAAATTTAGAGAAGATACTGGGGGAAAATGAAAATGTGGCATTGGGCTTCTCCATTTACTACATACTACTCTTCCTGATGAATTGCCTGCTATGCTTGTGTCTTTTACATCTGTGTAGTGGTGTTGACAAGCATCTGTCTTCCTTCAGTTGATGTGGTCAGCAGGAGAAGAGTTGCGACTGGTACGTGGTAACATGGTGTATGAGAATTGTCAGTCTGGAATCCACTAACCTAGCATGTATTCCCACCCTAGCATTGTTGCATGCTAGTGAATCTGAAGTTTCTCAGTTTGGAAGATAGTTTGAAATATAGCAAATGAAAAATGTTGCATGTATTGAGTGTATTTAAGTTTTTAACAGGATTTAATACAAAGCTGTTAATTGCTATAGCCAGTAGGATTCCTGGCAGGAGGGGAACTGGCTAGTGGCCCCATGAGTAAGACTAAGAGTTGTAAAGTTGATCTCTTAGTTAATTCTGGATTTTCCACCTTCTATGAAGAAAGAAACCCCAATGTAGTATTTCTTTTTTACTGTGAAATAAAAACTTGGTTTTGCCTAGTTTCACATTTAATGAATTAACAATTCTGTGAATTTAGTCTCATTTTGGGCTCACCTGTTTTTGGGATGGGAGTGTGTGTGGGTTTTTTCTTGTTTCTGTTCGTTTCTTGGCATGGGGTCCTGAGCATTTCATTATGTTTAACTCACTAGGGTGACATGACACATGAGTAGTTAAAGTCTTAGTGTCTAGAAACAGAATGCTTGGTTATCTAATTTTGGGCTACTTGGGAACTCATTCGAGTTCTTTAAATGGGTAGTGAACTGTACAGACAAAGATGTAAGTGCAAATAGCTGTAATTTGGGTAGCCTTAGATGTAGTTTTGTGACTTTTGGAGATTAGCACTTGTGTTCATCACTAGAAAGACTTGATTACTTCAGGCGTCACAAACGGTACCAGTTTCAGGTATTCACTGCAGCTCGAAGGGAGCAATCTCCCTTGTTAGTTAAAAAAAAAAAACCCCGCATTAAAGGCTCTTAATGTGTGTCCAGCATGCTTCACATTGAACAGGACTTTTACATAAGGTTGGTGTATAGAGCCAGCTGAGAGCATTTTTACCTGAAAAAAAAAAAAGCTTATTTTGGTGATGGGTGTTCTGTGTATATCAGGGATTCATACCATGGTTCTGTTTACTGTCAGCTGGGCTAGCTGATCAGTACTAGCTGTTAATTTGTATTCTGAACTCCTAATGGAGCAATGTTTCAGAAGGCAAGAAATCTGTGATAAATGCTTGAGTGCACATCTTTGTATACTGTAGTCACTGGAAAATGTGCCTGCTGTCCTGTGTTCGGTTGAAGAATTTTAGTTTTTTTGGGGAATCTGACCTGCAGCTAAGTGGTGGCTGGTCATTACTCACTTGCAGTAGAAATACGTGGGTCTTTTTCTTGCTGGAGAAAGTGTGATATTCCCTGAAAGTTGGGAGGTGATCAAGGATGCAGATAAAGGTAAGGAAAATAGAAACAAGAAAGCGTGGGGAAAAGAGTAGAAAGTTCAGTTAAGGCAGGAGACTAGTATAACTTGAGTTACTTAATCTGTATTTTCTATGCCTTGTACACTGCTGTGACTGGCAAGAATGTTAGAGCAACTGTCCTGCTGTGTGGCATGTCAGCATTTTGGATAGAAATGGTCTGGATTTTAACAATGGATATGGCATTATACAACAATAAGAAGTCCTTTGGATGACGCGTTATAGAATCTTTAAAAGATTCCAGAACCACCCCCCATCTTCCAAGTGTGTTTAAGGCAGTGCTTTTTCCTGCAGTAGAACAAATTAACTAGTTTCTACTTAGTGTTCGATGCAGAAGGAAAGCTGCTTCTACTGTTGTACAGGACTTGCACTTTTGTAGTCACTTCTCTAGTTCTTTAACTGTCCTCTGTAGAGATGTAAAATACGACAGCTTAGGGAATACAGTTACTAGTTAGTTGTTTTGATATGTGTTTATCTCTTCTCCACTCTTCACCCCCTCTACCCCACACTACTTAGGCAGAGGGCCATGTTGGGTGTGGGAAATCAACCTTAAATCTGTAGTTTCTGAATATTGCTGTAGTATGTGGAAAGCTCATAAATACTTTGAAATAGAAAATCTTTGTGTTGACCCTTGTAAACCTCTGGGCTTAAGTGGTGTTTTTAGGGGGGTATTGTTTTTGGGGGGGGGGAATTTGAGTTCTTATAGTTACTTGTTTTCAAGACAAAAAATGCTGTGTCTTCTTTTAAGTATCTCAATTTCTGCAGTTTCTACAAATTGGTATTGTGAGGTGGCTGATCAGATTTTTTTTTTCAGTAAAACCACTGAAATGAGAGGTTTCATAATGAAACAAGAATGGCTATGACTGACTTACAAGAATGGCTTGGTTCACTTCTACTGTGTGAGAGAGTGTTGGTGTGTGTGATAAGATCTGCTAATGTGATTTTACCTAAATTAAAACTCCCCTTATATATAATCTAGGAAAAGCTTTTGAGAAGTGTACTGATTGAACAGTAATTGATACCTAGATTTTATGACTGGAAGCTACTACTTGTGGGGTGTAGCTGTATGGTTGCATTATGTTAAATCTTGATATGACGTAGTATAGTGCAAGATACTACAGTTCTGGGATGTAGTTTTTCATTTGCATCGCTATTATCAGATGAAGCATAAGTCATGTTATCTTTGTGTCTATCAAAACAACTGTTCCACTGCAAGTCATGAATCTCTTCGAAATGACATGCTTATTCTCAAGGTCTGTTGCAGGAAGTAGTCCATTAGCATTTTGTGTTACGAAGTTCCCCCTTTCAGCCATCACATAGAAATTCCGTAAGCCCCTGCCGCAGTGTGGTGTTGCCACAGGGTGGTTAACTTAGAGCAGGTTGTGTCCTCTGAACTGCTCAGTTCATAATTTGGTTCCTGTCTGAAGGTCGTACAGCTGATTTTTAACATTCTTGTGTACGTCACCAATACGTGGTCCTTGTATTTGTCAGCATCTTCTAGTAGAGATTTAGTCCTCATTTTGCAGTAACAGGGTTTCTAAAAGCATTGGATTGGGTTTCTGTGGAGGTGAGTATGGTGTAAGAGGTGGTTAGGTGTTAGAAGCATTGGTTAGGTCACCAAGTATGCTTAGTGACATAACTTTGTGGCAAACTGGCACTTAAGAGATGCTAAAAAATAAAATTGGCTTTCAAGTCTGCCTCTGTTTCTGCTTTACGATCTCGGTGCATGGGGAAGAAGTCAGGCAAGTAGTTCTTTCCTGTAATCCCCATTCACGTGTTTCCATTTGCAGAAAGTCGGTGATCTCAGGTGAAACCAAATGGTTGAGTTATGAATAGATCATAGTAGGCAGCATTTGAGAGGCTGCTTTAGCAGGGTAGTGAAAGCAGGTTTTGCTTGGGGAGACTGCGTGAGCAATCTATAATACAGGTTATCCACGGAGATCAGTGCAAACAAAAGTGAGCATGTTCTTTGGCTAGGTCTGAGTCAGCTCCTGTTTGAAAGCTGTATTCTGAATTACAATGTTCTTTTTACCTTTATTTCTTAGCAGCTCATGTCTAAGGATTGTACCAATCACTTTGACAACAGATGTTCACTTGCTGGTATCTACTGCTCAAGCTTTCACTTTTTAAAGTTTGTTTTTTAAATCCAGCTAATTATTAAATGTCCAGTCAGTAGGAAGAGGCAGTTACATACATGGATTCAAATACATACTGCACTTGGAATTTGGAAGAAAGAAAAATAGTTTAACTGGAGCATAGGAAGTTCCACGTTAACATCAGGAAAAACATCTTTACTGTAAGAGTGACAGAGCACTGGAACAGGTTGCCCAGGGGGGTTGTGGAGTCTCCTACACTGGAGATATTCAAGGCCCGCCTGGACAAGTTCCTGTGTGATGTACTGTAGGTTACCCTGCTCTTGCGGGGGGGTTGGACTAGATGATCTTTTGAGGTCCCTTCCAACCCTTGGGATTCTGTGATAGTTATTCATGTATTTGTGTGGCTAAACCTAAACATGACAGGAGGTTTAGATGGAGGTTAAAACTTGGAGCTAGAGTAGGGGAAAAAAGGGGGGAAAAGTAATGACTAGGAGAGAGTTCTTTATGCTAGGCTAGAATTGCTTTCTCCGGGGAAGTATGAAGGCAGACTGTGACTGGAGTGAGAAAAGCTGTTTTGCCACTCTGGGTTTCTAATAGTGCAACAGTTGTATGTACTACAAACTTAGTTTCATAAAACAGAGTGAAATTAATTTTTGTGCCTTTTTTCCCTGTGTGGTGGTTTTGTTTAGTTTCTTCCCCCACTTCTCCAGGGAAGGGGAGGGGGGTGGGGAAGCCTGCAGAGGTTTGTCTGCTGTGCCAGTGGACTATCCTCAGTTCTTACTTGTATCCCAACATGGCTGTTGAGTGTGCCTAAGAGTATTTTGACTTTTCAAAGGTGTCTCATTCTGCTCTGAGGTGTTGTACATAGGGAAGCATAGTGGTTTGGGGGGTGGGTGGTTTTCTGGCACTTATGGGAGGAAATGTGGGAGTGTCACAGTTTTGAACTATTCTGTGAAGAAGGTAAGAGTTCCCCTTGCTTGTTACTGCATGAGCTGGTTGTAGTTTTGTGGATACTGAGAGTCTTCATAGGCTACTACTTTAAGTTGATGGTTTTCAGAGTTTTTCTCAGAAAATTCAAAATATTGATAATTTTTCACTGCGAGAATGAAGAATAGTAGTTAAAAACGTATCAAAGCTTTGGAGGATACAGCAGTATTTTGTCAACTGAACATGACTGTACTATATTAACACTACTTACTCCCCAAATCTTTCAAGTTGTTTTCTGGCATCATAGCCTCGTATATGAAGAAAATAATCCTTCCTACACTGGTAGGGTACTTCTCTGGGTTACTTTCGTGTAGCTATTGTCAAAATAGCATGTCTGGGAAGAACCTGGAATCTAAGCTCTACCGTTCATCTACTGGTATAACTCCCACCCAAACTCAAATTGATACCACTTCATGCTCTGAGATGTGAGTGGCTACCTGGGGAAACAGTGGGAGCTATGAACAGTACTGCATGTACTGATGCATTCAGTATAGGCAGCTGGGTAAATAACGTCCGTATCTCAGAACCACGTTCTGGTATCTGCAACCTTGCAAATTATTTTATGTGTACTTTCGCTAGTTCCACTTGGTAAGAGCTTCTCTAGTGCTAAATTAGAGTTTGGTCTAAAATGTGTATTGATGTGTAGGCCTGTTCGCCTTTGGGGATAGCAAAGCTATAGTATGTTGGGTGTCACCTACTTCTAGAAATCTGCAGATTTCTAGGACATTTAAATTAGGCTACATTCCACCTGAGATTCTTTCATAAGTAGTATGGAAAGCCAATAAGAATGTAAGTATATTAAACAAAAGAACTGTCTACTGCTTAAGAAAACCCCTTAAAACATGGACTCTGTTTTGGAGTACTGCTAGTGATAAACTGAATCTTCTCTGTACAGCCTGAAGGAGCTTGGGAAGTCTGCCCCTTCCCTCTCCTTTATAAAATTTAACTGCAAGGGAGCCTTTGCCAAAGAACCTAAACAACTTGGTAAAAAGGCTCTTCACTTGTGATCTTCTACAATGTTTTAATAAGGCAGAGTGGAACAAAACCTAGATCAATCTTGTATAAAAATGTGCATCTGTATTTCTTCCTTGTCTGCAGGGAATTGGGATTGGGAGAGAAGTAAATAACTGGGAGACAGACACTAGGAGGGCTAGCAAAGTAGTGCTAAGAGTATTTAAGTAGTCTCCTGTCCAGAGACTCCATACAGAACTACTTTGGTGGGAGGGAGCAGGAGGAAGCAGGGTGAATAGTAAATATTCCTTGGTAAAGACTAGATTTTGTTTCGTTATGGCAAATCACATGAACATGCTGAAAGGAGAAAAGCTGTACAAGTGAAATTAAGCTGGGAATTAAAGTATCTGTCCTTTGTGCGTTCTCACATTTGTGTGTGGGGAGGTGGTTTTTCGTGTCCCTTCTCTGTCCTATATTGGCAACTGCTGTTGTAACAGCTCTTGTTACAGCTTCTGCCAGATGGCACTCTAAGACCACAATTCTATATTGGGACAAGGTGCTGCGCTGGCAGAAGCATTCCTCAGGATTAAGTGGTCCTTGCCATTGTGATGAGACCAGCCCTGTGATGGGAAGTGTGACCTTTCTTCTCACCCAGGTTGCCTAGAATTTCTTGTGGGTGCCTGGTTTTGGCTTGACATCAAATTTCACTGGTATTCAGAGAAATAAAGGCAGCACTTTGTTATGCCAGGTCTTGAGATACGCAATGTGCTCGAGAGAGCAGTGTGCCACTTCGTAAGACAGCAGCACCACCTTGTGTTTGACTGGCAAGGCAGGGAATGTGTGGTGGTCTTCAATATGGTAGCTGTAACCTGTAGAACTGATGTATTAATCAGCTGTTGAATCATTGAACAACCTATCAGAGCCACAGCTAGCTGTTTCACTTTACTGTTCACTAATGAGAAATGCCTCTTTCTTTACTCACTGGGAACATCCTCATGTATTGTCTTTTTATGGCCCAGAGCAAAATCAGAACTTACGTGGTGTGTGAGTCTTTGGTGCACTCCCAATTTATAGTTGGGAAGTTCATGCATATCTTATTTTGAGAATCTTGTGAATGGTAAGAACAGAGAAATTGATAATCCTGATTGACCTGGTTGGCCTGTTTTCATATCAGGGCTAAGTTTGTCCTTTGCTAGAAGTTCTCAGGCTCCTTAAATTGTCGAACAAGTATAAAAGCACAACATTTGTACGAGTCTTCCTTGACTTCATATTTAAAACTTTCCTAGTCCCCTGTGATGGTAGTGTAAAAGGAGACTTTTTGCCTAAAATACCAGAATACTGAGTGTACTTGGGCAAATGTGGAGGGAGTCTAAGGACCAGTACTTTTTTGTGTGCAAGTGCAATGGAATGTTGTAGCACTGTCTTAACAATAAAAGTGAGTTATGGGGGAAGAAAAAGGAATTTGGAGTGAATGTGTTAAGCAGGGGAGTGTTGGTAAAAAGAATTACCTGTCACATTTCTTATGTTGCTGAAGAACGTTTAGCAAAATGCACATAAGTTCTCAAATTCCTTCTACTTTCATTTAATGAAACTCACTTCTAAGCTAATCAGTCCTTCTGATGAAACATTTGATAGATAGCTTTTACATTACAGCTGGCAAATTGTCACATTCCAGTCACAGGTTCACTAGTGCTTTCAGCAGGTGGTTTTGTATTCATATATAGAAGTTGCACAACAATGTGAATAATGGGTGTCAAGGCTGTAGATTGGAAGGTCCTTTATCCACTGTATGGAAGTGTGGACTATTTTACTTTTTTGGTAAAGATATGTATCTCTTCCCCTTAGGTTGTGAATTTAGGATTCTAGGAATGAGGTTGAAGGGTGCATGTACAGAATATTCTTTCTGACTCAACTGCAGTGTTTGTGGGATTTTGTTTTGTTTGTTTTTAAAACATGGGGAATCTCGTTTTTAAAATCAAATACAGCTTTGGAAGTTCACCTTCAATTAACTTCAAGTGGGCGTAGGCACTGCTGACATCTTGTATTTTGGTTCTGCCACAAGCACGCTTTTCCAGAGTCAGAATTTGTCATTGCAAGAAGTGCTAATGTTGTTCCCCTTACCTATAGTTATCCATCCCTCTGTTCATGTGTAGATTAAAACCTTTTATAGCATTGTATTAGTCATAATTTTAATAACTACTGTAATTCCAGAGAACATTTTGGGAAGGCATTTAGTAAAGCTACATCTATTTGCAATTTCTCTGATTTTAAAACTTCTCTTACTTCCCCTGGCATTTTTTCAGGGCTAGCCTTTCTCTGAGCATACAAGGTCAAAAGCTAACTACACTCACAAGTGACATTACATCTTTGTCCTTGAGGGGGCTGAGAAATGTGATACGAACAAGCCAGGAGCATTTGTACTTTTTCCAAACTTAGAGAAATTTCACTTATTCACAGGTGCTTCTTGTTTCCCTAGTCTATACTTTTTCTTTCTTACAATATGTATATGTGTGTATAGGTATGTACGTTGTGTGTGTAAATATATGCGTATGGGAATGCTGCTAATACACAAAAATTAGTATATTTATGCCCACACAGTGTAGGGCAAAGAACAGGTTGGTTAGTAAAATGAATTCCTATGTAATAACCTGCTACAAATCAGGAAACGGAGAAGGAGTCACTGTAGTTTGACAAAACGTCAGTATTTCATGTGTATTTCCTCATTGGTGGTGTCTAGGAAACAAAATTCTTTCAGAAAAACTCTGGGAGAGGAAGAAACTGTTCTTTTCAGGAATGCATTTTCTGGTGACTGAGTCAGCTGTGGACTCTGGGTGCTGAACATAAAAGCACAAAAGGTTTTCTCCTTTTTTTGAAATCCTGAAATATTGGCAGGGCGAGCTTTTTTACCCTGCCTGGATTACAGCCGCAGGTGTTTTGGGAGTGGTGAGGAGATGCAATTGGACAAAATTGGGGTGGAGAGGAGGGGTGAGAAGCCATTAATGAGCGCTTAAGGAAAATGTGACCAGTAGTTCAAGTAGTTCTGCAGTCACAGATGGCTGGAACGACATGGAGGGGAAATGTTATGTTCTTCCCTAGGGATCTGCTGTTACAGTTGGGATACTGAGTGAGCAGAATTGTAGTATGACTTTGCCACAGCCCTTCTTTTATGTTCATGAGGGCATATTGTTTCTCCATCAGGGAATTAGGTGGTCATACAATAGTAATAGGATGGCTTACATACCTGAAGAAAGGTTTGTGACATGAAACTTCTCATAGTTGATCTAATATGTATTCTTGCTGTAAAGTCTGCTGCTTCAGCTGCACTTCATTTTCTTAGATGCTCGAGCTGTCATTTCATGGTACTGAGTGCAATATTGTGTTAAGGCAAAGTAAAACTGATCCAGGTTTCTCATTGTTGGGCTGTGTGGTTGATTTTACCTAGTAGCCTTCTTCCGTCTGCAGTTAAGTTGTATCTGCGAAATACCTCAAAACTGCAGTACAATAACATAAACTCTGCTTGCTCCAAGATACTTTGGAAGCTGAAGTTTGCACTAGGTACTTGTATGCTGGTTAAAATACTCAAAAGGTTGCATTGTCTTGGTGTTCCTTTGTTTTTGTTGATTGAATTCAGGTGAAAATAGAATAGTTGTTGAAAGGGACCTACAACAATCACCTAGTCTAACTTGCTGACCACTTCTAAAATTAAAACATATTATTAAGGGTATTGTCCAAATGCCTTTTAAACACTGACAGGCTTGGGGCATCAACCACCTCTCTAGGAAGCCTCTTCCAGTGTCTGACCACCCTCTTGATAAAGAAGTGCTTACTAATGTCCAGTCTAAATCTCCCCTGCTGCAGCTCTGAACCATTCCCATACATCCTGTCGTTGGATCTCAGGGAGAATAGCTCAGCATATCCCTCTCCATTTCCCCTCCTCAGGAAGCTGTAGAGAACAGTAAGGTTACCCCTCAGCCTCCTTCTTGCCAAACTAGACAAGTCTATGAGCTCCTCAGCTGTTCCTCACAGGACATTCCAGCCCTTCCACCAGTTTTGTTTTCCTACTGTGGATGCACTTAAGGACCTTCACATTCTTAAATTGTGGGGCCCAGTCTTGGTGCACAAGGTACTACAGGTGAGGCAGCACCAATGCTGAACACACTGGGATAATCATCTTTGACTGGCTGGTTATTTTGTGTTTGATGTGCCCCAGGATGCAGTTTACTCTCTCGACTGACAGGTCATACTGCTGACTCCTATTGACCAGCACCCCAGATCCCTTTCTGCTTGGCTGCTCATCAGTCACTCCTCTCTATAGTGGATGCAGAGTCTGGTATTTGGACTTCTTAAATTTCATGCCATTGATGATTACCCAACGCTTCAGTCTATTTAGATCCCCCTGCAAGGCATCATGTCCCTGAAGAGAATCAACAATACCTCCCAGTCTGGTATCATCAGCAAACTTTCTAATGATGTGTTCACAGAATGGCAGAGACATTTTACTGCCTGAACTGAGTTGGTACAGCTCAGTGATGGACGTTTATGGTCAAAGTAGGTGCTGGTAGGAAATAAAATAGGAGTAAGGATTATGTATCTGGATTTGAAGATAAAACCTCAAGATAAACTTGAAAAATAAAAAATGTAAGCAAATGTCTCAAAGTGTACTTCAAGCATAACATGTAGGGGTTTTACCTGTATGCTTTGCACTGACCTTTTCCATTTTGCTGATTATTAAAAACTTCTATTAAATATGTGAAAATTAGGGCTATAACTTCATTGATGAATGTGTAAAAGTCTTTGTGAAAGGCTTGCATAAACTTTTTTTTTAGGAACTGGTACACAAGGAACTGCATCTACTGTATACCTCTATAAGTAACTGTCAATTGGGTGTTCAGATGGAGAACTGGAAGAGCTTCTAGGGTGTTAAGTTCATGTCATACCTTTAGAGGCAGCAATATGATCATTTGAGATAAATATGCTGCTTCTATAAAATACAAAGTCTTTGGAATTTTAATAAGCTAAATACCGTAATACTGTTACCTTAAGTAGTGAAGGAACCTTGGTGGTGACAAGTTTTGTTTTGTATACTCTGGAATATAAGTTAGGTAGCTGTTGCCATGTTTGAACAGTTGGTGGCTCCAATGCTTTGCAGCTGTCACTATACATAATGCCAAAACAAGTTAATTCAGTTCTAGCTGTACTAGTTCAAAAATTTAAAAGAAAAATCAGAATCAGAAACTTGGTAAATAGCCAAACACTACTGACTTGTGTTTTAGGACACTATTTAAATACCCTTCATAGTTCTTAAATAAGCATAAACTTCACTATTCCTGTCTAGCTTAAGACAAAATATAAAGGATTCCTTTGCAAAGTGCCAGTTCAGAATTGGTAGCAATAATCTTAAAACCAGCATAAGTGACAGCATTTCTACTCTGTGTTGCTGGATTATACAGGCAAGACAGATGACAGCTCTCCTGACCAAAATATCTTCCAGTAGCAGCCTTCAGTACCTACAGGGTGTCTACAAGAAATCTGGAGAGGTTCTTTTTACAAGGGCATGTAGTGATAGGACAAAGAGGGATGGCTTTAAACTGAAAGAGGATAGATACAGATTACATATAAGGAAAATGTTCTTTGCTGTGAGGGTTGTGAGGCATTGAACAGGTTGCGCTAAGAAGTTGTAGATGCCCATCCCTGGAAGTGTTCACTCACATGCAATATATAGTTTCCATTAAATTTTTGTAATAGATAGGTAGTAGCTTGCTTCTGTCTGCAGTTGTGTTATATCTGCTAAATACCTCGAAACTGCAGTACTATACTCAGCTTGCTCCAAGATGCTTTGGAAACTGAAGTTCTGAAGCATGCTTCCGAAATGCTTGTTCCAAGGTGCTTTGCAAGCTGAAGTATGATTTTTTTGTTAAAGCTATTGACGAAACAGGAAAAACGTGTAATCCAGAGATCCTAATCCAGGGTATCCCTTGAGCTACAGTTGGTCAGGTCAGTAGCGGGGAGTAGTTTGGTTTCAGTTTATAAAAGATGTTGTTCCAATGTAAGAACAAACAGTTTCTTTTGGGTAGCACTTTTTTTTTTTTTTTTTAAGAGGACCTGTGCTTAACTGTTTGCATATACTATTTTCATTTTTCTGTATAATACAAAGTGGAACGTCAACTTCAAGTCCAGCTTCATAAGTAGTTCCAGGGCAGCAGAATACAGGAAACCTTATTGTGTAGTGATTGGCTTTGGTATCCAGAGTAATCCAGTTTCCACTTGAATCTTTTTCTGTAACTGAGGCATTTCTGATATCTCATTCCTGTAACACCAGAGAAATTCCCATTAACAAGCTGCTATGTGCAGATAGGCATTAATGTCATTAAACAGTGTGATTTTTATTTTTGTTAAAATGTAAGGTTGGCAATTGACTTTTTCATGGTGAATTTCACTACCAAATTCATAAGGGCTTTGTGTGCTGATAGAAATTGCATCTTGCTAAAAATACCTAATCTATAAAAAGAGCATGTGATGTAGTGAGGAGATGCAGCAGCCTTTAATAGGAAGCTATGGCTGTATGTTGTGTATTTATAATTCAGGAAGAAATCAGCACTAGCACTTTAAATACTTGGTCAGCTGTAGGAGATTTGAGCACAGTACTGCTTCTTCCAGTGCCCCACTTGGTAGGTTGAGGTTGCTACAACTACGCAGTGCATGTTGGGATGACCTCAGAAACGATTGTGTAGCCCTGTCACTTTAAAGATACATCAATATTGCACATGTTCACCTGGGAGAGGTATGGAAAATTCGACACTGTGTCAAGCAGCCAGTCACTTGCATCTTGCATGCGTGAATGGTATGAAAGAAAATCAGGGTGTCTGCATTCATTCTCTTTGACACTCATTTACTTAAGATGTGACTAAATCACTGCTTTTGGTCTGAACTCAAGATATACTAGGCATTCTTTCACTCAGTTATTTGATTCAGGTGGGACCTAATGGTGAGGTAGGTCACCTGTTCAACACTGGCAGCATGTAGTTACTAATGATTTAAAATTAAGTGGCTGGGAGTGATTACTGAGTGATTATTTAAGCCCTTACTGACTTTTAGAAGTGCCTAGGTTTGCTCTGATTCTTTAATTACTAAAATCTGGATTTAGTGCCAGGGAAGCATGTACCTATAACTGCCTGATTATATTGCATGAATTGGGAGCTAGAACTTGGAGGAGAAAAGAAGAAATAAAAGAGTTGATCCCTAAAGGCAGAACTCGGCACAGAATTAAATTTGAGAGCTGTGGCAGGATCATCTTCAGTTTCCTGCCATGGACAGTAAACCACACATTGAAGAATGTGAGAGCTGAAGGAAAACAACACCAACAATGGTTGTATGTCTCTGGGTAAAGTTTTTCTGTGAGAACTGAAACAACACTGGGCAAACGCAGTGTTTCCAAACTTCACTGCTTGTGGAGGGCTGCAGGGACATGAAGAAATAACATAGGCACCTTTTATTTCAGTTTGTAAGACTGTATATGACTACAAGAAGTGGCACACCGTTGTAAGGCAGGGTCTAGAGCTCTGAAGGATGCTATAACCTGGGTTTTTCTGTCTTACTAGAATGTTCAGAGAGGCATAATTTTTTCACTTTTTAACTGTTCTAAGCAGAATGAGACTCCAGCTTGTTACCTTGGAGCTTGTAGAGGTGGAACTCACACATATAATTGCAAGACAAAACAGACATTTCTGAGATTTACAGTTCAGCACTTAGTGAATCAATACAGTTTTTTTGGTGGGGTTTTTTTTTCTTTTTTTTTTTTTTTTTTTTAAGGGAAGGTGAGAGAGGCTTCATCTTTTTTGGATGCTTTAGTATGCCCCAACCTGCTTGGGGAAAAAAAGCTAAAATCTGGAACACTATAAATGCTTTATTGGTCCATTTGCAGGAGGCTGAAGCATCAAGTACATTCTGTTTAGTTGCAAGTCATGTAGTTCATATTTCTCAGCAATAGTTTTTAATGTGTTTTACCCACCAACAAAAAACTGAGAAGCTGGGCATCAACTACAGAGTTAAACGCTTCCCAAGTCGCAAGGGCATGAGAAATAGTAGGAGAAGGTGTGAGTGAAACCCTTTACAATAAGAGTGTCTATGTATATGCTTACTGACTTACCTGCTAACTTACTAAGGTGGTGCCTGGCTGTCGCATTGAAAAAGCAAGTTTGTGATTGCAGGGTCTCTTGGAGCATCATTTGTTCTGATGAAGTAAAAATGCTTTGAACATCAGATACAGACTAAGGGAAATTAACTCGCATCTCTGGTCATGATGAAACTTGTATTTGAGTTTGTAAAATGTGAACAACTGTTCTTTTGTGGCATGTAAAGAAGACTTACACCCCCATTCTGTGTTTAGAGGTGTTGTGGTTTAAACAAAGTCAGCCATAAATCACGCAGTCGCTCTTGCACTCCCCCCCTTCTTGCTCTCCCCCTACACCCAGAGGGATGGAGAGGAGGATCGGAAAGAATGAAACTCCCATGGATTGAGATAAGAACAGTTTAGTAACTAAGGTATAACACAAATCACTACTGCTACCACCAATAATAATAATGATGAAGGAAATAACAAGGGAAGAGAATACAACACCTCAGCACCAGCTGACTGGTAACTCCCCCAACCCCACCTGACGGGGCACTGGCCGATACCTAGTCCAACCCCGCGGTGCCTTAGCCCTTCCAGGTAACTCTCAGTTACATCCTGGGCATGACATGCTGTGGTATGGAATACCTCTTTGGCTAGCTTGGGTCAGGTGTTCTGTCTCTGCTTCCTCCCAGCTTCCCCTCGTCCCTGTCAGAGCATGAGGCTCAGAAAGTCCTTGGTCAGACTAAAACATTTGTGTTATCAGCAATGTTCCCAGGCCGAAAGTCAAAACACAGTGCTGCACCAGCTACTGAGAAGGAGAAAAATGACTGCTACTGCTGAACCCAGGACAAGAGATGACCAAACTTGTGCTGACCTTTTGTGGATTCTTCGAAGAATATTTAACTATCTGCTGAAGTGTGGTGTTTTTCAATACTGATGATGCTAAACTGATACTGTGTGTAGATATCTTTTCTATTAAGATTGGGTTTCAGGGCCATATTTCTTCCAGTTAAACAACAGATACGTTCTGTGTTACATGCTAGTACTTTGTTGAAGTTGCTTCTTTGCTGTAGTCTCCTCTGCTGGGCATTCCTTAAATGTTCTTTCTCCTAAAGTCTTAATTCTACAGGCCCAAGTTAACAACACTGCAAGGAAGACAAGTGATATTAATGAAAAGAAAACTGTAGATTAAGGGTGTTCATCCATGAATATCTGAGGAAGTCTCCATGGAAACAGTGTACCTATCAGCAAGAAGAAGTACTTTTCAAAGTAAATGGCTGAATGCTCAGCTATGCTTGAAGTATAAATTATTAAATAAATAAAACCTTTATGAAAATATACATCCTGTGTACCATGCTCCAAAGTGAATGTTTGAACTCGGAATTGCTGTGAAGAACCAAAGCTCTTTCTGTGCAGGTAGGATGGAGTGCTTGTGTTGTAAAAACCTTTTCTGTGTCACTGTAAGGGGAAGGTAGTAACGCAAAGCTGTGAGCAGTGTACCTTGATGGCTGGGCTGGGCACCTTTACCCTGTGTGGGGGGCTTCTCTTGCAGCCAAGGGAGCACCTGGGGAGTAGGGGCCAGTTGTGTTAACTGCCTTGCCCTGTGTTTCCTGTGGTTGAGGGTGGCAGAGCATGGATTGGCTATTGGAAATGACTTGTGGGAGCAGTCGCTGCCCACTATGAAGAGTGGGTGCTATCAGCTGCTGGCTGCCTGGGCACAAGCTGGCTCATGTTAAACAGCTTTCATTCAAGACTCCCAGGTTCTTTTCTGCTGAGCAACTTTCCAGGCACTCTTCCCCAAGCCTGTAGCGCTTCATGGGGTGGTTGTGACCCAAATGCAGGACCCAGCACTTTACCTTGTTGAACCTTATACCATTGGCCACAGCTCATTGATGCAGCCTGTCCAGATCCTTGTGTGGACCCTTTCTGTCCTTCAGCAGGTCAACACTTCCAGCCAACTTGGCATCCTCTGCAGATTTACTGAGGGTGCAGTCAGTCCCCTTGTCCGGATCATCACTGAATATATTAAAAAATACTAGCCCTAACACCAACCCTGAGTGACACCACTAGTGACAGGAAAGACAAGTTGAGAGAGCTTCATCTGTTCAGCCTGGAGGAAGCTGCAGGGAGACCTTGTTGCAGCCTTCCAGTACCTAAAAGGGACCTAGAAGAAGTCTGGAGAGGGACTTTTTAAAAGAGCATGTAGTGACAGGACAAGGGGCAATGGCTTTAAACTGACAGAGGGGAGATTTAGATTAGCTATTAGAAAGAAATTCATTACTATGAGGGTGGTGAGGCATTGGCACAGGTTGCCCAGAGAAGCTGTGGCTGCCCCATCCCTGAAAGAGTTCAAGGCCAGGTTGAATGGGGCTTGAAGCAATCTGGTCTAGTGGAAGGTAGGTCATAGCAAGTAGGTTGGAACTAGATGGTCTTTAAGGTCCCTTGGGGAAGCAGTGAGTGAAGTTTATATTGGATTATGCTCTTGGGGGTGGGAGTAAGCAATGTTGGAGGTGTATGATACTCCTCTCTGGACTGGAACTTTTCCTCAGCATTTTCTTTCTTCTCTGTCCTTACCTGCGGTCTCAGCTGACACTTCTTTGTAATTGCAAGCATGAAACAAAATGGTAAGATTTCATAGAATCATAGAATAGTTAGGTTTGGAAAGGACTTTAAGATCATCCAGTTCCAGCCCCCCTGCCATGGGTAGGGACACCTCTGACTAAACCATGCCACCCAAGGCTTCATCCAACCTGGCCTTGAACAACTGCCAGGAATGGAGCACTCACAACCTCCCTGGGCAACCCATTCCAGTGCCTCACCACCCTAACAGGAAAGATCTTCCTCCTTATATCCAATCTAAACTTCCCCTGTTTAAGTTCTAACCCGTTACCCCTTGTCCTGTCACTACAGTCCCTAATGAAGAGTCCCTCCCCAGCATCCCTATAGGCCTCCTTCAGATACTGGAAGGCTGTTATGAAGTCTCCACACAACCTTCTCTTCTCTAGACTGAACAGCCTGAACTTTCTCAGCCTGTCTTCATATGGGAGGTGCTCCAGTCCCCTGATCATCCTCTTGGCCCTCCTCTGGACTTGCTGTAACAGTTCCATGTCCTTATGTTGAGGACACCAGGACTGCACACAACAGTCCAGGTGAGGTCTCACAAGAGCAGAGTAGAGGGGCAGGATCACCTCCTTCGACCTGCTGGTCACGCTCCTTTTGATGCAGCCCAGGATACGGTTGGCTTTCTGGGCTGGGAGTGCACACTGCTGGCTCATGTTCATTTTCTCATTAACGAGCACACCCAAGTAATTTCATAAATATTTGTATTAAGGATTTTTTTTTTTTTTCCCCAGAGGGAATAAACTGGTTTATCTGCAGATCAGTTCAAACTTTGGTAAAACTAGTATGAACTCTTTCAGCTCTACAGTTAATGGACCCTTAGATGAGTTAGAGTTGTGCATGAAGCTTTACTGGCCTCACCATAAATTTGTGGTGTTTATAACAGTGCGGTAGTGTTATGAATCCATGTGCTGGGTAGCTTTTAACCCTACTTTGCTAGCTTAATTATCTCCATTTTAAATAGGAGGACTCTTTTTTTTTTTTTTTTTTTTTTTTTTTTTTAATTTATCATAATGACTATGGAATAATAACTGAAGAAATGTTGGTGGGTTTTTTCGCCCCTGTGCTTTTGTTTTAATGTCAAGGATCCCTGCTCTGAGTAGAGCTGTATAAAAAGCAAAAGGATAGCATCAGAATCAAGAACCTACAGAGAGCATGTATTAGACCAGAAACAGATGGGTAGAATTTGCTACTGAGACATGATGTGAACATGCTAGTCAACACAACAGTTCTTAATTAAAAACTTCCTTAATTGCTGTGGTACATATAAAAATAATAGTAAAAAGACTCACAGTGAAGAAAGCTTTAAAGAATTACTTAGAAAAATGCAGAAGCTTAATGGATTTTTGAACTGCTTTCAGATACATGAGACAAAATAGGAGATAGCATGAAAGTATTTGGTGATTTCAGAAGCTGAGGATGGAGACAGGTGCTGTAGTCCTCTGGGGGGGGGAAACTTCTCCTCTTCCCTGAGATGGGAACAGTGAAAGGATATTCAATCAAAGCCAAGGAACTTGAGTTTGACACAATAAAGAATGCAAGAAAAGCAGATGTTGTCAAAGCAACAGGTCAGGAAGGGTTATTTTTGCAGGAGCTCTCTGAAAGGATACAAACAGGGAAGATGGCACAGCCAGTAGGCACAAGATGGCAGTCCAAAGGAGAATGTCATCTGTGCACATGAGCAGGAAACCTAGTGCTATGTGCCAAAGATACCAAAAAAGCTTCATTTTAGCTCGATGTGATTAGGAGGCATGTGTCAGTATTTCAGGTAATACAGTGGTATTGTTCATGATGATTAAGAAAAAGGCAGACTTTTGGAATCATTATTCTTCAGTCGTCTGCTGACAGCTGGATATTTACAAATATCCACCAAGGGCACATGTTAAGGCTTTGGTCAAGAAAAGAGAGGTCTGAAGCCAATGTTAATGTTCTCTCATAAAGTTCATATATATATATATATATATATATGCTTATATATTCTCATGTTGAAACGAGAGAAGTCCCTTTGTTCTGCATGTGATTGCAAATATGTCATAACCTTTTCCAGATCCGATTCATGAAACTTGTTAGCTAAAATACACACTTTAACACTAAAATCAGTGATGCTTCAAAGCATAAAACAAAAAAGTTAAATTCAGTGTCATGATAAATCCAAAATTGTTTCCTTCACAGTCCCTATGCTAAAGTTATAAAAAGAAAATAATCTGCAAACTAACCCCCCAAATCCCTCAACAACCAAACAAAAACTCATCCCATTTGGACTAAACTAGATTCTTCCTCATCTTGAAAGAGCTAGTTAAAACAGGTATGTTCCATTTCTTACCAAAAAGGGTAGAGGTTTCTCTGAATTGCCACTAGTGGAAGATGGGAGGATGTAGTAATTCATAGAGGTTTCCCATCATCATCTGTCTCTGTTGGCAAACTTCTATACAGTTTTGAGGTAAATGAGAAACCTACATTTTATTTTATTTATTTTATTTTATGTTATTTATTATTTTTTTAAAGTAGGAATACTTGCCTGTATTTCTTAATGTGCAAGAGTTTTTCCCCATCTCCTAATACTTAATTTTCATATGTTTATTGTGAGTGCTGCACATCTTGTACTAGGTGTTGAGGTGTGCAGAATTTCCCCTGCCATCTTAAAGCTGATGATTAAGATCCTGTCTGTGTTCTCTGGCTCCCATATTCTGGGTGGTTTTCTTCAGCAATGTTTTTCAATATTTAAAAGTAAGCATTCTGTTTAAGGCAGTGTTCTGCGGACTGATGAGAGGTTTGCTCCTACTTAAGCAGTGAACCACACATGACACTGGCTTTTTAATTATTTCTATATTTCAAATTAACCAAATCTTTTTATTTGCAAGTGGGACTCCCTGTTATGTTTTCCCCTTTTTTATTCATGAGATGACTAAAATGTAGTTTGCTTTAGCAAGAAGATTGTAAGCTGTCATTTGTCTTCAGTCTTCATGCATCAACAGTATAAGAACAGTAGAACAACTTCTATTAAAGGATTTCATATAATGTACAAACTTGCTGACAGAAGGACGTTGCCAAGTCCAGGAGCATAGATGATTCAAAAAAGGGAAATACTCATCTTCTCTGCTTCTTAGGAACTCGGTATACTGGGAAATGTTAATGTAATGCCATTCTTTTATTGCTTTACTCAGCAGTGAAATGGTTGATCTTTAGCGCAAGTTTTAATAACTTAAATGTCAATTTGTCACCCGTATTTAAATGGATGCATAGAATATATCACATTTGGACTATTTTCACAGTCTTGTGTTGAAATTGCTGCTGCAGATAAGAGATTTGTTTTAAAGTGAAAGCTGGGATGGACTAACGCTGCAAAGGGCTGAATGACCACCAGCAGCTTCAAGACGGACTAAGAACAATTTCCAGCTATAAAGGGTAAGGTGTGATACTTAAATTTGTGCATGGGGGAGGGATTCTTAACTCTGGCACTCAGAAGGCTGCTGTCTCGCTGCTCAGGTAACACTGAGCTTTGGCTGGTAGGCATGAGAGGGCTTTGTAAACCCACCCTTTGTCACTTTTGGCTAAGAAAACCAGCTTTAGAAGATGTCTTGAAGGTAGCTGAATTCTTCGAGTCTCTTGTCAGAAAAGCAGAAGTTTGTCGTTTGAAGCCAGACTAATTGTGTATGTTACTGCCAGCTCGCAAGCCTATTGCAGTTACTCATAACGCTACGAGTTATTTTAAGTCTCTTTCCTCGTGCTTTTTCCTGGCGTTACCGCTTATGCACCAACTCGAGCCGTCACCTCCCTGCCGGTTCTCCCGCCCCGCACCGCCCCGGGTGTGCCCGCCCCCGAGCCCGGCGGGGCGGCGTGGAGCCACCGCGACAGCGGCGGTGGGCAGCGCTTCGTCGCTGCCGTCCCCCGCCCCTTCTCGGCCCCGGGGCAGCCCTCCTCGTCCGCGGGGGCAGCTGGCGGGGGCTGGGCCGGGGGAGGGTCCCGGCGGGAGGTCAGCGGACGGCGGCGGCTCGGCGGCGGCTCTGTTGCGCTCCCTGAGGCGGCCGCCGGGCGATGGGGGGGAAGAGCCTCAGCATCGGCGTCCTCAGGCTCGGCATCGTGCTCCTGGGCGCCGCCGCTGCGGGGGGCGCGGTGCCGCCGCAGAGCTGCCAGGCCGTCCGGGAAGTTTTCCAGCTGCGGCAGCTCGGTCCCCTCCGGGACGCCCCGGAGTCCCCGCGGGCAGGTGAGGGACAACTTGCGCGGGGCGGAGGGCGCAGGGAGCGGCGGGGCAGGGGATGCCGCGGCGGCAGCTTGGCTCGCCCGAGGACGCGCTGCCCGGACGCGGGGCGGTGGCTCTGAACTTGGGACCGTCGGCCGTGGTTAGTGGGTGGCGGCGGGGAGCATCCGGGCGGAACTTCGGGGAGCGCCTGGCTCCTTACTCAGGAGAGAAAAGGCTGCTGTGGGGTGTGGGCTCTGCGAAACGTGGAGCACCCGACACCTGCCTAAACCTCCCCCCCGGTGCCCTGTTCCGTGCTGTGCAGCTTCGGCTGGGGCGGGGAGGGGGGCGGCATGTCACCCGGCTTTCAAATGTCCGCGGTCAGGCACAGATACTGCGTCGGTGCCCCAGTGCAAACCCTGAAGGAAGGGGAGAGCCGGTGGTATGCCCCTTGGGCTGATGGAGTTACTGTTGTGTGAAATGAGAGTGATTTACACCGCTGCAAGCGGTGGATCCGCACGTTTTCCCTGCTAGATGTCTGCCTGTCGTTCTAAGTGAATAAGTCCGGGAAAGTAATGTCTTAATGGCAGTTTGCGTACGTCTTCGCCTTTAAATCAACAATCAAACTTTATTTTTAAGCGGGTACCAAATGACGTTGAGCACGTGTGTAGTAAGATGCACCTTCTCAGATTTGGTGTGTGTTTCCAGCCTCTTGAGAACCTCAGTTGATTTCAGTGGTGCTGATCACAAAAGTAAAATGCTGATATTTTCATGGTCAGCCATATAGGGTTGGAAAATAATTTTTTTTTTTATTTACACATTTGTAAAGTGTGTGCATCTTTAGATGACGAGAGAATGTAAGTCAATGCTTTCCTGGCCGAAAATGTCTTCTCAATGCAACGGAAGCTGAATTACCATCCCCCCCATATTGAAATATCAGTAGTCTCTTTTTTAACATAATCTGTGTAGTTTCTAGTAACTCTGCAAGTTGAGCTAAGGCATACCGTGATTATTTCTAAAGGAATCACTACAAAATACAGCTTTTTAATGACTTTAGTTGTAAACATAACAGATAATAGTTGCTGTGTGCAGTTTACAAATCAAGTGCTGTATTTAGGTTACCAGTACATTTGACAGCATGCATTGTCTTCTTACATTGTGCTTAACTAAAGATTTTATTATTGTCTTCACTAAAAAGAAAATCAACACTTTAACTGGGAAGCCTGATTAGACAGGTACTGTGCAGATTAAGGTGCCTGGAAAGTGAAATCTGAGCCCTCTCACTGGTTTAAATCTTTTGAGCTGGTTGGTTGTGTCAATAACATTGGTATGAATGAAACGCCGTCAGTTTATCTGTGCTCTTCTCATTCTGTAGTCTGGCATAACTATTACACTTTCCCTGCCATTGTCATGTATTTTAATAGAATATGTTCACTTGTATACTGGGGTTAAGGAGGAAATCTGTTATCTCAAGGGAAAAGAACTGTGGTACCTCATGTATGTCTCTTCTGCCCTGCTCTTTGATTTCCTTTCTGCTGTAATATTTTTATACCACCACTCATTTTTTCTTTTGACTTTTCTGTATTTCCTGTTCCTGAAGCAAAAACCCGTTTTGAATTATAAGAGTAATAAAAGAATTCCTTTCTCAGCTGCTGCCCCTGAAAGGAGCGGTCAGTAGGAGGTGCAGTACACCCGCGTGGTCAGCAGCCTTTCTCTCTATGAAGGAATTGCATTGCTGTGGGCACCCTGGAAAAAACCAGCCCTCGAGGAAGGTGTCAGAGTTCTCACTCTGAGCAGCTTTGATGTCAGAGGTACACGAAACAAATAATTGCGAACAGTAGAATCTCTCCAGGATTGGAAATGACAAGAAAAATGGGGGTTAAATGAGTCTTTTAGGAGGTTTGGGTGTGATTAAAGGTATTATAGGCTGGAAACATAACATGAAGAGGAAAGAAACGCCACTTTTGCTACTGATCTTTTGAGGCAAGAAGTGAAAAGTATTTTAAAACCTTTTGTGATGACACTTAGAAACACATAGTGTGTTTGTAACACACACTTTCTGTAGGTGTCAAAGCTGCCTTTGTAAGGTTTAATTTGTTTGCTTAAATTTAGGCATCTGGAGCTATTTGAGTTTCCATAGACTCTCTGGAATATCCCCATGGGGCCAGCAGATGTGATACCTCTGGGAGACTTGCATCTTTCTGGAGAGGCAATGAGCAAGGGGTAGGATAACTTTGGCATCTCACATACTCCCTGTGGGTACCTGCACTGCATGGTCAGTGCAGCCAGTGGCATCTGGGAGCTGCTCAGCTAGTAAATGTTAGGTGTTGACTTCAGAGTGAGCTCTGTAGGTCCTTTGCCTAGTGTATTGTGTACACTTCTTTATTTAAATGATACCTTAGACCTAGCTAGTATAAGGACACCCTCCTTTAAATGTCTTAAGCTGAACCATACCTTTTATGTGGAGAAGGATCGCTAGCTGAAAAGGAGAGGGAATATTAGTTGATGAATGGATTTGTATACAGTCGAAGGCTACAGTCTCTACAGTCTCTACAGTCAGTAAAATTATAGGGAAGAAGCTGGCTTATATTTGCCTAATTTCCGTTGAATGTGTTAAATAAAAGACTAGCATTGACAAGTGTCTTTTTTCCTCTTCGTAGTGGTAATAAAAACTAAACAGCCTTAGATCAGTAAATCATGCAAATTGTAACTCACTTTCATTTGGGGACTGCCATGTGTCTGTACTTTGAATATATGTTAGCTGAAAATACTATACATTGTTTTATATAATTAGTTTTGCTGCTACTGCATGTAGTTAATATATCTGCTGTAGTTAATATATACTGCTGTCATATGGTAAAATGCCAGATATTTGCATGAAAGGGATCTTGAGATTTTGTTATCGTTCACATGGTGTAGGATAAATGATTATGAGTATAAAAGTATATGAGGATAAAAGATAAATGAGTATCTTTATCAAAACCAAGATTTGTATTGTGACGCCCCAGCAATGAAGAAACTTGACTAACTGTGTGTCTTTTGTAGCACTGATTTTTTATAGTATCCGTCACATGCTATATTGAAATATTTATCACTTTCATACTGATTTTAAATGTTAGTTGCAAAATTACTTGGTTGTGTGGTTTTTTTTTTTTTTTTTCTGACTGTGTCTGTGCAACAAGTTGGGACTGTACAGTAAAACCTCAATAACTGAAAATCCTAAAAGACCCTTTTTATTGTAAGGAGAATCAAAAAATAACCAAAACATGAATTAAATATAAAAAAGCCTCAAAGGTTTGCTTTAGGGTTTTTTTGTTTTTTTTTTTTAATATATTTGTGGATCTATATGAATTGGATTGTTAAAAAAAATTGTCTGCAAAACACTTCTTTATATATATATATATATTTGTTTCCTATGCTCAATTTCTGGTATTGTAACCTAAGCAACTTCTTCCTTGAAGAATTCCACTTTTTTACCCCGTATATGCTAGTAAAACTAGAACTTTTAGCTGATTTCATCAGCTCATATTTCAGACAGATTAGATGGGAGCTTTCAACTCTCCTTCTTTTGGTTGCAAATAAGGTTTCTGCTCTGGTTTCCTTCTCTCAGAATACTTAGAACAGCAGAATAGGGTGGACAGTAAACCAGTGACTTTTGCCCTCCTGACAAAGGGCTTCCAGTAGGCACATCAGTGAACGAGGCGTCTGGCTTCTGTTTGCACCAGAAGGCTGAATTCCATGTCTTATTGAAAACTATTGCATTTGCTGGAACTGTAGAATCAAACAATTGCAGATTAAGTGGAAAAAAGTGCTGGAGATAGTTTTCTAGTTCTCTGCAGGTTGGTTTTTTTTTTTTTGTTCGTTTTTTTTTTTTTTTTTTCAGGAATCAGTCTAGGCTTCTTTTCAGCAAATTTTGGGATGCCATGGATGTGGTTGTGAGAACAAGCATAAAAGAATGAAAACTCTGATTAGTATAAGTTTTATTGTGAGACTTTTTTATAAAGGATTGCTATGTGTAAAATTGAGGAAGAATAACTGTGCTTGAAGGATGAGATAATCTAGAAACTAAGTTGGTGTGTGATACGTTTTTGTTAATCCAAGTTAAAATATTCTTTTTAATTCATCTTAAAGTAACAGTAGAAGTCAGTTTAAAATCCAGAGCAGATTACTTTGATACAACTCTGAGATCATGCTTGAATCTTAATACGGGTTTCCACTACAATTTACATTCAGGTAATTTGGATTTTGGTTCTACCTGAAGTCAAATCAATAATTTATATATTTTTTTTCTTCCTTTTTTTTTTTTTTTTTTTTTTTTTGGTGTGTGCAGGGGCACTTCTTATTACTCTACTTACTCACTGATCTCCTTAAAAGGACTTAAGCAGAGGCAAAAGTGCTCTGTCGTATCAGTTACTGATACTCATTAGATCACATCTGTTTTTGCAAGGACTTTTGCTTATAACATAATTTCTTGTGTGTGTGAATGTACACCCTTGCTTCCTGAATGTAAGCAGTATTTCACCACTGGATCCACAGAATGATCACTGTGAAATAATTCTTAAATCATTTTGAGATTAAAACCAACAAAAAATGGGCTCAGCTATATAGCAAGTTCCCCACCTCAATCTCCCATATTCCAATACCTCTAGGAAGTCAGCAGTGCTCAATAGTCTTAGGATTTGATCTGACTGGGATGACTTGAAAGGCGGTGTCCATACTGCTAAATAGAGGACACGGGACCAGCTCCTGTTTCTCGTGCTGAGTGGAACAGAAGGGCTACATTGCTTAATCACAGCAATGAATCATAAAATGGTTTGGGTTGGAAGGGACATTAAGATCACCTTGCTCAAAGCCCTGTCCAGCCTGGCTGGTATCCTGTAGAAGGGACAGACTGCCCTCACTCGATGGGTTTTGCCCACACGTTTTCTCTGGATCCAAAACAATGCTCTTGTAATGCCAAAGCATTATGGATTTTTAGGGTTCCCTTACCCCACAATTCAAGCAATATTAAAAATAGGAAGGCTTTTCACAGGCAGCGAATGTAGTGTAACTTGAACACGTTTTGTGCCATGAGCTGTAGCATGGCTGTATGGAGGGATGCCTGTACCTTGTTGGGGGGTTGTCTGCTAGTAGAAGGATGATCTTAGAGGATGTTAGGAAGGAGCCAGATCTGTACGACAGAGTTGCCTATGGTGTCCTTTGATAGCAATGTGTAGAATGCACCATCTCTAGAAGTGCATGTGAGAAATATTGGTGCTTTCTGAAGAGAGCTGCAGAAAGAGGCAAGGTGATAGTTCAAAAGCATGGACAGTTAGGGATGGGTGCTTGAGGCTGATCCCCACCTCTCTTAGCAATGCTGAAGTACTTCACAGCAATCATAATGATGGCGATTAATGCTAAGTCTGGAGTGGTGCTTATAACAAAAATGATCAGATATTAAAGGGTAAGCATGAGAAGAACTCAACATCTGATACAGGTTGCAAATCTGTTTTGCAATAAACTGCTCATTTGAATAACCTGCCTGTTTCTTCAGGTCCTATGGCATTTTAGTGCTGGCTTTTAAAAGACTGTTTATTGTGACAATCCTAGGTCTGTTTTGGGATATTTCAGTCTCTTGATTTGATCTTACAGAAGTATTTGTCTAAGTAGACAGGCAGAAATTTACCACACATCTGGTATTTTCTCTTCCTGGCAATAAATGGCCTCATCCTGTCAGCACTTGTTTATGTCAAGGTACTGAAAACACGGATTTGTATGGCTGAGACCATGAATGAAAGTTTGAAATCAGTTCCAGGTCTTCTGGAAATAGGTAAACCCGTACCTCAGAATAATTACATTTTATTCTTGCTGAACTGTCTTTTCTCCACCCATTTAGACTGTTTTCAGTTGTAAAAACCTTTCCTATACTGTAACTGTTTATGTTAACATATAGTTGTTACAGGCTTAGTTCACTTCTTGTTGTCATGTGATCTTGTTTAAAGATAGGTTGCAGCATAGGGCCTTCAGAATTTGGTACTGAAAAGAGCCAGTATTCCTTATTGGAGCAGAAAATATTTTCTTACTGTACTTAAAATAATTAGTTATTGACAAAACAGTTCTTGTGGAAGATAGGAAGATTTTTACATGTGAAAACACAGAAAATAAGTGTTTGGGTTTTTTTTTTTGTTTTAACATTGGCTGTACTGAAATGAAATGACCTGTTTCACTTGCTGGTTTACATGCCTTATTCTGAAACATTATCCGCAAGCTGTTGCTTGTTGTGTAGCTTTATAAAGAAACAACTAACTACAAAACCACTCTGGATTTTGAGCAACCTTTCAGTTTTAGCCAGTTCGATTCTTTTGCATGCTTAATGAGCTGAAACAGAAGTAGGTCACTAGAATGTATTTTATATGTACATGATTACTCTTAAAGTATAAAACAAAGGTCACTAAAATATATTTTATATGTACATGATTATTCTTAAAGTATAAAACAAAGTTCCCTAATGGTTGGGAACAATATCCATATTAAAAATATTCTGCTTAAAAAAAACCAACAAACAACCAACAATAAAATCACGGGAATAAAGAATATTGAAGAGTCAGCTGAAACCATAAACAAATATTAATTATTATTTTAGGGTTTTGCTAAAAGTCTAAATGTCATTTTGAAGCTATACTAACACCCATGATAAGCCTAGATAAAATTTCATATTTGCTACTGCTTTACAAGAGGCAAACTGCAGAAGGTTTGAAAGCTAGGGCCTAACATTTGTTTAAAATACTAAGCACAGTTTGGGTAATAAAGCTGATCTTTAGGTTATTTAATTTTGATACAAAAGAAGTATTATGCATGTCTGTGCCTATATACATAGGGAACTGCATGTGAGCAGATGCTGAGTATATTATTTGTTAATAACTAAAATGTAGTTGAAAGGTCGTACTTAACTGGTAAAATGACATGACGGTTTTGTGCAAGATCCGCTTTTCTGAACCTCATATGAAAAAGATCATTGCTCCTTAGAAATGAAGCTGCTCTTCGCTTACGAAAGAGACATATGTCAAGTCAGTAGAAGAATGAGGAATAGTACTCACAAGTTCTAATTTTTGCTTGATTTGACAGCTCAGCTACACACTTCTGATCATGAAATTATGGTTTATTATACAACAATGCCATTGATTAAAATGATGCTGTATGCAAAGCAATGTTAATCGTGTTTGAGGGAACTTGATCACACTTTGCCAAGTTTTATTTTTAGTTCCAAGCAGAAGGAGGTCATTTACATGTAGTTACTATCTGCTGAGGTTTGGAGGGTAAGGTAGATCATCTTACATACATAGTAGTGAGGTGTTTTTTCACTGTTTTTAAATACTTTGTAAACAAAATGAAACAAAACCCTCCTCAAACCCACTACAGCTATATGCTTCATTGGGAAGAGTTGTACCTTTTCTCCTAATATTTGGGCTCATATACAAGCTGTGTTGAAGTCTGAAGATTGAGTAGTTGTATTGAGGGGATTTCCATAATCTGGAAAATTGGATAATATCTTTCTAATAAGTCACTTAACAGAAAACTGTAAGGGTATAGTGATGTAGGAGAAGAAAAATATATCTAGTTGGGAGTTTTCCTTTTTTAACCTTCTTGAAATTGTTTTTATTTATTAAATGATTTGGTATCCAGACTGTGTAATAATAGTTTATTGAAGATCTTAGTTCTCATCCACTGTACTATTGTCTGGAGTAGTATGAAGTGTAAAGGTGTCACACTACGCTTAAGGAAGAGGTTTGATTGTGATGATGTGGTTCAGAGCATCTGCATTAAGATTGGGGTGGGGAGTGGAAAACAAAGATGTTATAGTGAGTGTACCAACCAGCCAGGATATAAGCACTGGTGAGTAATTCTGTAAGCAATTAGGAGAAATTTCATGATCGAAAGCCCTTTTGTCCTAATGGGAAATTTCAACTTCACAGACACAATAGCAACTTCACAGACATAATATCATCAAAATGGGAGTATCATACTGCTGTCATGAGCAGGTCTTGGAAATTTTTGAAGTTTGTAGGAGTTAATTTCTTATCACAAGTACTCAGTGAGACAAGGAAAGGCTGCATCCTAGACTAGTTGTGAAAAGCGTAGTGGAGTGCATCAGTCTTCACTGTGATATTGTATAGTTCTGTTTTCTTTGTAATCATGTTTTCTGCTTATGAAGAAGGAAGTCCTAATGTAGGCAATGCTTAGTAAAATTAATCTAGATTAATTTATCTTCCTCTTTGTCATTTATTTCTGGTTCAGACTGCTGCTCTGTTTTTTGCTCAGATTTGTTGGGCTGTTATAATTGTACTTAAAATTTTCTGAGGTTAAGAAGAAAATAGGGGTAGTTAGTAATGTTAAACTTTAAAAGTACGAAATAAAGAAATAAGAAAATTACTGAGAATTGTGCTAGCAAATATTTGTATTTTTAATAAATATATAATTATCTTAAATATTTATGAGAGAGAGGAACATGAGATGGTTAGATTGGGGTTCTGAGGCTGCTTTGTGAACTTGGAAGCAACAGAAGCATGTCTAACATCTGGTAAAAGAAACCAAAGCTATCATGAGGAATCTTGGCGCTAATGGTAATCTGAAGGAGCACATTGCAGAAAGAGTAGAGAGACCGCTTCAGAATAATATAAGAGCAGTAGATTATCTTCTGGGTATTTAGAAATGAAATAATTTGGTGTTCTTGTCTCCATGAAACTGATGCAGCTTTAAGGGGAAACTAAGCTTAGTGTTGTTCTGAATTAGCTTCTGTGTTGGTCTCTTAAGTAGCAGCTTTGAGGGAAAACTAAGCTCAGTGTTGTTCTGAGTTAGCTTCTGTGTTGGTCTCTTAAGTAGGTGCTGAGCATTTTTCTTAACAAAGACAGGCCTTGGGCAAGGTGAGACATGAATTTAACACCTATTATATAGTAAGATTTCTAATAGCCCTGGAGGTTTCAGGAACATAGCAGTTCATAATTTAATTCAGATATTAGTCTGATTAGGTGAATTGATAAAATGGTGAATTTGTGCCTAGCAGTTCAGCTTTTATTTCTTGAGACTATCTTATAGGTCAAAAATATTCTCTTGATAGGACATTTCAATTGTAGAGCCCCAGTTCAGCTGTACTTAAATTAATGGCTGTGTTAGTTACCGTATGTAAGTTTGAGCAGCAGTATTAATAATGGTATACCAGACACCTCAGAATTCATGCATGTGGGTTAAAACATATCTCTCTGTCTTAAATCTGTAGTATCACGGGTGACCTCTGTCCAGCCCTTCACTCTTTTTTTGTAAGTTATGCTGGCTAGAAACTTCTTTATGAAGATAAAAGACTTTTCCGGAACAACAGAAGTCGAGATTTAAGAAAATATAAGTACTGCAAAGAATTGTAAAATTGCTTGATTTGTGAGTGTGAGACCAATAGACAAACACTAATAGATCAGGTTATATGCCTAATACTTCCTTTATGAGCTCCCTGCTGATTTATTTGAAGGTTAATAAAGAGAAATCGTAGGCACAGATAATTAGAAATAATTAGAAAAAAAATCTATTTTTAAATAATCAAACGTAAATAAAACCTTTCCTTTCCAGAGAAGAGCCTAAAGAACGTATGCAGGGGAATAAAGAATACAGTAAATCTGAAATTGGTATGGTATTGAAATGTGTCCAAACAACTTAGTTCCTCTATTTACAGTGTCAGTTACATGACTAGATAGCTCCCTGCCTCTTTTTGACTGTAGTGATTTGATTTTTGTTACCAGCAGAAGATAATACTCAGTAACCAAATAGGAAAAATGACTGTTGTAATGCAATGCTGTGAATATTGCTATCAATATGAACATTTTTTCTCTTGACGTTTGTCAGGTCTGTTGCTTCAGGCATGCTGCAGACTATACCTTGGCTTGTCTTGTACCGTGATATTTGTGGTATGATAAACTCTTTGAGAGTTAAAAAAAACCCCCACCAAAACGGAGAGAACTGCATGTCATATCTGTGAATTGACCTCTCTGGTATGATGATTAAATACTGCTGTAGGTTTATTTATCATTCCTTTAATTTATTTGCAAGTGGGTGATATATTAGTCCAGTTTATTGCTTGCTGTTTTAACAGTGTGTTATTTTAAAGTTCTTATTTACTGTAGCTAATATTTAAGTTAATTAGTATTCAGTATAACAGCAAATCTATCTAATTACGAGCAAGAGGATTTAAAAGGATTAATAGAAACTTGGAGTGGTTTATTTCATTAAACAGTGTCAACTTAGACATGTTTTGCATTAGAATTACCTGCATTTGTTTCATGTGCATGCAACATAACTCCCCCCTGGAACAGGCAGTATTAACACAGCTTTAATCCTTACATTTCTGGATCTGAGTCATGCATCACTAATTTGTTCTTTTGACCCTTTGAGGGGCCTCACTCTGGAGAGCTGGTATGGACTGGGAGGTTGAAGTCAGTGGGGTCAAAGGATTGCTATCTGGCTTGGGAAGCAAGGGACATGCAGTGGAGGAGGGGGAGGTTGTGTATAGACAGTTACATGGATTCTGAGGTTGTAGACAACTGGTGAACTGTATTTTTAATACTCCTAATAAAAATCATCGTAAGATGCTTATTAATGTTGCTTTCAGGCAAGGAACTTTATTAAAGGCTGGCTCTGATGCTAAGCACTTTCTTGGGCATGCACAGCGTAAATACCAGAGTAGCTAATATATAGGTAATTCAATAGACCACCTTAATTTTGCAGCTTTATTTTAATTTCTCAGATAAATTGGAATGTCAGAGAATGGAATATTAAATTTTTCACATGGCAAGAGATTTGTAAAGGCAGCTAGCCAGGAGAAATTACTTAGTTTGTAAAGTGTGAAAGTGTACATACTGAAGAACATGGAAAATCTATTTTTAAATAAATGATGAAGATAAATGGCCTTCAAAACCACCAAGCTGTATGAAGCAAAAGATGTTATATCTATGTTATAACACTTATGAAATAAAATTTCTTAATATTCTCAGAAGTTCAATGATTTATGCTTGCATTAGAACAGAATTTTAGCTTTCGGTTGTGCTGGTGAAGGTGTTCAGCTTCCTGGACTGTGGCTTGTAGGTGTACTTAATTGTATTAAACTGCTACTGGAGACCACTTCAAAGAGATTTAGAGGGATATCACTTGCCTTAGTTCATTTTCACATCCTGAGGTTACATTCTTACATTTGCACGCTACCATGAAGGCAGTCTCAGATTTGTAAATCCTGTGTGGCAGTCAGATTTCTTAAAGTATCTGCTGCTTTTCATTTAACATAGTGATATTTACTGCTGTTTATGTCTGTGAAATGGATTTGTTTCAAGGCACACAGTTTTACAATGGGTAATAAACTGTTTTTGTGTGTATAGAGTCAGACTTTAGTGAGTATGGAATTATATCAGTTTCTGAGCAGCACTCCTCACTAAGTGAATTAGTTTTGCCTGAAAACTTCCATCATATGACCTAAAGCCTGAAGCAGAAAAGACCCTTCAAAAATTAAGAGAAATTCTGTAGTATTTAATACTGACGATTCAAATGTATTCTCCTTCCAAACTTGCTTTTGGATGGGGGGACCAGGAATTGTGAAGATAGAAACCACCAATGCCAGAAAGAAATGTTCAGCAAATCTGAGACTGTATTATCAGTAATTACCAAGGGAAATTTGTTTATTTGTCATGGGAGTCAAAATCCTTCTGTGGAGTATTGTACAAGTGTTCATCCATGTCTTGGGCAAATTCCTTTTTTTTTTTTTTTTTATGGTTCATGTAATTTGCCTATTTCATTCTAGTCTTGTGCTTTTCTAAATGTGATTTCTAAGGAATCTTCTGAATCTTTTCTAGTGTCTAAATATGACACAATGGGTTCCTGCTTCAGGACTGGGATTGCTCTATATAAACAATAGCACTTTTTTCCCACTATGTAGCTGAAGTGAAAATCCAGGGCCAGGAATCCCTTCCATAAATTTGCTTCAATGGATAAAGGGACATGAATTTGATATAATATATTTAAACATTTTACCATTCTTCCAGAATGCTCCTACTCAGCTTAATTTTTCTTTCTTAGCTTTCTGGTATATGTTATTTAAAACACCTAATTTACTTAAGATAACTAATGGAATATTTAGGGTCCAAAATGTGTAAGGCCTCCCTTCTCCCTAACTGTATTCATACTACCTTAGAAAGATTTATCAGAGAAAAACAGGGGAAAAAAAGATTTAAAAGGTTTAGCGAAAGGGAAATAAAAGGTTAAGTATTTTACCAACATTAGTTAGAAATATTCACAGCTGGAATAAGTTTACAGTGTCAGGGAAATTATCTTATATGTCATTAATTATCTGTAGTAAGTGTACTCTTCCGAGAGAATTTTAGTTAGTATCCCCTTCTGTTTCTTGTTTAACAAGACCAGATGTCTTTAAAGCTTTGGGTATTTCTTTTATGTGTCAATACCTATATAAAAAAAAACCCACGACACCCCCCCCCCCCCCAATTTTTGCTGTGTATTTGTGTATTGCATACTTGTGCTCCATAGTAATCAATGAAAGTATCTCTTTCTCTAGGGGCTGATCTCCAGGTTTGTGCTTCTAAAAATCCAACATGCTGTACCAGGAAGATGGAAGAAAGATACCAGGCTGCGGCAAAGCAAGATATAGAGCAAGTGCTTCAAACATCAAGTGCTGCATTAAAATTTTTAATATCTCGTAATGCAGCTGCTTTTCAAGGTAAGGCTTCCTGCTTTTTGTTTCCAAACTTGTTCATACTTTTCTTGATTTTCATTTTTGATTACTTTATGCATGTAATAGAAGTTATCTGTTAATTTTCAGTTTCTCCCTATGCTTTTATGTTTTCAAAGGAGGAGTATTAAATTATGCAGGTGATTAGAAACTGCTATTGGAATACATGACTTTAAAAAATGATAGTTGAGAAAAAGTAATAAATGTTTTTAGTAAGATGTTCTGATTTGAATTGTAAACCACTAACTTGGCATTCCTCTTGAATTTGCTTAATTTCAGTGATACTAAAATGCGAAATTATTGCCTGGAGTGCTTCAAAAGAGAGATTTTGTTATTCCAGTATTTCCACCAACCATGTTCATTATCTTGTTCTGATAGAAATACTTTTGTAGTTTGGTTTTGAGGTTCATTTTTGGGATCTACTTTTGTAAGTTTTTGAGTGTCTAAAAAATTTTCTGGGTTTCTGAAAGTAATTTTTAAAACATTGGAAGTTGCGTGACAGTCATTCCAATGCACATGTGGAAGCTATCTGATAAAATAATAGTTATTTGGGCTGGTGGAATTGCCTTTTAGCAATTACCCTGCATACTAATATTTTTTTTCTGAATTAATAAGGCATAAATTAATGCAGAAATTGGTTAGGAGCTGGGAAGATGTGAGAAATAGTGGCAATGTGAGATTATATTATATGAGTGATAGAGAGGGATGTAGAGTTCACATGTGTTGAAGACAAAGCCCTGCAGTTTTCTCATTTGTTTATTAATTTGTAATGCCCTTAATGACCACTTGATTGGACAGGATAGGATGGTTAACTTTGTGAAGGCTTAAGAAGTTGTCCTTCTGGTGACTCTCTTGTTTTTAACCTGTGAAGCTAAAATGATCAGCAGAACAAAACCAACTGCCTAGGGTCATAAAATGCACAGCAAAATTGACTCTGGGGTCCTAAAACCTTCCCGTTTTGAATTTAGGCTGTCTAAGGCTAAAAACAAGTTGCAGTTGCTCCCTACCCTGGGGGAGTATCACCATTTAGCCTGCCTAACACAGCTGTCAATGTGTGTCAGGATTATCATTGGTAAAATGTGGAAAGAAATTTTTTCCTCTTCTGCCCTCATTCTTCCTTTCAACTTCTGTAGATCTTTTTTTTTTTTTTTTTTTTTTTTTTTCTACCATAATAGTGTAATAGGTTGTATTGCTCTGCTGACCTAGGGCTGTAGACTCTGTAGAGCTCAGTAAGCAACAGTACTCCTCTTAAGTGAGGGTTGTACTCTTTGCCTTGGTGTTTTAACACCTCTTCCTTTCCTCCAGTCCTAGAAAAAACAACAAACCAAGAATGCACAAGAAAAACCTTAGATATTTAATAACATAGTTTTGCAATCCCAAGATTTCTCAGTCTTCACAAGAATGGGATTTAAGTAACATTTAAGTGAAGTAAAGTGAAGCTAAGATCCAGAAACTACATTTCTGTTGCTTTTAAGTCCTGAGGGGCTCCTTCAGCAGGGTGTTTCCAGTGCGTGCAGTGTATATCTGCCCCATAGGTGAGCTCTCCCTGACAGACAGGGATACACCCGTGCCTTTCTGTGCAGTAGAATAGCAGGTCTGTGCCATTTCACTATTTTTCCGCACAGAGTTCATAACCCTTTAAAAAGTGGCAATGTATGACACAGAACAAGTTAGCTGTCTGGTAGAGTAAGAAATATAGGGATAATAATGAGGTTGTAGAGTCTGAAAACAAATGGACTTTTCTTCATGCTGCTATATTTGGCAACTCTAGTACTGTACAACTGATTTAAAAATACGGAACTGTGAATCATTTATGAATGTGGCAACCTGTCATCAAAACAGTGGAGTTGCCAAGTGTGCCTCTGTAAGAAAGAGGTAATAAACTGCATTCTTCAGTATAGCATTTCCTGACACTTTTCCTACTGTGTAGGAAAACTCTAGTGCCTTCTTTGCAGAGTATATTGAATCAGGTTTTCCTGATGCAGTTTCATGTTTTCCTGTGAAATAATTACTGCATAAGAGATCGTGTCATGTCCACTTTATCCTAGACCAGAATTAGGTGAAATCAGACTGTTCACAGAATCACAGAATCCTCTGGAGCTCATATAGCCCAACCTCCCTGCCAAGGCGGGGCCACCTAGAGCAGGTTACACAGGAATGTATCCAGGTGGGTTTTGAATGTTTGAGGTCCCAGTACAATTACTACATTTAAATGTGATAAAGTTGTAGTCAGTAGCTAAAATAAATTGTATGAACTAGAAAACGTGTTGAATCACAGAATCACAGAATCCCAAGGGTTGGAAGGGACCTAAAAAGATCATCTAGTCCAACCCCCCCGCAAGAGCAGGGTAACCTACAGTACATCACACAGGAACTTGTCCAGGCGGGCCTTGAGTATCTCCAGTGTAGGAGACTCCACAACCCCCCTGGGCAACCTGTTCCAGTGCTCTGTCACTCTTACAGTAAAGAAGTTCTTCCTGATGTTAACGTGGAACTTCCTATGCTCCAGTTTACACCCATTGCCCCTTGTCCTATCACTGGATATCACTGAAAAAAGCCTTCTTAGCTGCTTTCTCTGGTAGAACAGTAAGCCAAAAGAAATAACGGAATAGCTGTTCATGCTTGTAAAACTAAATCTGCCCTGGCACTTACTCAGTCCTTTTTCATTTGTGAAGTTTTTTTCTGAAGAATGGTCTGAAGATCAGAAGCTTTCAGCAAGAGCTGCTGTATCTCACTTATGGATTCAAATGATACATTGCCCTCTAGATCATCTACAGTGTGAAGAGCAACATTGAAATTAGAACATTTTCTTCTTTCTCAGTTCCATAATCCTTTATGTTTTAAGTGTCATATAAATAAGCTAAAACCCCAATACCTGTGAATCGCAACTTATGTAAATTAAATGAAATCGCATGATTCTATTAAAAGTCAAAAGAGTTGGCAGGTTAAGAAACCTGATTGTCACTCTGTTGTTATGTTGAGGGATGAGTGTCTCAAAATGTCTCTGGCTCATGCATTATTAAATGCATAATAATGTGTTATTAAATGATTTTACCTGCTGGTTGGTCTAAGGAGCAAATCTGTTACACAGATCTTACTAACTTCAGAAATCATCTATTCAGATGCTATTTTGATTCCTTTATAATAAAAAAGCAGGATAAACAGTATGCTAGTATAACTTACAGTTGGATGAAGTATGTCTATACATATGTTGTACATAAAACGCAGCATTAAGGAGGTGTTCTAAGTGCAGAAATCTATAGGTACTTAGATTAATATTTGAAATTTTATTATTAATCCTGAGATTTATTTCTGTATTGCAGGCAAGTATTTTATCATTCTGAAGGGATTTACCTCCATTGTATCTCACTCTTATCTTTTAGATACTCACTTGCATACACACCTGCTGTGTTGAAGGCATTCCTGGGGCCATATATATAGGGATTTAATGGGCTTCTTTAAATAGTTTTGACCACATCGGTCTTTTCTGAAGTTGTACTTTTTTAGCATGAACTTGTGCTCACAGATTCTTGTCTCAGTCTATTTTCCATCACTTAATTATTTCCCCTAGTTGCAGTAATACCTGAATTACAATTAAGCTGATGTAGGTACACTGTTCAGACTCATATCCTCAGTGAATAGTAAGACTTTTTCATAATCTTACTTATTTTACTGCCCAGCTAACTACTGCTACTGTTTTGGTTTATGTCTGTGTAGCACAGTGATCAGTGTAGATATGCTAACTTAGAATTTGAATAGTTTATGTAGTGCTCATACAAATAAAAGAAAAACAACGGTGAAGTACAAATTTAAAACATTATTCTCTTGGGAGCAGTGGCTATAGAAAGTTTGCATTTTCACAAAACTGTGGATGTCTGCTTCCTGCTTAATCTGAGAATTTTGGGAAGCTGATAGCTGGCAAAATGTAGGAGCTTGAAAGAAGATAGTATAAAGTTGGTTTTGAATGAATGTTTACAGTTGTTTCAAAGATAGTGTTTTCTGTAGCCGTTTAGATTCCCAAGATTTCCAGGTACACATGGAAAAGTTTTCACTTAGTATTTTTTATTTTGCCTGTTAAGAATTTGAAAAAAGACCAAACCCAACCCAGTTGTGTTCAGTTTTGGGTAGTTTACTTGAAGAGAGATGTGGGCAATTTGTTAAAACTAGAGAAAAACATGCTCTGAAATCTAAACATGTAACTTTAAAAAATGGGTCACCCTAGATCTTCTAAAAAGAAAAAAGAAGTGACAGCTACATTGAAGAAAGTTGTTATCTGTACTCTGTCATGTACTATATAAAAAACAATGCTTTCATACTGTCAAATAAACATTAAAGTACATTATTGCAAAATTTTAACAAACCAAGTACTGAATTTTCCTGTAAATAACTACACCTGTACTTGAAAAGGTAGGTGATGTGTAATAGGGAATAAAACAGGGAAATCTGCCCAAAAAAGCCCTCTACAGTAAAACCTGGGAAGAGAATTTTGTTCCTGTGGAGAAAAAATCTGAAGTTATTGCTAGACAGCTAAGGGCTTGTCAAATGTCACTAGAAACCTATGGTTAGACTGAGCCCAGTGTTACCGTTGACTGTAATGACAGCTTGAACACTTAGTTAAATTTCAAATACTTTGATACCTGCACTGAGGTGTCTGAACCTGTGCCCCAATGTGTATATTATACACACCAAATTAACAGCCTTCAAAAGTTCTCTTCTCTCTGAAACCTTACAGTCACCCTGTCTAACATAGCTCAAGGGCATGAGTAATGTCTGGGAACAGAAGCAGGTTACTGAGCAATCAGTTAATATTTGAGTTTCCAGCCTGTCAGCTACTTGGAGGTGATTGCTTTTATCCTAAAGTGAATGAAAGCTGTCTTACTGCTCAGAACAAATTGCTTTCCTCCTATCAGTGAGGTGGAAATGTGCAAGTGATTCTGTGAGTAAATCTGCAAGTAATGTGAAATCTATTGTTCTCCCCGTTGCTTATCATGTGGCAACTTGTTTACGTGCGAAATAATAATCTACTTTTCTTTCTGCTGTTCTTCTGGAATGAAGCAGAAAGGTGTGTCTGTGTCAGGTAATGAAGTAGGTGGCATAATCATTTTAACAATGGTAGCGAAACAATCTTTTACTGATATTGAACAAGTCGTCAGCAGGTGTAGGTAACTGTACTTTGAGCCTTAAAAGAGCAATTGATACAAGTAGTGTCAATTTTTAATAAATCTGCAAATCTCTGCTTACATTAAGGGCTTGAACTTAGGTCTGTGTGAACTAGAGGAGTGCTGAGACAGAAATCTGCTGATCCTGCAGTTCTAGAAGAGACCGTTTTATATTCGCTATTTAAGTACATTTAAAATGCTTATGCGTAGCTGGTCATAATATGGAAAGCTGCAGATTTACTGTAGATCAGCTGCAGAGCTGTTCAGCACATGCACAGTAGCTGTTTATGTAGAATTTTTTGATAGTATCTAAGAATACAGCAGATTGCTGAGGAGAGTTGGCTGTTTTCCGGTTTATTTATTCTGCAGTGGATAACTTTTAGACTTCCCTGTTGCAGCTGTTCTGGTCTGTATTACTACTTAATATTCACTGCGGGAGAAGCAAAGTGAAAAATTAGCTCTCTAGTTCAGTGGTTAGGGTACTCATCTGCCACAGAGGAAGGTTGCATGCTACTGCTCCACTGAGTATTTTTAATTGCTTATATAATCCATGAATTTAGACTACTCTGGCATAGTTGAACAGCTGTTTCTCAAGGCATGTATGAACTTTCGGCTAGGTGTACTCCCAGTTGTCTGTATCCCATCAGTTCTGTTTTTCAGTGGATTTTCCATAGTCACCAGGACTTAAGAAAGAAGGAATTAGGTGCTGAATGGGAACCAATTAACTAACTTACCTTGAAGAATGAAGAGAGTTGCATCTAAAACTCTAGTGGGTGTTCCTCTCCACTAACCACCATTGTGATAGCTGTGGGCTGGCTGCTTATTTTGAATGGGATAAACTTTAGCAAAGTATAGCATAGATATTCTTCATGATCAGGCTTCTTATATGGCTGAGAATTTTTTTGGGGTATAGCATGTCTTTGTTCTGTGCTTGTCTAAAATGCATTATGTATGCATGAATATATTTATTTAGTGTTAGATCTCTAAAAGTAATTAAATATTTGAAGTATTCCTTGTTCTTTAAGTTGTACTACAAGATCTTTGTTCATTTGTAAAATGGGATAATGTAGTTATAGTTTGCAAGGTTTGTAGATGTACAGAATGGGACTAGAAATTTTAAGTTCTGTCATGGCTTTGCATTGTGCTCCCATCAAGTCATAGCAATTTTAAACTTTTAAGTAGTTAAACAACTTAAGTAGTTTGTAAGCTCATTTTCTTGTTTTTGCCTAACACAGTTTTAACTTCATGTTATTTTAAACACATTGCTGGTGATGTGAAATACCTGATTATCATCAATAAGTATTTAGTTTTGTCACTCCTGATATGTTACTTAAAAGCTGTGAGCAAGGATCCTGTAAGCAAAGTAAGGTCTAGTTCAACCGTATTAAAATTCTGTGTACATTTTAATTTGCCTTCTGCTGTGTGACTGTGTTACACTAAAGCTGTTACGTGGCTTAGTGGTCCCCACAGACAATTTCCATTTCTCATTCTGATTTTATTGTAAATGATTGTCAGTATAATACAGGAAACTGGAAATTCAATTTTGATCAGTCCCATGAGGGACTTGATTCCTCATGACATATTCTGGTTGTTTTAAAAATAAATTCACATAGCCATTTAATTTAAGCATTTCTTTCAGCGCAGAGGATTAAAATCTGTAACTTCTTTTATGCAAGGGCATCTCTTTTATTATGTTATTAGGTAGAAGCTGATATTTAAGGAAATTTTGTAGCAGTTACCCCCTTGGGAAAGATTTAGTTCTTCATTTAGTATTTCAATTTTGTATGTAATGGTCTCTTAAGCTGGCTTTTTTCCTTACTTTTAGATGTGGTGATCATAAACCTGCTGTTTTCTTTTAAAGATAATGTTTTCTTGAGTATTTATTATAATTTAAGATTTAAAGATAGCCCTTCCTGCACTCACTGCACTTAGTCCTTACTGTGAAACAGATAAGTGACCCCTTTGCTTTAAAGAATTTTCCTTCCTCTCTCTGTGCTGTGTTACTGTGAGACAATATAGCGAAGAACGTGGAAAATGAAATAGTGCAAAGTTAGAAGGGGAGAAATGAAGGTAACTGTGGGGAGAAAAGAAGGTAACTGTGTAAGAACAAAAAAGGTTAGTGACACACTGCAGCATGACCCTCCCAGAGGGGAAGGTGTTAACTGCAGAAGCCCACATCTAGTGTCTACCTGTGAGGTATGGGCATTTAGTTCCATAATGGTCAAAGGAAATAAGATCAAATAAATCTATTTTAAATGCAGTTAATTAAGTTCAATTGCTACACCCATAGTAACAGTTTTTACTTACATGAACTGTGTGTATACTTTAAAAGTAGACACCATTACAGAGTAGTCACTGGAGCCTGAGGGGGGAAAGGTAAAACAACTGCAATTCAAATTGCTGTTCTTCTGGAATGTCACAGTTTTTGAATTAGATTCAGAACAGACAAGGTAGTAGAGTAAAAAAAAAAAGATAAAAATCATGATCTCAGGTTCATTCTTGCTTCTAACTTCAGATTTGCTTCCCTGTCTGAAATAGTGCTTTGATACTCAGCTTCCCTCCCTGCAGTTGCTATGGTGCCTAATACAACCCGAACAGGAGCATACTGTAAAGCAGACTTGGGAAGATGCACCGAGGCTCAAGCTTTTTGCATGTCTTCTTAAAACTCAGGTCCTCTTATGAAGCCAATCAAGAGCACTTATGCTAGGTGACAGAAATGATTAAAAATATCCATGTCAATTAAAGATCTTTTAGAAAGTATATGAGCATCATCTTAAGTCTGTGTACTGATCAAGGCAATCAGCTGGGGGACAGACTTTATAAAAACCCAAATAAACAAACCAGAAATGTATAAATCTAAAAAAACCCAAACTTTAAAGGAGTAATGAGAGAAGTGTAGAATTAGGGCATTAGGAAGAAAGAATAGAGAAAAGGGGAAATAGGGGTGGTCTTTTTAATTTCTTCTTTTCCGTAGAACTTGACACCCTAAGTTCCCCTCCTGCACAGTTTACAGCCATAACCAATAGTCCTTTCTTGAGGAGATTGTGACCTAAATATGTATTAAGTATCAGAAAGGGAGGGGGAAGTCAAAGTCAGTATTAAGAATTCAGTGTATCCAGTTAATCAGCTGGTTGTTGTAGAGAATTCAGAAAGTTTCTTTTCTGCTCTTCAAACACTAGTACCTATGTAACCTGAAGAAAAGAAATCTGATTGTGTTTTAGAGGCTATGATTCTCTCCTCTGCACCACCTAGCTTTAGATATCAGTGAAGCACATTGTGACTAGAAGCTGTAAGGAGTAGTTCGCTAACTTGGTCCATTTACATCCAAGTATCTTCTGTACCACTGAAAGAAGGCCAACTGTGGCATCTTCTCACTGTGTATGTTGCGAATTCAGAACAAGTGATATTTGTTTGATTTATCGTTTGAAAATGTAAAATCTCATGCAGTGTCAGAACAGCATTGCAACATTTTCCTGAAAATTCTTAAGACCAGGAAAAGTCTATTGGATGTTCTAACGAAATAAAGCAAAGGAAACATTCTAAATGAACCATGTCAATTTTAATTTGAAGTATAAGTAGTTCCTCAAAAAAAGCTGCTAACCTGCTTCTGCTCTCATAATAATATGGGAAAAAAGTAGAAGTGGTTATTCTGACTCCGGAGTCTAGAGCCTGTACAAATCCTGGGAAAAATTGTGTGTTGCTCCGCAGTGCTGCAACTTAGATTTTCCATTACCTTGAACTTTAGAAGTCTTCACTGTCTATCTAATAGGGTGATGCCTGTGTTAGTGACATTCTTTTGCTGTCACTTTGTATCCACTTTCACAGAGTAAATACTCTGTTATCTGAAGACATCAGCATATGAACCCAGTCAGTGTCAGCTATTAAATAAATCTATACGTAAATGCATCTTCTAAGCAGGGTGATCTCTGGCTGTGAGGAGGTACCCATGTTGGTTGGTGTACATATGCATTATCCATGCCTAAGCAGGATCTAGGCCAGTGCTTTCACGGTAGGCTAACCACGTCCATGTGTGTGGCATTGAGCTGTATCATTTGTTGCCCTTATGCTCTGTAACATGAGGTTATTTTCATAGGTTTTCTTATTTTTCTTGAGGGTATCTGAAATAGTAATGGTAACCTATCAGAGTAGTGTTTTTAGAGCATGGCATCAAATGTATGTGTTGCATGCCCTTGGGTGTGGTGTTGGAGCAAATGGTGGTGCTTGAGTGGCAAAGGCTGCTGGAGTAGTGATAATGAACTGTATAGACTGGAGGGACTCAGGCTCATCTATGCTGCTATTTAGTCCCAGGTCCCTGGAGTGAAGTGGGGTTTTGCTTCAGTGGGCACAAGTTGGCTCACATCAATCTTGGAAGCAAGATGACATTTACACAATATAGATGATCAGGGAAGATGGGAATGAGCCATAGAACTGACTTGCTCGGACTTGTATACACAGCTATACCCTGATCAGTCTTCCAGGTAACTTTTGGCAGTCTATCAACAAAGGTATTTAGTAGACAAGATAAACAAAATAAAATCCTTGTATGACTGAATAACTAGGAGAAAGGGAGAAGAGCGAATTAACAAAAAGGTACAGGAAGAAATTAATTCTTACAGTGAAGGAAGGTCACCAAAGTGTTCTTCCAAGAGTGTGTGCTGTTCAACATAGAGCTGTTCAACCTGGAAGAAGAATGAAAACTCACAAGCTATACAGGGTGATATAGAAGAAAGACAAATACAGAAAGTTGTAGAAAGGCTTTGTGAGACTGGCTAAACAGGAATTAAAATGGCAAACAAAAACCAGTAAAGTTAGATGCCAAATGGTGTATATGGGGAAAATAAGTCCTGTTTCTTGTAAGAAGTGAGAGTCTCTGAGTTGACCGGTAGTAAGATCTTATGATTGCAATAGGTAATTCTGTGAAAAATGCAGCTTGATAGCAGTTAAAAAAGTAAATATCAGATTAGAAACTGTTAGAAAAGGAATAGATATCAAAGGTGGAACCATTGTGTGTTGTTACATAAATGTAAATTCTGCATTTTTAATACCGTGTGCAGTAGACAACTGACACAGGCTTTGAAGCTCCCTAACTTCTAAACAGAAAATCCCTTCATATCATTTGGCAGATCAGTTATAGGTGTCATTTATCCTTTCTTGGAAAGAATCAGAGATTTGATGACTTCTCAGAAGTGCTTCAATCTGTAATTTGTTCTGGGATTTTATTTTTATAGCTTATCAGTAGCTACAGTATTCTAGGTACTAAAGAAGTGTCTGAAGCCATAACAACAGCCAGTGCCTGGGAGCTCAGCCAGGGAGACTCAGATGAGAAATAAGCCATAAATTTTAATAGTCAAGGTGATTAGCCACTGGAACAGGCTATTTGTGGGGATGATAGACTATCAGCTCCATCTCAGATTCTTCAGTTCAGCTTTTAAAGATCAGCTCTGAAGATGTGCTACTGCCCTATTTTATAAAGAAGCATTTTGCAGGCCCAAGGTGTGTTACAGCGATCAGATTATACCATCTTGCTCTAGCCTTGAAAATAGTGAGTGTGAACATATGAAGGCATTCATCGTAGTACGGTCTGCCACCGGAATGGTTCCTTGTAAGATGAATAATATCAATTTAATCAGAAAACCGAGTGCAGTCTGCACCACACACATTCTCCCACAGCTTTCTTTATCATACAGAGGGTTAATGGAAGACCACTGAGTTCATCAAGTTCTTCAGGCAGTTCTACAACTAAGTCGCATTTAATGTGGCATAGCTATCATGAATTTTTTCTCAAGTATAAGTATCACATGAACTGTTTATAGTTGCTTTGGATTCTCTTTGCATGCTTTATAAAGTTTTTAAGGACCTCAGAACCCATACATTTTTGTATCCTTAGTGAATCCTTTCTGGATTGCTAGGCTTAGGAGTATCCAGTCATGTCATGCATTTGAGTCTTGAAGTCTCTTTGATGTATTTTTTTCAACATCACAGACCTGTGTACCACTGACATTATTGCTCTGTGCTGTCAGTTTTTGTATAAGTATTAAGGCGTTTGTAAAAAACAGATATTGTCCAAAGATTCTTCCATTTCTCTTTGCACTCTTCACCATGGTTCATACTGTCTAGTTGAATTTGGGTCCATCTTCTAAGAAGGTAGCATTTAGAGCCTGAGAACCATCAATGAAACTTAATTTTTACAACAAAACAGGACTCTAAAGATTTTTGCGATTTTTTTTTTTCTTTTGGCCACGAGTGGAGAAAGGTTATGCATGACAACTACTTCGTTTCTTACCAAACTAAGATACATTCTGCATCTTGAAATCTTGCAACACTGTTATTTCTGTTATTTCACTGGGAAAAGCCAATCCCTGCTGCCCCTTCAAGTTTTCTTCACATTATCAAATGAAATCTGTAGCATGATACAGGGAACCCCCATGCCAACACTACAGGCTTGGGGAAGAGTGGCTGGAAAGCTGCTTGACGGAAAAGGACCTGGGGGTGCTGAGTGACGAAGCTGAACATGAGCAACTTGTGCCCAGGCTGGCAAGAAGGCCAACAGCATCCTAGCCTGTATCAGAAATAGTGTGGTCAGCAGGGCCAGGGCGGAGATTATCCACCTGTACTTGGCACTGGTGAGGCTGCACCTTGAATACTGTGTTCAGTTCTGGGCCCCTCACTGCAAGCGAGGCATTGAGGTGCTAGAGGGAGTCCAGAAAAGGGCACTAAAGCTGGCGAAGGTCCTGGAGCACAAGTCTGATGAAGAACGACTGAGGGAACTGGGGCTGTTTAGTCTGGAGGAGAAAAGGCCTGAGGGGACCTTATCGCTCTCTACAACTGCCTGAAAGCAGGTTGTAGTGAGGTGAGGGTCGGTCTATTCTCCCAAGTAACAAGCAATAGGACAAGAGGTAATGGCCTCAAGCTGCTCCAGGGGAGCTTTAGATTGGATATTTCTTCACAGCGAGGGTGCTCAGGTATTGGAACAGGCTGCCCAGGGAAGTGGTGGAATCACCGTCCCTGGAAGTGTTCAAAAAACCCATAGATGATGCCCTCAGTAATACAGTTTAGTGATGGTCTTGGTAGTCCTGGTGTAAAAGTTGGGCTTGATGATGTTAAAGGTCTTTTGCAACCTAGTTGATTCTGTAATTTTATGAAAGAATAACTTTGGAAGCAAGCTGACATGATTAATTTTCGCTTGTTAATGAGTCTTTACCCTACGTGAAATGATACTTAACCTTCTTTCTTTAAGGCTAAAACTTAACACGCCGTATATGTTTCCTACATATTACATGAAACCACATTATTTTTTTATCTGTGATTATCTAGTGAATATGTAGTGTTTATCTAGTGAATATTATTTTGTTGTTTGTTTTTGCTTTCCACTTTACCTCTTGTGATTGGTGTCTCTGTTACTATGGTAAGTGTATAGGATTGAGAAAATACCTAGCTGAAGAAGGTAAACAAATGCTAGAATGACAAAATATGGCTTTTATATCATATAAAGTATCATTACAATTCTGATTTCTGCTGGATTTTATTATATAAAATAAGTTAGGCAAAAGTCTGTAGATAGAGGTAATTTCTCTTATGATCTGTATTGAGTGTCATCTATGTTTTTTGAGCTTTTAAAAAGATATCACATCTGTCTACAAATCCTGGTCTTTATTTGTGTCATTAGGTCACAAAAATTTTAAGAACAGTACAATATTAGATAAGGTAATTTAGCTATATGAAAATTAATGCAAAGAGAAAATTCTTGTAGTCAATGCTGTCTTAATTAAGTTCTACTTTGGGGGTTTTCGAGAGTGTTTTGCTTGTCCACTCACAGATCTAGCACCAGTATCTAGCTGTCCTGTGAAGACCAAGGCACTTGGTCTACAGTTAACTGCACTTTCAAGAGATAGCTTTGTTGATAATGTGGAAGTCAAGCAATTAATTTGCTTTCCAGAGTTCTCAGCTATTATTCACAAGGAAAGTATTGTGTGAAATTCTGCTTTTGCCTTTGACCTTTTCCTTCACACTTACAAATACATGAAAGTGAAAACTAATGTTCTCTGTTCTTTATAATTTTTTCACTTAAGGCTCTCTTAAGAATAACCATGAGAGATTGCAGGTAATGGTTTATAAATATAGTTTCTCTAATACTTCTGAGAAGACTAAAGAAAGCCATTGTGGTTACATTTGCTTCAAAAGTTAAAACTGTTTGTTGAATGTCTGCAGTATCTGTCTGAAGAAAAAGTAGTTTGAGGAACACATTGTAGTGAAACAGTTTTTCCTACTGTATTTCTGAACCTACAGGCACAACAATCCAACAAATTTTAATTTATATTGTCTCCTCTGGTACAGAAAAAACAGGGATTTTGCAATATGCATGTTGTGTTCTTTTTTTTCATTTTATAAGTTCTCATAGAAAGGAAAGGTGTTTGTCCCACCCTCCTGTTTTAATTGGATGTGTGAAGACTTTGAAGTCCAAAATTTACAGTTTTTCAGCTGAGAGGTAGTAAGCGGAGGGTAAACCTCACTGAAATCAGTTTGATAGCATGGTGATTTGGCACTGAGTCACTCAAGACAGGTGAGTGGTTGAACCACTGGGATAATTAAATTAATCTGTTGAGCATGTGCTGAAAGGACTTTCTGAGACAAGTCATCTGAATTTGCCATTGAAATATTCCTGTTTCTTACTGCTGTCCACTCAAACTTGGTGATCCTAAGTTTTATAAAACTTCCTGAAAGTAATTCTGTCCTAAATTAGGTACTTTAACTCCCAATGCGTGTAGAGAAAGGATAATGGTGTGCACCAAAGTCAGACTCCTGGTGATTCCTTTCCTCATTAGCAACAGAAAGAGCCTAGGGCCACAAGACTCCTTACTGTCTGTATTTAAGTGGAGTTCGTTTGAGTGGCTGGACTAAATCCACAAAGGTATCAAAGCCCATATTCCTTCCACTTAATTTGGACACCTAAGTTAGGAGCCTAGCTTTCCTGGCCTCCTTTGTAGTCAGCAGTGAGAGAAAGGCACTTGCAGAGGAAGATTAGCCTGCTTCTTCGTCTTGTACCTCAGAGCCTCAATTGGTAGCTGAAATTAGACAATGTGAATTTGAGGTATGAGTTCCATCCATTTCAGTAGGAATTGGGTTGCCATAGTGAGTTTGGGTATTATGAGGCATATTCACTATCTTTTAAATATTTTTGTTTCTAACATCTGTGTTCAGACTCCTTGTACAAATAGAGGTTCAGCCAGTTCAGTTAGGAATCTGCTTTCTCTCTCTTGGCTTTGTGGGGTGCCCTACAATGCTGACTTCCTTATTTAACATATGTTCCTACATCAAACTCAGTATGAGTTACATCCTTTTGTGAGTATAGCTTTTATTTTCAGTCTCTGTACTTGTATAAAATGCTTCCATACCTTTTAAATATCTGTAGTACAGGAAGGGTAAAATACATTCAAAGGCTTGTGAGCCAGCTGAGTACTGGAGATGTCTTTCAACAAAAGTAGCTAGTTTTGTCTTGTTTGACTTGCTCCACCGCATTTTCATTGATTCATATCAGAAACACTTATGCTGAGGACTAGTATTCTGTTGAAACAGGATGGGACAGCTTGGTCTGGAAATTTTTCAGCTGAGTGCCAGTTTTGATCATGGGTATTCATAAAGCTTTTTTAAATTTTCTATTTATTTTTAGCATTGATGCAAACTTAAAAGGTATTCCTGTTCCTTGCTTCATACTCCGGCCTCTTTGACAGCATGTGCTGTGTCCTCTGCTTTCTGTAGTGGCCTCACTCTGTTTGTGGCCGTTTTGTGAACTAGTGTGGGAAACTAACACTGGATAATTTTTCCTTCTGTCTTATATTTAAATTGGATACTTTCCCCGATCTACTTCATGGAGCAGCTGTACAAACAGTTGTATGTCTGTCTGGTACAGCAGCCAAGGACTTGTGAAACCATAGCCTAAGTCACAGTGCTTCTGAGCTACTTCCAGTGCTTATATTTAACAGCTATGATCACAGGTCTGTCATAACTTCAGTTTTCACACACTTTTTTTTATTGGAATAGATAACGTTCATCACAAGATATAATTGTTAACCACATCTCTTTTACTGTAAATCAAATGAGCTACTTTAAGTTCAGGGAAGGGAAGCAATAAGGGAGTCTTGCCACTTGAAGTGCTTTGTATAGCTAGCGCTATAATGTATTTAATTAAAAGTTTGTAGTATAGTATAATTCATATTAGATATTTATATTTAAGTAAATGCATCAGAATTGTATTTTACTTCATAAGGATTTGTTTGCAGATTTGTTGTGTGAGTTCTGTACAGTGAGGACTGAAAATATAGTAGTATTTAATTAGTACACAACTTCTCTCAAGACAATAGACAGCAACAATTCTAGTATGAAATGTGGGTCATCCACAAGTTAGATCTATAAGTTACAGTGATGGAAGATATGACTAATATATAATTTAAAGTATTTAAAGTCACATCTATCTGAAGAAAATAAAATTTGGAGTTTAGCATCTAACTCAACTTAAAGGTAATAGCGATCTGGTTTATCCAGTAGAAATACTTAGTTTTATGTAATAAGTGAAAGTAATAATTCAGAAGACAGTTATGAATCAAAAGGAAAAGGAAAACATTCCCTTACTCTTGTAGCAGAATCTTAGAAGCAGGAATTAATCTATAAGTTAATATATATTTAGAAATCAGTTCAAGTATCAGCAGTTCATTGCTTTGACTTTATTTCTGCTTTAGACATTTCTTTTAAGTCTTTCCCATCTGACTCTTGGTTCACATATATTCTAGACATTCAGTGCTGGGAACTTCTGGACAGCAGAAGCTTTTGAACAGAAATATGTATGTCAAGTATCTTTACTTTTTGCATCAGAATATAAAAGAGTTCTTGTATTTTCAATTCATCAGTAATGAAGCATGCAGTTTGTTTTTTTTGTTTTGGGTTTTTTTTTGTTTGGTTTGGGTTTTTTTTTTGGGGGGGGGGGTGTTTTTTGTGGATTTTTTTTTCCCCTGCCAGGGGACCAAGTATCCCACAAATGTGGTGTAGGCAAGCCTTTTTCTAGAGAGATTTTAAAAGTGAGGGACACAGATAGGCAAATATTTGTATCAGCTGCTGTTGCAAATGTACTTTTTGATCAAGATTGCAAATGCACCAGGTCTCAGATCTTTTGTAAACAAAACTGTAGCTAATTAATAAAATGGGAAATCTGCAGGCTTTTGAACAAAGAGAAGCATAGCTCATCTAGAGATCACAAGGGTAGATTTATGTTGACAGTTCCCAGTAAGGGAGAGGTGCAGCTCAGACATACTTATGTGTGGTCATACAGATGTGACATCACACAATGGCCATGCCTTTAGTACCTGGGCACTCTCACCTAGCATGAAGATACTATGATCTTAGGTGCATATTCGTCCTCCCTAGCTTTAATTTGAGCTGCATCTGTACAAATAAATAACACATAGCCTGGGAGGAAGATTGAAACTAGTATTTACTGTGTTGCCTGAGCTTTAGTATTTTCTTTGGTAATGTTTTTACTTATGTCGTGTTGTGCTCTCTGAAAATGTTAATCACGAGACTAATTCCTAAAGGCCATTTAGATGAGATTGTGGTAAATTTGGCCGTCTTCACCCTGCATGGACCTCAGAATAATGTATTGTAACACATTATTCTTTGTTATATGCCATAAAAAGTCACTGGAACTAAAGAGGGGAAAGTATCATACTGTGAATATCAGGTTGTGTTTTTGGTTTTGGTTGGTTTTTTTTTCAGAATGATGGAACTTGTCAATCACATTAGGTTGACTTTAACATCGATTTCCAACATGTCATACCCCACTGCCCATGCTCTCTCTCTCTTCACCAAAAAAGCTCGGTTCCAGTCACCTGTGCCAGAGGGGAGCAGGGGTGCTTCTTTCTCCTCATTGATTGTGTAGAGTCTAAAATTACTTGCTTAGATGTAGTTGTCTACAGTGGAGACATCTAAAAATCAAATGAGAGAGATCACATAAGGTACATCTGGGCATAATTTTTTATCATTACATTGGAAGCATTGTGGCTAGTGAGAGAAAAAAAACATTCTGTGGTGGGTAATATGGATTTGCACTTGGGATTGCAGTTACTTGCAGATGTTAAATAACAGCAGTAGACCTGGGAACAGTTGCATGGTATTTGCCTTCAGCTTTGTAGATCAAATCAAAGGGACCCTACCCTGAAGTGGTGATAGTTGGCATCTCATAAATCAGTAAATAGCAATTCATGGCAATATCTGTGCTTGTAAAATTATGCAAGTTCTATTAAACATAAAGGAGCAGTGCTAGGTAAATCAGAAAAAAAATCAGCAGCAAGACATAAGAAATCATGAGGACCTAGAAATTGCTTATATTCTATCTTGATAAGTATGAATGGATATAAAACTGTGCTGGTTTCTATCTGACCCGATTTTTTTATCCTTACTTCATTTTATAGCTGGCACATTTTAAAGTATTCGTTCAGCCTGGAGAAGAGAAGGCTGCGTGGGGACCTAATAGCAGCCTTCCAGTATCTGAAGGGGGCCTATAGGGATGCTGGGGAGGGACTCTTCATTAGGGACTGTGGTGACAGGACAAGGGGTAACGGGTTAAAACTTAAACAGGGGAAGTTTAAATTGGATGTAAGGAGGAAATTCTTTCCTGTTAGGGTGGTGAGACACTGGAATCGGTTGCCCAGGGAGGTTGTGAGTGCTCCATCCCTGGCGGTGTTCAAAGCCAGGTTGGATGAAGCCTTGTGTGGGATGGTTTAGTGTGAGGTGTCCCTACCCATGGCAGGGGGGTTGGAACTAGATGATCTTGAGGTCCTTTCCAACCCTAACTATTCTATGATTCTATGAAATATTTTCAGTTGGGTCAGGGTAATCTGGTTTCTTGAAGTTACTACATACTTTCCTTTTCCACTTAATCACAGTCACACCAAAGAGATGCATTCTGGGTTTTATTTCTTTGAAAGTTGTTTTTTTCCCCTTAGTCAGCTATATGTGACTATTAGTAATGCACATAAAAAATGTGGAATCTAGAATACTAACCTTCTTAGTCTTACTGTGTAGTATGCAAATTCATTCACATTGCAGAAATTGATTTTAGACCTGCCCTTCAAATCACAAATTATTCCTAAAATAGATTAATATATATAGAATCTCTTTTTATTGTGTTAAAATCCAATGGATTAAAATACATGAGCCAGTGTTCCAGGGAATGAAATATTAACCTAAGAGAAAAGCAACATTAAAAGAAATATTATGAGATGGATTAAATGTAATAAAAATGAGGAAGAAAATTTCCATTTTCTGTTGTAGTAAGTGTTCATTCACTTGTAGCTATAGTGTTAATGTACAGCTTCTCAACTGAGAATTTTAAAGGACATACATGCTAAACAAGGTCAAGCCTGCAATTATTCCTCTTGTGCCCATTAAGATTTCTGCAGAAATCCAGATGTTTTAAGGCACATTGACACCACTCCCTGTGTCATTTTGGATGTCTTGCTCCGCAGTAGTACTGATGCATAACTCTGTGGCATGTAGCTAGTTTGTACTTTTTGATGACCAGCTGTAAGTTTTGGAGAGCCACCATCACTTTCACCAGCTGCATGTGAGAAAAGTGTATTATTCTCCCACAGACCTGTTCATATAATTCCTTACTTGTAATTTTTGACATCTGGAGACCTGTCTCAAAATCTTTTGCTAGGGTTTATCGATAGATCATCTAGTCAAGCATTATGCCTTTATGTATATATTGACTTTAATAAGTAAAATTTAGCTAAAACTTTTCCAATTTTGGCTTGAAGTTGTCTGGAGAATATGAACCCATTGTTTTCTTTGATAATTTGATCTAGTAGGTAATCACACTGCACATGAGCATCTTTTCTGTTAAAGAACCCTTTAATATCCAGCATTTTCTCCATATGGGTGCAGTTACATCATTCTCAATAATAATCTCAGTAAGCTAAGCAGCTCTGTAAGTGCCTTACTGTAAAACATTTTATCCAATTGTTAAATGGTTTTACTGGCATATAAATTATGTATCATTTTGTGATACAAATGACCACAGTGCTGTATACAGAACTTAAATTTTCTCTGTACTTCTGCTGCTTTCTTATTAATACATGCTTGTATATGCCTGGGCTTTTTGCTGAGCCTGCCTATCGTACTTGTTACCCTGTATTGTGTTGCAGCTTTTCCTTCCATGATCAGCGGAGTGTGATATAGGGTGACTGCATTTCTTCCTTCACAGTATCATCTATGGTGTTTTTGTCCCGAAGGCTTTAAAGCTTTCACCTACTTCTTAGTGGAGCTTTTAGGGAACTTATAAGAAACAATACTTCAGTGTACAGATAATGTCACTCTACTCTGATCCTGAAAATATGCAAAGTAGAGCTAACACTGATAAAAAGTTCAAAGCAAAAAGTTGAAAACCCAACCCAGCTAAGTTACATATAAATAAAATTATCATCCCAAGTCAAATAAAGTGCATTTTTTTTTTTTATAACCACGAAGTATTACGCCCTCTGAAAACACAGAAACTGTATGGGCTTATTGAAGGTTGGTTGTGAGCTTTGTGCATTCAGGGTGAATGCAAGATGGAATGATGATGTTCATTCACTGCAATTAGGAGTAATAATTCCCACTGTCCCTTCCTGATGTGAGAAATAAAGTGCCTTTGCAATCCATCTGTCCATCCATCCATCCATCCATCCATCCATCCATCCATCCATCCATCCATCCATCGTCTTCCAATGGCAAACGAATGAGGAGAATTCCCGTTTTGTTTCCCCAGTATTTCCAACTGTTTTGAAGAGGAACTAGCAGAAAAATGGGGCCCACATTCTTTTTCCTAGTGGGTGTGGGCCTCAATGTTCCACCTCAGATGAGGAGAGGAAGGCAGAGAATCTCTAGAACTTTTTACATTGAAAATATGTAACAACAAGTTCTGGCACCTCTCAGGTATAAAGGAAATGTTAGTATCCATATTCCTGGCATTTTCAACAAAAGTGGTAGGTGAGTTGCTTGTGTTTTACATTTCATGGAGGCAATGGAGAAAACTAAGGATCTTGCAAGGAATTGAGTTGGAAGTCAAGAAATTTCAAAATAAGGACAAATATGGAGTACAAGGAAGTATAGCCCTGGTGAGAGGCTACACGGAGAGCTGAACAACCTCTAGATAGAAGTCAGCTTATGTCATATATACACGTGTGCTCAGTCTGCAGGCAAAGCAAATTCAGATCACTCTGTATGGTCCTGTGTGGATCTGTCTTTCCACTCAGATTAGTTCCTCCCAACTCTAGTCATGTAAACTATAAATAGACACAGTGGCTTTACTTGTTCAGTCTATGGAGAGAAGTAGATGGGGCCATTAGGGCTATGGGTGAATGACTAGTCCCTCCTCTGAAGTTAAGCTAATCAAAGAGGTTGTTAGAAACAACTGGATACAACATGAGAAATAGGCATTTATGACAAATGACAGTGTGTGAAGCTGACAGAAACTGCAACTGAAGGACAGTTGGATTTCTTAGGTAGTCAAGAGGGAGTCATTTGAGAAATGGCTGAAAGTAACTGTTAATTGGAGGGGAGCATTGAAGGCCATTAGGTGAACAGTCTTGCTAGGCTGGCAGTGCATAGGTAACTACCAGTTGTGACTACCTAGGTAGTGGTATCAATTGTTCCAAATTTGGGGTATGGATGTAAGAAAATGGGGACCAAATATGAAGAACTAAGGATGGGTTGTGGATGTTAAGAGGTGATGAGGGTGGAGAAAGTGAGACTCCAGAGTGAAAAGCAGGACAAAGAAATGGCAGAAGGGTAAGAAGCTATACAATTCATGTCATGGATGGTGTCCAGGGGCACTTGTCAAAGACAGCCCAGTGCCATATCACCATGAATGGAGAGGAACAGTAAACCAAAACCCTTGGTCTGACCATACCTTGTTCTGACTGCTTGCCACAAGTCAGGCTTCTGTGGCAAGGAGGACTGGATCAGAGGAGCATCTTGTGTTTAATTTTTATTTCTCACAAATCTTTATTAATGTCAGCAGGCTTTTTATTGGTAATTCCCTTCTGTAAATTTGGCACACTGAATTCTGCTTTATTTGATGACTGAAAGTGGTCTGCCTCTGTGAATGATTCTGCATCTGTTCGTCTTGCATGGTAATATGCTACCAAAAGCTCTCGTACATCCCTATTACAAGTTTTTCTCCAAAGAAAGTATTCTTTCTGCATCTAATACATTCATCTAATTCCCATTCATTTACACTTCATGTCACTGAAATGAAAGTGTAGCCTTTGCTCTTAACTATTGCTCCTCTTCCTTTTAACAGTCTGAATGAAAGGCATTTATGCATACATCATAGTAAATTAAGAAGCCTTTCTTTTTAGGGGAGTATTAATGTCTTCTATTTATTAATTTACAAAGCTATTCTAATACCATTGGGAAAATATGATCTTTTATTATTATTACAGTCTGGCTAGATCCCTTTATCTTCTGATGGCTTAAATCTCCAAGGAGAATATTATATAAAAAAAATAATACTTGTCTGTAAAACATTCTCATAGTAATTTCCTTCTGGAGTTTCTGCTGTTCTGTATTTATGTGTCAAATGCAGTATGATTTAGAAACAGTTTGGATCATAAGCTAATTGATATCTCTGATAACATTCTTTTGTGTGCGTATGTGTTGGGTTTTTTTTTTTCATTTTATTTTAAATTTTTAGGCTATTTATGATAACCTAATTTCTTGTACCTCAGGAGTCCTATTCATAAAGAATAATAGTTTTGTAAGGATCATAACTTTAATGGTGTATGTTTCTGCTTTGCATTTCTGGGGAGAATTCTTTAGGTATATGAAGCCACAGATAATTTGTCTTTATAAAAGTTAATGAATGCTTGTTAATGACAACATGAAAAAAAATGTTTCTCTGGCATCTTTCCCTTCTGAAATATATATGCTAAAAGTGACTATGGTTTGGTTGTTCATGGAGATTCATTTCATTTGTCAGTTAACAGAAATCTCAGAGAATAGCCATTATTAAAGCCAAAAAAATCTAATGAGGTGTAGGATATATATGTACAGGATGTATGTGCAAGAAGGTCTTGCTTGGATTTGGATACACATACATCCTGTGTATATGTGTTTTGTGGCTTTGACTGGTGTGCTGGCGGTTGATATAAAAGGTTGCTTACCACCGTATACACAAATCCAACTTTTTACCTTGGATTTTCTGTATAAGATGGACTCTTCAGTGTTTCAAAGGATTTCTATTTTTGCTCTGTCCCCTTCAACCTATAATGATTAAAAGAACTAAGTTTTAGCTCAAAGTTTTGTTATTTAGAGATTGTCAGTTGTTTTCACAGAGGACTAATGAAGCAATTTCCAAAAGCTTTATTGTTTTTCTATAACATTTGTCCTGAGATGATAGTCAAATTTGCACAGTGAAACAAAGCAGTGTTTGAAGATGAGCTGATAGTGGCAATTGCAAGTTAGCTTTTTAGCTCAAAATTCATCTAAGTTTCCTAATTTTTTATAGGTTAACAGGCATTTATTAATATGAAAATACCATTCTGTGAGTGTTCCGATTTATAACAGAATATATAGACATAAGTGATGCTGCATGTTAATGGAAATTTTAATGTTAAAGCTTAATGAAGTCTGACAAGTTATATTCATTACGTTTTTTTTCCAGTTACTGTGGTAGTAAATTTGGAGTGAGAGACAGAATTTCTGAGATCAGCGATAATGTGACCAGGATGCTGTTGACAGGAGACAGAAAGTAGTGCAGCTTTCTAGAAAATGCTGCAGAGGAATGAAGGTGTTGGGGAGGTGGCAGATGAAATGTGATAAAAAAGTATGAGGACTTCTAGGTGTTGAATCAGAAGAAAGGGAAACTTTGTCTATTAAGGTTTAATCAATAGAAGCTTTAGAATCTATAAGGAAATCAATGTCAGAACTGAAAACTCTTGTTGATTTCTCTCTTCAGTCTTCAACACACTTGTCTTATGTTGGAAATCCACTGCAATATTTGAAAGTGATTTATAGCATACTTCTGTTCTGGAAAACTGTCTGATATTAGCACTTAATGAAAGTATGATCAAGTGCTGATATGTATTTTAAAGCAATTCTCCATGTCTTTGTACTGAACCAAGTACTATGATTTTCTGACAAAACTACAGCCGAGAGTCTGTTAATATAAAAGAAGGAGAAAACATTGATATTTAAAATTGCCAGAGGTTTCTCAGTGTAAAATAGCATTTTATTTATAGATTGATTCCCATTGCAACCTTTTAGTTTGAAAAAGAAGTTAGTCTGTTCTTTTAATATGGGAGCACAGGTTATAGCTGTCCTGAGGGAATTCATTAAGGGCAATTTATGTAACCAGCCTTGCATCAGTCTATGGAATTATCAGTGCTATGCAGAACACTTTCAAGAAACAAACACTTCACATCAAAGTGTAAAGAGAATCCTGGATAATTTAATGGAAACGCTTAACACTGTGCTACTACAATAAGTAGCACATATTGCTACTTTTTAGTATTTTATTGCATCTGTAGGCTGTTTTGGTGTTTTTTTGTTTTGTTGTTTGTTTTGTTGGTTTTTTTTTGGAAATTATATTTTTGATTGCTTGTTGTTTTTTTTTTGTTTTTTTTTTTTTTTTATTTATAAATAAGTAGAAGAAGAGTGCATGTCCTTGAATTATGTGTTGTAAGGTTTTATGCTATTGTATGAGGGTTATGTATAGGAAGATGTTGGCTCCATTATAGGCTTTTACACACACTCAAGGTTTTCAGCTTGTTTTGTATGCCACTGTCCTGGGTTCAGCAGTAGCAGTCATTTTTCTCCTTCTTAGTAGCTGGTGCAGTGCTGTGGTTCTGACTTTTGGCCTGAGAACAATGCTGATAAAAACTATGATTTTAGTTGTGGCTAAGTAATGTTCGGTCTGACCAGGGACTTTCTGAGTCTCATGCTCTGCCAGGGAAAAGGGGAAGCTGGGAGAAAGCAGAGACAGGACACCTGACCCAAACTAACCAAAGAGGTATTCCATACCACAGCACGTCATGCCCAGGATGTAGAACTGGGGGCAGTTATCCGGAAGGGCTAGATTACTGCTCAGGCCGGGCTGGGTATTGGTTGGCAGGTGGTGAGCGGTTGTAGTCTCTTCTCTTGTTATTTCCCTTATCATTATTATTATTGGTGGTAGCAGTAGTGGTTTGTGTTATACCTTAGTTACTGGGCTGTTGTTAACTCAACCCATCAAACTTACATTCTTTTGATTCTCCTCCCCGTCCCTCCAGGAGCGGCAGGGGGAGGAAGGGGGGGAATGAGCGAGTGGGCTGCGTGGCAGCTGGGCTTAAACCACAACAGCCACCAAGGCTCGTATAATTTCTGTTACACAGGGTATCAAGTATCATACTACTGAGTTTAGAAAGTTTTCTGTATATGTGTATATTTAGTGGCTTCCACATACTCTTCCATTCAGCTTAGGGTTTGCAGATACTTTCTTTCACCTTTACTTTTCAAAAAGGATTTACTAGGCAAATTAGTAGAGCTGTAATAAATAATAGAATTAGTGAATACATAGATGTGTCATGTGGGGGGAGAGTCAACATGGAATTGTAAAGAGAAGTCAGTCTTCACATTTATTACAGTTTTTGAAAGCAATCAGTAGCTGACTGGATAAAGGAGATGCAGTGGATATAATCTACTTGGATCTCCAAAAGACTCTTGACAGACAACTCAGTCAAAGTAAGAGGTAAATTTTGTATGGATAAATAATTGTTTAACACGTAAGGAATGATACAGACACTTTTTTAATTTAGTAATTTTGAATAAGAATGTAATTGCCACAAGGTACAAAAGAAAATTTTGAATATTAATTATTTTATTCTTTACACTCTGTAAAAGATATTTACCACCCGGGGTTTGTAATTATTATATCCAACAGAATAACTTTTCTCTAAGTTACTGGCACCATTACTTTTTCTCCAAACCCCATATATTTTTGCTTTCTCTTTTGAAAGACAAGTATGCAAAACTCTAGCCAAGTCTCGTCTATTCTAGTAACAAGGTACGTAACATCTTGTACTGACATTTTGCCAGTATTTATCAAAAAGGATCATTTAGAAATTTTAGTAAATTTAATCATGATCTGGAGAATTTGTTAATACTTAGTTTGAGTGGGTATTGATAAATACTTTTGGATTTTCATATTGAAATATTGATTGAGGCATGACTTGTTGAAAAACTAATTTAAATTCGTGGAGGCAGATCAAATACTGTGTGGAGCCTGTACTTGCAGATCAAGTTCTACAGTGCCAAATGTTTTTACTCTTGTCTTAAGAGAAGAATCTTAAATACTGATTATGTTAGGAAGTTGAGAAGGTTAATATTGAAAGTGTACATAGTGATTTGTGACTGCTTTATATTTTTTGCTGTGTTTGTATAAGATACCAAAAAATACGCAAGAGATGTATCTTCTTGCCCCTTCAAACTATCACTGGTAAAGTGAAAGTAGCAAGGAGATATTTTAATCTAGTAAGATGCAATTTAGATTTCTCAACAACAGAAACCTTTTTTTTTTTTTTTTTAATAGAGAGCATCACTATTTTTTTTAAAGATAGAATGAGGAGAGAAAGACATGATATTCTCCTTTATGTCTGAGTATCCTAATCTTAGGTAGCAGGTCTCCATTGTATTTGTGTTTTCTGTTATTTTTATGAAGCTCCATCCAAAAAGTTTACAGGAATTCCCCCCCCCCCCCCGCTTTTTCTTTGCCTCTCTGAATATTAGTGGTAAGAAATTAATGTAAGCTTTATCAGCTTCAGTGGAAAAGGATTTACCTGTTATATCAAATATAACGTGGTTTTCTAATAGACCTGTAGAAAACCAAAAAGCAGTGGCTTCATAAGCTGGAGCTGTGTTTTCCTTATACTGTGGTTATTAGCTTATGCATTAAAAATACAGTAATTTGAAATATCAGTACTGTGAACCAATTTTCTACTGATGGTTTTGACAGGATAACTTGTTTTCATAATCCTGTAGCATTTGTTTGGATCCATATCCTTGCCTTAACTAATTGGAAAATGGGTAGTCTGATACGGATCTTATATATTTTTCTTGCAAAATAGAACATGATAAGCAGAGAACCCCATTAGTTTGTTAGTAGGAAAGGATAATTTATCCAAGGTGAAGGATCATTTTTGTCAGAACAGCTTTACAGGGAGGATCACATGCCGGATGTTGGTGGTCTGGACAATATCCTTAAAAGCTCATAAAACTCTTTCCTTGAAAAAGCAGGAGAGTCTGTTTGTTCTTTTCAGTCTCTACATCAGCAGCAATGGGAGCATTTCAACAGAATTGGTTTGTTGGGTTTTCTTTTTTTATTCTGCAAAAAAGCACTTTCCAGAGTACCAAACAGAGTCACAGGGCTACCCACCAACCTCTTTATATGAGTATCTTAAGATGGAGAAACATTTTAGCAGCAAATGTGGAAAAAAGGGAAGGAAGACCGAAGTGTTGCTTTTTTTTTTTTTAGTAAATTAGATAGTTCCTAACCTCTTCAGTTATGATAGGAAGAGACTGGAGCCAACCAGGCTGTTATGAAATTAAATTGAATCAAGATGCAATTTATGTTCCTTTCAGTGGAAAAATCATTATTTTCCTGTATCACACTTGTGAGAACTACACTGAAAAATGTATTTATTTTTCTTTCTGTTTAAGTGTTGTTATGTTTGCCTCATGGTAATTTCAGTGTAAGTTAAAACTGAACTGTATTTCTTTAAAATAAGAGGCAATCAGGCCAAATATTCATGATCTTAAAAGATGCATATTTAAAGGATACATTTTAGAAAATTAGAATTGAATTTATCTTTTTTAATGTTGCTATATTCAGTTGAGAAATAATGTCATGAATTCCCATGGAAGTCAACCACATGTACACTTACCGTCATTTACACTTAGTATATCTCACTAAAAATTTTAAAAACCAGAATATGGTAATGATAGGTCATGTTACACTTTTTTTTTTTTTTTTTAATTTATAAGTGTTGTGTGTACTTACTAAGTACATACTACATGAATGAATTTTTTATCATAAGTACTTAAAAGTACACTTCAAAAAAATTCAAAGGATTGTTGTGAATGATACTTTCTCTTGCTTTTCTGTGCTAATTTGCACTCTTGTAGGTGCTCATAATTGGTAAATCAGATATTGTGAACTAACAAGATTCTGTTCTGTAACAAAATCTGTCAAAGCATGACCTCTCTATTATGTCAGAGGTCAGTAGATGCTTAATAATGAAAAAAAAAAAAAGATGGCAAATTAGAATGCATTTGTATTGCTAATCTCGTGTTTTGAATATGTTTATCCTTATTTACTTATTTATTATTCACTAAAAGAGTTATGTTTCATCCTACTGACTATATCCTGTGTGTGTCCTGTGAATAGCTAATTATCTTGGGTAGGGTACACATGATTTTTTTTCTCTTAGTGATCAGTAGTGACCTGTTTCCTTTTTGGTGTATTTCAGTTACCTTATTGAAAGTTAGCCCTATGTTTTAAGATGCAGATTTCTCTGAAATGAAAATTAGAAATATAATGCATTGTCTTCCAAATAAGAAATGACCAGTCACCCCAAATTAAATTCTTTTACACATTAAACATTCTCCTTTTCCTTAAAAAAATAATCTAAGAATTTGAAGATACAAACTCCTTACTTTTTTTAGCACAGGGAGTTATTGCCACACTGCTTCTTCCTTGAACAAGGTAGAGGTTTTGCACACTGCTACAGCCACCATTAAGGCTTAAGGCATTTTAAGGCTTAATCTGTTTGATTCAGAATTTCAGAAAGTGGGGTTTTGGGTTATAAACAGTAAGTGTCAAATACTTATGACAAGTAAATATGGATACATAATACAAAGTTCTGACTAAGGCACCGAAATTCCACAGAATATGGGTACTCCATAATATTTTTGTGTTCATGATTTTCCAGCATTTATTCAAGCTAAGTTTTGTGGGTTGTTCAGCAAAAGAACTCATCTAATCAGTGTTAATAAACCATTAGATCATTAGATATTAAATCATTGTACAGTTCAGAGGTTTACACCCAGACCCTTTTGTGTGGGGTCTTAGTCAATTTATGCTGTTCTTGTGAATAGCCTTCTGAAAGTAAGGGATCCAACTTTTAAATATTGTGTGGTCTAAGTTAAATATGCTAAAGCAGTTTCTCAGGATCCTTTGTCATTGTATATTTACTAATGCTTTTCCACATGTCAACAAAGTCTCAGCTAAGAACTTTTAAGTTGATGAAAATTAAAGTTGTGTTTTCATTAATTAATCAATCAGATTGTATTAGGGCACATGCTTGTGTTCTGGAATTGACTGTATTGTTCGTCAGAATGCTTCTTTGATTGCTTGGTAGCCATGCCATCTAGCACTATACTTCCTGTTTATAGTTCTGCATTTAGTATGGATCAAGAGCTTATACCTTTGGCAGTCAGCATGCTGTTTCAGGGTGGATGTGGGTCTTTCCATATAAATTGTCTTTGGTGACAATGGACAGTCACAGCTGTGTTTATTAGTAGAGTTGAAGCTTAGCTGTCACAGATATATGTAGCCTTAAAGTTCTGGAAATTAGTCTTACACCACTTCGATCAATATGTTTATAATCTGCCTTCAATAGAACACTGTTATGCCAGCACATAATAATTGAGATTCTTAGAAAGTTTAACTACTATCATTTGCATTTGGGGTTTGTTGGGGTTTTTTTTGAACCACAAGAGGTTTGAAGCCATGCTGAACTGTGCTTTCTTCTTGCCTTTGATATCTAAAGCAAAAAGCTTTTATGTGGGATCTTTATCAGGAGCTGCATCTGATTAGCGATTGTGTTAATGTGAATTTCACATTAGGTCTTTTCGTCTTTGCCTTTGCTCTCTTGACTAGCTGTGGTAGATAGAAATTGACTACAATGATGAAATGCTCTAGTTTTAATCTTCCCAGTAAGAACCAAGTGATCAAACTCCTACCAAGCAACATTTTGGTCAATTGTATAAGTCTCCTAGACTTTGCAAAAGAATGTGCTGAGCATACGGGAAGGGTTCACAAAGCCATTTAATAGCAAACTGCTTGCAGAGCTGTTCATTATTATTTGAAGGAATCACTGCTGAAGTATAGTGGTCATATGCTTTGTATTTCATAAAGGCTTTTAAAACAATCCTCAATCCAAAAGTGAGCCTGACATTGTTCAGAAAAGATTTGTGAAGTAGGGTACGATAAACCATAGCTCAGAGTTTCAGTAACTTCAGTGGAATCCTCCTATCATTCATTACTAACATAAAAGTGATTTAAGTTTTAAACTTAATTCTAATGAAAAAGTAGTTCATTAGCAATGGCACTATATATCTGCTTCAGAAGTGAAGAACTGGTCATGGCTGAGAAAAGTAGGGGAGCAATTGACTTGTTTTTTCTGGTAAGTTATTGCAAATCCAGTAATTTTTATTTATTTAGTGAATACGTTTTAAAATATTACATTATTTATAATGATTTAATTGTTTCTCATTAATTAAGTGATGGCTGTGGTGATTCTTGAACCTTTTGGAAGGCTAGAAGCTGTGTAATGGTAAGTTACTCTGCAGAGTGCCAAAGAGCTAGAAAAATAGAAAACTTGCATTGCACTGAGAGTGTAGAAAAACAAACAGGATAAATACTTTGGCTTCCTATCATCCCTGTAGTGTGTCTAAAAAGCAAGCATGTAGCAGTGGGTAGTAAGTCCTCTGAACTTCAGCACATACAGGATCTGTAATGGTTGCTTTTGTGCGTATTCTGTTCTCCACGGAAGTTAGCTAACAAGCAATTGGACGTGAATAAAGGAGGATGAAGTTGCACATTTTATTTATAATCAAAGGATGTGTCTCTGACACGAAAATAAAGAAAAATATAAAATTGAAAGTATTTACAGTCACATGAGGGAATGTTAATACATTTTCCAGGGGCATAATAGCAAGAACATATACTTTAGGCATTCTTGAAAATAATTACATACCTGTACAGCCGGTAAGACTTAGATGATGTGGCTTTTCTGCTTATTAACTTCTTTATAACGTATCTGTGGCATATATATTGCATAATTACAGCATCTCAACATTCTATCGGAACTCACTTGTTTTAATATTTCTATATAATTTACAATTAAAGCATAATACTCACAAAATACAGTCTAACGAACTAGAAGAATGTTTAACCAAATGGGGTGGAGTTCATAAAACAATATTTCCACTCACAAATTGATTCTAATTATTTCAGTTAAGAAAAAGTGACTGGACAAGGAGATCTTCATAAGGATTATTTTAATGAGAAATGTTTACACTGTTAAAAAATTAAACACTGCTGTTAAAGCAAATAAAAAATTGCCAATGATGAAAAATAATAAAGACAATAAATTTGCTGTTTTAACTTGGGAAGAGATTAGAAGGAAAAAGGTACGAATAAAATTAGTTTAATCAGGTATTGTGACCTCAGTCCTTGACTGCCTGCCAATACTACATGCAGGAAGAGTGATGACTTAAAATGTCTTGCTTGTTTTCTTTGTACTTGAGATATTGAGACAAGGTGTTGCTGTCACACGCACAGAGTAATGTCTACCTGATTGATCACTCGTCTCATTTCTATATGTCTTTAACAATGGTTGAAGCAGAAATTTCTGTCACTGTTAAACACGGCAGAGACGTTGCTGCAGTTGTCGTTTTCCTTACACAGGCAGTTGCAGGGGTTGGGTTTTTTTCCCCATTTTACAAAGAATAATTTGTCTCTATACCAGGAAGAAACATAGTTTCGGTTCATGTTACAGCCTTACTCATATAACTTCTAAGAACGTCAACATTCTGATTGAAATCTTACGTCAAATTATACTGCAAAACAAGAAGCTGAAAAAAATACGAAACAAAGACTTCTGTGAAAAGCAAGGAGATACAATTCCACTGAAGAGTATGTAAGCATTCAGCTATATGTAAAACATTTTGAATCATTTTCATATTACTAAAAGATCTATTAATCTAAAGGATTTATGCAGGGAGCTTTTAAAAACAGTGGTAATCTAAGTGTTAATAGAGGCAATATGTTTATTTTTTGTGCAGTTAGTCACAACACAGGATCTTAGAAGACGTAGCTAATACTAGTGATCCAACAGGGATATTTACTGCATTTTTACTTAAAACGGTGCTAGCTCTTGACTTAATTATTAATGCAAAAATTTTAGGTTCTCATCTCAGTTACTTACGTTTATCCACTAGAAGATCTTGTGATCTCATTAAAAAATAGCAACCTTGCCAAGAAGACGTATTTTCCGTAAAGTCATGCTTCTTGGAATTAATTGTGCTTTTATTCTGCACCTTTTAAGAACATTGTGATTTCGTTTTTTCCAGAAATACTACATCATTTTGCCTGTAATCAGTATCAGGGTAGCATGAGTTATAAGAATGAGCTCTCCGTCTCTATTTATTTTAATAATTATTATCATAATACAATTTTTTAAATCTGTCAGAAATTCTGCAGAATCAAGTATTTTTAAAGATCCAAATTATTTGTTCCAGAGGCAATTTGTTATGGCTGTGGAAGAACAATATGTAGTTATATTCATTTAATAAAATGTAATACATGCTAGTCAGCGTATTTATTATATAGAATAGAATGTCTTTATCACAATATACCTTCATTTTGTATTTCTGTAACAGAATTTTCCGTTTTCTGTCAGTTTTCTTGAAGGTTGTCAATACTTTTTGTTAACTGATGAATATAAACCAGTTTGGTGTTGCTGTCACAGGAAAGTGAGACCCTCGTAGCAGGTCTGAGTTATTTTATACTTTTTGTGGAATTAAATTTTGTCCAAATTTAGGTATCAGTGATTTGGAGGTCCATATCTGGGCTACGTGTACAGACTTCATTTAAAGTCACTGGAGAGAAAGAGGTGCTTACATAGCAACATGTTTTGCCATGTCCTTTAGGAGGAGATGAACTGTGCTTTAAAATGCCAAGTTCTCCCTATCGATTCTAAAGGTATAGATTATGAATAGTTCAATACAGATATTTGCATGAGGACAGATGAATCTTAATATCTCTCTCAGTTTCCATGTGTCTGGAAAAGGTTCATTTTGGACTCCTAGTGTCACCACAACTTTTCAATGATCAAATAATTTAGCCTATTTAAGAAGGGAGTGAGGCATCTCTTTCCCTTTATTTACTATAAACTGAATGTGTATGACTTATTTAGATTAAAGCAACTTTAATAAACAACTATACTAAATTAGGTGAGATAGAAACTGTGCAGCTGATTTCCATCCAAGATGGTCATAGTTTGTGCATTTTTTGCTTAGGACAGAGCTAATTCAAGTGCTTGGAATGAAGGCTCTTTCTTGCAAATGTAAAATCCAACTGTGTTCAACTAAAATTAGTCCAGTGGTAAAATGTGGCACACCACACTAAGCATTAAGATCCAGAGGTGTCAGAATGAGGAGAAATAAGTCAACAACACTCTCTAAGTTGTTACCATGGCTCGTGCTGTGGAGCTGCAAGGGCTATCACTCTCCTTGCTGATATTTAAGCTACAAGACTGCTATTTCCTGTAATCAAATACTTTTTCTTATACTCTCCTTACTTGAAAATACTCAAATGTAAAAGGAAAAAGTTGGAAGAAATCATCAGAGGGCAGAAGCTGGCAGAACATCATTACAAATAACTATAACAAGTAACTTTGATCTGCTGTGGTTGAAGGATAATTACATGGTTGCCACAGAGATGAGAACCACAGAGTTTCACTTATCCAGTGTATGTGAAGATACTCAGATGCAGCAGACATAGGAGATACAGCAGATACTGCACAGGTTTCAGTAGCAAACATAGAGGCAGTGGCATTTTAGAAGGCCCTATAGTACTCTTTCTGACTGCTCTTTCTGAAGCTGGGGCTTCAGAAGTGGTCTTGCAGGTACTCTGTCATACCTGCAAGTTTCTCACTCCTAAACCAGCTTCTGTTATCACTCAGTGCTTTATGGAACTGGACATATCCTCTTGGGACATTTTATTAGAGATACAGTATTTGTTCCTCAGGACAGAATTGACTGAATAAAATAAAGCCAGAGGCTGGCATGTTAATACATAGCTTGCCAGATTTCATTTGCAGGTGGTGTAGTACTGCCTGTTGTATCATTCTTTCCAAACACAGTAAGCAAAACTACTCAAGTCATGGGCTTCTGTTAAGGATCTTACTGATATATCTTATAGATTGCTTATAGATAGTGAATTAAAGTGTCCATTGATTACACTGCTTTGCAAGGTGATATTGACAAAATTTACTATAAAAATTGTTTTTACTATTTCTCACTGTCCATGATAGGTTCATTTGATAGGTCATTCTACATTCTACAGCCTATCTTTCTGTGAGGTTTCTGGGAGCAAGGCTTTGCAAACCCACATTTTATTGGCAAAATTATTCTTTCTGGCAAGATGTTAGTTTGGTACCATGGACAGAAGTTTCTTTGCCAATCAAAGCTTTCATGCAGGAAAATGTCGGTGGACGTAACAACTCACTTTTCAGTCTGGAAGTCTCCAAATAGTTAAGCAGGATCTGGATCGGATGCTGTCACTGATGTCAAAGTTCTGTAAATACTTTTGAAACAGGCCAGACTCATCATTAACTACTGATAGATTTCTTCCTGTGTGCTGTTTACCCCTTTAATTTGAAGAATGCATTGCTTCATTTATTAGGGGATTTAAGTGTGTGTCTTGGAGGTATAATGGCCATTATAGCTTACTGAAACAAAACACTTTTCATTAAACTACTCAGTATCTTCTCTGTTAAAAACATATAAGTATTCTCTATTCAACGTATAATGTAAATCCTCAACTCTGCTGTGATCTGTGGAAAAATTCTGTGTTACAGTGAGAAGAGGAAAAAGATGAACAGCACATTGGCAGTAATAGCCATGAAATTTAACCACTGAGTGTTTCAGTGATATTCAGCTCACTGTATTTCTTTAACTAGACTTGAGATATGTTGGCAACAATAGCAGTGTGACATGTCTAGGTTTTTTTAAAAATTAAATGTACACTAGCAAGTACTTACTTTTGCGTCTTACAGGTAGCTTTACCTGCTTGGTAATATAATACCTAAGGTAGAAGCCTAGTTAGAATTTAGAATGAAGGAAAACGGGTTTTTCCCAGGACATTTTAATTTTTAATCAGCCCACAAATGATCTTCTGAGTCATCTTTATTAATAAATCTGCCAGAAACATACGAAATGGAAATTTGCAACATGTAAAAAAAAAAAAAATAAATAGGAGCTGGTAATTTCAGGTAATTTCCATTTCCACATCAAAAATACTCTACTTGACACCAGTGATGTTTTATCTTTTCTAATGGCATTGAAGTTTCTCTAAGCATTCTTTAAACCTGTGTACCTATCAGATTGCACCTTTGCCTGAATTTATGATACAGAATCTCATGAGGTTCATAGCTTTTCATATTTCTTTTAATATTCCTTGTATCATTTCACAGTTTTCTTAGCTGGCAGCAGCCAAAGATTGTAGGCTTATATGTCTGTATGTTAATGCTGATAATACCCTTTGGTATACCCTGATACGCAATAGCTCACATAGGTGAGAAAATGCTAACAACTAACCTAAGTGTAAAATGGTTCCTGAATTTAGAGTCATAAAATCGTTTAGGTTGGAAAAGGCCTTTAAGATCATTGAGTCCAACCATAAACCTAGCACTGCCAGGTCCACCACTAAACCATGTCAGTAAGTGCTACATCTACACGTATTTTAAATACCTCCAAGGATGGTGACTCAGCCACTTCCCTGGGCAGCCTGTTCCAATGCTTGACAACCCTTTCAGGGAAGAAATTTTTCCTAATATCCAATCTAAACCTCCCGTGTTGCAGCTTGAGGCCATTACCTCTTGTCCTATCACTTCTTACTTGGGAGAAGAGACTGGCACCCACCTTGCTCTATCCTCTTTTCAGGTAGTTGTAGAGACTGATAAGATCCCCCCTGAATCTCCTCTTCTCCAGACTAAACAACCCCAGTTCCCTCAGCCGCTCCTCGTAAGACTTGTTCTCTAGACTCTTCACCAGCTTTGCTGATCTTTTTTTGGCACATTCCAGCACCTCGATCTCTTCCTTGTAGTAAAGGGCCCAAAACTAAACATGGTATTCAAGGTGCAGACTCAAATCTGAAATGTTTCACTGTGTGTGTCTGAAGGTACACTCTTGATGCCAGCAAAAGTTGTTAATCATGGTAATTTCTAGATTTTTGTTATACAAGATCAAAGGATCCACATTATTCAGTAAGGCTGACATTTTGAAGGTGAGGTGATTTTACTGCAGATTGTCAAAGCACCAATTACAGTTTAACTTGCTTTTGAGCATCTTCCCTCAAGCACTTTTGCTTCCCCAAATCCAAGCATTACACTCTGGACTGAACTGAGATTTAATCTGAAAGTGCAAGAAATCATTAAAGCAATCCAAAACTCACAGTTGAGGCAGCTGCAGCCTCATTTTATCATCTTGATGGATAACTGTGCAGCAATTGCCTCAAGTTAACTTACCTTTTCTGAATATATCTTGAAGAAAGAAAACTTATCACTTCCTACATCCCAGTGTGGCTCCTCTGTTCGTGTTTTTCAAAGTCCATCACCACCATGGCTTTGAATAATTAAATAAATTAGGGACACTCATAAGTAGTGTGTTCTTTATACTTTCACATAGGCATGTGAGGTTGTTACGAAGAGACAGTGCTATTCAGAAAACTCTGCTCATTTTATTTAGAATCCACATGAGAAGGTAAATAGTAATTTATCAGAACAGTGACTCCCTATAGGCATAATTACTGTTGAGATCACAGTAAATCAGTCGCTGTCAGTTACTGACAAAGATAATTGCTCTCAACTGGAAGCTCAGGGAAAAGGTTTACTGTATTTACATGTTCTTGTATTTCTTGGTGTTAAAGAGACCGCTGTTGCATGCTCATGAACTTCAGAAACATTAAGGACTTTGTCTTCACCTGGTAGCTATTTAAAGAGAAGTAATGTAGTAAAGCTTTGGCTTAGAACCTGGCTTATTCAGTTCATAAGAAAAATTGCTTTTATTAGGAAGCTTATCTATATGGAAGATAACTAAAGTTACTCTTCACTTGGCAAGTATTATTCAACAAAGTTACTTTTTCATGCATGTTGGTGGTCTTATTCTCTCATTTATGTCATAAATTGAGGTTTTTAAATTCTAAATAAAAGAAAACATATACAAGGATTTGGTTTGTAGAAGATAAAAGTTTTTAAATTGATTAAAAATCAAGTAATTAAGGGAATATATGCTGTTTAATGTCACTGTTTACCTGAGTGACATTCATACATTCGTGAGTCACAAAAACAAACTTTGAAACCAGTGAGATTTTTCGGTGGTGATTGCAGGAAAATAGTGGCATCTTACAGGACTTTGATGTTAGATGAACTTGTACAAAATATCTGGGAAGTTCTTTGATCCACTTAGAAAAAATCCAGAGAAAGTTAGGAACACTGGATGTCATACAGATATTAATGCTCTTGTTTCCTTCCCCTGTGCTTTTTCTTCTTTGTTCTACATGGTTTCTGCATTTTGTGAGGTGGGAGTTTTAGGAAATTCAAATAAAATGAAAGCTCTACATACAGCAAATTACTAAAGTGAGGGAAAAAAAACCAACCCAGGAATCTCATTTTATTTCACTCCTCATTCCTATATTAGTTGTGATTGAGAAAAAAACCCAACTAACCAACCACAAAACAACCCCCCCCCAAAAAAAAAATCAACAAAAAAAAAAAAGAGGCAAGAAAGATTTCAACCTAAAGATGAAAAATACTACAAATTTGAAAGATGGAGACACAGTCCTTTCCTTGGTGGAAACAAAACTAAAATTACTTTAAATCTAATTCATTTTTGTGATATCCAAAACTTTTGTTGGCTGCACAAATACTTTATCTTCAGCTGTGTTGCAGGGCCACTGTACATCTGTGATTTTAAATTTGGCTATATCTTCAGAATTCTCTTGATTTTAGAAGCAGCACATGGACTAGATTTTACTTTCTTATCTGCCTTTGGAGAAATGATTTATGAATATGACCATCTTAAGCATGAATTAAAGTCTTGTTTAAGTAAAAACAATAATCTTTAATATGTGGCATTATTTTTTATTAGTTTAAGTGATTATCTTGGGATAGTGTTAGTTTGTTATGGAGTTCCTTATCTGCATTATAGACATGTTGTTTGCAAAACTTTGAGAAAAATCAAATTTTCTAAGGTCTTTCCCTAATTATTTTGAGATCATATAAGCCCAGGTTTGTTAGGTTTGTTTTCACATCTTCTGAAGTTACATTACAAAACAAATAATAATAGTAAAAAACCTGATCGCTTTGTATCAGGTAAGTGTGAACCTCCTGGAACATGACTGCAAATTGCTTTTGTCCTTGAGAGGAGTTGAGCATACCAGCTTGGGAAGTCTTCCAGGATGTAGGGAAGGCCAAACTGAGAAGGGGATCTTTAGGAAGCAGTGAGAACACAGAGAGAGTGGGAAGCAAGAAGCAGCTATTCATCCAGGGTAAAAAAAAAAAGGCAAAAGGACAGACCTGAATAATTGTTGTGGCAGCAACAGTTTCTTGCTAATTATTTCTTGCTGTTCTGTCTCACTGAAGAGTTAGCCTATTTTAAAGAGAACACTGTTGTAGTAAAACAGGTATTGATATTCAAAGCTTTTTGGTGCCTTTGGGTGTTTGGCTTGTGGAAAAAGTACTGGCAAATTTGTCTCAAAATGCTTTCTGACTGTGAGTCATCTGACTTCCCTGGAAGTCAGGTATGATCGGTCTGCTTGCATACTGGTCTTTATTTTATCACACATAAGATCACCTGTTGCCCTATAAAAGTAAAATTACCCATCATGTAAAGAGGTTTCCACCCTGTTGTTGCAAAATTGGCTGCAAACATTGTGTTGTCCAAAATAAATTTTCGTAATTTTATTGTCAGTTATTCACAAAATTATACATTCAATACTAAAATTGACAGTGCAATAATGCCAGTATCTTATTTTGTCCAGATTTGTCGTCTTTATATTTTTATGTTTTCTGGCTTCCTTATTTTCAATTTCAGTTCTTGCTGTTTGCCTTTTGATACTTTCTGTGTCACTCTCAGGGAAGCTAAGAGTTGGAATCTCTTACACATATCTATGGCTTTGAGAAGCTATTGTATGCACTCTGACTTGCATAGTTAGGACTTTTACAGGTATTACATATTTTTATAAAAATGAAATAAATCCAAATGTTTAAATCTTTGTCTTCCCTTCTTTATATGGTTTGTATAAATATTTTTTAAATGTCCTAGAATAGGACTTGATATTTGCCTACTGTTCTTTTTCTGTTAATGCTGAATTATTGCACTGCTGATTTTCCTTCTGTGGGTAATAAAATAAACCTGAACCCCTTCAACTCCTATAAGCACACAGCTTGATTTTTTAATTAATAAAGTAACCTTCTAGAAGTGAGGAAAAAGGTCACAAAAAAAACCCCAAACAAACCCCAGTTTAGAATACAGCTTGTCTAATTTAAGGTGCTAAGCTGGGCATTGTCTCACTTCAAGTTTAGGTTATTCAGACCTGGGGGTAGGGCTAATCCAGTCTGCTGTGCAAAACTATATATTTCTTATATAATGTAATGTTATGCTGTGGAGTTAATGGGATGAATGGAGTTAATGAAGACTGTGGCCTCAGGCACACAGTCCAATCTGCCTAAAATCTGTATTATTGTTCAGGGTCCAGAAAGTTTCATTCTCTTTCTCTTTGCACAGGAGCTGAAATCCATTTCTGATATCAAAAGCATTATGGAAAATTTAGGTAATAGCTGTTACCCATCCTGCTGCAAATTACACAAGTTTTTTTGGGTTATCTTAGGTATCTTATGTAGAGTTCGGATGCCTGCCTTCCTAAACATGTATTGAAATGCAATTCTAGGCAGTAGAAAAGTGCAGAACTGCCAGAAATAAGCAAATGCCGCGGATTGTAATTACATGGCAACAGAGCTTCCAGAGCAAAGAGACCACTGCATGAATAGGCACTCACAATGTTATGCAGACCAAGAAAGCAGTGGGATGTATCATGTCCTGAAATACATTTGGTAACTCTCTAGAAGCATACAGAAGATTTTTTCTATCATTAAATCAAAGAAATATTTTCATTTTAAAAGTGGATGTATCCATACATGGTAGGTTTTTTGCTTTAATTTCAGGACTGGTCACTTGGCTAATGTGAACGGTAGTTAGTATTCATGGCCATCCTTTTAGCAAGTGGCAACTTTTTCGTTTCTCAAGACAAGAGCCCCATGGAAAACAGTGTTCCTCATACCCCTTCTTGCTTTCCACCCCCCCCTTCCCAACTTTCCAAATATTGCAAGTGCATCTAGAAGCAAACAATAAATTTTATTACCAAGAGAAGTGATGAAAAGTGTCTTATTATGAGAAGAGGCTGTATTTTTGGTTTTTGTTACTCAGACTGATACACAGTTATCTGTGGCAGCTATCGCTCTTCATACTCAGTTGGCTCACAATGCTGTAACAATAGCATGTTTAGAGTTCCAGTACTTACATTTCTTGTACCTTGCCTAAAGCCAAATGTAAGAGAAAAGCCATGCTTATATTAAGAAGATTTATGTAAATAATTTCACTTCCTTGCAGACTTTCAGATGAATGCTTTTGAATGATTTTGATGATGTAATTCTTGCTATATTTAGTGATACTGAATTTTTATTTTTCAGCATGCAACATGTGATTACAAAGTGTATATTTTTTTAAGTTACAAGAAGTACACTTCAAAAGTCCCTGATGACAAAAGGCTTTCAATTTGCTGCACTGTAAAAAAAAAGTATGGGTTAGGCAGCCATACAAGTTCTGTTCTCAGAGTTTGGTGTAAGCTCATAGGTTTACTTGTCAGTGATTAATAACCATATTATTTTTATATCACTCTCTTGCTGACCTCAGGCTCCAGTGAGGCTGAAGGGGGTCAGGTTTTGTGAATAATGCCACTGGAAGACTTTAATACAAAGTTTCCTTAATTCTAGGAACTGAAAGCATCTGCTTGAATTCTGGAGCATGTTGTGTATGTGTTCAACATCAAGGCAGCTTTCAAAGAATCGTCTGATTTTGCTCCTAGCAGTGCATTTTGCTTCAGCCAGTGGGAAATTATTTCAGAAGGATTTAGATGGTGGAGGAATAATTGGCACAGTCCCACCAACCCCCTCCAAAATGCAGGACCCTCAAGTTTGCATCCTCATCTGTTTCAAAACGCCATTTGCCTGCAGTTTCTGGATAGCCCATCAATTAGTGTGACTGACCAAGTTTGTTTCTGGTTATTGTTCGTAAATATTAATTGACCAGGTTTTATGTCTCTGTGTGTTTTGTCTCCTTCCCTTTCCTTATACTCCCAACTAAAAAAATAAACATTCTCACAGTCCACATATCTTTATTAGTTCATCCACTGACCAAGTTTGTTCGTACCATGATCTCCCTTACCATGTGTTGGCCAGGTCTTTATGGCTTCTTTGACCAGATAGTCTCAAAGGAGCAGATGCTCTCCTTCCATGTACCATGACAAGGGCATCTGTGATGGAGAATTTGGGTTCAAGCTTTTTCAAGTTGAAGATTTAGATTACAGTTCTCTTACTTTCTAGGAAAATGGTGTAAAATCTTGGCAGTTAAGCGAAATTATACCTAACTTGCATCATTTTGCAGGACATGTAGTAGTTGTAGTGAAAACTGAATAACAGATGTTCTTTCAGGCATTTAAGCAGGAGGAGGATGTCATTTGGTTTGACATAAGTTTACTTTGGAGTGTAAGCGGGAAACAGGCAACTGTGTTCTTGATTCAGGACACTGAATATGCAAGAATCAAATGATAGGTACCCAGAAAAGTGTCAGGATGACTGAGGAAGCAAGCAAAGGAATGTTGGAACCTGTAATACTAGGCAGTGCTGTAAAATAAATAGAAGGGCTCGTTACACTAAAATAGCTATTGGATCATATCAAAGTACCTGTTTCTCTGAGACAGCTGTGCTTTTTGTGCTGTGCAGACATGTAGTAAGAAAAGTCTCAGTCATAAGAAGCTCACCGTGTAAGTAAATTGCAGCAAAACAGAGTAAATCCGTTTTCTTTATGTCCCACAGGTCATCAGTGGCAGATTAAAGAACAAAGCCAGTCTTTTTCTGAATTTTAATCTAGTGTCCATTACTTACATTTCATTAAATATACAGTATTATTGTTATTCCATTCTACACCTAATATTCTTAATGAATGATGCAATACAGTGTGAAATGCTATAGAAGTTTCTAGTAGAGGTTTCCACCTAGAGATATTATTTACTTCTTTCGAAACGTTGTTGCATGCATACTGAAAAGTGATGGCAGCGTAGTTTGGTGTTTTGCATGTCTTTGTGCTAGGATTTTTACTAATCTTTCCTGTTGGAGCTTGGATTATACCTGTCATGCTTCATGTAGATCAGCAAAGACATTCTTATAATATTGCAGAATCCCTAAACATTTCTTTGCATCTTTTGAACTGAATTGGGCTGATTTTTTTTTTAGTTCTTTTGTTCTTTAGATTTTCTATTGAGCATGGAATTCCTTGAGTAAGCAAAGACTTCTATCTAATACCCAGGGGTAGTAGGAAAATTCACATCATTGCGATTACTGTGAGAATTTCCAGTTTGTGGCTGTGTCATTAGGAAGAAGTCTATCTTTGAAAATGTCGATGTTAGGAACTTGTAAAGAGTAAGCTAATGATCAAGTTATCACCATCTGAAACCGCAAAATTGTGGAAATTCAGAATATTCATGGTTAATGCAAAAGTAAGATTCTTAAACCGGGAATAAACAGCTGGACTGTAAGCTAGACTGTAATGTAGTTGACTGATCTAGACTGTGGTAGGCTATTTGCTTTTGACAAACAAGAGGTATGTACTGTGAGCATTAAAATAATAAGCTTTTAGGTTGTTTGAGGCTTTATTTTTAATATGTAAGTGAATTGCTGGAGGTAAAATTTTATGGAGTTGTCATTATACAAATATCAAGGAGGAATAGAATCAGTTTTAAGTTCCTGGGTGTTTGTGCTACAAAATATTACTTCTCTTTTGCTGTTAACTTGTCATCAACCATGAAATACCAGTAAGCTAGTATTGGAACTGAAATTAAAGTATGTATGTGAATGAGTTCTGAAAAGTACTCGAAGTTATAAATAATGCCCAGGCTGTCCTACAGAGTCAAAATTACATTGAGCCTTGTACCATATCTGTGTTCCTGTCTGCTTAGGAAAAGAAGAAATGAAATTATCTGCAGGTCCTTCCCATGCTGAAGACTGACGCCGTCAGACAAATGAGCCAAAGGCAGCATTCAGAGATTTTCACTAGTGGATGTATTCTCCCTGAGTTGTTTGACTACTTTGGAACTCATTTTTACTTTTGGTCTTCACAGCATCCTGTAAAAATGAGATACAATTATGGACTGTATGAAAATCACATGATAGTGTCGGCTTAATTATGCTCTGTAGGACATCTCAGAAGGATATATACCCTCTTATCTATTTTAGAAGTTATGAAGACTAATTCTCTGTTCATTTTCCTCATGGTTTTATACATCCTTCTTCATTCCCACCCTCCTCTCATTTCTCTTTTCCAGATTGAAGAGTTCTGTGGAGGAGCTAGTCCATGCTTGCTTATTATTGCCATCCTCTTTATCTCTTCCAGTCCTACTGTTTTCTTCTGGATATGTGATGATTAGGGCTTTGTACAGTAATCATTGTGTGTAATACTTTGTGCCTAATCACTTATGCTGTGAAAGATGGTCTTGGTTGTTTTCTTCTTTTACTCTTTCACAGTAATTCTTACTATGTCATGTTTAACAATTGCCAAGAAACTAGTTGACACTTGGCGAATGACTCACAATGATTCCAAGATTTCTTTCTTGACAGGTAATAATTTAAAGACCATGAGTGTGTTTATTTCCCTATATGTGTACATTTGCCACTTGGATAGATGCCATTAAGATTTTGAGATTATTCTGAAGCTCTTTTGTATCCGTCATGGTTGTGGGTTTTGTGTGAGGTTCAGGGACCTGGGCTGTGCCATGGCACACATCTGTAGAGGCTGCAGCTACATATGTTTGTAAGTTCATTAACCTCAAGATGTGGTGCTTAGTCCTGCCAGCCTAGAACGAGCACACACTCCAGTAAGGGCAAACCCTTTGCCATAATGGGGCTGGAAGGAGGGTTGGAAAGAGCATTAGCTTTGAGTCACAGGAGTAAACTAGCCTGAATCAAATGCTGAATGATTCAGACCATTAGATTTTTTTTTTATTTTGATGTGTTTTTATCTGACTTGTTTTTTGAGAGAGAAAGAGTGATGCTTTGCATCTCTGGAAAAACAGTATCAACATTTGTTTCATGAGGCAAAAGTGTAAGAACATGGCTAATTTATGCTGTACAAATGTACTAGTAATATAAGATTCCTACCTAGACATACTGTGAGATCATTGTGGCTATGTGATGGCATTATCTGCCTCTGACATATTAATGTGGATTTAAGATTGATGTTACTCTTTGTTTGTTCTTAGGAGAGATTAACAGCAAAATGCTGGATTCACTGAAGTCAACTTTGCAGCGCAAATTTAAGGCCAAGATTTTGTTCAACAGCACAAAGTCTTTTCCCTCCTTTTTAAATTTTATGGGCTCTATCTATCAATTAGAAGACAGCTCGTGTTTTCTACAGTGATGTTACGGTAGTCATGTTTATAGAAATTGTTGTTTCTGGGAGGATTCTGTTCTAGTAGAACTATTATTTTTAAAACTGTGTGTGAAACTTTTATGTGCCTATTTCCACACATGAAATTTCATGCTCTTTTTTGGCATTTCCTGGTGAAGGTTTATATGGCAGTATATGTAAATTCTTTGTATCAGGTGGGTGCAACTGTGTCCTGGGTTCAGCAGTAGCAGTAATTTTTCTTCTTCTTGATAGCTGGTGCAGCGCTGTGTTTTGACTTTTGGCCTGGGAACAGAGCTGATAACACAAATGTTTTAGTCTGACCAAGGACTTTCTGAGCCTCATGCTCTGACAGGGAGGAGGGGAGGCCGGGAGGAAGCAGAGACAAGATGCCTGACCCGGGCTAGCCAGGGAGGTATTCCATACCACAGCACGTCATGCCCAGGATGTAACAGAGTTACCCAGAAGGGCTAAGGCACTGTGGGGCTGGACTAGGTATTGGTTAGTGCTCAGTCGGGTGGGGTTGGGCGAGTTATTGGTCGGCTGGTGCTGAGGTGTTGTATTCTCTTCCCTTGTTATTTCCTTCATCATTATAACTATTATTGGTGGTAGCAGTAGTGATTTGTGTTACACCTTAGTTACTAAACTGTTCTTATCTCAACCCGTGGGAGTTGCATTCTTTTTGATTCTCCTCTCCGTCCCTCCGAGAGTAGGGGGAGGGCAAAAGGAGGGGGGGGAAGTGAGAGAGAGACTGCGTGATTTATGGCTGACTGGCTTTAAACCACGACAAACTGTCAGGGCACAACAAGGGTCAGCTTCTCCTTACTGCACTTACGGTTTAATGCTGCAAGTTTTTTTTCCAAATAGAAAATAGTGATTTTACTGTCTTGCAAGCTTCTACAAGTATCTCCTAAAAATAGAAGAAAAAAAAATTACCATCTTGCATAAAGAGGTGAGCTTTGTGCCAAAACTTTGCAGATGTAAGAATACACTTCAAAGAACACATACTGTTTATACTACATCTTAATTCCTGGAATCTGCATACATTTAAACCTGTGGAGTTGAAACCTGCATTAATTTCATGTTGCTTTTCATCACTTACATACTTTATTGTACCTGTAGGTTTTTTAAAATCACCATGATTTCACATTTTATTTGCTAAAAGATGCTGCTCATTTATTTATAGCTTGCTTGAAGAATGAATCCATAGTTGGATCAGGGAAAAAACTGCAGTAACTGAAAGTTGATCAAAACAGAATGGAAAAACTGCAAGTTTGTTGATTCAGTGTCACATTTCTCAACCCATCTTATTGTTCTTATAATTCCACATTATCCCTTGTTGCCTTGCAGCCATCTGTATCTGCTACTTTCAGCCACTCAGGCTGCAGCTCTTTCAGTAGGTACCTTTCTGGGTGACCAGCAAGTGGATAACGGGGATAGATACTGAATGTGTAGAGCAACAAAGCAGTTACTGCATGTGCAGTCTTTTACCCTTTCATAGAATTTGTAAGTATGAGACTGTGTAAAAAGAAGGCAAGTGATAGCTGCTTACTCCAGTCAGTTCTTGGAGTATCCTTGAATGGACACAGGGTGCTTTAAAATTCAGAGAAAAAGTAAGGATAGCAAAACCTGAAAGCAGATTAGTGTCAACCAGCGCAGTTAAAGTCAATGAAATTTTTACAGGGATATCAAGGGGAATGGACTTGAGAGAAAGTAAGCTTATTAATAAATGAGAAGGTAGATTAAATTAATGATTAATGACTCTATGTAGCCAAGTGCCTAAGTGATTTGAAAAAAAAAATCAGTCTTGGGGGGGGGGGGGGGGCGTTGGGCGGGGGTTGGTGTGGGGAAGAGAAAGGGAAGTCATGAGGAAACAGAAGCAGGTTGGCTCACAGGAAGCTGCTCCAGGTCTCAGGTGAAACACAGTTGTATGATCCCAGGCAAAGAGCAGGTATGGAATCAGGAGGCCAAGATCTGCAGTCTGGCCTTGGTTTACTTCTGGTTCTCAAATCATGCTCATGCAGTTCATCTGCTGGTGCACACCTTTTCAGCTACACTGGTTTGCACACTGCAGGAAGGAGTGACAGGTGGTGAGGAATCACTGCTGACTTCGATACCTGGGTTTGGTTGGTCAGGCAAACTCTTACACTGCTTTTCTCTCTTACAGCCTGCATTGTGGTCTGCTTCTTAGGAAATAGAAGGGGTAAATGGTAGTTGGACTTACACAAAGTCAGACAAAAAGAAGTTTGCGAATTGTATAAACATGAATGAACCCTGTGAATTTAAACACAGTTCATTAAAACTGTAACTTAGTTGAAAAAACCCAACTGTGAAGGCACCAGAGGATGAAGAGAGAAAGCTAAGGTGGCATTGATCTTCAAAAAGAGAAGGGGGAGGGAGGGAAGTGATCCTCATGAATCCTGTTCTGTCAGTCTAAATTAAATCCTTAAAGGTGAGAAGAATACCCTTAGAAACAAATAGTAAATTAAAGAGAGGTTAGGCAGTTAACTTGGAAAAAAAAACCCACATGTACAAAGTAGAATGATATTTTAAGTAATGAATCACATCCGCACGATGTTATTGCTGTCAATAATTAGACAAGGAAAGAACAAAGGGAGGATAGGTGTAAGGTACATGGAGTCCTTTTCCCTCTTGGATGACAGTTCATGCTATTGGTAATTGTCTTCAGAGCCTGAAGCAATCTGTAATGATATAACCAGAAGACATATATCAGCCTGTATCCAATTGAAGCAGTTCTTTTTAATACAAGTTAGTTTTGCATTCAGGTATGTATATACATACTTATAGCTACATATAGGTTAGCACTGTATATATGCAGTATTTGTTTTTTTCCCTCTGCATGTCTATGTACATGTATTTATGTTTTTTTTCCCTCAGGCTGTGCAGTTGGAATAGGACAGTCAGACTAATAATGTTAGTAAGAGGTAATAAATAACCTGTTCGTCTAGTAAGGAGTAACATAGGGTAAGACAAATGGGTTTATTTTAAAGCAAATTTAATTTTACATATTTAATAATATTTAGGGTTAGAGTATGCTGGGATATAAACAATGCAGTGGGACTGAGAGAGGTTATTTTGGAAAGAAAAAGAGAAAACAGAAACCATAAGCAGAATAAAATCTCAAACACAGCCAAGTATGAGAACAGTTTTACTGGAATTGACGTAAGAAGAACTGTGCCTTCCTTCAACATTAACTTCTCTACAGCTATGTCGTGGTTTGGTGCTTTAAAAAACTTAAGTCTACATTTCTTTCTATAAAATTTTCATTAACTTTGAAAAAAAATTCTTGAAATGGACACCAATTTTCTAGAAAATAATGCTGAAGCACATCTCTCTGCAGATTTCATTAATATTGTGGAACATTTCTAGGAATGGTAATATCCAGGAAATTCAAGCATCTGAGTTTTCCAGAAATGGTTACACTGCCAAGTTTTACAAGACTACACTGCTAGTTTTCTAGTTAAGGCAGACAAACATACGACACACTAAGGAGACCACTAGGGAAAACCACAGTAACTAGCCAGTGACTTAAGGGTCAGGCCTACAATATGTCTAATAGGGGTTTTCTTGCAGTTTCGTCTTCAGATAATGAAGGCAAATGTAGAAATTATGCTGTCGGAAAGTCGGTAGTTGTTTCCTCTTAAACAGGTTCCCTTTGTCTGTGGGAAGTGTGCTGATAGTCCACAGCACAGCAGTGCACATGCTGATGAAACTAACAGTGTTACAGGCTGAACCTCATTTCACAGTACAACATGATACACTTGCTTCATACATTATTATAAATATGTATCAAATGACTGTAAAGACTTCAGGCACTTGGTTCTTACCTTTCTTGATTGCTGTCTGCATTTGGAGTTCCTTCTGAATTTTACTTGTGGTCTTAGGGTCATTACCTTAAGATAACATGCATTCACAGTAATTTAAAAAACAAAATAGACAGCAAGTATCAGAAATTCAAATAAACAGACTTTGTGTTAAATATACTTAATTTTTTTTTTATTTAAACTGCTGCAGTTTGATATTTAGCTTTTGAAAAAGCACAATGAAGTAACCTTAAAAGGAACATATCAATTAGCTTCCATACTTAAAATTGCTTTTAAACATTCTCCTGGAGCTGATAAACTGCATTAACTTATTCCAAGTGGCTCCTTAGAGCTTCTGTGTACAGAATTATTATTATTTTATTTGATACATGTTACTGAAATTTAAAATGAAAAATTGAAGAATCTCTCCTGTAGCACTTTAATTTCTGTTGATATATCGGTTTCTTATGTTCTCTGCAGGATTTTCTTATGATTTATATATGCGGAAAAGGACACTGTATGATTTTGCTGTAACATTGCAATCAACATCAGAAGACAAATCTTTAGAAATCAAGTTGTGAAAAAAAGTTGTGAAAATTGACATAATGAATTATGCTACACACTGAAACATAACTGTATTTCCAATCTATCATTTTATAACTAAGCTTGATTTGTAGAGGTTACTCTCTAAACAACAAACCAATTTTATTTGCCCTGGTAATTCAAGAAGTGAGCGATTCTGAGCTTATGCATGATAGATACATGTGCTATATAGATTTGGAGGGATCAAGGGACGCTCCTTGATCTGTGTACTGAAATATAAACTAGACTCTTTTTTACTTGCTTAAACATTTGAGTCTTTCTGGACCTAACACCAGCTTAATATTTTCATGAGAAAATTGGTGTTGGCTAAAATGACTAGAAGGTGTGAAACGCCCTGCAAGCTAAAGCACAATGGAAATAATTTTATTTTTGTTAGTAAAATAACTTCTTTTAAATTTTGGCTTTTCAGCATATAATTTAGGCTAATGCAGCCTTTTTGGTAGCAGCCTGAAAGAGTGCACAGTAATGCAGGGGAATATAGGTGAATGTAAGTGAGCGCTTGTATGAATATGTTTGAATTTTGTCTTAGCTCTGTATCAGAAATAGTTCAGATTCTAGATTTGCAGCACAAGTTGAGTAATATGCAGCGCCTAAGAGACAAACACACATGGTGAGTATATGTTGAAGAAAAAGAGTTGCAATGATAGTATACCCTAGAAAGTCAAACAGCTAAAGATTACACAATCTAAACAATAGAGGTAGTTAAACTTCTTCATAAAAAATTGCTACCAAGTGCACTTGAGAAGTATATTCACACACAGAAGCAAAGAATCTGATCTTGTGCTTGGAATCATACATTAATTTTTGCATCTTTTAAGGTCCTAATCACGCAATCAGCTCATGTGAAGAACTCGACTTAAGTTAATGATACTGCTCAAGAGTTTTCAGGATCGGGACCCTAATCAGCATTTTCCTGCTTTCTTACTCTTGCAGCATGTGTGCAGCTAATTGGTGTTTTGACTGAGTCAACAAAAGAATGGCAACACCAATGAATCAAAGGAAATTGTTCTCATTAGAATGTGAAGCTAGAAAAGTACTGCCTTCCAGAACAAATATTATCCTCAAAAAATATTCTCATTAAAACAAATTGCCCTTTGTGGCATAATAAAATTTATGTAAAGAGAAACATCTGGCAGAATCATATAACTTACTGTAGTGTAACATTTTGAATGAATTAATTTATTTTATTGTCATAAGCTGCTTTCTGGGCTTGTCCACATTTATCCAGATTTTAATGTATCAGTGCGTTGCTTAATATCATTTTATCATACTCAACTTGCATTTCCTTTAAGTTAATTTTATTATGTACATAACAAGCCTTGGAAGATGGTATATGTTGGAGTTAAAGTTCAGACAAGTTCTGTATAGACCTTACTTTGTGTACAGTAGCACATTTCATCACTGTTTTAAAAGACTTCCAACATGTGGAAGCACTAAATTGCAGGTGTCCTAGTGTTGGGAATAAAGTTTGTTTTACATTGAGCAATAGGAAAAATTACATTCAGACACTTAATCTAGAATTTTTCCATTTTACTCTTCATATTTATAAGTAGTCCCCACTCCTTTTACAGCCAATGCAAAAAATGAGGCATATTCCAGACTTACTCCATAGAAATTGCATTGGATGCCCCTGGAAAAAGCCCCTCTGGAACTGGTACCTATAATGCACATCTACACTGCAGATATCTATCTTTGCTTAGATTAATCTCACCATGTACTTTGAATTCGATGATAAGAGGTGATTTTTAACATTGTTATGAAATGTGCTCAGTGAAGTCACAGATTTTTTGTCATCTGCCTGCGGTTGCTGGCCACTTAAAAATATTTACTTCCTACAGATTTTGAAGATACCAGAACATATGCTGATTAGATAGATACCTGAAGCATTTAAACACAGTAATAATGTGAAATGTAAGTAATGTAGAATAATAGAAGCTGAAAAGATGCCAGATTAACCAACTAATTTTATACATAATCTTAGTATTTCAAATCTGAGCCTGCAGTCATCAAGCTACCTACTTCAGAGGCAGGGGAGTAGGACACATACTGCTTACCTGAATAAGATAAGCAAATAAGGAGCCCTCTGAAAAAAATAGTAGAACATGGAGAAAATGTGGCTTCACCCTGCCAGGTTGGATGGGGCTTCAACCAGCTTGGTCTAGTGGAAGGTGTCTGTGCTTGTGGGAGGGGGTTGGAACTAGAAGATCTTTAAGGTCCTTTCCAACCCAAACTATTCTGTATTTCTATGATTCATCTCTGCTGTATGAGCCAATGGTTTTGTGAATTAAGCGCTGGTTCATGAGAGTATGTACTGAGAGAGAAAAAAGCAGTTTATTTAGAAGAAAGAATGATGGGTTGAGACAGAGGGGAGAAATACAGAAAGATTTAAACTCAAAATAATATAGAAAGCAAGAAAGAGTTACACTTTCTGGGCTCCTCTGTCACATCAACACCCAAGAACAAGAAATGTTACATCTGTTAAAGGGAGCTAAAGGAGAATTATTCAGAGCAGAAGTGCTGCAAGCTAATAGGTTGTCTAAGTAAGAAAAATATCTTATGACTAGTGAAGCCTTTCACACAAGGACAGTATTTCTAACATGTAAATGAAAAGAGTCAACATAATCAGCATATGTACAAGGACATTCCTCAACATAAAATTCAGTTCTGTATGTTTTAGTGTGAGGTGTCCCTGCCTATGGCAGGGGGTTGGAACTAGATGATCGTAAGGTCCTTTCCAACCCTAACTATTCTGTGATATCCTTGAATATGTTTTTAGTCTGCATCTCTTACTTTCTTTTTCCTAGAACAGCCTGTTTTAAAACTGAACCCACTGCTCAAAATACATGAACATAAAAGCTTAGATTCACAAAAATATTTCTTAATGATCATAGAAAAGTTAGGGTTGGAAAGGACCTTAAGATCATCAAGTTCCAGCCCCCCTGCCATGGGTAGGGACACCTCACACTAAACTGTGCCACCCAAGGCTCTGTCCAGCCTGGCCTTGAACAACGCCAGGGATGGAGCATTCACAACTTCCCTGGGCAACCCATTCCAGTGCCTCATCACCCTTACAGTGAAAAATTTCCTCCTTATATCAAATCTAAACTTCCCCTGTTTAAGTTTTAACCCGTTACTCCTTGTCCTATCACTACAGTCCCTAATGAAGAGTCCCTCCCCAGCATCCCTATAGGCCCCCTAATGTGCTTATCATATTGGTGGTGTTTTAGCTCATTTAATAAAGAGTTATAAGCTGTTTTTCCACTCAGTGTATGCCCAGTATTATGTTCAGGTATTGTAGAAGTTATACTTACAAAGCCATTTTTCAAGGGGAAGGAAAGGGAGTAAAATAACAATCTTACATTATGTGAAACAGAACTCTTTATCTGTTGTATTTTCTAACAATCAAAGTCAGATCAGACACCCCATCGTTTACCTTCTCAGTTAAATTGGCCATCTATTTTCCTTTCAAGTATGTTAAAAGAAATCCCTTCCTTGTTAACAAATCATCAAGAAATACAGAAGTTCTCATAATTCAAAAGATTCAGATAATAAAGCATTTCTTCAAAATAATCATGTATGCCTAGATTCTAAATTACTTCTCCTCTGCTAAGTGCCTTTCATTTGCTGCAGCTAGCAAAGCAGGAACTGAATGTGTATTTTCCCATAGTTGCTCTCTGTCAGGTTGCTCTGAGCTCTTCAGCCAGCCATGCAAGAAAATGAGTAAGCATGATGTTGATAAAGCAGCTGTAATACAAGAATTTAAGGGAAAAAACCCTCCACTAAGCAACTCATATAGTGAATACATACTTCTAATTATGATGTCATAATGTTGTTCAAGGGTATGCTAGTACATTAAATTATACTTTTTTTTACTTTTTTGAGCATAAAAAATAATTTAATGAATGAAACTCTGTGCACTCTGCTCTTTAAAAAATATTTTGAAGTATATTCTTGAAAAAGTTACTCTTCTGATAGTATTCCTCAATGTGATATGTACATACTACGTATTCAGTATATGCAGAAGATAAAAGCAGTTTTACCATCTGGTCTGAGGTCCATTTAAGTCAGCAAAAAGAATTCCATTAATTTGAATGGGCTTCAGGGACAGAGCCCTCTTCACATACGTATGTGATCTGCTTAGCTAGCATGTATAAACCCTATTCAAGTAATTCGTCCTAGCAACATAATTAATTCCTCTTGGAATTGTGCGAGGTTTTTGTTTTTTTTTGTTTTTTTTTTTTTTATTCATGATAATTTTACTGTAATCATTCCAGTAATCATAACACTTCACATTTTAGAAGACCTAAAGAGTATTTTGAAGTAACTAAAGAAGTGTGAATACTTTGTTATTGACATCTTTGGTAATTGTAAATGCTTCTAGCAGTATCTGGCTTTATATTCAAGCATATTATGTCAACTAATGAAATCATTTGTGAGTCTGAAAAAGTCTGAGGTGAAAACAGATACTGCTTTTTCAATAACTGAGTTATTTTAAAGCTAATTTATTCATGTGTTGAATATTACTTCTAAAGCAAATTAAGTATTTGAGACATTTTGAAAAAGTAAGGTAATGATGTTTTTAATAATCTGTTGTATTATGTTAACACTCACTATATTTGTTATTCTCGGCATCAAGAACTTGACTTCATAACACATTAAAATGAGGAGAGTATGTATTTAAAAGATCTTTCAATATAAAAAAATCCCTGGATTATGCTACTGAAAATCCTATCTAAAAACCAGCACCTATACTTTATGATTTGCCTGTTGTAGAGAAGTTGTAGAAATGCAATTTTGTGAATTCAAGATGTTTCCTTTAAAATGCCAGATGCATAGCAGTAGTTTCAGATGACAGATGTTATATTATCTTGGGGTTTTAAAGTACAGAGTAAGTAATAAACAGAGTGTGTGATTTAACTAAATATTGTGGTGAGCTTCCATAAACAGTTCTGATAATTGCTTTGTCATTTTCTTACAAGAGTGAGAAACAGGTGTAGAAGTGTAGAAACCTAGCTTTACAAAGTGCTTGCAACTCGTTGATTAACTGTGTGCAGACACAACTGATTGTGCAAAACACAGCACAGCAGTATTTCCAAATGACAGTAATAAAACAAATGACAATGTTATTAGTCAATTAGAGAAATTTCAATTCAGTATTGTAATAGCAAATACATGAGGGAGCACTGGCAGCTGCTGTTGGAATGCAAAACAGAATAGCTTCCGAAGCGTGATGTACTTACTATCACTGGTGTTTCTGGGTGATATGCAGAAGTTGTGTTATACTTTTAAGGTCTTACAGGGATTCATTTAGTGGCTGTCTGAATGAAAATGCACTGTATTAATATGACAAAGAGTAGTAATAAAGTTCTACAAATCAGCTTCTGTAATATGAATTGTAGGTATCCAAGTCTGAAGAAAGTCACTCCTTTGTGCAAGATTGGCCTCCAAATTTAATTGAGACCTAGGAACCACTTGTGTGCATGCAATTATAGATAATAACCAGACTAAGTTCACATCAAAATAGGAGCATAATAATACATTTAACTTAAGAGAAAAAATGTGATCCCTGACCATGTACTCAGACTACAAGAAAATATGCTTATTTTTCACCCATTTTTTAGGCACATCACTTAAATACTAAAGTACCTGAATGGTTCTGAATATAATTTTTTTAAAGTAGTTTCAGAATGCAAAAAACTGGGATTTAGTTCATTTCGTTATAGATGTTTTCAGTCTAAGTTTCTACAGCTGAGTTAATAATATTTATAGTTGGGGAGAAAAATGGACATCTGCAGGTCATGACTGATCTATTCCATATTAATTGTATGTATTAGTGTGAGGACCCATACAGGAATGTATTTCAGTATATATCTCTGCTTAAAAAGAGGCTATACAGCTTCATGTTTACACTGAATATATTAGAATCATAGAATCAAGGGGAGAGAAATATATATCATAATATATATCATAAGTTAAAAGTTTGTCACAGAAGCGTTTTAAATTGATGCATCCTTCAGGAGCTAAAGTCGAAGTCCTGTATGAGGTAAAGCTATTATATTCCCTATTAAAAAAAAAAAGTCAAAAAAAGAATAAAAAAAAAAGAGGAACATAGAAGGGAGGTAAAGGCATGCACAGTAGTTTTATGCTAGTTTGAAGAGGGGCTGTATGTGTTTGTTATCTGCTGTGTATGTGTTTGTGATCCTGCCGAACCCAGGACACCTCTTCATACCATTTAGAGTGAGGAGGATGTTTTCAGAACTCATTTTAATCCTGAGCCAGAGCCTTTCACATGTCAAATTGTAATTTGTCTGCCCTGAACTGAATTACTACGATGGCTGCTCTAGATCCTTGAAGACTTCTCAATGCAGCGGTTCATTAAGTCTCACGTAAGTCTTCCTGTCCTGCTAGCTCTAAAGCTTAGGATTCTCTAAATCAAAGCCCCACAGCTCTTTTTCATCCCATCTCTCTCAAATGACCTCAAATTCCATCCTGTCTGACACTCCAGCTCTCCCTAAAGTCTCCCAGACCTTATCCACACCAAGTCTGATTTGTTGTTTGTTTGTTGTTGTGGGGTTTTTTGTTTGTTTGGGTTTGTTTTTTTTTTTTTGTGTTTTTTCTGGTTTTTTTTTTTTGTTTGTTTTTAAGATTCAGCTGAACAGAATGCTGGGATGTCTATTCTAGGCCATTCTTGCCTGAAAAGGTTGTACCACATGATCCTCTAAGTCCCTTCCAACCTGTTATTCTATGATTCTGATACATCACAGAGCTTTCTCATTTCTCCAAACCCATGAGGATTGCTCACCCAGGGCCATCAGCAGGTCTGCTCAGCTCCTCCTGAGCTGTGTGCTGCCAGCATCCATGTCTGTGCTCCCCATGGACCTGTACATGTACATCTTCTGTACACCCCCATTTGTGCAGCCATTGGGAAAAGTCATGCTAGATTTGGTTCTTCCACCTGAAATTCTGGGGCAGGTAAGGAATACAGAACCATTAGGGAGAGACAGGAAAACATCTAGGTGACCCATGGTCTGGTCAGTCCCATAATTATCTTCACATGGTAAGTGACAGGAATAAGAGAGAGGAGCATCAAACATTTAATGATCCAAAGTTCTTTCTTGTTTCTTTTCTCAGATGTTACTCCCATTCACTTAAATGACATAGGTCTTTAAACGAGAAACATAAGAGCCTGCAGTCTGAGATCTCGTACCATTACAGAAAACTGCTCTTTAGTATTTTGGTAGGGGGAGAAGTTATCTGGAAAATGCTGATCCAGTGGCAGTTCGCACATTCCACAGGCACATATTGATTGAAGGAAAACTTTCGACATAAACCCCAGCAATTGTCCTTTAGTTAACCTGTTTCTCACCTCATTTTCTACAAGCTTACTGGAGTCTCCAGGGACTTTGCCTTTAGGATCTTTTGCCTAATTTGCTCCCTCGTTAGTATTGACCTCTCTGCCAAACTCTGAAGGGAGTGCCAAAACACTGCCGAAACTGTTCATTTATCAGATGTCCTGGCTCTCAGACATACTGGCTGTCAGACTGCTGAGCTCAGGTAGACCCTTGGTTCTGTATTTGGTAGCCCACCTGTCAGCCTCAGCTTCTCATCTCCATTGACTTTGTCAGCATTTTTGTCCTAGCATTTCCTTCCCATCTCTACATGATCATGTGGATCACCAGACTTCTTTCCTGGTTTTGTCATGAGGGTACTGAACATCCCAACCAGTTCAAGAAGTCAGAACACTGTAAAGTCTGGGTGGGAAATAAAGGCAGCATTATGTTTTCAAGATAGAATCTTTAAAAATTTTGTAGGTTACAGAAGACAACTGACAAAACCAGACATCTTTTGTCTAGCTTGTTTTTTTAAAATCTCACTGATGGTTACTCTGCATCTTCATAAGGCAATCTGTTCCAGACAGCAGCTATCACTTCTGGTAAGCTTTTCTTTATGTCTGAATGAATCTCCATTTCCACAGTTAAAGCTTATTATTACTTATGCTACCCACAATGGACATGAATAGTTTATTCTTTTCTTCTGCAATTACCTTTTATCATGTCTTTCCTCAGTTTTAGGCTGAATTCAACTTAAATGTTTCACTACAAGTCATGTTTAAATCATAATCTAGGTTGATTTTTGTTCTTGTGCCCTCAATTTCTTCTAGACAATCCACATGCTTTTGGAATTCTGGTGCCAAAATCAAATATAATATTCCAGGGAAAGGTGTATTAAAGCCAGCAACAGCAGAAAGATTATATATGTATTTTATAGGCTATGCTTTTTTTTATATACACCAATAGCATAGTGTTTTCCTTTCCCAATTGGCATAGAAGGCTCATATTCTACTTGTTATCCTCTAAAGCCCTCAGATGTTTTCTTTCCTTCAGGCATTCATTCTAGAGCCTGGATTTGTGCCATTGACTACTTCTGCCTGAGTGTAGAATTTCCACTTCTCTTTGGGGAAATTCATTATGGTTTTACAGAACATGTATCCAGTATATAGTGGTCATTTTTAATTTTAGTTCTGTCAGCAAGAATGCTTACAGCTAGCTCCAGCTTGGCAATACCTTCAGATTGCATAATTTCACATTTGTCAAAACTTCCATTATATCATACTACTCATTAAGGAAAACATTGGTTACTCCAACAGTAGATCCCCAGGAATCTCAAATTGGGGAACTACTGACACCTGAATAATTTTCCAACTGGCTTTGCATATAGGAGTAACTTCATTTAGACCACTTTTAGTCAGCTTCTGAGAACATTATGTTAGTATCAGAAGGGCTTACTAAACAAATGAAATCTTGTTTTACTCTTTCTCTCTTACACACCCCTTCACATCCACCCCCCCCACCTCACTTACAGAAATTGTTTTTGAAAATTGTTTTGGCTCTTAGTCATCACCCTCTTTGCTCAGGCTTGAAGTCTTTTTGTTTGCTAAAACATGTTGGCATTTTTCTACAAATGGAAAGTAGTCTGATTGATATATAGTTTTCCAGCACTTTTTGTTTTCTCTTTTTTAAGGATAGATAGGTAACTTGTTTGCTTTTTTTTCCCCCAGTCTTCCAGAATGCCATTCATCATCCGTGAGTTTTTTAAGTGCTTCTGAAATTGCTTCAGCAAATTCTCTATACTTCCTCAATTTCATCATGTCTGGATGATTTAAAGTTAACTAACTTATGTTTGTGTTTTCTAATACGATTCCTATTTTCTATCTACCTTAAATGCTTTGTTATTTGTGTTAATTACAATACCTTCCTGATTGCATCTAAACTTTTTAGTGGAGACTAGAGCATTTAGTTTGTTAGTGCCATGGCTTGACAACTTCTTTTCCCTGTTGAGCAGTGGACCAGCTCTTTCCTTTGTCTTCCTCTTGCAACTAATGTACTTACTGTTTTTTTTTTTTGTTTATCTTGCATGGTCCTTGCTAGCTGGTTCACATTTTGTCCCTTCACTTTTCTCAATGTGTCTTTCCATGTTCCTGGTAGTTTGATAATATTTTGTTTTCTGTTTCTCACCTTAATGATTTGAACTGTACTAGTTTTCTGTACACATTCTTCTTGTTTCTGAAGTAACACAGGTTCCATCTTTCTTTTGTGCTAGGTAGTTTAGTCATATTTAAATAGGATTTCCATAAGGAAATTAATTGAATCCCAGGGGATCTTACTTATCTTTTTTTATTTGCATGACATCTCTCTTTTTTTTTTAATATAATTTGTATTTAATTTGTTGTTCTTCCTCATTCCCATCGTAACAATTAAAAATGCTGTGATTCCATGAACGCTCACTTAAATCTTTTTCCATCTGTCTTCTTTCATAAGGTCTAGGTCATCTTGCTTTCTGTTTTGCGCAACAAATTATTATCAGCCCATCTGAAGATTGTTGGATAGTCTGCTTTTCACTGCATTTCTTTTCCCCAAAACAGTTGAAGATCAGAATTATCTCTGGTTTTATGTTTCAAGCGATATTTTTTAGATGCCTCTAAAAATTATCATTATCTTTTCAGTCTTTCTGGTTTGGCACTAGTGCAGTAGCCCCCACCTTCCTTTCCTCATTGTTACAGTAGATAACAGATAAGAGAATAAGCAGTCAACAACAGAAAACATGATAGTGATATACAAGTTATACACTTTTATCTATTTATTTAATATGAAAACAAAGATGTAATATTAATGATGTTTCAGGCAAATTTCATGGTTTGTATAGCTGTAAGAGTAGCTAGAATATTTATGACACTTAATGTATTAAATAATCTGATCAAATAATAAATAATCCTCACAGACTTCTCCTCATGGAAATAAGTATATTATCCTCACATTGCAAAGGAATAGGACAGAGCAAGAGGAAATGGCCTCAAGCTGCACCAGGGGAGGTTTAGATTTGATATTAGGAAATACTTCTTCACTGAAAGGGCTGTCAAGCATTGGAAGAGGCTGCCCAGGGAAGTGGTTGAGTCACCATCCCTGGAGGTACTTAAAAGACATGTAGATGTGGCATTTAGGGACATGGTTTAGTGGTGGACTTGGCACTGCTATGTTAATAGTTGGTCTTAATGATCTTAAAGGTGTTTTCCAACCTAAACAAATCCATGTTCTCACAGAGTGTGCCGGACTGTGTTCTCTATGAAGTACTGTAGCAGCCCTGGCTTTTCTTGGAGGCTCCCACAGAATCTACAGTCTTATTTTATGTACTAATCTATAACACTGAATAGAATATAGGAGTTCCAGGTACACTTGCTTTCTGCATGGAGAAACTACATGTTTCTTTCGCTGTGTTTGACTCATTCAGCATGAAAATGCAGGGTGAAACTGAAGCAGCTTTGAAAACTTTTCAAAGTCCTTTCTTCAAAACAAGTTTCTTTCCTGCCTGCTAAATAACACTGTTCTCACTATTTATCCAAATGATTTTCTTCAGACAAGCATACTTAACACAGTATTTAAACATGCAGTAGTTTTTCTTGTCAGCACGTGATCCAGGATCTCTCTAGCTAGCATCCCATACTCAGTTTTTCATTCTTGGGGAGAAGTAATCACTGATTTCCACTAATACATAACATGAATGAATTTCCTGTGTGTTTCACAGTCAAAGGTCAGACCACGTTACAGCACAACAAAAAAGATCAAGGGCTGGAACATCAATAAACAATGACTTCCTTATCACTATGAACAGTGTGAGATTTCCAAGCTCATTCTCCCCTTTGGCCTTTGAGATCAAAGATCAACAAAGGATTATGTGATAAAGCAGAAGTAGATGATCCAACGCAGCAATGTCTTGCATAATTTTTCTCAGAGGAACTTAGGAACTGTTACTGGCTGATTTCTCTCCTGGTTTGAAAAGCATTATCTGTGGAGCGTTAGTGGAACCAGGTTATTTATTCTGTCCCGTGACATCCAGGAGGCCACTGTGCAAGATAGATGGATGCCACAGCCTTGGCTACGCGTATGCATTAACAATACATTATGTTGTGTCTTATTTTCAACTGAGACACATAATTAACTGTCAGAATATCTTTAGGATCGTAGCTCTTAAATAATAAATAATCTCCCTCAAGCAAGACAGAAGTGATGATCAGAAAAGGAAATACTATGAAGAATTAGACGACCTGTTTTCTCCATCTTCCACTGAAGACAGAAACATCTGCTGACCAAAGTGTTAATAAAACTCACAGTCTTTGCTGAATTCTTGCTAAGACAGAAATATAGGTGGCATCAGTTTGCAAAAAGCTTTTCTTTTACCTCAGTGTGCTAGGACACTATGTAGAAATCTATCTGTGTAGCTGGCTCAACTTAGTATACAAACATTCTTGAAATGTTGAAGTGTTACTACTTAATAATCAGTGTTTTTTTACCTCCAGGTCTTGCTCTCCTGGTTGTATCGATCATGGACCTTGTTAGGAAAATTAATTAAAGTTTATTTTCTGGGACAGGGAATTGCTGCATACCTGGGTTTTATCCCAACACATATCCAGGAAACGAGCTGGTCATGAAGCCAGACCCAGGAAAAAAATAATTCTGGAGTCTTAATGTGTATGGAGATAAAGATGCTCAGAACAGTTAATTGTAGGTGGATTTTTTAGAAGTAAAGATGTAGTTCCTAAAGTTATTTCAAGTTGGACTGCAATGGAAATAATTGCTAGAAAAGGTACCTTAAATAAAGTCAGCACAGTACAGACTGTTTTTTCACTGCAGTATTTCTTTTCCAATTATCTATTTCTCTGGAACAAATCAGAAAATTCTGTCAATATGGTAGAGTATTCTTTAGGGAAAATATATTGAAATAACAGTGTGCCACATCCTTACTTTGGGAATGGAAAATGGGTATTATTAAATTCTTAAATGGGTGATAACTGATCTGTGTATCAAGCAACAGACATGCCTTAAAAATGTATTACTGGTAGATATATACTAAATAATTACAAACTACTAAACCTGCTATGGTATGTTTAATAGTATGTCACTGACTTAGATATATTTAATAGGGTATCAGTAAGAGCTTTCTATGCCCTTTCTCCAATGCTAACCAATGTTTCAGAGTTTTACTGAATAAGATAATCAGTGTAGCAGAACTTACTAGTGCCAAACAAAATCAGTACAGGCAGCAGGAGCAGATTTTATCAGAGCTGCTGGTTTTGTGGTTTGGTTCCCCCCCTCCCCCCCCCCTGCCCTTACTCTTTGGGAACTTTTGCTCAAAGTAATTAATTTCTGAAGTTAGCATATAATCAGGTGAGAGGCAAATTTACATTTCATAATTGCATTAGTCATTTGCACTTGAAGGCTCTTGCAAAATTAATTTAACATCCAAAGGTTCCCAAACACAGCACAGAATCTTGTAGAAAAATATTTTTCTTTTTTTTTTTTTTTCCCTATACATTATTTCAAACAAAGCATCTTTGTGGCAATTTACGTATCCATGAGGTAAGTAAACTCAGTACTAAATTCACATAGCCCTAAACCTGATGGAATTTGCAGGCACTTTGAGGGGGATTAATCTCTCCTAATTTTAGCCACCTATGAAGTAGCTAAAAGAGTATCTAATCTACTGCTTCATTTAGGCTCTCATGGTTTATGAAAAAAGAAAAGGAACTCTATAGAGTGCAGTTCATCCCATCCTAAGGTAGATGGCTGTCATAATCAGGATGAATTGTCCTCCAAAGATATCTGAGTGGGAGCTATGGCTTGCACACTTAAAGCATCTTTTTAATTAATCAGTAATCTTGGATTTGCCTCAGCAATAAAATATGAGGAGTTTCCTTTCGGAACCCACTGATTATCCAGATAGCTACAGTACGTGAAGTATTTGACTTCTAGATGGCTAAAGTAAGGTGAAATGAATCCTGCTTTATACTTTGAAAAGACGACACTTTGACAGAAATGTCTCATTATTATGATACTACAATATAATTCTTAAACCTACAGAAAGGAGAAAATATCATCCTCTTTATTCCCTCTTTATTTCAATTATTTGTCATTAAAGAAAACTAGAATTGCATGGTTGTCTTGCATACTTATATTAACTAAGACATCCAGAAGGCATTTCAAAATATTTATTATTTTTTACTGTAGATTATATTATAGACTTGGTGGGATTATATCAGTGAATTATTAATGCTGCATAAAGTACTGCATCTAAAGTTAAAAGACAGAATAAAGCTAGAACTTTGCATCTTAAAACTGTGTTATTATTTATTGTAGATTTAGAAAAGACAAAACCAATAAAGTGCAAGAAGCAGGAAACATTCTACTTGAAAGAGAAAATGAAAGAAAAAAATACCATTTTTCTTTTGTATAAATTTTTGCGGCCTTTTTTTTCATTATTCCTTTGAGTCCTTTTTTCTATATGCCACCTATAAAGCATATGACTGTAATATGAGTGTTCACAGACCTGTGTCTGCTCAGTGGAATGGTTTATGTTATGATGCCTTTTGCCACAAAAAATAGTTATGGGTGTCATCTTTTTTCATGTAGATGGAAGTTTTGTATGCCCCATATTTCCAGCTGATCCTGATGGTTCTTACATTGCCACTCTCTTCCATGGTTCCTAAATGACCAATGATTATTCCTCATGCCATACAGTTAATTTATGCAGCTGAACCAAGCCATGCAGAAGGATGTCAAGCAAGAAAAAAAAAAAAAAAAAGAAAAAAATCCTCATGGTAGGAATCAGTCAGAGAATCTAAGAATTAGCTGTTTAAAGAATGTTCTGATACTCAGCTCCAGGTCAGTAATGCTGGCTGCAGCTTCAGAGGCGCACTTCAGTGCTATTCATTGCACGCGAGCTCTGTTCTTTAGCCTCCTACGATGTGACTAGTTACATATTTATTATAGAACAGCATTAAGGTATATTAAGGTATATTAATTTGCATTATCTGCCAGCCAGAGGAAAAAGTGATTCCCTTCATGCCATTTTCTTCAAGTGAAATGACAGCTTTCTGAGGGCCATTTCCCATCCTCAAAGAGAGTCCCTCATCGGTAGTCGTGCGGGTTTGAGGAGTCATCTTGAACCACTGTTAACAATATACAGGAGTTTTAAGGAAGAGTGAGGTGATCCTGCATCTCTGCCATAGATGTCATCCCATAAATGGCCCACAAATAGAGAAATTAGTTCCACAACAGAACATTCTTGTAATATTTAATATGCAGCAACTTCCAATATGAACTTTTGGTCACGGAATTTAATAGCAGGGCATGTCTAGGAGTCTAGGAGACTGAGAAGTTCCCTGTCTGTTCATCTTGTTTCACAGCACATTATTTGCTAATTTGGAAGCTTTGTTCCTGCATGAATAGGATACGAGAAGGGAATGTTTTGTTGTTTTCTAGACAGATTATCTTCATGGTCATGGAGAAAGCTTTTCTATCTTTTGAATCTCTTGTGTTCAGAGTTACAGTCTGTCTTCAAGAGCTGGAATTACCATTCATCCCTTAGGATTACAGTAGGACTAATTTACATGGCTTTCATGTAAGAGAAACATAGCATTGGAACTCAAATGAGTTTTCTTTCCTTGGATGGTAGCTGCAAATCAGTGTTGTTAGTGTTCCTTCCCCCACCCCTTTCTCCATGGATTGCAGTCTGGAGAAGAGTTGGGGTTCATTTTGTCATTGCTAGGCAAGTGTCAGTTCAGGAAATAGTTTAATATGTGATCTTCTTGTGAAACTGGATTTTGCAGGGGATTAAAAGACATCATCTAAACTGAGTGGAGAATAGGGCTGCTACTTTCAATCTTTAGTAGATAGCACACAACTTTTATTGCTTTTCTCTCCTTGTACCTCTTTCATCTCTTTTGATCTCTTCTAGAGCAGAATGACTACATGCTTTTTGTGTACCACTTAGCTGTGAGTGTGCACTTGATTTTACATGACTGTCCTGGGTTTAGCAGTAGCAGTCGGTTTTTCTCCTTCTTGGTATCTGGTGCAGCGCTGTGTTTTGACTTCCAGCCTGGGAACAGAGCTGATAACACCGATTGTTTTTAATTGCAGCTAAGTAATGTTTATTCTGGCCAAGGGCTTTGTGAGTCTCATGCTCTGCCAGGGACGAGGGGAGGCCGGGAGGAAGCAGAGACAGAACACCTGACCCAAGCTAGCCAAAGAGGTATTCCATACCGCAGTACGTCATACCCAGGGAGGTAACTGCGAGTTACCCAGAAGGGCATGCTGTCTCTTCGGCGGGGTCGAACTCGTTCGGCGGTGGTATTGTATTCTCTTCTCTTGTTATTTTCTCTTATCATTATTATCATTGGTGGTAGCAGTAGTGATTTGTGTTATACCTTAGTTACTGGGCTGTTCTTCTCTCAACCCGTGGGAGTTACATTCTCTCGATTCTGCTCCCCATCCCTCCGGGGGGGGGGGGGGGGGAGCGAGGAAGGAAAGAAAGAGGGAGAAAAGAGGGGCGGAGTGAGTGAACAAGCTGTGTGGCTCGGTTTAAACCACGACAATGACCTTGTTTTTAATGCATTTTTTCAATATGCAGTGATATGAAGGATGCACCGCACCCACCAAATTGAACCTGTGGTGCTGTGCTACATGCCCAGGGGTGTCAGAAAGAGGGAATGGAAAGCTTTCTGGAGCAGCATTGGAGGAGTGTGGAGAGCGCTGAGGCTTACACAGTTTCAGCTGTACTGTGTTTTTCAGACTGCTCCCTGTAGTATACCTGTCTACAGAGCCACACAGATTATCTTGGAAAGAACTAGTAGCAGCGATCTGAAACAAACCTGTGAGTATGCTACTAGTTATGGGCCCAGGGGTCAATATGCATATATGAAAAGAGATGCACACATGTTTATCTGGTGTTGGTAGTAGATCAACATTAAACTAATTGTAGACATCAGAACGAAATGGGATATCTCTTCCAATTTGCATTGTATTTGTGTTGTTCAGCTTTTTTCTTTAAGAGTTCGTTACTTTCAGTAGATACTTGTTTTATGTTATAGATTGCATTCATGCAGTTGAAGTTAGATGAATACATCATTCTAAAAACATACGTAGTTGCAAGAAAATAATCTCTGGGAAGACAAATTCCTAGAGAAGACAGAGTTTAATTTTCCACAGTGGAAATTCAGACACAGCTCTTACAGGTCAATGATAAAGAAGTTATAAGTTAATTTCTAACTAAGATATTGAAACTCTACAGGTGAAATAGCAAAACTAATGATGCTTGGTATAATAGAGTCGATATTTGAGCTTGTCACTATCAGCTCCCTCATTAGAAAATTGAGAGAGACACTTTTTTTGGCATGATTCATCTCCCTATAAATATTTGGGCATGATTCATCTTCCTATAAACATTTAAAAAGGGTCAGATGAATCATGCCTTAAACATCCCCCTAACTTTCTACTGTTGAAAAAAAAAAAGAGACTATGGTATTTAGCTGAGGTGGCAGCTCAGATGAATCACAACTGTATATTTGTGTGATAGATGTGATAAACCGATGTGAATCTTTCACTGCCTCCTTTCTTGCGGGTTTTGAGTTTGGCATTGTTTCATATACATCAGTGCTTTCATCAGTATTGGCATACATTGTTTAAGGCTATGTATGACCTGAACAGTATAGGTTGGAAGGCTCCATAATGGATCTTGTACTTTGTATTGCAGAGATAAAATGTGTATTAGTAGGTGAATGTATGTTACTTTAGGCATATAATAGAATAAATCAGATTCTCCTGCAGAGTCATTAAAAAATGCAGAAAAGGGCAAAATCTTCTCACATGTCCTACCAGGTTTCACTGGAAATTGTTAATTCTGCTCAAGCCCAGCGGTCGTGAATGCTGATCAGACTGTTAAAGATCCTCTTTGCACAGCTATGGAGCAGCCGTTGGTAAGATGTAAAAGATGTTCACTTCAGAATTATCTTCACTGATTGGTTTCTTTTGTCAGTATGCACATTCTGAATTGCACTAGTAGTTGTCTTTGGATTTTTAAGAGATAGCAAAAGGCTGAAAATGCATTTTTATTATTATTATTTTTAAGCAGAAAAGGGGAAGTTAGAGCATTTTAGACTAATTAGTTTAATTTCAGTTATTTGGAATAAAAAGATGAAGTATTTAGAATCCAAATACAAGAAAAAAAAACAAAGTTGATATGGAACAGTGAAACCATATTTACTGGACATAAATTGGACAAAACTAATCTAATATTCCTGCGTGGAAATGGAACCAAAATGTGGGTATGTGAGAAGCAGAGATGTTAAGTCACTTGTCTTTCCTAAGTCTTTTTGTGCTATTCAACACCACATTCTCACAAGTATGGAATTGTCTTGATTAAATTGCCATTAAACATAGGCAAAACTTTTGGAAATCTGCATTTGATTGATTAGCAATGGTCAATGATCAGTTGTGGCTCTTGGACAAGTCCAGCCACCATTTTCATTACTGTGTTGAATTTTGAAATAACCAGTGTGCTCTCAATAAGTGAGGAAGGGCAATAAGAGCTCATGTGCAGACTGGAAAATAGAGCTAGAATTCAAAATAGTGGGATGCCATTTGGTGGGGGCATATTCAGATTCTTCATTTAGGTAGGAATAAGATGAGTTTACAGACCAGTCAGTCTCACCTCTGTGCCTGGTAAAATCTTGGAGCACATTCTCCTGGACAACATGCTAAGGCACATGAAGAACAACAAGGTGCTTGGTGACAGCCAGCATGGCTTCACTAGGGGGAAATCCTGCCTGACCAATTTGGTGGCCTTCTATGATGGGGCTACAGAATTGATGGACAAGGGTAAAGCAGTTGACGTCATCTACCTGGACTTGTGCAAAGCGTTTGACACTGTCCCACACGACATCCTTCTCTCTAAATTGGAGAGACATCAATTTGATGGATGGACCACTCGGTGGATAAAGAACTGGCTGGACGGCAGCACACAAAGAGTTGTGGTCAATGGGTCGATGTCTGGCTGGAGACCGGTAACGAGTGGTGTCCCTCAGGGATCGGTGTTGGGACCGGTCTTGTTTAACATCTTCGTCGCTGACATGGGACAGTGGGATTGAGTGTGCCCTCAGCAAGTTTGCCGATAACACCAAGCTGTGTGGTCCGGTTGATACGCTGGAGGGAAGGGATGCCATCCAGAGGGACCTTGACACACTTGTGAGGTGGGCTGATGCCAGCCTTATGAAGTTCAACCATGACAAGTGCAGGGTCCTACACCTGGGTTGGAGCAATCCCAGGCACAGCTACAGACTGGGCAAAGAAGAGATTCAGAGCGGCCCTGCAGAGAAGGACTTGGGGGTGCTGGTCGATGAGAAAATGAACATGAGCCAGCAGTGTGCACTCGCAGCCCAGAAAGCCAACCGTATCCTGGGCTGCATCAAAAGGAGCGTGACCAGCAGGTCGAAGGAGGTGATCCTGCCCCTCTACTCTGCTCTTGTGAGACCTCACCTGGAGTATTGTGTGCAGTTCTGGTGTCCTCAACATAAAAAGGACATGGAACTGTTGGAACAAGTCCAGAGGAGGGCCATGAGGATGATCAGGGGACTGGAGCACCTCCCGTATGAAGACAGGCTGAGGAAGTTGGGGCTGTTCAGCCTGCAGAAGAGAAGGCTGCGTGGAGACCTCATAGCAGCCTTCCAGTACCTGGAGGGGGCCTATAGGGATGCTGGGGAGGGACTCTTCATCAGGGACTGTAGTGACAGGACAAGGGGTAATGGGTTAAAACTTAAACAGGGGAAGTTTAGATTGGATTTAAGGAGGAAATTCTTTCTTGTTAGGGTGGTGAGGCACTGTAATAGGTTGCCCAGGGAGGTTGTGAGTGCTCCATCCCTGGCAGTGTTCAAGGCCAGGTTGGATGAAGCCTTGTGTAGGATGGTTTAGTGAGAGGTGTCCCTGTCCATGGGAGGGGGGTTGGAACTAGATGATCTTGAGGTCCTTTCCAACCCTAACCATTCTATGATTCTATGATTCTATGAGTTGAAGATTGGAGGAGGACTGGCTTCACAGCTGTTCTGTTGAAATGATGTAGAGAGCTTCATGGTTCCCAAGGTAAACATGAGTTAGAGAAGAGATGCTATTCCAAAATACGTTAACAAGGCATTTTTTAAATACCTAGTCAGATAGCGCTATACATGAAGTTGGAAGTCCAAAACATATAGTTTGTCCACTTAAAGCACACCATTTGGGCAATTTACACTTCCCTTTGGAAATCTTTTAAAGTTAGACTACATAGAGGCAGAATGGACCCCCTTATGATTGAAGGAAATGGGACTATTCACTCTAATAAAAATAAATACACAAATAAATAAATAATTATAACAGTTTTAAGGAGTAAGATTCATCACCTAGCTTCTGTGAACTAATCACGCTCTTTCTCTGTATAAAAGGGGAGAAAAGCAGAGTGATTCATCTTACTTCTATGTGGACACCTAAACTAGGCCAGATGAATCATGCCATCATCCTTAGTACTGATTAGGTGAGATGTAGACTCATCCACTTTGGAGAGGCAGTTGGTCTTCAGAGATGTCTGCAATTAGATGGGGAGGATTTAATCTGAAATACTTAAAATGAGGAAGAAGTAGTTTGTTCTCATTGGTGAGAGCAAATGAGAGTATGGTGAAGCACTGGAATGATTTTCTTGGAAGTTGTACACTCTCTATTGCTATGCATTTTTTAAGAATAGGTTAGATAAGTATGTCATGAGATCATAAACAGGAGGAGCTAGAAGCCATTGCACAGCAGGAAAACTATGGCAGTTGCCACCACGGAAACAGGGTGGGATGACTGTCACAACTGGAGTACTGCAATGGATGACTATAAACTCTTCTGAAGGGGTAGGTGTCCTGGGTTCAGCAGTCAAAGTCATTTTTCTCCTTAGCAGCTGGTGTGGTGCTGTGGTTTTGACTTTCAGCCTGGCAACAGCACTGATAACACTGATGGTTTTAGTTGCTGCTCAGTAATGTTTACACTGACCAAGGACTTTCTGAGTCTCATGCTCTGCCAGGGAGGAGGGGAAGCCGGGAGGAAGCAGAGACAGGACACCTGACCCAAACTAACCAAAGAGGTATTCCATGCCACAGAATGTCATGCCCAGTATATAAACTGGGGGCAGTTACCCGGAAGTGCTAGATCACTGCTCGGGCTGGGCTGTGTATTGGTCAGCAGGTGGTGAGCGGTTGTATTCTCTTCCCTTGTTTTTTCCCTTACCATTATTATTGTTGGTGGTAGCAGTAGTAATTTGTGTTATACCTTAGATACTGGACTGTTCTTATCTCAACCCCTGGGAGTTACGTTCTTTTGATTCTCCTCCCCATCCCTCTGGGAGCTGGGGCAGGAAGGGGGGGAGTGAGCTAAGAGCTGCATGATTTCTGAGTGATAGGTTGGCCTTAAACCACGACAGTAGGCAAGAAGAAAAGGCGGTGGGGTAGCCTTCTATGTTAGGGAGTGTTTTGATTGCCTAGGGCAGAATAATGGTGATTAAAGGGTTGAATGTTTATGGGTAAGAATCAGGGGCAGCTATCATGCTGGGAGTCTGGTTACTCTTCACCCAGACAGAGTGAAGAGGCAGAAAAAAAATTCTGTGAGCATCTGGAAGAAGTCTCACAATTGTTAGCCCTTGTTCTTGTGGGGGACTTCACTTTAGCAGATGTCTGTTGGAAATAATATACAACAGAGAAGAAACAGTCTAGGAGGTTCCTGGAGCGTGTGGAAGATGACTTCCTGACACAGCCACTGAGTGAGCCAACTACAGAAGGCACCCCACTGGACCTGTTGTTTGTGAACAGAGAAGGACTTCTGGCTGATGTGATGGTTGGAGGCCATCTTGGTCACAGCGATCTCAAAATGATAGAGTTTTTGATTATTGGAAAAGTAAGGAGAAGTAAGCAGCAGAACTGCTACCTTGGACTTCTGAAGAGTAGACTTCGGCCTGCATAGGAGCCTGGTTGACAGAGTCCCTTGGAGGCAGTCCTGAAGGACCATGGAGTCCAAGCAGGCTGGACATGCTTCACGAAGGAAATCTTAAAAGCGCAGGAGCAGGCCATCCCCATGTGCTGAAAGATGAGTTGGTGGAGAAGGTTAGTCTGGCTGAACAGAAAGCTTTGGATGGAATTCAGGAAAGAAAAAGGAGAGTTTATGACCTTTGGAATAGGGGCAGGCAACTGAGGAAGACTTACAAGGATCTTGTGAAGCTAAGCAGGAACAAAATCAGAAGGGTCAAATCCAAATTTTACACAGTAAGAAATGTTTCTATAAATACATTAGCAATAAAAGGATGGCTAAGGAGAATCTCCATCATTTACTGGATGTGGAGGTAAACATAGTGACAAAGGATGAGGGAAAGGCTGAGGTATTTAATACCTTCTTTGCCTCAGTCTTTAACAGTAGTGCTGTTTGTTATCTGAGTACTCAGCCATCTGAGCTGGAAGAGAGGGATGGGGAGCGGAATGAAGCCTTCGTAATCCAAGGGGTGGTGATAACGACCTGCTGCACCACTTAGACACACACAAGCCTATGGGCATGGATGGAAAGTCCCAGTTGACTGGAGATTAGCAAATGTGATATCCATCTACAAGATGGGATGGAAGTAGGATCCAGGTAACTGGAAGCCTGTCAGCCTTGAAATCAGGAGTCATAATGGGTAAGAAAGAGTAGGTTAGAGTGGACTGTTCCAATCCATATCAATATTTGGTACTAAGGTGGTATCATCAAAAGCAGCCACACAGAATATTCTGTATAACTGTCATAAAAAGTCCTAGAAACAATTTCTTTTTCTGGAGACTTTCTTATTGTTGAAATATCTTCTGAATTTCACTTAAATTTGGTAAGTTTATATACTTAAACTGTATGTCTTTTCCTAACCAGTTTAGAGAACTGTTTTTTATGTTGCTGTTGACAGGTGCTATTTTCCTTTTCTGATTAGGAGAGAGCGTATTTGTCTGCCTGATAATCCACCTTCTGAGAGTTTCTATCTTGTCAAGTTAGAAATGGTACATTTATTAACCTGTCTGATACTTGAAAGTGCACACTTCAAATTCGTTCCTTTTTACAGTATTCTGTGAACTAAATAGTGAAAAATATGGTATAAACCAAAACGCTTTTGCAGCAGCTACAAGCCAAATTTTGCACGTATCACTAATCACTAACAGTTATTAGATCACTAATCACTAATATCCCAGGGCTATGCAGAGGGACATAGGTGGCCCTGCCTTGGCAGGGGGCTTGGACTAAATGATCTCCAAAGGTCCATTCCAAGCCTAACAAATCTGTGATTCTGTAGCATGCAGTTTTTCTTCTTGATATCAAATAGTTACAGAGAAACATTGAGCTAACTTCATAAAACAGATCCTGTTATAAAATTAATTGTTCCTGAATCTCGCATGGGAAACATGGATGTTTGTTTAAGGAATGAAGCCTTAAAGAACACTCTTTTGTCTCCTTTTTCTCAATAAAAATTAAGAGAAGTGAAATGGGAGGTGATAAATTCATCTAAACCCTTACCAAATTTTTGGGAGGCTCTTTGAAACCCGTGACATGTAGTCATATGTTAAGTAAACAAACTCCTCAAATTTCTTTGACTAACTTGTGTCACAATTTTTAGTGTGGAATTTCTCAGAATATCAGATGCAGGAATTCACCAAACTTCCACCCACACTTAGAAGAAAGCTGTCAGATTATATATTCAGTGATACAAAATGAATATATTTACTTGTTTGATGTGAAATAAATGTTGATCTGTAGTGTTGCATCTGCTAGCACCTGATTATCATTTCACTTTAACCTGTATGCATTGAAAACCAGCTCACTGAAGTTGAATGAGTATTGCCAGCATAAAACTGGGATAACGGCGGGGGAGGGGGGAATGGCTGGATGGACACGAGGACATGGGCCGGGGGGGGTGGTATGGGAAATCAGGTTCTGAACTTTCAAATGTAAAGACAAAGCTTTATCTGATATCAGTCATCATCATAGCTTTATGGTAATCTTCCTGATCTTATTCTTTCTCTTCATGTGTAAGTCCTCTGTGATTGCTCAATAATTCCTTTTTATAAGGCTAGCAGGTAAAGTCACGATGCTCAGGGAACCCTCTGAGGAGCAAGTATAAACTTTAATTCATTTTAAGAAAACCACATTCCTGGCTATGCAGAAGGAAAGAGGATTTGCATAAATATATTAGAAGTTTGTCATTTATCTAACTTTAAGACCACTTTGTAGAAGCATGATCATCTCAGCTCTCTATTCATATAAATTGCAGTTATATTATGTTTGATGACATTTTCTCTTAATACCAGTTCCTTATAAAAATCTTACGGATTCAGCCTGACTAAATGTAGATCTTAATATATCTAAGTGATTTGTTCTAATGTCCCTATATAGTCAAAGGAGAGGATCTAGCACTTCCAGAGAGCAGTTAATCTCAACCAAAAGTAGTCATGTAAAGTCAGAGAGGTGAGTCATGCCTTAGAAGTGCTTGTTTATCTCACCTGACTTTTAGGGAGCTTCAGGTGACCAGCTCATCTTTGAAGTTACGTGAAATGAATTTTGCCCTTCTAATCAATTACTTTTCTCACCATCAACATCATCCTACTACAAGTTACAAATTTCCGTTTTTATAAAATACCCTTTTCCTACGTCTGAGATGGCTTGCGTTCCTTATTTATTATGGCAAATGTGTAAAAATACATAAATCATTATCAAGTTGATGTCCTTTTGCAAACCGTGCACAACATTTTACGTCAAAAGATTTTAAAACAAGTTCATTATATGATAGGAGCTTTAAAGCTGTGATTCCCTGAAGTGTTCTGCTTCAACTGAGAATTTAAAAGTATTTTCCTCCAGTGAGAAAACATTGCCTGTGAAACACACAGAACCTTGCAAAATCAGAGAGAATCTAAGCAGAATCCAAGAGGAAAAAGGGGGTTGATAGAGCTCTATTTATAGAATCATAGAATGATAGAATAGTTAGGGTTGGAAAGGACCTCAAGATCATCTAGTTCCAACCCCCCTGCCATTGGCAGGGACACCTCACACTAAACCATCCCACCCAAGGCTTCATCCAGCCTGGCCTTGAACACTGCCAGGGATGGAGCACTCACAACCTCCCTGGGCAACCCATTCCAGTGCCTCACCACCCTAACAGGAAAGAATTTCCTCCTTAAATCCAACCTAAACTTCCCCTGTTTAAGTTTTAACCCGTTACCCCTTGTCCTGTCACTACAGTCCCTGATGAAGAGTCCCTCCCCAGCATCCCTATAGGCCTCCTTCAGATACTGGAAGGCTGCTATGAGGTCTCCACGCAGCCTTCTCTTCTGCAGGCTGAACAGCCCCAACTTCCTCAGCCTGTCTTCATACGGGAGGTGCTCCAGTCCCCTGATCATCCTCGTGGCCCTCCTCTGGACTTGTTCCAACAGTTCCATGTCCTTTTTATGTTGAGGACACCAGAACTGCACACAACAGTCCAGGTGAGGTCTCACAAGAGCAGAGTAGAGGGGCAGGATCACCTCCTTTGACCTGCTGGTCACACTCCTTTTGATGCAGCCCAGGATACGGTTGGTTTTCTGGGCTGCGAGTGCACACTGAAGCTGGCTCATGTTCATTTTCTCATCGAAATGCCATCCAGACAGTTCTTTATCCACCGAGTGGTCCATCCATCAAATTGGTGTCTCTCCAATTTAGAGACAAGGATGTTGTGTGGGACAGTGTCAAACGCTTTGCACAAGTCCAGGTAGATGACATCAGCTGCTTTACCCTTATCCATCAATTCTGTAGCCTCATCATAGAAGGCCACCAAATTGATCAGGCAGGATTTCCCCTTAGTGAAGCCATGCTGGCTGTCACCAAGCACCTTGTTGGTTTCCATGTGCCTTAGCATGCCTTCCAGGAGAATGTGCTCCAAGATTTTACCAGGCACAGAGGTGAGACTGACTGGTCTGTAATTCCCTGGGTCTTCCATTTTCCCCTTCTTGAAAATGGGGGTTATATTTCCCTTTTTCCAGTTGTCGGGAACTTCACCTGACTGCCATGATTTTTCAAATATGATGGCCAGTGGCTTAGCAACTTCATTTGCCAGCTCCTTCAGGACCCGCGGATGGATTTCATCAGGTCCCATGGACTTGTGCACGTTCAGATTTTTACTGCTAGCTATTTCTTCTCCTGGCATTATACAAAAAAATATGCTCTTGTTGCTTTCAGAATTACAAGATGAATGGTCCCAGAGTCATCACTATTAAAAGGATAAAAACAGACACAGGAGAGAAAAAAAAAAATAAAAAAAAATTAAAAGAACAGTTTTAGAAGAAAAGTGGAATCACTGATCACAACTAGCTAAAATAAAACCCATATGATACTAATTCATGTGATTATTATTCATTCATGCCTATGACAGTCATTCCATATTACAATATAATATATCAAGATATGATTAAATACTTTATGTCATATGAATATGTTAAATATTAACATTAAATTTTAAAATCAATAGTAGTAAGTTTCACTGAAAAGTGAAAAGTTGAAAAAGAATTTCCTGAATCAGATGACTGGAACACCTCTCTTACGAAGACAGGCTGAGGGGGCTGGGCTTGTTCAGCCTGGAGAAGAGAAGGCTCAGGGGAGACCTTAGAGCAGCCTTCAAGTACCTAAAGGGGGCCTACTGGAAATCTAGAGAGGGATTTTTTACAAGGGCACGTAGTGACAAGACAAGGGGGATGGTTTTAGATTAGACGTTAGAAAGAAATTCTTTACTGCGAGGGTGGTGAGACTGTCATGGGTTGCCAGTTGTGGCTGCCCCATCCCTGGAAATGTTCAAGGCCAGGTTGGATGGGGCTTTGAGCGACCTTGTCTAGTGGAAGGTGTCCCTGCCCATTGCAGTTAGGTTGGAACTAGATGATCTTTAAAGTCCTTTCCAACCCTAACACTTCTATGATTCTGTGCTTTTCACTAACTTATAAAAATCAGTGAAGCTCCAGACAACTGGAAAAAAAAGAATTTTATTCCAACATCTTATAAAAAACAAACACAAGTTGGAGATCATATTATCAGATCAGCTGCACTTGAACCCTGTTGCAATGCTGGGCTTGTTCTTGAATGTGTAAATAAGAACAGGGAGAAGGAAAATACTTGAATTTGTTGATTTAGAAAGGAAATTCTGCATGGCAAAACAGTGTCAGGATTACTGAGAAAAGATTGACACTGAGTGCTATTAAGTAGACTATAAAATAAAAATGAGAAGGACAATTATCAATTCAGAGTAGTAAAAAAATGTAGCACAATCATGGATTAAATTCATCTCACCTGGCTTTGGAACATGTTTTTCTAGATTCTTCAGCACATTAAATTTACAAGTAAGTGTTAAATGATTTTTTACATTGGTTAAATTGGGATTGAGTTTCTTAGGAGTCCTCACAATGAGCATACCTTACATATGGTTCCACGAGAATTTGCTGTTTCTCTGATTAATGTTTTAACAGCCTTTCAAAGTGCAACAGTTCTTTTCAGTGTAATTACAGTGGCACTAATGTTTATAGCCCAAATTATCTATGATTTCTAATTCCTATTAATATTCCAAATAAAACTGTCAGACACTAACTTCCTAGTGTATATACTTTTCTCTGGTGCTGTGCTCATGCCTCCAGAGCTCTCCCCTGGGAGGAATATAATGCTGCTGCTGAAGGTGTCTTCCAGGATGGTCTTGGGCCCCTTCAGGGCTAATTTTGTTTGTCATAACCTTGTATTTGCTAATGGGGTACACACCCTTTGGGCCCTTAGGCTTAGTTACACTATGATTACTTCTTTTTTTTTTTTTTCAGTCCTCTGTGTAGTTTTTTAAAGAGAGTTTTGCAATTTCACAAAGCTAAAAAAAAAACCAAAAAGGAAAAAAAACAACAAACCCATGAAACCAGCCGAAGAACAAACCAACAGCAACAAACAAAAGCCAAACCAAACCAAAACAACAAAACCCAAACCCCACAACTAAAACAAAAATACAATATAACTAAATCAAACTCAAAATCATAGGATATGTAAGAAACTCCTGACATCTGAGTAATTTGCCACTGAATATAGGACAATTCATGCAATGGTGCATTTATTCTAATTCAAGTTTCTTAATTTTATATTTTTTTCAAAGACAGCTAAAGTAAATTCAAGACCAAACAAGACCTGACAAATTCTGAAGTGTGTTATGAGTAGTTACGGCTATAAAGCCTGAGGTGTATCACTAACACTTGGCAACACAAAGTTGGTTGGCCTGCAGGTTTTATCTGTTCTGCTTGTTTGCTTACTGACTTCAATGGTGAGTCTTTAATCTATGAAATGGATTAATTTGAAATATGTGTTAATGAGGAGCAGTTTTTGTGAGTCTCAGATATCTTCTGCTGGTCCTTTTTTGATCTCTCTTCCATATAACCTTCACAGGCAATACCCTAATGAGTTCATTCCTCATAATTCATTTATATGTCTTGAAGACTTTATTTTTTCAGCTCATTTTTCTGGTACAATAAGTGGTTAGAGGACTTTGCAGTGTGTCTGGCACTGTGTATTACTATGTAGTTAGGAATAACTACATTGAATTTCCCACCTATACATATTTCTCTGATGTATTTTAAACAAAGAGATTATGTGTGTAATACTGACTGGATTAATTTATTTTCAATAATTATTTTTTCACATAAGTTTTGAACATCTTGTGTTTGCTAAGCTGTAAACTGTACGTGAGGTATTCCTCTTCACTCTAATAGTAGTGTGTGCAAGATATACTTGTTCGGACTGTAAATCTTTACTAGAGATAGTTTGATGCTTCTGGATTATTTGTGCTGCCCATAAACAGAAGGAAGACATTTGAGATCACCAAACATCAATGGCAACTGGCAACAAGCTAATACTTTCCAATAGGATTATTCAAATCAGAATAAATTAATAGTATTATTAAGTTTTTTTTCAGTTTTTAGTTGGATTTAGTTATCTGGATTCCTGTATATTATGCTCTGATACTTAAGGTGATGCAGGCTCGTCAGTTCTGGATCCCCTCTGGACTGTGAAAGGCATTCTTCCTAAATACTGTGTCCATAGTTCAAGGGTGGATTTTAACCTGTCTGGTTATAATTTATTGAGTTCTGTATATTACCCTGACTCAGTGTGAATTAATTTATGATATATAATGTAGGCTGGTGAGTTACTTCTGAATTATAACACTTTACAATTTGTTGGCCTACTACTGGATTTTTAATTTATTAGACTATCTTTGTGTTAAGTATTACGGGTTTTTCAAAAGGTAATACTCAGAATTAGACAGAGCATTTTCTTATTTAGCAGCTTGTATAAAACATTTATCTATGTGAAGAAAGAGTAAACTTAAAGAAAATGCAGTTGCTTTTGTGACAACATGATTCCACAGAATTTTTATTTTTTAATTAATTTTCTAAGGTACCTGTAGTAGAGAAACACTTTGACAAAACTGTTAAGTATTAGAATTGCAGGATTGGTTTAAAATCCAATCCAAATTCTATTTCATTTTGTGCAGTATTTCCATTACATCTGATTGATGTCTAGGAAAAAAACCCAAGTTTTCTTTTATGTTCTCTTTGTGAGTTGTTTTAGTAAACAAGGCATTCGTATACTTTTGTGTGGTCTTTTAAAGACAGTAATCCACTGGACTGATTACTACACTGTGGTATCTTTATAATTTAGCACTAGCTGTGGCTCTAAGGAACAGAAAGGTTAAAGAAGGTGAATGAAAGATTGAAAATCTTTCAAAGCAATGAACTGATTGATAGTTACTTTACTTCACTATGTGACCACTTTATTAAATGCACTCTTATCAAAAAACCTATATATATATATATATATGTACTGATATGAAGACTCAGCTGAATAAATGCAATATATATAAAACAAAAAAGTGCTCATCTATATTTTTGTCCTTGCTTTGTGTTTTGATCCTTGTTAGCAAAGCCAGGAAGAACGATATTACTGTTCTTTCGAAAAAACTAATGGGTTAATATATTGACAGCCCTGAGTTTTGACTTAGGAGTGTACAAATCATAATTGTAAGGGTAGCAAAAATAATATAAAGTTTACATGTCACCCATTATTCACAGTAGTGCTACAGAAGGTATCTGTAGGATATTTTATGATACTGTATAGTGGTTAATACAAAGATGTCATGAAGGATGGAGACAAGAGGCACCGAACCTGCAGATTAAAAGACATTTAATAAGAATAGAAAGAGCTTGTCTGACTCATCTTGATTATATTTAAAATGTCTTTTATAGGTATTGGGTTTATACTGATGAAAACCTCACATTTCTCTTATGTGGCTGAATAATTAAGACTGATGATGTTAGTTTGTGCCCATAGACTCGAAAAATAGAAAAACACATTGTTAAATCTATGATGCACTTGCAGTATTGAACCATCATGACTTCATTTGTCATTGAAATCTCTGAAAGTGTTGTAAATGACATAGACTGCCATTGTAAGGTGTTCACAGAAGCTGTCCAATACTGAAAATAAACATAGGTCTGCTTTGCTATTTGCCATTCTTCAAGCGGTCTGGCAGCAAAACAAATATCTGGAATAGCTTTGGTGGTTATAAAGTAGGAAACATGCCAGTAAAATAAACTTGATTAACAAATTTTGTAAGAAATCCTAAAATGACAAAACAGCATGATGCAGAATCATAAACACAAGTGGCCAGTATTATCATATGCTATTTAGAAAAACACAAATAGTCAAAAAATCCTGCAGCTGATTATTGAACTCATTCATCTGTTGGTTGCTGGTACACTAGTAATATAGTTCAATCTTCAAGGTTTCTTATTATTTAGACCACGTTGTAGAATCTATTGGTTATCCATGTGTGGCATGATTTATTCTTTCATCTAATATTTGTGTTCTTGGTAATAGGATACTGAAGCCACGGGTTGTAACAGATATTTTATATCACATATTTTATGGTTTTCATCTAGGAAAAAGTAATAATGAAAAATTGAGAAGGGTCATAAAAACCTTATTCATGTCATTCTAAATTATTATAACATCTTTATTTTACTAACATTAGTTACTTTTGTGTAAAAGACTGAATTGACAGTTACAAAAATAGCCATTTTCCTAGGAGGTTTTAATATTCTTCAGACTTTATTATTTCAAACCATCTAAACCAAGAATTGATTTGACTTAAATTTTTGTCTTTGTTATTCTCTCTGCTCCAAGCTTTTATATGAGGGGTTCTTGAGTCAGTGATAATTGGGTATCCAGGATTTAGTTCAGCTGTCTAGGCACAGCCATCTAGTTCCATTTTAAATGCAAAACATCCACACAAAGCCTGCAGATGTGACACAGGACCTGCAGAAAACCCATACCCTTCTAGAGAGGCACATATCAACTACCATTGAAAATTATGTTGAACACTCTTAGCAACTAAATAAATCCTTCATAGTAGGATTGTACTTTCTTTGCAGTGTTTATTCCCTCCAATAAAAATGAGACAAAATGTACAGTAGAATATTTAGGGTTCTAATTTAGCTGTGCATGTACATGTGTCCCCATGTGAGCTAGGTGTCCAAACTGCCTTTATAGCTGGTGGGGATCTCATCCTCTGTTCAGTTGCATTAAAGTGAGTGTCTTGATCAATATGCCCTATCTGATGTGTTGTGTCTCATCTGCTGCTCCAGAAGAACACGTGTGTCTCGTATTAACATTGGCTGCAATGCGGGTGTCTCAGGTATGGTCTAGCATGAGGTGCTGGAGGTTGAAATATGTCACAGAGCCAGTGAATGAACAGTGGATGCAGGCAGTGGTGGCCTCCAGAGTTACTCATCTGGTACTTCCACATGTCAAATCATGGGATAAACTGAAGAGGCTTTGGAATAGGTCTCCACTGCTGGGAGCTCCATGTGGTGTCCTGGCTTCAGGAGTCTGACTTTTGGAAGAAATCAAACCCTATGCTGAATCACTGTGATATTTGGCATGTATGAATGTTTATAGTGAAATTCTCTTTAGGAGAGATGCACATACAAGTGTACAATAGTAATGTTAAAAAAAAAGACAAATGGGATGCACTTTTCTACTCTGTTGTGGGCAGTCAGCACTTAATAGCACAGGAATAGAGGTAATGAATCAGATTTAGAAGCATATATCTCATTTTCATTGGAGAAAACAAAGGATGCATAGAAAGTATAAGCAGATTAGATTAATATGTCTTCCCTGTGATCTTTATACAAAGTTTGCAATTTCAAACCTATTGAACTGGACAAACTTCAAATCAGAATATAAAGCATTTATTCTTATGCATAGATATATGATAGAGATATGATAGCTAGTCTTGGTTATTACATTAAAATTATTCTTTCTACTGTTCCTTTCAGTCACTGACTTAACATTAGACTTCAGATTGCTTTATTAATTGTGTGGCATAGTTTGACACTATTTGATTCTGACTATTTTAACATCCATTTGGAAAGTATTAACTGTACTTCGTGCTTTTCGTCACTTTATAGAGTCCCATTAAAAAGATACATGTGAAAAAAAAAATACGTGAAAATTTGTAAAGTTTGAATGAATAAAAGAAAGTTACTGAGTCATAGCCATCCAGTGGAAAAAGTGGATTAATACTTGTAATTCATATTCTCAGCTCTAAGTAAGTTTCTTTTTGAACTATATATTGCTCCTTTGCTTTCCCTGAAGTGCAAGCTTCTCAGGCAGATCTAAGAAATTCTTCATTCAAACACCCCTTTTCTGTTCAGAAACCCAGCCTTTTTCCTTACTGGCAAATCATAGACCAAGTCAGGGAAGAATACTTTTATTAGGAACTACTCAGCGTACTTAAGGATTGCTGCCTAACATTTGAAATGAAATGTAAGTTTATCCATTCAAGCTTTACCTGTTGTGCAGATCTTCAGGATTAGAGACTGTGCATCACAGTGCCCGAAGAAGGCAGTTCTTCCCATTACAGCACTTTGCTTGACCATAGCAATTGCCAGATCAAACAGCAGCATTGTTTAAAAGCATGTATGATTCGAACATAGAACACAGTTCTCATGTGTATTGGGTACACCTCCTTACTTTGGAAAACAAAAACAAAAAGACAAAACATCTTTTAAAAATTAAGTTTTAAGGGAATGGGAGAGTTGTTTAAATTGCTGAATGTTACTTTTGCCCATCCATTTTAGGATGGTAAGAAGAATGACTTGAAGTGACTGAGAGCATTTAAGTTTCTAGTGTAACTTGCAGAATGAGTCATGAGATGAGAGAACTAATGTATATGTACAAAAATACAGTAGGGCCTTGTTGTATTTTGTAACTTAATAACTCAGCTTACAATCAGTTTCCTTTTTTAGATTGTTTAATATGTCCTGCCAAGAAAACATATGGATTATTGATTGTGTTATAGAATTACTTGTAAAAAAAAGCATTGCAGATACATGTAAGATGTCCTGATGTAATGGTTTTAATTTCTTACTTCAATTTCTTATGTTTGAAACCTTAAAAATAACAAGCTTACTTTATTGCAGAAACTTTTGAAATGCTTATCAGACTGGCTGAGAATTACACAAGCACACTTTTCTGCAAAGCATACAGAAACATGGCTGCTGAGGCTACTGCACGTGTTCAGGAGTTCTTCACAGATGTTGGACTCTTCGTATTTGGCACAGACATTAGCACAGAGGAATCTGTCAACAGATTTTTTGACACCCTGTTCCCAGTCATCTACAACCATGTGATTAACCCTGGTCTGACTGACATTTCAATGGAATACGCGGAGTGCCTCCAAATGGCGAGAAGAGACATCAAACCCTTTGGTAACGTTCCCAAAAAGGCCATAAGACAAATGGGAAGATCACTGTTACCCAGCCGGACTTTCTTGCAGGCTCTGAATTTGGGGATTGAAGTGATCAATACAACAGATCATCTGCATTTCTCTAAAGACTGCAGCAGAGCTTTACTGAGAATGCAGTACTGCCCCCATTGCCAAGGGCTGACTTTAAGCAAGCCCTGTATGGGCTACTGCCTCAACATCATCCGAGGCTGCTTAGCTAACATAGCAGAAGTTGATCTTCATTGGCGAGGATATATTCAGTCCCTGGAGGAGCTCTCAAGTGCCATGAGTGGAACATACGACATTGAGCATGTGCTTCTGAACTTCCACTTGCTTGTTAATGATGCTCTCTTACAGGCTCGTGTCAATGGGCCAGAATTATCTGAGCAGGTAAGAAGCTGATTTTATCCACACATAGTGCAAACATGACACTAAGAAAATTGACATAACTATTAGTTGTTTGGGCATTTTTATGGTGATGAGCACATTTGTATCTGAGTTCAGCTTATTTGACAATGCTTTTTTCCAGCACTGCCAGTTTTTGTTTTACTCACGCACATGACCTGCTAATTTCCCATATTCTATTCGCAAGTTTACATCAAATGGGGATACAGTGTTTTGGCAGCATTTGCAGTAAAGGGTATTCAGTATGAAAAGAATTCTTGTGTGGAATTTATCTTTTCCCACTTCCCATGAAACCACAGCATTTTTCAAAATTTTGCTGAGTAAAAATTACTGTCGCATATTTCAATGGAAACTTCTTTTCCTTTACCCTTTTTGTTTAGACGTTAACATTTTCAGTAGATGCATTAAGTAGGTTTAGGTTTCACAACTGTCTATTAAGTTCTGCTGAACAACAGTGAACAATGGAATGTGTCATTAAGTTTGAAAGCTTAAAATATTAATGAAATATAATATTAGTTAAAATATTAATGGAAGGAAGGTGAATTATCTGGTGAAAAACTTAATTCCGCAAATATTCTATAAAACCAGAATAATACCCTGACATTTGTGTAAATGAGAATGTTAAATCTCAGCAATATTTGTTGCAGATAGGAAACTTTTTCTGTGACATCCTATGACAGATGAGAATAATTTTTAAGAGTACAAAAAAATGTTTTTCATGAACATAAGAAAATTGTTTAATCACTTCACTGTTATCGTATATCCACATAATGATATATTTAAACAATGCTTCTTTTATAGACCAGTGGCCTGTCTTAAAGAACCTATGACTTTACATTTATTATTTGCATAATTTTGTAGGTTTCAAAGAAAGTGTCATAGTTCATTTTTAACATAAACTAAATCCTTCCTTAAATATACTTAAGAGAAAAAGCAAGTTGTGTGAGAGCTGTGTTAGCTGTGAATGCATGAAGTGAAGAACTTGTAAGATATGGGTAGGGAAAATACATATTACTTAGTTACACATTATAAAGAAAGCTAGTGTATCTGAAAATTTAAGAATGTTACCTAAGTAGCAAAGTTTGAATTCTTCGTGTGTTATATTGAACCAAAATACATTTTGTAATTGTATTTTTCTCTGTATCTTTACATACAGGCTTCACTGACAGTGACATATTCTGTGTTTAATGCCGGATTGGATGCCTTTAGTTTTATAGTATACACAGGTCTAAAACGGGGTGTCTCGGTGTCACTGTGCTGTGGCACTGTGGGGCAGTAATACTTCTACTGCCTCTTTATGTGACTAGCTGGAGTTGAAGCATTATCTTCTGCTAAGCAGCTGATATGAACATCTGACAATAAACTTGACTTAATTTAACAAATAGAAGATTCTTTACTTCAGACCCACAATCTGTTAAAATGGGTTCTTCATCCTGCTTGTATTCAGTGAGTAACAGGGAAATTGCACAATTCTTTGAATTTCCCATTTTATCTGCTTTATACCAGCCAGCTACATTATCCAGAATCTTCTGCTGGTTAACTTCTTTGAGAAAAACTGTTATTTTTTTTTTTTTTTTTTTTTAGAAAAATTTTAACAGTTTGGCTCAGAAGTGGCTCACTGATGTCTAATTCCTAATATGTTTCAGGGCTTCAGTTGCCTTTTAGAGATAATCTCCATTCCTCCTCAGATTTTTGGGTGATCTCTTGTACCTACAATTTTCAGGGGAAAACTAGAATGGAAAAGTAAAGGCTCAAGGGAAAGACTTCTGTTTCCTGTTTCATTTTGGGTCATTTAGCTTGAAAAGTTTTGAGCTTGGATTTTCAGCAGTGAACTGGCATTGGCCCAGACTTAGAAGTCTCTCAGCACACTCATGTTTTCAAAATGAAAGGTTTTATGCTTTATTTTAGTATTCTTGAAAACTCTATGCCTTCCCTCTCCCCTCTTTCATGTGATGCAAGGAATACCAGATTTTCTTACGCAGTGGTATTTTGTGTCAATGTGTTTGTTTGAAGATCAAGCGTTTACTTGCTAAGATCTCATATAGAATCACTTCCAAACTTTAAAACCAAAATACTTCATTTTTCAATCAGTCTGTATGAGAACTGTGCATTTAGACATCTTTCACTTAATCTCTATGTTACAATTGACCAGGCCTATCTCTCTTTGATCTATAATTTGGTCAAACAAGACTATGATGGATTGATCCCTTGAAACATGGTGATCTGTTCAGTTCTGATTTGCTGAGTATGGCTTTGAGTATATTTGCCCATACATAAGGTATCGAGACCTAATTCTGACATGTAATATATGGAGTCTTTCAGCTTTAAGAGGCAGAGGACATGAATTCTGTTGAAATTGACTCATTAATATTTATTTATTTTATCTTCAGAGTGACTCATGAACTGTTTCAAATTTTGATAAGCAATTAATGCATCAGTGATTCTAGCAGACATAGAAAAGATGATTATGAGCTAGCAAATAATGGCTCATTTAAGCACACAGCAGTCTCTGTAGTTTTAAAAGTGAATTTCATCACAGCAAGAGCTTTCATGAGTTTTAAAGAAGCAGAGAAAAAAAATCTTTAAATGTTTGGAAGTATATATAAATACGCAAGTGTTAATATGAGAATCAACAGAGTATCATGCTTAGTGATACGTGTATTTGTACAGCTCTTTATCTAATCGTGTATGTTTTTTGTAAATAACTATATGTAAATGATTTTTTTTCTAATATGTTACATGGGTTTCTATATTTAAATCTTATGTATATTCACACTTTAAGCACTGTGTGGTGTGGAAAGACTACTAATGCCTATATAGCGTAGGTTCTTTTTACTAAGCCTTTTTTTCCAGTAGTTTACAACTTGTTCCCTTTTCTGCTTGGGTCAGCAGAGCAGTGCTGTGATGTCCCCAGCTGGAATTTGTATTTCCCTTTGTTCTTCCTGTTTTGAATTCACACCTTTAATTCCTGCCTCCCACAGCTCCACTGACTGAAAAATAAGTGCGGCACCTGTTCATCATCTCTATACCTGGATGTTATTCTATGCTGTTATGCAGAATCTAGTGGAGATGTGTGGGTTGTGCAACTATTCACGTATTTATATACATTTACACACACATGCACATACATTTAATGACAGTCTGTTCTGTGTTCCTGAAGTCTGTACATGTCCATTTCTGTACTGGTCATGCTCAGTGCATAGTGGACTGTGTGCTTTTTAGCTGATACAAGTTAGATCAGGATTTTTTTAGCAGACTTATGCTGTGGATGCTTATGCAGCTATAATGTCATAGAGGATTAAGAGAGCTGCATAATACGAAATGGGAACAGTATTAATTATTAAAATAATTTGAAAAAGATAATACGTAGTTCTTAAGCTTTGGATCACAGGTAAAAGTACTTACTCCTACAAAGGACCTTGTAGACTCATCCTACGCTTCTCTGTGCTCAGCCTGGGTTGCTCTGTGATGGTCTCTGAGCTTGTGTATAGCCAGGGAATTTCCCAGTGAGGGCAACAGTGCAGGCTAATGGATGCACAAGAACTTTGTAACACCTTTAAGCCTTATTTAAGGAAAAACAAAAATCCCTATAGAAACTTATTTGCAAGTTGTAAGAAATTGTTTTGTGTTTCCTCCATTCTGTTGTCCTAGACATTGTCAATGTTAAGACAGAAGGATAAAGAAAGATTTTAGCAAGATTGAAATTTTTTGTATGTGGACGGAAACTACTAGCCCAAAATAAGAGCGTGTTTCTGTTCCCTTAATGCATTGGTTACTGGCAGAGCCCCATGCCATGGAAAGGCAAGTTCCTGTGTCACTCACAGTGTGATTCAAGAACACAGTAAGCCTGTTTTACCTTGGGTTGTCCAGGTTCTGCTCTGGCACCATTCTCAGCTGTGTGTTTCCACCCCTTTCCCTGTGTTCACATTGCTTTGGCAGCTGAAAGTCAAGCTGGTTGAGGGAGCTGTCTCGAAGAGAGAGTCCTTCTTAGCCATGGTTTTGTTTTGGTGTGTGGAGACTTGTGTTGTCACTCTTTGGGTAGCAGCGGCTGACATGTCCCTCAGAGTGGAACAGAGGACCTGAGAGGAGGTGATATGGGTCGGAGGCAGGAGCTGAAGGAAAAAGGGAGAGTAATTGGAGAGAAAAGAAAGAAAATGGTCACAAGGCTTTATAATTAAATCTTTCCTGCAAACTTTACATTAAACTATTGTTCTTGATTCCCAAAAGGTCAGTGGTGTTTGGGATTTAATACTGAATAAAAGAGATGAAAAGGAATATTGATTCCTTTTGTTATGTATTCTAGGCACTGATGATTTGGGGATCTGAAGGAAAAGGAAGTGTGTGACCATGATATTAGAAGCTATATATACATATTAAAATGTGGGAATCAGAAGCACCTTAAAAAAAATAAAATCACACAAATTCTGGCATCCACTAATTTGAAAAGTGAAGAACTTGTGCTGTAGGTTTGGTAGAAGTCTTCTATGTAGGTTTGGTAGAAGTCTTCTATGTATTTTTGTATGTAAGCACTATGCTTTCACTGTGTTCTGGCCAATGTGGATCAAACAGGCTTCCTAGCAAGGTGGTTGATGCCTCAAGCCTGTCAGTGTTTAAGGGGCATTTGGACAGTGCCCTTAATAACATGCTTTAACTTTTGATCAGCACTGAATTGGTCAAACAATTGGACTAGATGATCGTTGTAGGTCCTTCCAACCGAAATTATAGTCTGGTCTAGTCTAGTCTGTATGCTTTTATGACCTGGCATAGACTGCAAATCAAAACCCTGGTTAAAAAGAAACAAAAGCTTTACATATAAGAAAAAGTAATTATGTGGAAATATATTTTAACAGCCTAATTTATTGTATATACTAGAGTAAAACTGGCAATTGTTACAGAATAACCTGATCACTTATTATTTTACAAATTAAGCAGAATAAACAGCATTCTATAGTTCATGAGTGCTTCGGTTTGTTATCCATATTGTTTATATTTAAACTGCACAGTACATTTCTCTGTTGCAAACATTCTAGGTATACTTTATCTGATAGAAATAGGTAAGTTTAGACAAATATCTAGCTGGCTTTTCCAAATAGCTGACTTCATTTGTCTGTGAGTAATCTGCTGCTGTGCAGATAACTTTCCCCAGAGGCATGCAGACCGTGTCAGTCTGAGGGAGTTCTCCAATCTGAAGCAGAGGTCAGGGACAATTTAGCGTATTCAAATCCCAAACTTACTGTGTTCATATCCCAGGTTTTCCTCTTACTTTGTGTATCTATACATGCTTCTGCTCCTTCATTCTGATTTCTACAAATACCTTGGGGGGTCAGACACACTCCTTTCGTAAGAGAGCCAACACAAGGCTCAAGGATCACTTGCTCTTCTAGCACAGGATGTAGGTACTGGCTTCATCTCATGGATGATGAACATAGCCATGCCAGGTATTCACAACTATAGTGTGTATGAGTCTGCACAAGACACATTGTCTATTTTACACGTTTGGTCAAAGCAAAAGTGAATGAATTGTTCCTTATACAGTCTCAAAGTTTGGATGAAATTCCCCAGAAAAGGATAGAAATTGAGACCAACAGGGAGAGACTGGATATTCTCAAAGGAGCTGATCACAAGGCTATCTGTCAACAGTAAGTACTTTTGTTCTCAAGAGCTCTCTGTAGGCTGCATATGTGCTTTCTTTTTTCTCTGCTCTTCCTTTTTCATCGTGAAACAGAATTAACTGTTCACAGACAGCTACTGAACTGAGCAGACTTTGGGTGTCTCAGTTGGCCCCTAAATCACTATAAGCCCTTTGTGATGGAAGAGAAAAACTTTGTGAGGGCAAATCCTGAGATTTTTGAAGCAGATGAGTTTTTCAGACTATTTAGGTCCCTGAAATTATATGAACACGAATGGATAAGTGAGCATCTTGTACATCACAAAAGATCTTCAAAGAAAACTGGTTTGGCCAGGCTTCAGGTAAGAGGGTGAGGAGGCACTGAAATGCTTAAGATACAGATACAGGAAGCAAACCCACTTATCTCATAAAATGTTACTTGGAATGGGGGAAACCACCTAGCCTAACTAGATAGAGGGTTCCTTTCCCTCTTTTTTTTTTTAGATAATTTTTGATTATTACTGTGAAAAGATGACCTTCCACTTATCTGAAGAGTTGTTGATAATAACTTACGCTAAATGAAATAATGCATTATGACTGTTACTGTAAGTGTGCATGATTTTATTACTTACATACTTTTGTTGCAGAGCTTACAAAACCGCTCTCCTCTTCACAATTTTGGACCATGAATTGCAGCCTGCCACAAGTACAAACACGTCACGCAGATATGCTGACATAGACAACTTGTTTTGCTTCCACAAATTCTTTATGTATTATAAGTTGTAATGTTTTTTTGTTTTAAGTGAATAACATGCCTGATAAAGGTTACAGAGCCCCATTTCTGCTTTCAGTGACAGTCACTTTCCTACTGAATTTTTTCTGGTTTACACCAGTGACCCTGGATAGATGTATAATAAACAGTTCTGCCTGTATCAGACAAGAAGGCATAACGTTAGTCTTGTAGATCAAAGCTGTACTTGCAGGGCACACAGAAGTAAGGAGCAATAAAGTGTATTTTAACCACTAGAGAGCACAGATAAATCAGTCTAACTACACAGAGGTAGCTGATCTTTGGAAAGGGCTACTGCCGGTTTTATATAATTGCTTTTCAGAGGAGAACCACAGAGTGTTTTCACTGAACATAAATGAAACACCTTGGCATCCGCTGAAGCAGACTTGGGATCGGGAGAGCTGGCAGCCTCTCACAAGAAGCAGTTTTTGTTGAACTGCCTTTGAAGAGTTTGAACTGGCAGTGCTGTATTCTGGCTGCAGGGTAACTTGGCTGAGAACATTAGGATTTCCCCTGACATTAAGCCATTAAAAAAAAATCATTTCCTTCCCTCCCACCCTCATTCAGAAGGTGAAGCTATTTTTACTGCCAGACTTGCTGTGTGTTAGTCCCTCATGAAAGGAGCAGCAGAATTAAAACCGTTTAAGGTTTTAGTAATTAAAGAGCAGAAGACACAAATTAAAAATGTATTAACTCATATTTAATGGGCTATTAGATTTTATTTTACTATCAGAACATGCAAAATTATAAAGGAAATCAGAGATAATTAAAAACTGACAAGATAGGAGAACTTGGGCAGGAGCACTGGTTTTGGTAGATGGAGTGGTAGAAGGAGGATAGGAGTCCCAGTCACATGAAAGTTGTGGACTGTGGCTCCCAGAATCCAACAGCTTGGACAGCAGTCTTTGACAAAACTGTATTAAAAAAATCACTATTTAAAAAAAAAAAAGGTTTGCAAACTGCTAGCATTTTTGTCAATTTCTTGGTCCTTCGTCTTGATTGTAGATTTCCCCCAAAAGATGTGCAGCAGTGACACTGATGTATTGGTGCCAAACACAGTGGAATAATTAGTTCAGTATCTGCAAGTCATATTTTTGTTTATATATCACTGAAAATTATTTTCCTTTTTTTTGTTAACATAGAGTTTTCTTGGGTTTTTCTGACAAGGCTACCACTGCCTTACTGGTGGGTGAGCTTTTTGTGTATCTGCAGTTTGCATTTATCTTTGCCCAGTAGCACCTGGTTGGGTGTGGCGCAATCTACATTTAACAAGGTTGCTTTGAATTGGATTTGTCGCTTCTTCAGCTTGAAACCACTTAAAACTCTATCTCACTTGAAAAAGTATAAAAGTGCACTTTTTCATTTATCACCTGAGCTTTTAATTACAGTTTTGAATAAAATTGTTTTGAGATTAGCATTATTTGGCAAGTCCATTTAAGTTTTGTCTTGCAGGCGATTACAAATCAGGTAATAATTTGTGCAAGCATTATTCTAAGTAACAACTTTAATTCCCTAGGCTATTGTTCGCAATGTTTGTCCCTTTGAGCTTGGCTTTGATTCTTGCAAGTTCTGTAAGTGGAGTAAACCTATGTATGACACTTGGTTGCTGTTGTAACTCCACTCCTTGCTTAGTGTTCTGGATGCCTCAGATGTTGCCTAGAGTCCTGAGGCTACAGTGGACAAAAAGAGACGAGTCACACTTGAAAACAACATTTGTAAAGAAAACAGAGGAAATAATAGACAATTCCTGCATGATTTCCCCGTGTTGTAAACACCAGCGGTACTGCACCACCCTCTTTCCTAAGATAATCTCACTAATGTCTTTTTCTTGTTCTGAAGGAAAACTGGCCTGTTGTACCAAATGCTGTCTTTCCTTATTTTAAAGAACTTGCATTTTGCCTGACTAGGGAATACTTTAATCTTCCATGCACGTGTGCACGCTCTCACGTACCAAAATACATTTTTTCTTTGCAACAGAAGTTTTGACACTAAATAAGCAACTGTTAACAGGCAGCAAACGGTAAGAGGCTGCTAAAGTGCTTGGAAATACTGAAATGCTGGTGCTCCCTCTTGTGGCGTAAGTAGAAGAAGACCAGTGAAAAAAGTGCTTAGTGTGTGATGTATCGAGTCCTGCAGCAGGAGCTCAGCTGAGGTTATTACAAGTTAAAAGGAGAAGCTATTCTTACTTAAACCCCTGTGTTGCCTTGTCAGGCAATAGCCATCCTCTCCTGTGCTGCTTGCAAAGACTGGTGGAATGAGGTGCAAAAAAAAGAGCATCTGTGTTGGTCTTCTTTTTTCTTCTTTTTCTCTTCTAACACACAGCCATTTACCTGAAAGTTTTACAAATCCACTTGCAAGGTTAAATCTGAACCAATGGGACTTCATAAATATTTAATGCATTGTTTTTCTAGATTAATATTTGGAGTAGTTTGATTATTAATCTGTTGATGGAAATGCTTGTGACTCATCATCTCTTGAAGAGTGTATTCACTTGTATATTCCTAGAAAGCGAACAAAATTAATTTAACCACATTTATTTTTTTAAAAAATGTATTTTACACCTATCTGTCCCTCACATCTCACTCTGGCTTTGTTTCACAGTTATTTGACTTCAGCTGTCCATTTGCTTATGGGTGTTTGAGGGGATTTAACTGTACAGGATGGTGGCAAATTGTGACCTTATAGCTGGAACACAAAGCCACCAGGCTAATCACTATCTCAAACATACATTAAATAAAAGCAATTTTAAAAGCTTGTGTGGACTATTGCCACACTAATGACTTACAGGTCTGAAAAATTGTGTCAATTTAGTTAATACGTGACACATACCCCATTTACTGGATATATATGTATCAAAAATTTAGAGTGCTTGCTAAATATACCAAAAACAAGCATGGAAACTGTTAAACATAACAGAAACGACAATTTTCAGGGTCCTGATTCTGGTTCCCAGATAAAGCTAAGTCTAAGCCCAAGGTGTTTTATATCCAGAGAAGTGTTTTCTTCCTGTTACTGTATGCACAGCAGTAAGAACCAGTGAACAGACTACAGACACTCTGCAAGACTAGAAGGTGCTCATCATCTCAGTGCATTCCACAACAGCCCATGACTGAAAGTGGAGCAGAGAGTCTCAGGATTCCTGAGGCTTATTTCTGGCACAGTGGCAGCATTTAAAGATTAGGGTGTAGATAATTACCGATACATGGCATATCTAGTTCAAAGTGTGCCAGAGGACTGTGCATTCAGTTTGCTGGAGTCATTTGATGTAAAATCATTTCAGTAGAAATGCTGGGATCAGAAAAAAACATTTCTACAGCAAAAAAACCTCAACAAAACAAAACCCAAACCCAAGGAATGTGACTGGTTTCTCCTATTGCACATGTGAACTTAGAGGGCAGTATCCCACTGTTATCGATATGATGCTCACATTGTCCAGTCCTGTGTAAATGCAAAGGTTAATGATGCTCCAGTTTTGCAAACTGTAAGTAACCATAACTAGACGTTCTACAGAATTGCACCCAGCAAAATCAAACTGCCATGAAGTTTATGTGTGGCACTAATTGTGATTTAACTGCATGGTTATTACAAGAGCTTTTAATTAACCAAGTCATCATACTGTGGCATACAAATTGTATGTAATAACAGCATGCTGAGTGTAATAACAATAGGTTTGTCTGAACTGTAAAAATCAGGAGTTTTATCATTTTTCTGGGGTTTCTTTTTGTGCCCTTAAAAATTGTGCAGTATTTAAAAACATTTGACCAAAAAGAAAAAAAAAAACCAAACAAACAATAAAACAGAACCCCCCCTAGTAATTTGCTGAGGCTTGTCTGTCTTTTAAAATTTTATAGCAGCTGTCTTCCTGAAATTCAGTGTGATCTGTAATTTTCTCCTGAGTAATATTTCTGGTGATTTTTCAGTATCACTTTTCTCAAGGTATTTTCAGTCCAGTGGTTTTTTTTGTTTGTTTGTTTTTTTGTTTGTTTTTTGTTTTTTGTTTTTTTGACAGTTTTATACAGTCTTTTAGGATTTCGTTTTCAAATCCAAGAAAAATTGTGGAAACATTTGATGGGAATACCCTTTCAGTGAAGACAGGAAGAATACATTCTGATCATATATTGCTGCAAAAATAGTAATTTGTTAGCTCATAAGTGTAATGAGAGCATTCCCCTTCTCTCAAAATTGTTATTCCAGTCTGTGTCTCTCAAGACTTTCTGTAATAGCATGTCCTGGGTTCAGCAGTAGCAGTCAGTTTTTCTCCTTCTTAGTAGCTGGTGCAGAGCTGTGTTTTGACTTCCAGCCTGGGAACAGAACTGATAACACCAATTGTTTTTAGTTGTTGCTAAGTAATGTTTACCCTGACTAAGGACTTTGTGAGTCTCATGCTCTGCCAGGGACGAGGGGAGGCTGGGAGGAAGCAGAGACAAGATGCCTGGCCCGGGCTAGCTGGGGAGGTATTCCATACCACAGCACGTTATGCCCAGGTTGTAATGGAGAGTTATCCGGAAGGGCTTGGACTGTAGGGTTGAACGAGGTATCGGTCGGTGCTTGGTCTGCGTGGGGTTGGGTGCATTATCGCTTGGCTGGTGTTGAGGTGCTGTATTCTCTTCCCTTGTTATATTTCCTTTATCATTATTATTACTGGTGGTAGCAGTAGCAGTTTGAGTTATGCCTTAGTTACTAAACTGTTCTTATGTCAACCCATGGGAGTTGTGTTCTTTTTGATTCTCCTCTCTGTCCCTCCGGGTGTAGGGGGAGAGAAGGAAGGGGGGGAGTGCGTGAATGAGCTGTGTGGCAGGGTTTAAACCATGACATAGCACTGAATGAATTTTTATTTGGAAGGTTAATTTTGCAGCTAAAAGACTAAAAATTAAAAAGACAGTGTAGATAATGGATATAGTTGTAGCCCTTCAGAAACCATGGGAAATGCAACTAAGACACGTTACACTCACAACCTGTACTCATTCCTGGAGATGGAAATAATGCATTAAAAAAACCTCCAACCCAAACAAAATTAAACCAAACCAACCAACCAACCAAAAACCCCCAAACCAAACCAAAGCAAAACAACCAACCTCAGACGTTATTATAGAAATTATATTTATTTATTTTCTAGACCATTATCAGCCCAGTATTGTTAAATGAGATACTGACATTTTGGTTTTAAATTGTTTGTCTCACAGACAGAACAGGCACCTGAAGGCAAGATCAGAGCATATGTGCACAAATTTACTGAAGAAACCAGATTGCAATGAAGACTGGACCAGTGAGGGAGGCAAGAGTACATTTGGCATGGATATACAGTTAATGGTTTAAACATCTAACAGCTACTAGTGAACAGTTAAAAAAAGACAGATTGGGTTCAACTGGGTGATGTACCAAACACAAAATGAACAGCCAACCCCACACAAAGCCAGTCTGTCAGTTAGTGGTCACAGGGGTTTAAGTGTCAGAGATATGAAAAAGTTAACAGAGATAATGACATTGTCATTGCACATGCTGAAGTAGCTCATCCTGCAGAAACTATGTCTGAAGAAGTAAATGACTGTTAAAGACTGGTGAACTAACTTTCAGCCATGAGAGCTGTGGTGTCATTAATAGAACTGAGTTCATGGCAGTATGATTACTGTCATGTACTTCTTTGTGGGAATGATAGAGCCGTACACGCTGCTGTAGAAACACTTTTTATCATTTAACTAATGCTGGTTTTGTAATTTTCAAAAAATGGCTTTTGCATAAAAACCCAACCCACTTCTTATTGTCACTTCAAATAGTGACAATATTTTTATGGTATTTATATTATAAAGTTTAACCAAGATTAATTTTTAAGAAAGATTTTAAGTTTGAAGCCAAGGTTTATTTTTAAATGTATCAGTGAATGCAAATTTCTTCGTACTGCACAGTTATAGAATCTTAGAATAGTTAGGGTTGGAAAGGACCTCAAGATCATCTAGTTCCAACCCCCTGCCATGGGCAGGGACACCTTGCACTAAACCATGTCACCCAAGGCTCTGTCCAACCTGGCCTTGAATACTGCCAGGGATGGAGCATTCACAGCTTCCTTGAGCAACCCATTTCAGTGCCTCACCACCCTCACATTAAAGAACTTCATCCTTATATTTAATGGAAACTTCCCCTTTTCTAAGTTTGAACCTATTTTTAAAAAGTTTAAACTTTAAAAGTTTATAAGTTTTAAACTTTCTCCTTGTTTAAGTTTTAACCTGTTGCCCCTTGTCGTGTCACTACAGTCCCTAATGAAGAGTCTCTCCCCAGCATCCCTATAGGCCCCCTTCAGGTACTGGAAGGCTGCCATGAGGTCTCCACGCAGCCTTCTCTTCTCCAGGCTGAACAGCCCCAACTTTCTCAGCCTGTCTTCATACGGGAGGTGCTCCAGTCCCCTGATCATCCTCGTGGCCCTCCTCTGGACTTGTTCCAACAGTTCCATGTCCTTTTTATGTTGAGGACACCCGAACTGCACACAATACTCCAGGTGAGGTCTCAGGAGAGCAGAGCAGAGGGGCAGGATCACCTCCTTCGACCTGCTGGTCACGCTGCTTTTGATGCAGCCCAGGATATGGTTGGCTTTCTGGGCTGTGAGCATACAGTGAAGCCAGCTTATGTTCATTTTCTCATTGACCAGCACCCCCAAGTCCTTCTCCACAGGGCTGCTCTGAATCTCTTCTCTGCCCAGTCTGTAGCTGTGCCAGTTTCTTTCAATGTATTTCTTGAGACCACTCAAAAGAGGATAAACAGAGATAATGGTCATTAGACAGTATTTTGAAGCAACTGTTTAATAGATATAAAACAAATATCATCCATATCCCAAGCCACTATGACTGCGAAAAATATTTTCTTTGTTAATTTTAGACACAGTAAACTGTAATGAGATATTATTGTAAATTCAAGAAATACAGATAGCAGTGGATTCTCCTGCCTTCCTAGTGTAGGTGGATGCAAATGGTTTTTTTTCAGTTTACTATAACTGGAGCCAATTTTTTTGACCCAAAGGATTGTTACTCATCTGCTTAGGGTCTGTATTACTGAGTGAAGCATTTCCACCATGTCTCTCCTCTCCTCACAGGCTCCCACCCTGCAGTCAGTCTCTGAGAATGCTTGAACAGCTAAGGTGCCTCTTTCAGGTATGCAAGGCACCTACGACCTACAACAGCCTACACATCTAACCCATGCCTGTCATGAGACAGAGCCTCCTTCCCAAACATCTGGATCTGGCTCTCACTGTCTTTTAAGCCCTTGTTTTTAATCTTGGTGAGATAAAGAGTTGTTAAGGAGCATATGGCAAGCCTGGAACTGAGGCAATCCATACCATCAGTTGCTTTGTAATAAAAATTAGTCATAAGCATAATGCTCCCCATATCGGATCAGTGAGCGTAAGAGAATATGAGCAAAGTGAGACAAGTACAAGGACAAAAGCATTTTTCTGTTTCTGTTGTATGTGCATTGTATTGATGTAGAGTGGCTGATGGAATAGGCTTTCAGAGACTGGGGAAGTGCAGCACTGAAGGAGAAGACTCCTCCACCCATGAGGATGAATGAAGCCTAGAAAGAGTGTAGAGACTTATGGGTGGGGAGGGGATGGAAGTCCAGTTAAGTTGATGGAGAGCATGTGCTCTGAAGAAGAGTTAATGGGGAAATGGTGGGAAAAGTGTGTTGGAGCTTTGAAACAGAATTTAAGGGCAAGAACAAGTGTAGTAACATGCTGTCCAAGGAGCCACTGCCTCTGGTGAGAAACAGTGAGGTGGATACTGAAGTGTATCCAAGTAAGACCCTTAACGGACACTAGTCGTATGTCCAGGGACAATTTTCTTGCAGATAAATTCATGCACCTCATTTGAAGGGGATTCAAATCATAGCTTGGATGCTTAAATTAAGACGTGAATTGCAGACAAAAAGGGGTATTCACTTTGAACTTTACCCTCACTTGAAATTCATAAGTCGAATGCTTATTCATATGTAGTAATAATGATGATTCTTTCTTCTTTTGACTGGCCTAAGCAAGTGCATTCAATGAGTCTTCAATTATCATCACTTACACCATGCATAACAGCAAGGAAGCTCATCAAATTAGATATGTTAATTTTATTTAAAATTTTAAATGTGTTTCTTAACTAATACTACTGCAGTTCTTAGTTGGAAAGGTGGTTCTTAAGACTTGCATTTTGCTCTTTAACGTGTGATGGCAACTTGAAGAATGAGATTTATTTTCTTTATCTGTTCTTACATTCGGGGGTATACAATGCAACAGGAAACAATAATCTTTGTTGTATACCACATGCCCCCATTCCTCTTTCTCATTTTGAATGTGTTTCTGCTTCAAAAATTGGAGCACTGTGTTAGAGCTAACAGTGATCTATCCCTTTTTTAAGAAAGAAAAGTTGACTCCCTCCTGAAACCCAAGTTTTCATAAATCACATTCAGTATTAATTTTCAGTAGTGCATGTGTGCTAGCTAACACAAAATATGTGTAGTCCAGTCAGCTTAATATCTTGTCAGATGTGATCCCCAGAATGAAGTATCTCTTATTTAATAAATATGTATAACCCTAATTTTTTATTCAGTGACTAAGGAAAATAATGAGCCACGAAGACGAATTGATAACTTGCATTGTGCAAAATACTCAGTATCACATTTTACTAAGAAAATGGGAGTTCATGTGAACTTGTGCCTGTTGACATCTAGATCAGAAAGCCAGATGTATAAAATGCCTTGATATTTTCAACATCTATGGTTGAATCATTAAACTTACATCTTGGATCATTAAATTTACATCTTGCAACATTGTAATGCAAGTTTGCACCATGCTAACTGTTCACTGTATGCTCTGGGTAACTGTGCTGAACATACCATAATAATTCGTCAACCCTGAAAGAAATCACAAAGTTCAATGCATATTAAAAATGTGATTGGGGTGTATTACAGAGAAAATGGAAATTTGCCACTTCAGAACACATTGTGTTATCTGAGGTTACTGTTACTATCTGCATAGCAATATACTTTCTTTACAGGAAGAAGAAAAGCACAAAATATATGTGGTGACTTGATTATACACCTGGTATTCCTTCAAAATAAATGATTTTGTTTGGTTATTTTTCTACTATAAATGACTAATTATGGGTTTACTGAATATGGTGTTGAGAAATGTGATAATTAGTGAAACTTTTCATGGCTTGACCACAAAACTTTATTTCTTATTTAAATGGACTTAAACTGAATCGATACATAATATTTTTTGTTTACATGTGTCATGTTCTTCTTCTTGTGTCTTTTTTTTTCCTTATAGGTGAACAAGGTATGTGGTCCTCCTGTAAGGAAGCCTACACAGTCTCCAGGTTGCTCCTTAGATCAAAATAATCAAGGGTTGAAGATATTCTCCAGAGACAGCAAAGAAACCCTCTCCAGCAGAAGAAAGTAAGACAATAGTTTTACAGCCAGAAAGAAAGAATAAAGTAAGCCATTAATTTTACAACAGAATAGATTATATTCAGTGCAATGGCATGCATTACTAGAGAATAAATAAACATTGCAAAGAATGAAGCATTTAGAATCATAGAATCATAGAATAGTTAGGGTTGGAAAGGACCTCAAGATCATCTAGTTCCGACCCCCCCAACATGGGCAGCAACATAATGTGCCGTTACGTTTTAGAAAGAGTAATTTTATGACTAGAGTTTGTTTTCTGAAGTAAATGACATACGACGAGTCATTTGGTGTGGCTTGAAGCATTTATAAGAGTGAATAACATTCATAGAACATGAACGTTAGCTTTATATTGATGTATACATTTTCAAATTACATTTAACTTGCACATTGTCAGGCATGATCAAAGCTGTCAAAAAGTGATCGTGACTTTCATAGAAAGACTGTACAAATTGATCAGTCAAAAAAAAGGAAAAGAATGACTGTTATTACATACCCTTCTACTATAGAAAAAAGAGACAAGTAAGTGTTTGGGGCTAAAACTTGAAATCCTTGTTCAAGCAAGTCCATCTGATTTTTTTCTCAGACTTTTGTCAGTATATGGTGAATTGAGATGACTGCAAAGACTTGGAGATTTTATTTATACCTGGCTCAGCTTTAGAGAGTAAAATCTGCCAGACTGCATATAAGTGTTTTAGCTGCTGCTTTATTCTATGGAGAGAAGGATTCAGTTCAGCTGCCCACACAACTACAAGCATCCAGTGCCACCCAGTGCCACTTGAGGATACCCAGCTGATATTCTACTGCCAAGAAGGTGGCCTGTAAATTGTATTGTATATTCCAGCTTTCTGCAGATATCCTGGATAGCTGAGGGCATCTCAAAAGCCAGTGTATCTTTAGACAAATTAATAAAGTCTTTAATGACTGTAATAGTAATAGCACTGTAAGGAGTAAGAATAATATTACAGGTGAGACTAAATGGCCTATTATGCCAACAAGTTGCAAAATTAAAATCAGAAATTTCATTTCTGTCACAGTGTTTGCTAAAACACATAGAGTTTTTCTGTGTCCTCTTTTTCCTTTTATTTCACTTTGCAGTGTGGAAGGAAATTGAAGTGAGAGAATTGTGTAATTGCTCACTCCTGATGTCTGGGAAAAAAGAAAAAAGCCTCTGAGCTTCAAAGGCAGGCCATTCTTGTTAGCGCAAGGTCCTTCGAGTTCCAAATAGCGGAGATAAAAATGAAAACAAAACAGAAACCCATAGGCTTCGTAGAGCATCGTGAAATGGAAAGAGATGCAAACCAGAAGTCTGCTTTAGCCAGCACAGAAGTTCATCAGGCAATCACATTATACAGGCACATTTTCTCTGTTACGTAGCTAAGGAAGTACTTGATATTTGATGATTGCTAGCATTCTGCAAGTGTGTAACCATATTCTAAAATCTTATTTCATCCAGGATTGTTCCATGTTTCAAAATAAGTGTTGTCTGAGTTGACCTCAGGGATATTGCAAAGAAGACCTGAAGGGTCATGAAGGGCAGTAAGCAGCACAATACAATATTATTTTGCCATGATTTTCACCTGCCTGAGATGCTGGCAAGACTTTATGGCATGCAGCAGGAGCTACACCAGAGAGGGGGAGAGGGGAGAAAGTTTGAGTTCCACTGACACAGATTTCAGTTTAACAACTTCACAGTTGATACCATCTTCATTTGCTGCCTCCAGGATCACCTCCTTCCTTATTAGTCACAATTGCTTCATATTTCATTTTGTATTCCCATGGCAACTGTAACAATTCCTCACATGGAAGAGTGACTACAGCAAATGTTTGCAGCCTACTTTTAAGGAAATGCTGTAACTCCGCTTTATTTACCTTCCATATACTTCTGGCAGCAGGTTGCTCTCAGCAGGTTTTGCAGGCTTTAGCTGAAAAGAACAGGGTTCTCCCAAACCGTGTAGACTTGATCTATGACAGTTATCTGAGGGAAAATGAATGGAAATTCCATTAAATGTGTGAGTTCCCTGATTTTCTAATATTTTCAGATACATCCCGGGATGAAAGTTTCCATTTTAAGGAACATAGCAGACTGCCTCTGCCTGAACTTCTAAATTATTTTTATCGTCACACCTAAGCTGATATTTTCTGGAGCTATGTGGTACAAGAAGGAAAGGAAATTTCTCTGTGCTTTTTGACACCAAAGATTGTCAGATGAATTTCAAAAAATCTAAGGAGAAACTTCCATAGTAACAAAAGTGTATAATGCTTTTTCCTCCAGAACTTAACATTGCATACATCTTTCAGTACAGAGAATAAAATTGTAAAAAAATTAACATTTCCAAATAAACTGATAAGAAATATATGCAGCTTCCAGCTTGCACTGATTGTAATTGCACATTTGTGCTCAGCTGCCTATAATTACATGCTATCTGGTCTAGAAGATGATGATGTGAAAATTGACATTCATACCATCTGCCCTTCTAACTACTTTGGTCAGACATCAACGGGGGATGAAATCAGTTATTGCTTCTGTATTAACTTTAGCTTTGCCTCAGGATGTATTTACTAATAAACTGAATGACCTTTCCATTAGAATGCAGTTTGTCACAAGATATTATGGCAGCTCTATTTATTTCAGTTTGCATGTTGTACATGGATGTACAGAAGAAGAAATTCCAATGATCTACTATGAGAGGACTCTCTAAACACTAGTTTTCAGCCAGAATGTAAACCCAAAGCATAGACAAAAATCGAAATCAATCCCATTCAATGGGAAAGGGAGAAAAATTGCAAAAACACTGTACACAGTGGATGCAATTTTGGGGATGGAAAGACATAAGATATGACTATTCATGTCTGGGAGAGTGTGGATGAATCATACATGCATATTTTAAACATGTTGTGCTTAGGCAATTACATGATGCATAGGCAAATTTGACACTACCTGAGATTTTCCAAACTGCAGTTTTAGACTTAGTATGGTACTTGCATCACATTTAATACGCATAGTAAATCTAAATCACTTTGGTTTGTGTAAAATATTTGCCCTACAATTACAAGAAAGAATTTGTTTTTTTTTAAATGACAGACTGTATATAAGCCTTCATGTATATAATCACTCATGCTTTATTTGTTTTAATTTGGAGTAAACAGTAGTTAATAATTTCATTCCTTATGCCATTTTAGGCCTATGTTGACTAAATACAGGGAAATGTATAGAGTATTTCTGTCATTTTTTCATTGTGGCAGACACCATAAAAGAAGTTAATACAGAGTGAAGCTTGCTGTGTTACAGAGCAGTGAGTACAGCATTTGCTTTTGCCTTTCTTTGTGCCTGCAGGTCATAGATAACTCAGTATAGTGTGATGTTCTAAACCAGAATGAATAAATATTTTAATTATTCACAGCAGGAATGGGTCTCCCAGGAAGAGATTTTTCAATACATAAGCAAATATTTTATAAACATAAGTATCACAATCCAGTTAAAAACATACTAACTAAAAAGTCATTAATTTGTATTAAATACAAATACTTATCATTAGCTCTGGGCATCTTGACAATTATTTAAAATAGCAATATGTAATTTATAACCTACCAACAGCACATGATAAAACTGATGTAATTTTTCAGACAGTCATTCAAATATCCACTAAATATTTAACACCTACATCTTAAACCCATCTTACCTAAATCTTTTCTTGCTCCATCACTCTAACAAATACTCTTCGTAGTATTTGTAATGCTGTGTAGGGGACTAGTTGGTGGCATTAATGAAAAACAGATTACTTATTCAATTATTATTATTATAAATTGCTATAATTTTTTTTTTAACATTTTTGCTGTATTTGTGCAAGTGTAGCATTGCGAACTGCATCACAGCTATGCAAGAAAATTTCAGGTTGGAGGGAAATAATTCCCGTTCCAGAGCATGAGTGAAGTTGGGTTTTTTTCTCATTTTCACCTATGAGAGTATCAACTTTGTAAAGCTACTGAAGTGATCTGAGAGAATCCAATTAATCTAACAGGAAATTGACAAATTGATGTAAGGAAAAAAAAAAAAAATCATTGGAACCAATGGAGAGTAGTAAAATAAGCACATCCTTTATCTTCTTCTGTAGAAATGCACAACAGCTTAACGCTGACTGTCAATTATTTCCTGTGTTCCCCTGTACAGGGAATTTATCAGCCAGCTTCAGCTCTACAGAGCCTTTTATGGTGGCCTGGCTGATCATCTCTGCAGTAATGAGTTGGCAGCTGCCGATGGACTCCCGTGTTGGAACGGAGAAGATGTTGTAAGAAGGTACCTTTCTGACTTGCTTTTGTCTTTTCTTTTGTATTTCGTGTTTGTTTCTCTGGAGTAGCTTCCAACTCGAGTCAAGTGCGTTGTTTCCCTAGGTATCGAGGTGTCAAGGGTAGTTCGGAAAACAAACTTCTCTCCTCTCTCCTTCTCTCAAGCTTCACCTTTAAACAGTAAAAAAAAAATAAATCACTGTTGCAACAACAACAAAAAAATAATCTACTGTTTTTCAGATATTTTTCTGTCAAATTTACAGCACTTACACATATACTAGAAAATAAGCTTGGATTGACATTTACAAAATACAGTTGGAGAAAAAGAGCATGGATTTTTGTTTGAGCTTGATCTATATAAAATATTCCTTTTGATACAGATTGTGTGATAACAGACAAAAGCTATTTGCGTAAAACTTTCTCTAAAGAATGAAGCAACCTCTTAATATATATGGTTTCCCAAAAGAGAGCTAAAAGTTAAAACACAAAGCATCTTAAAGGTGAAACACTGGCATTGTTTTATGTATGCAGCAGCTTGGGAGACAACATTCAGCAGCAATGGCAAAGAAGAGATAATCAACTGCTATGCTCCTGGATGTGTATTTCTGGAATCAATATATTTCACAGCTTATAAAACACTAACATTTGAGGATGTCAGGAGGATTTTCAGAGAGCTGATATTTTTGCATTATTGCTGTCATCACCAAAACAAGTATTTCTCTGAGCAGGAAGACCTTGTGATGACAGAGACCAAAACATGAAAAAGTTCACTGCAGTTATGTTTTTATAAAGATCATGCTGTTAATACAGCATTTATTAGTAGGTTGTATCAAAGGCTATATTAAAGAAGATTGCTAAAGGTTGTGAGATGAGTTAATGAAGTTGGAGATAGCTGGTACTAAGTAGAAGGAACAGTGACAGCCTGTATCTTTAGCTGTCTCTGAAAAGGTTATGTAGGAGCTGTAATTTATTGATTAGCGATACGTAAGGAAACTTAATGGATACTCTCAGTGAACAGCTACAGGTCTGCTTTTCTTTATCTTCTTGGATATACCAATGCTTTGGCAGTACCAAGGCCCAATGAGTAGTTGACTCTTTGATCACCTCATTGGGAAACTCTGTCCTAAATTTTCAGCAATCTTCTCAAGGTGACATGTTAATTCTTGAGATATCTATATCTGAGATTTAAACTCAGTTTTACCTTCTGGCTTTTGCTTTGCTGCCATTCCCCAAATGAGTTATACTACTCATACCAAATGTTTAAGTAACAACTTGAAATAAGCGTCTTGTAATTCCAGATTTTCTAAGGTACTGTTTCTGAATGGTACTATTTTATTTATTATGTTATTATACTATTACTGTCTTACTATTTAATACTTACTATTATAATATTATACTGTTTGGTTTTGATTGATTAGACTTTAATGTCCTTATACAGAAATGAAACATTCGACTAAATTCTAGACCATAGTGTATTTTTAGAAGTAATAAAATATTTAATTAATACACTTTATTTTTTTGGTCAACCTAAAGGAATAATTGGTGACAAAAACACTGTATCTTATAAGAAAGACCACTTTTTTAACTTATAAATTTCCTTACTAAAATAATTTGGTTTCATATGCATATTGATGTTTATAGTTTTTATATTTTTGTCTCAGTGCATCCTAGTGTTAACTTCCTGAAAGAGCTGAAATGTAGACAATATTTAGAAGTACAGAGTGCTGATTAAAACCAGAAGAACAGGACAGAGTTCCTCTAGGTTGTCAACTGTATCTGAGATTTGCAGATTAGTTCCTACAGCTCAATACCTCTACTTGTACACTAAAGATGTTGTGGTGCATGTTCTCTTGCTCCAGTAGCAATATGAATATGCTCACATATGTCCTCTTCTTCCCCTTCATTTTGCCTTGTTACTCAGTCAAAATGTCCCTTGTTCAATTTTATTTGTTTATATTTGTTCTTTCATAACTAAAAGGGAAGAAAAATCTTTCCTGCATTTTGACTGAGATCAGGGATTTTTTTATTATCATTATTATTACAGAACTGTTAAATCTAGGGAAATATGGACACTTTTTTTTCTTTTTGTGCTTAGGAACATCTATGTGCCTGCTATGAAAGTAAGTCATGTGTCACTTGATGTGAGAGATGGGTACACACATTGTGCATACAGTGCATGGAGATTTCTCTTGGCTATTGAAACTAAAACTCAGCTACAGAAACATACTCAAATAAACAAATTCTGCAAATTCAGAAACAAGGAGGTTGTGTTTGAGCAAGGAAGGCTCCTGATCTGCCCCACAGACTGTGCTGGGAAATGACATTTGAAATAGATCAATGAGTCAACTAGCAGAGAGATCTAATGAGATGAGCAGCATCAGAAGTGATTGTGTTTGGGGATATTGTGAAGGGAAATGAAAATGTCAGCCCTTGGGTGTGCGGACTGGAGTCAGTGAGCCTAACCACTGTGCAGGGAAACCAGATTAGAAGGGACTAGTAACATGCAAAAACCAGGATGAACAATTTAAAATTATCTTGGTGAATAGCCTGAGCCAAATTTCAGCATTTTCACGAAAACTGGCATACTCATAGAGTATTCCCAGAAGTATTATGAGATCAATCAAGAATCTATGAAACGCAGGTTACAAAAAAAAGGAGTCAACAAATTCTATTTGTTAAATCTTGAAAAGAAAAACTGTTAAGAGAAAATGCAAAGTGTAAATAAGCTGTTACTAAGTGGAAGAAAAGTATCTGCTATCTGCGTCCATAATGGCTAGAACACATAACAAACATTTAAAATATTCTGATTAAGTATGAAAGAAAGTTTTCTCATGGCAAGGACAATAAGGACCAAAAATAGTTTGGTGGTTCTGTGTCTTCCTGAAGGAGGATGTTTAAGAACAGGCAAGGCAAGGCAAGGCATTGAGAAATGATGCAGCAAAAGCCAATTTTTGTTAGAGATGTGGAGATAAATTGGATAACCTCTTAAAATCTCCTCCAGCCTTCTAATTCTGAATCTAGGATTATCTAAATCCTGTGTTGCTCAACTTTTGTTGCCATGATCCCAGGATAATGTGACATTTCAGAAGCAATAATGACCAGAGCAGGCACCATCACTTTTCTCTGTAAATACTGAATAACACCTGATCCTGTACATTTACTCTCTTTTCTTCTCTCTCTCTGCCCCCCAGTATAATAATAAATAAACATATTGGTGAATTTATCAGTGCAGTGTACCTGGCACAGATCAGGAAAAGTCGGTATTATTCAAATTATTTAAAGATAAATGGATTTTATCTGGTTTGATATTCTTCATAATTTCTGTCTGTTGTTGCCTTCTATTTAAAAATCATGTACCATAGCTGGTGATGACTGCAATTCTGGGCCTGATACCGGAAAGCGCTATCATAAGGTGCATAATGCTGATGTGAGTGTATCAGAACCTGAAGAGATTGCTAAGACTGCTGTATATGTGTTTCAAGCTGCAAGTAGCAATAAGCCCTGGAAACAGAAAATATAAATGTTTTTAAAAAAATCTTCACAATTCTTTCTCCTGTTCTGTGCATTTTTCCGAAGGAAGTAGTTCAAGGTTTTAGAAGCTGTTATGTCTCAGATAAATCTTAACAGTCTTTGCTACCTAGATTATCAAGCCTGGGTGGGAAAAGGTCAGAAAAAGAAAAACAGGGTATTATTGAAATGAAAGCTTACTTAGCAGTTTACATTTCATGTGCTTCAGCTGTTTCCTTTTTTGTTCAAGCCTTTTTTTCCCCCCCCAAATCATGTCATGTCATGACAATATGGCCGTTGATTCTGAAACTGGAAATTGTTCTGCATCTAGCCTGTCACACAGTGCAGGCTCATGCTGTTGTTAAAAACTGAGACCAGAATCCCTATGCTCCTGAATTCGTGTCAGGTAATATTGGTAGCAGGCAGGACTTGCAGGAGCAAGGCTACTATCTACTACAGAGTGAAGGAGAGGATGTCTCAGAGGAGTCTTCAGCCTTTCCACTGTTTACCCAGTTTGTCTACACTGGTCACACATGAAATGCAGGCTTTAGTTTTAAAGGCACAACTGAGTGCCATGATGGAATTTAGTGTTATGGGATTTATTAGGTTCAATAGAAAAAGTGGAATTAATAAGTTATGCACTACCAAAGCTTATCATAAAAGTTGCATGGATTTGGTCAGAATTTCAGTGGCATCTTAGCATTAAATCTAAAATAACAGGAATTGTGCAAATAAACTGAGCTTATTCTCATTCATGAACATAAAATGATTTAACTGACATTTATACAGTTTTGGTAGTCCAGAGTGCCCGGCTAGAACGTGAAGAGAGATGGATTAAAAACCCACAGAGAAGAGGGGAATATGTACTGTACATCTTGAGACCACTGAAATAAAAATAGATGTGGGAGAAGAAAATACTACGTTTATGTGTGTTGAAGAATTCAAGAGCAATGGAGATTATTAAAAATAGCTAATCAAGTTTGGAAGGAAGAGTCTCGTATGAAACACATATCTAAAGTATCCAAATTAAGAGGAATTAAACAGCATGATTGATTTTAATTGCTGAGCAAGTTGTTAGAAAGTGATTATAATAAGCATCTATCATCAAATAAATGCTTAGCTTTAGCACAGCTCTTAGGCTGGGGAAAGGAATTTTTTTGATTCTTAAATATTCTGAAACAAGAGTACAGTCCTGAATCTGTTCTTAGACAACAACAAAAAAAAGATTAATGTTGGTATAAGGAGAATGAGTTCCTTTTAGCTTTCTTCTGTTTGAACTAGTCATCACTTTATAATGATGCAGGAAGCAGGGAACTAGTAACAAAAACAAAACCAGTGAAAAAAAGGGGAAGAGCACAATTAAAAGCAAGGGGCTTCCTCCTAAATGTGACATCCCCATCCAGAACCACTTTGCAGTTCTGCAGGTGGCTGATGAGTAAACACACACCTTGCACCATGAACAACTGGCTGATGCAGTGGTGAAGAAGGTTACTACTGGTGCTGCCAGGAAAAAGTGGCAAGTCATAGTAGCAGGGGACTCTACTTTGGAAGGCACAGAGGCACCCATCTGTAATCCTGACCCAGTCTCAAGGGAGGTGTGTTGCCTACCAGGGGCTCAGATCAGGGGCTCAGATCAGGGATGATGCAAAGAGGCTGCCTGGTCTTGTAAGTCCTACTCACTATTACCTGCTTCTAGTTGTCCATGTGGGCACTAGTGATATAGATAGCAGTAACCCAGAGAACATTAAGAAGGACTACAGAGCCCTGGGAGAGGTGGTTAGGGGCTCTGGAGCTCAGATAGCCTTTTCATCAATTTTGCAGGATAAAGGGAAGGACCTTGAAAAGGCTAGGCAGATTTAGCAGGTTAATAAATTGTTAGAACAGTGGTGCCATAGTCAGGGGTTTGGGTATTTGGAACATGGGACTCAATTTGGGAGGCCAGTTCTACTGGAGGCTATGGGAGCTGATATGACACCGAAGGGGAAGAGTGGTTTTGGTAGGACGATTGCCAGGCTGGTCAAGAAAGCTTTAAACTAGATGTGTTGGGGGAGGGGGACATCATTCCATCCCAACACTCCCAGTCAGTTGCCAGCATGTATAATAAATGCTCGGAGTGGTGTAGAGAGACTTCCACCACTCCAACCAATGAGCTGGATTCATTTGGAGCTTGTCTTAGATGCCTCTATACAAACGCATATAGTATGGGGAAAAAACAAGAGGAATTAAGAGATGTGTGCACATCTGCAAGGATATGATATCATTGGTATTACAGAAACATGGTGCAATGGTGTTGTTCAAGGCCAGGATGGACAGAGCCCTAGGTGACATGGTTTAGTGTGAGGTGTCCCTGCCCATGGCAGGGGGGCTGGAACTAGATGATCTTAAGGTCCTTTCCAACCCTAAGTATTCTGTAATTCTGTAGAATGTGAACTGCTGTCAAAGGCACCTCTTGCCACCTATGCAAATGATTTGCCTGAGCAACTTGAAATGTAGTAAGTAACAGCCGATTATGGCTTTTACTGCTTTGCCTAATATGCCATTGCCAACAAGGACCAGTGACAGATGCATAGAGAAGAAAACAATTGTAAATATGTGCTTCTTCACAATCTGCAAGTTTTGAATTTCCTGACCCAGGATTATGAATATTCAGTCTTCCCATGAACTCATAAAATCTTAGCACAATAGCATTTCACAGTAAGCTAACCACAAGTTTTTCAATACCAGAACACTGAGTCAACTTAAGAGGTAATTGGTGGATAAATGTATTTCTAGGCTGAATCTTTCATAAAGAAATTAAAATGAAATAAATCGTTAAATCCAAATGCCCGAAATCTGAAGTAGAATAGAATCATAGAATAGAATTGTAGGGTGGTTTGGGTTGGAAGAAACCTTCAAAAGTCATCCAGTCCAAGCCCAATGAAATGAGCAGAGACATCTTCAAGTAGACCATGTTGCCCAGACCACATCCAGCCAGGCCTTGAAGTATATTTGCTGCTGCCCCTTTAAGGATGCTTGGAAATGAAGTCAGCAGCATTTGGCACCTGGGCCGTTGTGAAAACGTAGGACATCTGGCCTATAAGAACATGGAACCTCAATTCCCTGAATTCAGAATTCTTTTTTTTCGTTACAATTTATATATTTTTCATTTGGAAAACTGCTGACATTGAGATACATTCAATGAATAATCAGCAACACCATTAATTTTACCACTGCTCCCCCAATCACAAATAATTTCTTGTTGATATAACTTCACTTGTCAGAAGAATGAGAGGGGCTTATGATAAATTTTTCTGCGCCAATGTAGAAAAATACAAGGCATTTCTATTTCTGGCATCAACATGTAATTGAATAATAAAAAGATTATGTTCTTCTAGTTGCTGGTTTTCTGGAGGTAACTTTTTGTTGTCTTTTGAAAAACCTTAAACATTACTGTTTAGGTTATCTTAATGAATTTCAGGATTATAAGGGAGAATATAATCTAAACCATTTATTCCAGAGAAGGATGAAATCAGAAGAAAGAAGGATGATGACAGATTATATAAAAGATGAAATTCAGATCCCTCTGTCAGTTGCTCTTAGGAGCTCCAACTCTGACATTAGGTTAAAAAAAGAAATGACATTATGATTCTTTGTTGATACTAATTGTGGGGATTGTTCCCTATTTTGGCACAAGATATAAAAATAAAATCCTTCCTGCTTTAATAATGGCAATATTAGTTCTCAATATATGCTAAGATAAATCTCATGACACTCCAGAATGGAATTTATTTAATTACGTAACAGCAGCAAAATATGTATTGAATTTGATTACCTCAGAATAAATGATCTATTTTTCCTTTTGTTTGCTTGATCAAATATATAATTTTCTGTAGTGTTTGTCCTAGAGAAATCTGAATCATTTGGCATGCACAGCAGGGGTTATAACAGAAGGGTTGTAACGCTGGGTGAATTAATTTTTATTAAGCTGGTAATAATTTACAAAATGTATTGATTTTTAAATTGAAAAACATTATTAGATCCATATTAAATAAATAAAAGCATTTATAAAGTCACAGAAGACTGTTGAAAGATAGTATAAGAAAGAACAGTGACCAAGGATATTCTAAGAGACTGAATTATGGCATTGCCATACCTTCATTTTGGAGTGTTTTGTTCTTTCATTTTACACAGCCATAATAAAATAGACTTACTTCAGAATTTAGTATTAGAGATCTGATGACTCTTACGAGTTTTTCCTAGGGAATTTAGGACTACTTTACCACAGTTTATGGCATGAAACAGTGGAGGGGGAAAAAAGATGTATCATCTCCTTTTCATATAATAAGGTTTCATTTTAATACCAAGGAAAACTCATGCAAGAGGCTTTGCTTCATAGTTCAGAAGTAAGCCTAACATAAAATCAATAACTGTGAATCATAGCAGATGACACCAGACGAAGATTTGTGTATTTGTGCCTCACTGAAGTTCTTATAAAAGAAATATGATCTAACTAAATTCAACTTTGATATACAGAATATCTTTCAAACAATAAGTTTAGTGATATTTTACAATGTGGCCCCTTATACACAGAGATGTTCTGAACATTTTATATTTCTAAAACCAAATTATTTATCACCTCTAGCTATGGCAATTTAATGGAACAGCTCTCATTGAATTATTTAAGTAATATTTAGGGCTGTGAAATATCTTCTGTGGGGTCCTCCTTCATTTTAATGTTCACAGCAGTCCTCTATAAACATTGCAGGCTTACCAGTCCAGACAGGAAACTTCCGTGTACTGATGTTCAGCACTGTAGCATTTACAGATGTTCCTTTCAATCTTTGTATTGCCATGTTGCATCAGCTGAAAACTTTTCTCTTGACAGCTCTAGCTCAGATTTCCGAGTATCCTGTACTGACTGTGAAAATGAACTACTGAAACTTAGAAGCTGGGGTTTTTGTGTTTTACGTTTTCACAGATGACTTTTAGGTACTCAAGCAGGGTGGGTTTTGAAATCTGGAAATTGGTTGAGTGTCTTATGTGAAAAAAACCCAATGATTTTCCTGTGTATCTAATTGTGAAAGTTTGCAGTAAGCTTTTCTCCATATAAGAAAAAATATGCTTTATGTTTTGATGAATATGCTGTAGATTTTTATGTGTACAGCTTAATTTTGTTGATGTTGTTTGTGTAATGTAGATGATAAAAAATTGGTATTCATACAGTTGTATTAATGTATTCAAAGAACAAGTTCAGTCTTTTTTTTCTAGAAATTAATATTATACTTTCCAATTCTATAAAATTCTTCTTGCAGCTTTTGTAGTCAAAAGAATTATTAGATCCTCTCTAATGAAGTAAAACTAATCTGACGTTCACAACTGTGAGTGTACGAGCATGTACTTCAAAATACCGTATGATCTGTTTTCTTTAGTAACAGTTATGGTTTCTTATCTCAGCAGCTCAGTTTCTTGTATTCCTTTAGAATTGTGTTACGGGAGACACAAGTTGTCTTATATTCATTAAAATGACTATTTTATTCTAACTGTTTCTATTCTAACACTGCATTCCTAGGGCCAAGTTTTTTTAGCACTCATTCACATGTGGGCAGTTGGGAAAATTAAACAGAATTAATGAAGATTGTGAGTAGAAATCACTTGTGTTAGCTCATGTTTTAGCCAGTTCATTGAATGAATGAATCAAACTGGAGCTACCTTAATTCAGAAAGAATTTTAATTGTTAAAGTGTAGTAACCCACACAGAAATTTAATGATGTTTTGCTAGCCCAGTTAATGTATTTACATGTTTAATATGTTCCAAGTGATGTTTTGAATTTAGCCATGTAGGCAAGCACATACCTGCTATGAATGTTTCAGTGACAACTATCTCTGAAAGAAGACTGAAGCAAAAACTAATGAAAAGGAAACATGGACATGCTTATATATGTCATGCTGCAGTCAAGCACTAGTGTGAGTAGTCATGTCCAAATCTGAAAGGTTTTCATGTTCAGGTAGTGCCTAAGCTTTCACATGAGACATTATTCTGAAGAACAGATGAAAGCAGACAAATTATATTGTTACATTCATGAAACTTGAGATATTGCAGATTCTTCCCAAATGCATACTTGATACCTGTGAGGCAGAGAAAGAAAATATGAAACGTAAACCAGCCTAAACTCGCAATGAACTATTTTCCTTCTAAAATAAGAGAGCTCTCTCTGCTGCTTGTAATAGGCAGGAGCACCAGCAAGACCTTCCTTCAAACTGTGAGGAATCATTTCGTGTATTTGAGAAAAATCCCATGTCTGTGAATGGAGGGATTGCACTATAGCATATTGCTGTTTAAAAAGATGCAGGTTCTCCTCCTAAGGAGTGCAAGTCATGAATCTCTGTCCTGTTAATTTTTAAACACATTTATGACTTACGTTAATAAGAACTGGACGTGTTAAAACCTGCGATAGTCTTCATCTGTTCTACTCCAGGTACTTCTGTGAAGAAATGCGTGTCTGAATGGGCTTCTTGACCTCTTTTTCAGTAAACAGCTAAATGGACCCTTGCAGGATGCAGTTCATTTAGTCTTTAAATAGTTGGATAGAACTTTCTAGAAGGACTTGTTTCTCCTTCTTGGATGTAAAGGGTGTCAGTCTAAAGGTATCGGTAGAATTTATGTTATCTAGGTTTAAAATATCTAGAAACAAAGTATCTGAGATTGAAAACCAAAATACCCTAAACACTAAGTGTTAAACCAGAGGAGTTGATACAGAATCATTACACCTAAGTGTTTGAGCTGTTTCACCAGAAAATTAGGTATGCATGTTGATCAATATACTGAAAGTAATGTCATATAGTAATGTTGATAACTTTTTATGGGTGGTGATCTGCTCAAAGTGCTCTGTGAAGGTAACTGGGGTAAGCAGTATAAAGGATTGTGCAGGACCAAGTACCACTCTCGCTCTTTCAATACCTTTGGTCAAAAATGAAACATATTTTTGAATAAAGTATAAATCTTTCTGTCTTGCATGGTTTCTTAAAGTTATTTAATTTTAAAGGTTAGATAAATTTGGGAATGGATTTGGAGAGAGTTAGGGTGCTTATGGGAAGAATATGAAATTTTCCTTCCATTTTTCCTTTGTTTCCTAAGCCTGTTTTCACTGTAGGAGAGGTTATGTATCCACAGCTCCAGGTTTTACATCTCCAGTTTTTATAAAGTGCTATACAAATGGGTATGTTTGTGTCCTTTCTCCAGATATGATGGCAACAATATTTGAAAGGAGCCTATGTTCCTGTACACAGAAGTATGTTCTTAGTAATTCTTCTTTTAATATGTCTCACTTTCATATCCTGATTTCTTTAAAACCATTGAATCACACATAAGTACAACAGTAACAGAGGAAGTAATAAGCCTATACTATGTTATAGTCTGATAAAACTGTGGGGTTTTTTTTTTGTTTTTTTTATGAAATACTTCTGGAATCTACAAAGATAGCATGACAGATAGCTAATATTATTGCCTTCAGTTCAAACATCAACGCAGTGTGTTCTATTCTACTTAGGGGGGAAAAATGCATTATCATTGCCTCCTGAAATCCTTGCACAGAAGCTGTTTAATATAATCTAATTTAAAAACCCTAGCAAACTATGTTCTTGATAGAAAGATGTTTCATTTTCCATTGAAAAATATTATACATGGTCAGTTAACACACTGCAGTACTGAATGGTACTGAATGATAGAAGAGCAGTGCTGAATGGTACAGGGTTTCTAGACAGCAACTAATGGAGAGAGACTGTGTAAACCTTTTTTTGTGCAAAAGCCTTCTACGTTTGCGGATTATCACTCTATTTTCTTCAAGTCCTTGAACACGAATCCCAAGATAAGGGCAACTGGCTCTTGACTGCATGTATTTCTAGCACAGGAAAGATTTGACTATGATCCAAACCAATGAAAGCTCATTCTGGAGTGCTGCCCTTTAGCCATTTGACAGCACAGACTGTATTCACAGGGATCTTGGCAGTAATCATTTAATTTGAAATCCATATTTTTTGTATCTGAAGAATTAGTTTTTCAAAGGAGGAGTTTTTAGCTGCCAGTTCAGGCTGATGTCTAGACTCTGCCACCTCTTCTGTGCTCCTACTTACACTGTAAAGGAATATATACGCAGAAAAAAGTTGTGTCAAACAGTAATCGTTAATTTGCTTAGGCACCTGTGAAAGTTTTACAATGAGAAATAATTCAGCTCTATTTCAGTCAATACAGTTGATTCTATATTTGAGTATACAAAGAAGTCAATTTTGGAGATGAGATTGAGCTGACATGTTTAGCTATGCAAAATTTAGGCATCTAATCTGGACTTCTTGAATCTGATTAGTCAATGAAGACACATCCTGCTTAGTGCTAGTGGACTGGCTGTTTCTAACCACTGTAATTGCTTGGAGTGAACAGTGTATAGTAGCTGTGTAGCTTAGAATCTTGCCTTCAAGGACATGCAAGTCTGATGAATAAAGGTTTGCACCCTAGGAGAACAAACAGACAATTCAAAGCATATTTCTTGGCTATTAGAAAGAAAATACAGAAATGGGTTACTTTTACCCTGTGCCTTAGGGAGCTGTAGTTACAGGTGCACTGTGCACCTTCCTTAGTAAAATGCCGCCAGAAGATGGCCACTGAAGGTGAAAGAAAAACAAGTTTTTCTGAACATCAGCTGAAGCTCATTGACTTGCTGTTCCCTTCTTCCTTCTTTCAAATTCCTCTAGGCTCTGAAATCCTTTGTAGGGAGAGCATACATGGCAGATGCTTCAACACTGTCATTGGAACAGTTCACAGTGATAGGTACAGCACAGACGATGAGTCAAACAGATGCTCATGACAAGAAAAACTCTTTCTCAGCTGTGTACACAAATTGTTTTGGAATCACAGAATCATAGAATAGTTAGGGTTGGAAAGGACCTCAAGATCATCTAGTTCCAACCCCCCTGCCATAGGCAGGGACACCTCACACTAAACCATCCCACACAAGGCTTCATCCAACCTGGCCTTGAACACTGCCAGGGATGGAGCACTCACAATCCCCCTGGGCAACCGATTCCAGTATCTCACCACCCTAACAGGAAAGAATTTCCTCCTTATATCCAATCTAAACTTCCCCTGTTTAAGTTTTAACCCGTTACCCCTTGTCCTGTCACTACAGTCCCTGACGAAGAGACCCTCCCCAGCATCCCTATAGGCAGAAGCCGTATGTAAAAAGGTCCTACAATTGTTGTTCAGATGAGCAGTTTTCTCTAATATTTCCAACACCTCCAGAAGAATTTTAACTATTTTGGAATTTGCATTGTTTGGGGTTTTCTGTGGGGTTTTTTTGTTTGTTTTTTTTTAACCCACCCCTCTTCCATAAACATAAAATAGATGTTAAATAGATAAGATTATCATTTTGTAAGAAGAGAACAAATTCTCTCTAGGGACAGAATAACTCATGACTTAGGCAGTCTCACCTTTTGATAAATAGGCAGTGTAATAAGTTCATTTTTCTCATTTATGTGGATGTATAAAATAATTCTGAGCTATGCATTTAAACTTGTGTACATTTAGGATTAATGCTACTTCGCCTGTCTGCCTGCAGTGAAGAGGTACAGATACGTACTATAGTCTGCTTTTTTTTTTTTTCCTCAGTTAGGTGTTGAACACAACTAAATTCATTCCATTGGGATGAGCTTTTTGGGAGATACGAAGGTAAATGAATTACGTAACTGTAGTAATTTGCAGGAGGTAGACCTGTGAGATATATGAAATCCATCAGCTGAAATCTTCTGACGTGGAGATTTCATTCTGAAGTTAGCTTCTGTTTGGGGGAGCTAAGCCTGAGGACAGACATTGTCAAATAAATCGATCCCAGCTGTGGGAAGTCATATTAAAATCTTGACATCAGCTGCTAATTGAAGGGAACACGTGGAAAGCAATCCAGATTTCTAGTAAGGCATTATATTTTTATTACCACATCGGTCTCAAAATATCATTGCTGTTCTGTAAAAATTTGCATTTGTTAAAACTAAAATATATTTTTTCATTTACCTTAGTATTTGTAGGGGGTTCAAACTAATTAGAATATCTTGATAACGTCAGAAAAATTGGGAAATAGTTAACATTTCTGCTACAAAGTTTTGTTTCCGAACAAAAAAAAATTCAACATCAGTATAATCAAAATTATAATAACCCATGATGAATCCACACTAAAAACTATTCTATTATAGCATGTTAAAACTAGGAACCCTGAGGCATGTTTTTCATCACTTCCTCCCCCCCCCCCCCCCCAAAAAAAAAGGGGAAATCAGGTTAATAGTGACAATAATATATCCTCTTGTGCCTGTGGTTTCCTCTTTACATGAGACAACTTTCTTGGGACATTTGGAGATCTAACTCCAAACCAGATTTCCAATATCATAAATCTGAAAGAGTGAACAGGCAATAGTCCGTCGCAGTTACCAACAACATATGACATCAGTCTAGCCAACTAAAATTAGAAGGTACTTATTCACATAATGTATGATTGAATAGCAGAATCTCTGTTTCAGGATATTGTGTAAGTCAACAGTTTTTTTGTGTTCAAAGAATGGGTAGGCAAATTCAAGGAATAACTCATCAAGGACTCTTGATAAAGTTACAGTAAATACCTGCTTTCTCTCAATTGCCAGAAACTGGGGGCTATACCCAAGGAACAGAAGGGAAAAAGTGTAGCAGTATATGTTTATTCAAAGTCCCTGCTGTCTAACTTAAAGAGTGGTTGCGTAGAGATCCTTCAGAGAATCGAGATTCTTGAGTGGAGACATTTCTTCATTTGAATTTCTTTTCCATGATATGCTGGCATTTCTGAACCATTTTCTTCTTACAAAAAGGAAAAAAAATCCTGTTGGGCACTCAAATGAATATAAGCCAGCTGTAATTTAATGATCACTCGCGCTAGTGCCTTCACTTCAAAGTGTGTGTGCTGTGGATCCACAATGTCCTGCTTTGCAGAAGTCCCTCAGAACAAGGAAGTGAGAGACAGTAGTTAGAGCAGAAGTTTTATGGGCTTCCCCACTCCAACAAAAAGATACTTTTTCCATCTTAATTTTATACATATATGTTATTATTTCCTGGAAGAAAATACCAGTGTGAATTTTTTTCTCCCTTTAATCTGTTATTGTATAATTTTTCATAACATTTTTATTTACCTTGTATATCCATACCTTTCTCATGTATTATTTTTCACATCATTTCCCCTTTGATTTCCATATTCTTGTCTCTACTTTGTCTTCCACTTCAAGCCATTCGTCTTTGCACTCCAGTTCCTTATTTTCACTTCATTGGAGTCACATTAATCATAGTAGAACGATGATAAAGTAGACTCTGTCATTTTATTACTCCTTTTCTTTTTTAATTCTGATAGCCACAGAATAACTCTAGAAAACAGAGTGTGTTTACAAGTATATTGTAAAGAAGTCCTTGTTCTAGAGAATTTTGACAGGGGAAGTACACGCTGTACCTTAAATCAGAGACATACATTTTTTTTCTCTATTTGCCTTTTACTTAGTATAAATTCAAGTGACTTATTAAAATCATTCATCCTCAAAAAACCTGCAGAACTATAACCATGATGCATGTGAGAAATCACTCATCAGAAGTCAGCATTAGTTTCAAATGCTTCTAATGGCAACTATAATTCACGTTTCATAATCCTATTGTGATCGAAGAGAAACAAACAAGAAATGGGAGGTTTGGGGATTTGTGTTAATACTTGTTTGAACTGCATCCAATCTGATTAGGCCGTAATCAGTCACCTTTGTTCAAAGTTTCTTTTCTTCCACATGTACATTGCCAAGTACAACATCAACAGAAGCAAAAACTTCTTTTTTCTGTGGTTGTCCGCAGAGAGCATTTTTTTCTTTTACTGCATCCTAGGTTGCCACCCAGTGGAGAAGACTGAATTCTCATTGTTGCAGGCCCCAGAAGAGCTTTGTTACAGCTCTTTATTCTGCAAGGGAATAGTAGTGGGTGGCTTCTGTGAAAACACTGCTTGCTTTTGTTGTTTTCAGTTGCTTTAATTTAAATTTAAAAGGTGAACTAGCAATAGCACTGGATCTTAAGGTAAATGCTTCCTGGGGCTTGCCTCTTTTCTCTAGATACTTTCTGGTTTTGACCCGTGTGTTATATGCCTACAGGCACAGGCCTAATACGACAATGCAGCTCCGTACTTATTAATTTAAAGAATACATTAATATGGTAGCTGATCACAGCTGTGATTCGCAACGGTGTATTGAATTCTACAAAAAGATTCCATTATTTTCAACTTCTATAAGTTACGCCATGTGCTGTCAAAATCTCTTTTAACACAAACTTAATTTGGCCTTAGCTATATTTAAACAAGCAGCTCACAGCTTTGAGGAAGAAAAAGAAACAAACCACCCCAAACTAGTTTTCAGTTTGTATCACTGAATTATCTGACTCTGTGCTTACTTCATCTTAAGTGTTTGCAATTGCTATACAAAGCTCATGTAGGCCAAGTGCTGGCAGCCACCAGCGTTTAACTTCCATATCAGAAGCGGTTCCTGAATAGCCATCACTGCCCTGGTCCAACAGCCCAAGGGTATCCAGAGCAGACCAAACACTAATGGAGGAAGATACTGGCTAAATTCTCTTTCCTTTGGAAATCTGTAGTAGGCTATTGCCATGACAAAAGCCAAGTTAGGAATCACAATCTCAAAGAGAGCTTTCTTTTTTCAGAAAGATGAAAAGCAACAGAAACTGGAAGTCTGCAAATTGTCCCTCAGTTTTCAGCTGAAGACTCCTTATCTAGTCTATTACCTGACATTTCCTTTTTTTTTTCTTCAGTTCTTCCCCAAAAGCCGTTGTTGGGAGGGGAATAGAGGACAAGGCTGATTCTCCCTATAATGGCTCATGTAGGGCTCTCATCACATGATGTCTTTTGCTGATGGAACCAAGTTGTAGCTGATAAGATAGAAACTTTGAGCATATACAACCTATGCCTCAGTACTTTTCTCATTGTTTGCAGCATGATTAGAAAAAATAATTCATACTGCTATTTATCCTTTTCAAAGTAAAAGTGTTCATTAACTGCTGTAGTTCAGGATTCCAAAGGGAAAAAAAAGCTAATAGTTTTTCACCTTGTGTGTTAAACTTCTGTTGTTACACAGAGTTTAGAAACAGAAAAGCCTGGATTAGGAAGGAACCTCTGGAATTACTGGTCTAATCTTCAGGAAGAAGTCAGGGCCATAGATTAGGTTATTCAGGACTCTGTCAAGCTGAGTAGCATTTTCAATGACATAGATTTCACCAATTTTGGGGGCAACCTATTCCAGCGTTAAAGTGATCATGTTCCGTGTGTTCAAGGGTGTATGCTTTGGGGTTTATTTGTATAGCCAGACAGCATTTCCCCTGAGCAATTTGTGCAGGTTGCCTCTTGTTCTGTCAGTGCGCATCCTTGTGAAAAAAGTATCCCATCCTTCTCTGTACCTATGTTTTATGTACTTTATAAAGTATGTTTCGAGATGCCCCTAGGCCTGCTTTTTTCCAGGCTAAGCAAACACAGTTCATTCAGCCTTGCTTCATTTGTCAAGTTCTCCTGCTCTCTAAACATTTTGGTGGCATCTGAATTGATTCACTTTGCTTTTCAGGCCTGTAAAGGTCCATATGTTGCCATGACATTTGCAAGTATGGTTTGGGTGGGGTTTTTGGTTGGCTGGTTTTGTTTGTTTTGGGTTTTTTTGTTTTGTTTCTGTTGTTTGTGGATGTTTTTTGTTTGTTTGTTTGTTTTGGTTTTTTTTTCCTTAAATGCTCTGTCTTGAGTGTAATTTAGGGAAGGTAGAAAAAGTGCACTCTAAAATCCACTGCTCACCTTCAACATGACCTGTGATACATTTTGGACATAAAGCTGGATAGTTTTCCAAGACCAGTCTTAATCTATTTTATTAATTGCCAGACTTAGTTACATTCAGCCTTCAGACTATCTTTATTCATATATGTTCTTTAAGATTGCAATACAGCGTAAGGTTTGGGGATTTGGGATTAATTTTTTTGTTTTGTTTCTCCCCTGTGTGCTTATAATTACAGCTGTGTAAAGTGTGGCTAGATATTATTAATCTTTAATATACAAATGTATATAGGAAGTTATTAGTAGGATGCAACTGAGAAATTTAACGGTCATCAGCTAAGGTGTGGGAGAATTCTCAGCGGAGAAAAAAAAATCCCACCTGTTTTAAATCCTGAGTATACGTGCAGAAATTGGAGAGGAATTCTTTCCACCTAAGTTATAAACATGTTACCAACCTGCTTTATACTTGGAAGAAGCAGATACAGATGCATGTGTCTACATTAGGATTTTAGTTTGGATCAGGAGTGTTCATTTGATACAAATCTCTCAATCATCTTCAGTTGCTTCAGTTCATGTTGTGGAGCAGTTCTGGGGCAAGTAAACAGGATTCCTTTCAGCTGAAACTTGGATGTAAGGTGTGCCTGAAGATTATACCTAACACACTCTAACTACTGTGGGCATTTAGTCTCTTGGGATTAGAGTAGATCTAATCACATATTCTCTCCCCTCCAGATATATGTCTGTATATGTATATGTCTTGGACCCTAAGCACCAAGTTTTTACAGAAACAAATTACTGTAAATTTGTGGTACAGAGTTTAACTACTCATTAATTTTGAACATAATTTGGCTTGTTATGGTTCACAACAGGGAGCTGTGCCTGTGTATGTGGGAGGAAGGAAGGCTGATAGGAAAACCAGTATAGAAAACCCCCAGGCACATGAGGGAAACTGTCAGGATTTCGTTTATAAAAGAAAAAAAAAAAAGATGGTGAACGTGTGTCCTAAACGTATTTGTATTCAGAATGTTTATTCTAAGACTCATTATTTAAAACCATTATATACAGTGATTATCATACTTTTTAAAAAGGAATCATGCTGGTACTTGCAGTGAGAAGGGAACTGTTACATTCTATCCTTGATATAAAGGCTTGTGATGGTTTGAAATAATGACGTTTATGGCAAAACAAACCTTTTAATGAGGCATGATGAACTGGAATATCTACTTCAATGAAGGAAAACAAAGTGAAACACTTTTTCTCCAAATAGAATACATGATCTGTTGTTTCAGTGGGACAATCATCATGTACAAGCCATTGGGATGTTTTTCAGCCTTAATTGCCCTGTCAGTTACAATTAGAGGTGCTAATGTAACTGTGAAATGCTACAAATTACTTGCGGCTTTTGCTCCTTGGGTATTCTCAGCCAGTCTTGCACCGAAGATGTCAGAATGACTGAGATCTCTTGCTGAGTCTGTTATTAAGGTTTGCTTGTTATACTCCCTGGGTACAGTTACTCAGTCAGTGTGGATTCAGTATTATGGGTGTAAAGATGCCTGCAGCATCATTGTTATAATAGCAACTCATATAGCTGGCTAAAAAATCACTGTTTTTACCAGAGTTGTTATTAGCATGAAAGCCTATGATTTTCACAATGTTATGAGGACTTACTGTTCCACAGGTATTTGCCATTGTTTTTTCTGTTATAATGAAGGAGTTGCCATGTCACAAAATCCCACTGCTATGATCATCTAGAACAAAGGGATCATCTTAGCAGAATGACAGAAATTTTTGACTGTTGGAGGAAACACGAACTGAAAGTGGGGTGCTGAGGACAGTGATTTGCTGGTTCTTCCATTTCAGTAAGCAGTAGTAACAGATTACCTGGTCCAACACTAGTAAAGCAGAAGAGGCAAATGAAATGAATAAATGAACACTATAATACTATACTCTGTGACAGGTAGAGAAAAAGATGAAATGCAGATTCACAGAAGGGTGGCCAAATGCTCCAGCCTGTACAGTAGATTAGGTTTGATTTTCTTCCACTATTAAACAGTTAGCAAGTGCAGTCGTTCAATGCAGTTTCTTCATCTTGTTTTGAAATAGCTTCTCTGCAGTTCTCCAGTCTTAGAGATTGCATTGCTTTTTGACAGGGCAAATGTCTCTGACAATGGATTAAACCCTCTACTGTTTGCTACAGAGCTGGAAAACAAACCCCAAAACTTCAGGCTGTTGGGATTGTATAACCCTCTTGCCCAAAATGTTGGAACAAGAGTAAAGTGTACAAATTGAGGGCCCTTCAGTATAATCACAAAGTGACGGATGATTAGGTAAATTGAATGACTGCAAAGCCCAAGTGTTAAGATCTTTCCTTTCAGCCTATGCCTACAAGGGGAAATGCCAGGATTTGAAAATAATTTGAAAATAAGAAAAAAAAGATAAAAAAATAATGTTAGTTTTCAAAGACCTGAATGGCTTTCAAAGACGTGTGGGGATTTTTTTCTGGTCAAATTTTTATGACAAACACGTTTGTATGTTAGGGAAGTTTTTATTTTGGATTATTTTTTCTTAGCCAAACAAATGCACAGTTGCTAAAATTATGTGATTGTTAAGAATTGCAAAGACAAAATTGTTTACAATAATTATTTAAGCCATGAGATGTAATGATGCTTTTATAAAATTAGTAACTGCTAAGACTTCATTTTTTGCATGACAAGTACATATTATTTTAGAGATGGAGTGGCACTGAGCTATGTACCTGCTTTCTTTGTGTGCCTGCTGACACATCTGAGGTAGGAAAAAACATTATGTAAACTGAAAGCATGAATATGTTTGCCATGTAGACTTAAAAGATTGGATCACTGGCATGTAACATTATACAAGTGAAATCGAACATCATACTTACCAACAAAAACCTTATTAGATGAATATGTCATTCCCATATATGAGTGTTTAAGTGTGTGTCAACTTAGCATAGTATTAAAGACTGTAAGTGACAAATTTTGCAAGTAGCAAATTTGTCTGACCTACTATTAGTCCTGCTTATGTAGGAATTAAAATTGCCTAGCATTGTAACTTTTTATATTGTAGCAGTTTGAGTTTCAGTATTTATTAGATACAGAAATTATTTGGAGGGCTAGAGTGCAACACTAGCAGTATCACCGTAAATATACTTTGTGGAATATTTTTCTTGCTGAAGGGAAATGTTTCACAACCTGGCATCTCTGTGTGCATGGCCTATCGGAGGGAAACAAAGCAGGACCTTTTTCTGTTCTAAAATGCCTTGAGGATGAAGTTTTCATGTTTGCTACTCCAGGACATTACATCTCTAGCCTAGTCAGGGAGGTGGACTTAAGAGTCTAAACCAGCTACATTTTAATACCACCACCACATGGTTGCTCATGTGCCTCAGTTCCTGGTCTGCAGACGGTGGGAATAATGGAGCATGATTTTAACCTGTTATTTAGGCATGTGAGTTTGGGCTTTTTCCTAGCCTAATCTTCTTAGTCTTTCTAAACAGCACATAGAGCTGGATCGACTGCAGGAAGGTGATTGGGAAGCCCTGAGCTAAGCTTCTTCTCTAAGCAGCTATTTTGAAGAAGCACCTACCTTTCTCCCACAATAACATCGGAAGCCTTGCCCAAATCCCTCTGATTCATCTTTCTTGCAGGCTTCCTTTCCCTTGACTTCATCATCTGCATAAACTCAGACCATGAAAAGGTGTTTTGGAAGGTAAATGCAGTCAGAGGAATACTGCTGAAATCAAAGGACCTGCTTATGTGTGTAGCCAGACACAAAAAAAGTGCTTGCAAAGCTGTGGTATTAGATAATGAAGTCTTTGAGGAAGAAGCTCTCTGTTTGGCAGAGTTATTTGTTAAAAAAATAGTAACCAGCAGGCTCTACTTTTGCAGTCGATGACTGTAGTATTTCTTCTCGTGTTTGTGTTTAGATAAAACTGTGTTTATGCTGAAGCTCTTGCAAAGATTGGCTGAAACTTTAAAAGCAACATAATCATTCAAATATTTCATATGTGCTTTTCACCACAGAATGACAGTTTTACTTTTGTATAAAGGGCTTTATGATAAACAGAGAAAGAACTGTGCTACTGTATTTCACACATATGGCTGTATTTGTGAAGAATTTTCAACTATATTACCACACCAGTGTGCCTATACCTAAAGACATTATTTCTGTTTATTTAACACTACTTTTTCAGATACGGAACAGTTATGCTTGACCCATTTGTGATCTCTAGAGCAGAAGGTGATTAACTGCGGCTTTTACTCCCCTTCTTGCTTGTAGATATCTAGAAGAAAACTATAAAAAGGCCTATTCAAGGGAAAGAAAGAAGGTCAGGCACTCAATAAGACTGTTAGAGCTGGGGTTATTGTCAAACTGGATTTTTTTTTCTATAAAATAATAATTTAATAGGAATATTTTCTATTATTCATATAAAATTAGTATAATTTCTGTACCATACTTTTTTTTCTCTTTTAAGACTACAATTCAGCTATTAACCTGATGAGAGAAAGAGCAGGTTAAGCTGTGGAAGATCTATAGCACCCTGAAACAGGATGGAAGATGCAGCATTGGTGTGTTTCTGGACAAGAGGCTTGTATTGAAAACATAACTACTATGGATGTTTTGCTGCTGCAAGGGCTGGACAAGTAGATCTACTAGGGAAAAAAAAAAAAAAGCCCAAACACCCTAAATTACTGTTTTACTTTGTGTATTTCTTATACCAGACATTTACTTCCTCACCAGTTTATTAGATGTGCACACTTGCACCAGCAGGTGCTGCAAGCAAATTGCAAAACACAATGTTAAAGGAAAGTAATCCTCCGACTCCACCAACATTTGTTTCTGCTCTGGTTGGCCTGGCTTATTCCCCAGTTGAAGATGATGACATGAGCATTGCAACTTTGGATCCTGGCCCATCGAGTCCTTTAGTTTAAAGCCCACCTCACCAAGTTGGCCAGCCTGCTGCCATGTCTTGCCTCTTCTAGATAGGTGGTACACCAGTCGTGTATTTTCAACTCTACTCTGTATTAAGAAGGGCTCGTTCAGAATAGTGTGGCCAGCCATGGTGAGCAGGACGTGAAAAGGGCAATTGCTGCTGAGATCTAAGACGTGGTGTTCACACAGCAGTGTTGGGTTGTGCCATGTTCACAAGAGTTTCGGGTCTGTTTAGTAATCAGCTCTTTTGTGTCATTTCATTGTGATATTGGCACAATAGATACTGACAAGTGAAATTGCTATAAAGAAAAAAGAAAATAGAGAAAGGTTACTGTCAAAAAGATATAGAAAGAAGTAACACTGGTTATGTCACAGAAAAAAAGTGGTCATTTATGGAAACTTCACATATCTTAGTTCCGTTTAATTTATTCGGGCAGCACTCCATTTACTCCAAATTAAGTATCTCTATAATAGAATTAATAGATATAATGGCTCATGCTCTATGTAAAGGCTGAGGTCCCCTCTGAAGTTCTCTGACATGCAAAATGTTAAAGGTGCAAATTCTGTTTTGGTAGTTTGTTATTTCGCAGGCATTTGCACAGGTCAGAAAAGTCTTTACCTGATTTAGGATAAAAGTCATTGCTATTTCTTCATATTTTCTTTGCAAAAGAAAAAGCCAGCAGGAATTTTGCACTGTCAGCAATTCTAGGAGACAGAACAAGAAATCCTTTGGAGTCAGCCGTGGTTCAGCAGTTTCACAGCTATGCAGCAGGTGGGTACACTGTGGTCCTCACAAAGTCATATGATGGTTGAAGTAGCCCCTGGAGAACATCTAGTCCAGTCCTCTGGCTTGAGCAGGGTAACCAGCAACCTAGAGCTGGTTGCTCAGGGCTGTGTTTTGTCCAGTTTTGAATATCTTCATGAAAATCAGCTTTTCTGGACCTGTCATTGTTCATGACAGTTGTCCAAGCAGATCTGTGAACAGGTCAAAGTCTGCTCTTTCTTCTTTTCTCCCAGGTTAAGCAGGGCTCTTAAGATTAACTGAAAGCATGTTTTTAGCTGCTTTGTGGTATTTCGAGTGCCCTACACAGAAGCCGAGCTTTAGACATTGCTACACAGCTTACAGCATTTTGAGTCTGTGTCCTATTTCTTCTTGTGCTACAAGCAACCCTACTTTTAAGTTGTAGTTATACACCTCATGTCCATTCCCGATTTTGAACAGTGTCCATATAGAAGCAGTCATCTTCCCTTAGTCTGTGTTGCTCTGCTAATGAGGACATGTCTTCACTGCTCGAAGAACTGTCATGCAGGAGTTTCCGAGGTAGTGTCTCATCAAGCTAGCATGTCCACCTGTCACTCGCAGCAGTACAGCTTATAGAGCATTTCATCAATTAAGTCATGCCTATCAACGTGTCTTCTGCTGCTGGATCTGAGGATCATATTTTCATGGCTGCAACATTTAGTAGCTTGCTGTAATTGTGTGAACAAGTACACTTGATAGGGGCCTGAAAGAATTTCAGTCAAGTACCTGAACCTAATCTTGGGAAAAATAAAAATAACATGAAGTGTAATGATACAGAGCTGTATTACTCAATTTCTCACTCCTACTCTGCTTATATTAATCACCTGTGACAATCTGTGGTAGAAATGTCTAACACAATGCAGGCAGACTGGGTAGAGTAAAATGAATGTTTAAATTTCCATGGTGAAATTGTATTTATGTGGCATGATCTGATTGAGATTACCAAAAATATATCTATTTGGCTTTCTTTTAGAGCACTTTAAAGATTATTTTTTTGTATGTGTTTGTGTGTTGTAGATTAAATATCCATTCCAGGACTCCAATACCATTAATTTCTCACAAGCTGTTTAATTACAATGCACATTGTAGTTTTCCTTCAGAGGAAACTAGTTAGAAAGAGTAAATACCTTTTATGGTATTGATACAGTTGTCATATGTAAAATGAAGATTTTAATTCTGTTCTAAAAACATAACCTCTATATTTTGAAAGCTGCAAAAGAGACTTGGAAGTGACTAAAGTGATAAAGAATCCACAAGTTAGGATTTTTTTTTTTCTGTAAGCATATCAATTTCTTTCTCTTAATGTGCTGGCCTATTTGCTTTTGCTGGCACAGAAAGCAACATGGGTTTTTCTCAGCACCTTTAATAGTAGTTAGATGACATCCATATGATTTATTTGACTTTTGAACTTACTATTAGAAATATTAAAAGATGAAGCATCTTTGAAGGCTAATGCAATAAAACCAAAAATTATAGAATTTAAATGTTAGCCTTCTTGCGAAAGAAATGCAAAAAATCTATCTCATGTGAAGATGAAATTAAATTCTTGAAGTGGTTCTAAGTATTTTCTGTGTGGTTGCAGGGAGTGAGGTTCACAGAGTAGTAAAGTATTAGGTGAAAAATTGCTAATGGTGAGAAATTATGCCCAAATCACATGCTCAAGAATTTTAGTATTGAAGTTGGTGATTTGTAAATCTGTGGGCAACAGCTTTTATTTAAATCTAAGAATTGTCTAAGGTATTGAAATGTGCTCAAAAATTTCCCGAAATCTTTAGGCTTCGAAAATTTCAAGCTCCCTTGTTTAGTCCACAGTTTTTATGAATCTAAGTTCATTTGCTGAATTGTAGCACATTGCTTTTTTGTATTTTACTATTGCCATTTAAGCTTCCAGCTATAGGTTTGCTTCCATTCTAGAAAGAAATATCAATTGCTAATTACAAAAGCCAGACAAGCAACTGTTAAGTCCCACTTAACTCATTTTCCTTATCTTCTTCTCATACCTCCTCCCTACCGTATCTATTCATTTACCTAGAGAGAAATAAAATTTTGTATGTACCAATATTTCCTGACTGTTTTGTCCAAAATACTAATTATTATATTAAATAATGAAGTGCAGACAAGAAAAAATCAAAATAAAATATCATCAAATTATTAATGCTTACAATGTACTTGTATTCAAGTGCATATGAACATTGGGAATGTGTATATAGCTGTTGAGAAAAGTTGTTCATAGCTGAACTAGCTGAGAATGTAAATTTCATTATTAATGTGTAAAATTATACCTTTTATTTACATATTATTTATTTACATATACATTCTTTTATGTATTATTTATTAATGGGGACCTATACTAGGTTTCATGAATTACTCAATTAACTGCGCTTTAAATCCATCAGTAGAACAAATAAGTTAATGAAAATGCTTTCCAGGTTCACTTGTACATGCAGGCTGCTTCCTACCTCCCTGACAATGTCATAAAACCCCAGTGCAACTGCTGATGCTGTGTAGCAGTCACGCAGCTGTAAAGTCACACTGTCTATATCAATCTACAGTAATTCAGGCTCAAATCACTGAAGCTTTTTGGATGGAGTACAGCTGGATGTGGCATCACATAAGTTTATGTGTACATGTACAACCTTTAATTACTTTTACAGAAACCTCCATAACTCTGCTGAATATCTTACCTAACACTAGTTGTTTTGAAAAATTTGGTACAAAACAAACTGTTACAAATGGACTGAGCAGAACCAGAAAGCATATATAAGGTCCAACACCCCTGCTTGGCTGCCAAAATCCTTAGAGCAGGGTGATGTGTACACCATGATGCCATGGCCTGATGAAAGCCCAGGCCAGGCAAAGTAGCTCAGCACCTGAAGGTCCGATCAGTGATCAAACATAGCTTCAGTCGTTAGATAGAAACGTGCTGTGGAAATAGGCACAGTTTGAGTCAGAACAGAACACAGGTTGTATGGGAAAATTACAGTGTGGGAGAAGACAGAACTGGAGACTATTGTCATGTTTTAGCAGGCAGGAAAAATAATGCACTTTAGATTTTCATGATGGCTCAGGTAGGGGTACAAGAGATGAAAGATACCATAAGACAAGTTATTAAAAGGACGGACCAATTGTATGGCATGGTGAAAGAAGACGAAAGGAAATAAATCTGAAAAAGGCCCAGAAAGTCAGCCTCTGTGGTGAAGACTATTTTATCATTCTTTAAATCACTTTAGTTCTCTAAATATGTTGTTATTTCATGGTTTTAAACTAGCCTGTTGCATGTGAAAAACGGGTCACATCTGTATTTTTAAAACTACAGAAGACTGAGAAAGTGAGTCAGCTTGTCAACATCTCATGGAGTTGTACATATATAAACTACAGATCGTTTCCCTGAGAGTATCAGAGAGAAAAGAAATGCAGAAAATGCAGAGGCCATTGAGCAAATTTCATGACTGAACAGTCAGAGATGCCTACAATGTGCAGCAAACCAAAGATCAACATTTTACATTGAATATATGTGTGAGGTGTTTCTTAATGACTGTTTCATTTCTTCCTGTACTCAGACAAAGATTCCTAAGAAGTAGGAACAAATGGTCTATTATATGTTGAAGTATTCTTTTGGTACTCTTTGCTATTAACCACCAAAGCAGAGATGAAAGCAGAGTTGTGTGTTACCTTGAAAAAATGAGGGAGTTAGTTTGTTTCCTTACTGACTTCAGTCCTATTAATTTATTTATCAGTTTGCATCTTTCAGAAATAGCTTCTTGACAGTCATCTCAGCATTTGAAGTGCCTGTCTGCTTTGCTTGGTAGCATCTACTTTTTCCCTAGACCTTCATGAATCATTGAAGATGACCATTCAGTGAGCTTTTAAAAACATCTATTGTCAGAAGTTTTTAAGAACATAAATAGTTAGTGATCCTGACTATCTTAACTAAGTATAGTAAGACATGGTTCCATACAGTAATTTAAAATGTGGCAGGTTAATATGCTATTTCTGTGGATTTGCAGAGATAGGTTCTTTCAAATGGAGTAGAACATCTTATTCTTTCTGTTCAATTTTGTGTGTCTGTCTTTTCTGGGTGTTTTTCCCTAAGCATAATTTTACGAGTTTTATAAAAATAATAATCTTTTTTTCTCTTGTATTATTTTTTTTTATTTGTTCCTTGGAAGGTGCCACCCTGTGATACACTACATGCATGGTAGATGTGCGAAACTGAGAATGCTGAACACAAGATGTGCAGCCGTCCCAGTGAAACTGGGTCTGACTCCAGCCCTGAGTACTCTGTTCAGTTTTAGTGGGGTTTGTTCTGTACTGAAGTACTCTTTGATGGTATCACAGAAGGGATAATAGGAGAAAAAATGAAAGGATGCATTCCAGAAAATAAAGAATTCTTGTAATGATTTGTGGCTCCTTTATGTTCATTTTCCTACAGTATCCTCTTATTGTTTCTTTTATATCTAAAATAACTTACTCATGACTGTGCCGTAAGCTGCAATATGGAATTCTCAAGTGTGCAGTCTCAGAAGAGTCCACCTTTTTCAGTTCTCTTTATAGTGTAATAAATTCCCAAGAGAACTTAGAGGGGGTGCTCAGAACCAGTCTGTGCATTCAGTAACATTACCTCCAAGGTGCCTTTATTAGTAACGTAGTGCTGTCATGCATTTTAAAGAGTGGTTTACCATTGATTATTACTATTATTGTATGTTTTCAAGCAATTCTGAGCAATTCCGAGTTATATATTTATATTGCATTTGTCATTCTGATATCCAAATACCAAACAATATTGAATACTGCTAGGTCAAAGTATAAGTAGCATTTTCATCTTTTCTTCTGTCATGAGAAATGGGGAATAGTTGTGCCTGCAGGTTGCTTAGTTGCACTTTTTAAAATAGCGGCATTGCTTTTAGGGCTCAAAGCTGGCTTGAGGTTGTTTAAGCATGTAAAGTTAGGCCACTGTCAAAAAATATTTTGTGGATAAAGATGTGATGCGGTAGGCCTTTCAGTGACCATTGAGATTTTTAGGCTGTCCTTTTACCCAGGGAGAGAGCTCAATAGTTTACTGAGGAAAACTGCATTTTGCTGTGACTGCATCTGAAGTATGTATCTTTTCTGGAAGCATGGCAAGTAAATCTGTTCAGTGAGAGTTCAGTGTTAGCATCCCAGTAAAGGAAGAAATGGGGAAACCAAAGAGGGGGGTTGGAACTAGATGATCTTAAGGTCCTTTACAATCCTAACTATTCTATGATTCTATGAATTTTGAGGAATCTTAATATGCCTTGTGTTAAGAACAATGTTCTAAACAAAGTGATAAGTTATTTGTGACTTTTTCTAGTTTCACAGGCACATAAAAAGATAAATTAATGTCGGGAAATAGTTCTGAAGTAGCAGAGCACTAATCAAGATCATCTACTAGTCTTTATTATTTTCTATTATATTGCTTTTTTATTTTTCTTTTCAGCTATCCATCCTCTCAGAATAAAATATATAGTTTGAATATTAAGTGATACCTTTGTTCATGTCTTCAGAGTTGCTTGCAAAATAAATGCATTAAAACATTTTTATCTCAAAGGCTGTCAAGTTAAAAACTACGCTGAAAATATTCATCGGGCAAAGAGAAGTGTCAGAGATGTACTGCTATCATTACTTTAGATATTCAGTTCAGTTTCTGTTACATTGGAGATCTCTGTGGAAATTGCTTTGTGGTTATTTACATTTCTGATTTTCAAGTATCTGTGAGTTTTATGCTAAAGTTTTTAGAATTTCTTTCCTTATCATATTAGCATCTGAAATAATTTCCCTACTTTTTTAGCTATCCATGTATATAGGGGTGTTTATTGATTATATAAAACCACTAAAGAATTACTGTATTCTGTGCTTGTGAAAAAACTTAGATATTATTTGATTGTCCTGTTGTGGGGGTGTACTTGGTGTATTTACATTTGTAGCACAGCAGAAAATTAACGTTTTGCTTCTTAGTGAAACAGCAGCTAAGAGTTTCATTAGAAATTTTTATAACATTTGCCAAAACCTTAAGTATATAGCAGCTATAATATTTGCTTTACTTAGAATGCTGTGTATACTGAAATTGATCAGGACCCAAGAGGTAATTAGACGATTTCTACAAGATAAATCCTTTGAGTTACAACAAATACTTAGAAGCAGCTTTGTGCTTATAGGTCCCCTGAGTTGGAAGCAGACAGAAATGTTGCGGGCAAGCTGATCATATCTATGCTCCTTGTTCTTATTCTTCCCTTGTCATCATTTAAGACCACTGCTTAAATGATGACAGAGAATACTGGGCTATGGCTTTAGCCAAATAGCTGTTCTTACACTCGTATATTATTTTAGGAAACTAATTTTTTAAAAATCAATTTTCCATTTTTCTTATATATGAGGTATATTTTGGTGATCTTACCCCTGGTTCTGAAAAGGTTCATATTTGTTTCTGAATTTATGGTTGTACATTACAGTGTTACACAGCTGAGTGGGGTTCTCATTCCTTGGAGAGGGTGTCGTAAAACACTGACACGCATTTTATCAGGTTTTCTAGTATTTGGAGAAGCATCCTCTTTGATCACTGTAGTAAGAAGAAGTCTATACCAAATGATCTTTAATGCTATGTTAAAATTTCGGAAGATTGAAATTGTGTGTGGTGTTTGGAAATTGCTACCTTGTATCTCATTTTTATTTTTATTACAGAATAGCAGTAACACAAGGTGACCCACAGAAATTCTCCCCCGCTGTCTGAGGGTGACAGGCGCCCTTGTGGCCCATGGGCCTGAGGGTCTCCAGGGACAGCCTTGGGAGGGCTGGACAAGGGCTCATCTCTTTGGCCCGGTTATTTGGGCTCCCAGATGTTGAAGAGCAACTTGTGAAAAGAAAACAAAACAAAATAAAGCAAAACAAAGCTGGAAAGGTATTTGTTAGTGTTTAAAATTGTGCTGGTTCCAACAGCCAGTAAGAGGTGAGGCTGCTGCAGCTGCAGCTCCGTGCCCTGTTGCCAACTGGTAGCAAGGTTGAACATGTATTCCCCTTAAGCACACAGGTGCAGAGCACACATACACACTACATACATACATATATACACCACATGCTGCACAGACCACAGACAGATGCACAAAGCACTCATACAGACACGGGTGGAGCACCAATAGCCTCATCCTGTTCCACTCTTTGGCTAAGCAAGTATCCTGTATATTCATATACATGCATCTATCTGTATGTACAAGGTAGACCCCTCCAGCAGCTGAGCTCATGCACACATACACACAGAGAGTATTAATAGGTATTGTTCCACTATCATCAGGAAATATAAAAGCTCTGGAAAGAAGCTGAGGGGAGGCTTGAAGAGCACAAAAATGGTGCATACATAAAGTAAATGCCAAGGAAATTAGAGATAGAAAAGAAAATCTGCATTTCTCATGTATCTCAGTGTTCATGATGGACGAGCCAGGGCAGCGTGTCCACCCCAGCTCTCCAGCACAACACTGATGTGGACATGCAGCATTGCAGGTGTTGCAGTTGTACCTGTTGCTCAAGGATGTTATGGTGCCAGATACATGGAATGTGGCAAATGCAGTTTTACAAATGCCTCCAAGCTGGATCTGGGACCACTTCCTCGAGGGGTGTAAACCAAGCCTGGTAAAATACCTCTGTGCAAATAAAGGAAAACAAATGTCACAATAGTTCATCTTACAGACAAACACAGAGCTTCCCAATCTCTTCACAAACTGCTGACATTTGTCTACAGACTGTTTACATGTCTGCAGTTAAGACATAGAAATGTATTTGTCCTATATTTGTAAATCCATGAATTTATTTATCTATATATCTACTAATGTCTTGAATATGATGGGGAAATACTTTCCTCAGTCCAGCAAACCCCTTTCTCTTTATAGGCAAGATCAGTAATTTCTGTGATGTTTGGTTTTTTTTTTTTTCTAAACTATGCCTTTCAAAAGAAATAAAATCTGTTAGAGCTAACTCCAAGGGTGTGATTAATTTTACATAATTTAGACCTATATAGTGTACGTCATCAGCCAATAGTGGTGAGGGTCCCTTTAGAGTCAGTGGTGAAAAGTGAACAGAACTCAATTCACCATATCTACTTTGGATACAAGATTCACTTTCCTAAATAGAAGCATCCAGTGTTCCATTTTAGATGCCGAAGGTATCTTGCTTGGCCTTTACGTACTGCCCAGGTGCCTTTACGTACTTCTGTGTCATGTTTGTCAGCCCTGTGGAAATGTCTCAGATATCGTATGGCATCTGGAATGGCTTCATAGATGCCAATGTTTAGGCAACTGAATTCCACTCTAGATAGGAATTTCAGGATAAAAAGCATCCTCTAAATTTCCCCACTAATAAGAGGGCCTAGACAACCAACTTATGTATAGGTGTTCAAATTGTAAACATCTAGATGTGGTCAGCTGAATCCTACCAATCTGTTTTTATAACAACCGTTTTGCAACCACTCTAATAATTCCTGGCTTTCTATTGTGAATAAAATGGAGGTCTGAATTCAGTTCTGATATAAATGGATACAGCTCTAATGAGTTTTGTGGGGTTTTTTTAGCAGATGCTGACATGTTTCCTAGTGTCATTTTCTGCTTGCTCAACTGGATCATACAACAAAACATATTTTCAGTGATATCATACATGTGGAAGTCCAATAATCAAATATCCATTTTGTTACTGTGTGTGAATCACATGAATCACACCACTTTTATTAACTTTTTTTTTTCCTGTTTGAAGATAAATTCAATATGGGTATTGAATTTTAGAAAGATACAGGGTTGATATGCAGAAGATGGTTAATGACGTTATAAGGTATATTCTGAAATCAGCTTTGAAGTGTATTCAGTCTTCCGCATACCAGGTTTGCATTTCCAAAAATTCATATGGAGAAGCTCAAGAAATACTAGTAATACTGGTATTTTATCTTATGCTTTATATGTTAAATAGTCTAAAAATGCAAAGGTAGTGTTGTTTTTAAATAGCCTTTTGTTATTGAAATCTCATCTTAAAATTAAAAACCTATAGCATAATAACATTAGGACACTTCAGGGCATTTTTAGTGAAATGCTAAAGTGCTTTGGATGGTTGAAGACAGCTGCTTTGTTACTTTATGTCTCTGAATCTGCCCAAAGCATATATAAATGGATCAGCAAAATATGCCGTGGGGTATCCTAAAAATTTATAGATGGCGTATTAAAATGTTGTAGGGGGAGCAAAAGGATTATTGATACTCAATCCAGAGGTTGCTCAAAAATTAGTGTTTGTTCTTCACAGTCCAACCTGTGTTGATCAGTGCTGATGGGGTGATATTTACTCTGTAGGAAACAGATGGGTCAAGACACCTATGTGATAAGAAACATTAATCTAGGCATAATTTCTTCTCTAGGTAAGGTATTCTGCAGCACAAGAAATAACTGATGTGATTTGCCCTTATATAAGCTTGCTCTTTTGTCCAATCTCAAAGAACTTTATATGCTTTTTGTATGCTCATGTGACTACAGGTAAAAAAAAATATACAATATTCATTTTAGAGTTGATTATATTTTTAGTTTGAGGTAATCAGAGGAAATAGAAGCTATGTGTATCCTGTGCTCTACATTTTGAACTCTACAAGTTTTTTTTTTTTTATTGGTGAAAATATTTACTTAATACAGTGTAATTAAAATCAGGGAGTAGGATGCAGAATTCTAATGAATTTCATTTTGTCTCTTTAAATACACATTCTGCCTATGGAAATGGGGACATCAGTAAACGATTTCGTGAACACTTTGATGGCAAAAAGTATTGAAAAGAAATGTTCAAAAGACCCTTTCAAAACTAAAAATAAATAAAAGAGACACAGAAAATGAGTAGCAGAAGCAAGTAAAGTTTTCACCTGCCTATGCTCACAGCCAGAGACTGATTTTTGACAAGTTGTGATACCTTCAGCTCTAGGTAAAGTCAGTGCAAGTCTCAAATGATTGCATTGCAGTGCTGCAAACCAGACCTTGGAAGTTCCCTAAATACGAGTTTTGTCCACGAGCAGATAATTTTAAAGGCAACTCGAGTTAAACCTCTAAGGGGATCTGAAGTCAGATGAATGCACAGCAGTGTAAAAATAGCAGAGACTGAGAAGAATCTGCAGTAACTAACAATGTAAGATCTAGAGAATAGAAAAGAAAGGGAGGAAAAGGAAAGTCACAAAGGTGACAAGAAGTCTGAAGAACCAACTGTATGTTATGCAGTGAGACAGGGATGAGATGAAACTTTTAAGAGTTAAATATAAGAGACAGGAGAATAACACTGTGAAATAAACATAGAGGAGAAAATCTGTCAAACAGATCATACATCAAATTACCTATGAGTGGCATATGTCTTGCCATTTGGAAAAAATACTACTCTACATTCACTAGAAGACAGAAGATAAATCTACCTACTTGCTGAAATACATCCCTCCTCTGGCCTTGCTTGTATCCCCAAGCATATACAGACATCTCAGCCTTGCTAATTCTGCTGAAAATATTTTTCACTGTTCAAGCAAGGTTGTCATTTCTGTCCCCCTGCCAGCTGGCCCTCTGCTGATACATTGGAATAACCTGTCATCTGAATGGCAGCTGGCAGTAAGAGGACTTCTAGTGATGGAGTTGATTACTAAGCTTCATTGACAGAAAGAAGTGTTTTTCCTCAGACTCTCTCCAGCCTCCCTTCTGGGCAGAAGAATAAAGATAAATATTCATCGACAGACTTTGAGTTGAATGAGAATACTCAGCCACGTGGACTTTTTTTTTCCTCCTCCTCTCTTTTTTTTTTTTTTTAATTGGGATGATTTTTGAGCACAGCCTTTTAATGTTTTAGAGATTTACTTCTCCGATGTTGTTTTTATGCTGTTATAATATAGATGCATATATATGCTATTATTATATGCTAATATACTATAGCCAAGGTTATATCTTGTTTTTCAATATGCTACTTAGATTTTTTTCCCTCTGTTTCTGAAACATAAAACTGAAGCCTGAATTGATATATTTTCATGATTTCTGTCAAAAAATGAATGTGTAATTATACAAACTAAAATACAGGTTATATCCACAGCCTTTGAAGGTGTGAAGTGACAATGGAAGATAAAAGGAAATGATCCACTCTGCCACTGAAAGATACTCCCAAAACCATGCAAGTGTAGAGCTTATAAGGAAGGGTATGGCTGCAATTATCAGTGGAACTTTAGAAATGTTAGATGCTTTGTTTTCAGTTAACTTCAGCAGCTGATCTTGGATAAGTAAATCCACATGTAAAGAGATAAGAATAATTTAAAATTTTGCAAAGCTATGTGTTTCCTTGCCTAAATATCATACTGGCAACCGTTACATCAAAAAAGAACACTAGTGTGTAATTTCCAGGATTTTTCTTCTTCTGAAACAATGTCCAATGAATTCCTTTTTAAAACCGTTTATCTTTCTCTCATGTTCTTCTCTTTCTTCAAAAAATAATTCATCCTTTCTTCTAGCAGTACTGTTTTTTCCTAAAAGCCTTTCTAAATCTAAAGTGCTCAAGAAAACTCTTCAAAATGAGGCAGGGGAGAGATAGCCCCACGGCCCTTAAAGCAGTATGGTGTGCAGAGGGAATCAGGCCATAGCAAGGAGCATGCTGCAGCACAGAGGATAAAACAGTTCTGAATAACTCCAAGGCAGTCTTTGTGGCATTGTATGAACTGAAATGTAGTCTATGACTTTGTTCTTGTAGTCTGTTTTTGTACAGCACATACTTGTGATGACTGAAATTTTCTTAGGCATTTTTAAAAAAATTAAATTAACTTTGGACATATTTAATGGGTTAACATTTTAGTATCTTGGATGTCATGCTGGGCATCCACTACAATGTAATCATAAAAACAGTAGAAAAAGATGGTGTTTTGTTACAATGCTACTGATAACAGCATTTTCAGTGATCAAGAGGAAGTCAGCAGGTTCAGTAACAACAGCTAAACCCAAAGCACCCAAAGCACTGACAGAATAAATAAGCTGACTTAGAAAACCAATGTTATTTCTTATAGTCTCTTTTATATACAGTTATTTCAGATGCTTGGTGAGTGGAAGGAGTTTGTATTGTATGTTGTGGGTGTGCCTTTAAAAGGGACATTTGAAACTGTAATTCAGGCCCAATTTTATCTGAGTGATACTGATAACAATTACAGAACTAAATACAAGCAGAAAGGTATTATCTCAACACCAGTGCACTTACATTTACATATTGCAAAATATTATCGCTAGTATCAAATACTTTAATGTGGAAGAATTCTGTTACATCATGAGAGAGACGAAAGGCAAAATTTAGTGTTGTTTTGTGTAACTGATTATTGTGCAAAATTTTAATACTATAAATGACAAAAATGGATTTTGCTTTGTAAAATTATTTGCATGTTAAAAAATATTAAGAATTTATTAATTAAAAATACAATTGACTCATAAATGTAGAAGGAGCTATAATCTGGAAGAACAGATAGAGCGTTATGTCAGAAAAGCCCTTGTCCTAATCTTGATGTAGAATTAATTCATTGTACAGCCTTTTTCAAGTCACTTTGCTTTACTCTGTTTTCCTAAATAAGGATAATAAGACTTACCTATCTGCCTTATGGGGATATATCAAATAAATCATGCTTGTAAAGTATTCTGATGAAGTATCCCTACTGTTTTAGTTATCATGATAATCAAAACTGGGTGACCAAAATTTTACAGCACATTGTCAACTGATATAAAGAAAGACAGGACAAAATTTGTCCTTGGATCCTTAACTTCATACTCCTGTCAGAATTTGCCGGCAGACTTAGGATGACATGTGAAATTTCTTATCTAGACATAGCAAACTGAATAAAGAACAGATTATCAGCCTAATATATAGCACAGTAGCTCCTGGGCAGAGCAAATCTTTATGGTCAATTTATGAATGCCTGAAAGGTTTAACTAAGAATAAAATAATGCAAACAGGCAATCTTAACTGTTTTGTAATTTGCCAGTTTAAAATTTTTCTGGCTTGAATGAATCAGTTCCTCAATGGTAGCACAGAATTAACTGTATTCCTAAACCATCAGGTCATTCATCACATTTGCAGTTAAAAGTGAAGGCATTCCTAATGCATTTATTCTAATAGTTTGTTTCAATAAGTAATTATATTGAATGAACAATGGATCTGCATTGTCTCCAGTCACTCTCAGGGAATATTACAATCTAGATCTGTGGTCCAACTTTGAACTAAACAAGCTTGTGCACATGCAGAGATAGAACAAATAACCAGAATGGATTTACCTTTAAGCCTTTCAAAGAATAACTCACTGTAAGAAAATAATTATTTGTGGCAGATTTTAATGATCAATGACATGTAATTCAAAGTAATATATTTGTCTCACTTAGCAGATTGTTCCAGTGGAAAAAGCAATCACGTTTACAGTGTTTAAAACATCCAGTTTCTCTTCTTATCGGTACATGAATTTTCCTGAAAAATGAAAAGCTGTTCTACTAGGCAGACATATCTTTTGTCTTTGTCAATACTAGATTAATTGTATTTACTTATTTATTGTGGTATGGTGCTTTTTTAAAGAAGCTGTCATCTTACAGGATATAAAAAGACATTAAGCTTCCTGAATTTAATATTGGAAAAAAGCCCATTAGTAGATTACATTAGCCTGTAATCTTTCCTGGTGGGAGAGGATGCTGTGGGCAAGGCTGTTGATGTCTAACTGGGAAATGCATGCACATAGGAACTGGAAAATCGTTGGAAATCTCTCCTTCAGTGTATTCTCACGTTGGCCACATTGTGGAGCTACAGCTAAATGAGTCAGAAACTTTGAAGCATCCTGCCGGGTTCACCAGAACAGCAATATGTGAGGCGAAGCATTAGATAATGTGTAGTGCTTGCAAATGCATTTTGATTTTATTATGAAATATAGTTTTTCTAAAAAATCATATGATAATATAAATAGCTTCTGTTAATTTTAAGATTGAGATAAAACGTTCACTGGAAAAGTAAGATGCACCTCGACTTCCTGCCTGACTCACACAGCTATGGTTTGAGAATAAGGCATGCTACCATGCTCATGCCAGTACTAGAAGAAATCTTCCTTATTATCACCAGTTTATTCCCAGTCTGTGCCTTAATTACTGTAGTTATTGAAATTGCAGCTACTGTTCTTACTCAAACACTCATATTTTTGAAGAGGAATTAGGAAATTTTCCTAGATAATGTCTTAGGTGATTTTGCAGAATTGTTTTCTCCTGATATTTTTACTGCATTTCAGTATAAGCCCATTACTGATTTTCTTACGGTATACTTGAGGTCTTTAAACATCTGCTTCAGCTTTCAATAAATACCTCCTCAGCCTAAGAGGCCTGGCTCAGTGACCAGATTGTTGGCTGAAGTGGTAGTAGCTTGGAGGAACTCAGGTCTTTCAAGAAATGCCAGGTGTTTGTTTTCAGAAGGTTCTGGGTTTTGATGTGGGGGTGAAAAAATGATTTTGACTTATCAGACAGGTTTTCTAAAGTATTTGCCATGAAAAAGTAATTTCTCCTTAGACTGACCACTTCAGAACACTTCAAAATAGCCTTGTTTCCTAAGCAAGCTCAGCTTGGCTTCAAGTGGGTGGTTTTGTAAATATCCCAAAGTATGCCATTTATTTCTTTCCTGTTGAAATAAATAACCTTTTTTCTTTTTTCTTTTTCCTTTTTCCTTTTTTCTTTTTTCTTTTTTTTTTTTTTTTTTCCTCCGGAGGAGGGGTAGTTGTTGGGTTTGGGTTTTTTCCCTCTCTGGTAGGGCACAGTAGCTTCTATTTGCCCTTCACCCCCTCATCCCCCCCCCCCCCCCCCCCCCATCTTTTTTTTCAGGAGTCAGAAGTTAAATGGTTAAAGTTTGTGAAAACAAAGGGGGGAGCTCTTGCTGCAGTGTCTGTGACACAGAGGCAACTTGTGCTGCTTGTTTAAGCCATAGAGCAGAAAGAGAAATTTAGGAAGGGGTTTGGAATGATCTCTCTGGACGCTTCTGTTCTAACCTGTGCCTTGCCCATGTGGCTGTTGTTGAAGTTAAAAGATTCGTGCTTGAAATGACACCAGACAAGATTGAAGCATTCCATGCAGAAATGAGTTTTCCCTATCAGCTGGATTCCTTTCTGAACCTGGCTACTTTATAAATATTGTATAAAATACGCATAGAACTGAAAGCCTTGGTTTTAATTTTGGTTTTGAGTTGTCATTTCCTTTTCAAAATGATACACAGTATTAGTATCAGAAAGCTTGACTCATGTTAGTTTTGAAGAAAGCATTTTCTCCACAAAATATATAATACAAGCCCCATTTCTTCAGCATATTCAAGTCTTGGTCTCTAAGTTAATAAAATAAAAATATAAAAATCATAATTTAAAAATAGTCATGACAAATCAATCCACAGGTACATGGAAACTCTTATAATTTTAATATATTTTTTCTTAGCAGTACATGGAGAACTTTAAATATGCAACACGATAGATATAACAAGTCCAGAGGAGGGCCACGAGGATGATGAGGGGACTGGAGCACCTCCCGTATGAAGATAGGCTGAGGAAGTTGGGGCTGTTCAGCCTGGAGAAGAGAAGGCTGCGTGGGGACCTCATAGCAGCCTTCCAGTATCTGAAGGGGGCCTATAGGGATGCTGGGGAGGGACTCTTCGTCAGGGACTGTAGTGACAGGACAAGGGGTAACGGGTTAAAACTTAAACAGGGGAAGTTTAGATTGGATATAAGGAGGAAATTCTTTCCTGTTAGGGTGGTGAGACACTGGAATCGGTTGCCCAGGGGGGTTGTGAGTGCTTCATCCCTGGCAGTGTTCAAGGCCAGTTTGGATGTAGCCTTGGGAGGGATGGTTTAGTGTGAGGTGTCCCTGCCCATGGCAGGGGGGTTGGAACTAGATGATGTTGAGGTCCTTTCCAACCCTAACTAGTCTATGATTCTATGATTCTATATACAAGTATGGCATCTAATTCCCTTTGTGTCTGCAGGCTTTTTAAAGACCATACTGTGGAACAGCTAAATATTTGCAGTTTGAGCGGCATTTACACTGCAGGACACAGAATGCCATCCATATTTGTATGTTTTCTCTTTACTCTTGACAGGTTTTTAAATGTTTAAAGTGAGAGGTATTTTTTCTGCCCTTAAAAGAAAAAAAAATCGTCTTCCCTCCTCTGCCAGTTCCTTTGATGGCAACAACCTCCTGAGACCTGGGAAGAACATTTTATCTTAAAATACATATGCGGTATTTGTAAACTTGACTTTTAGTTATCTCTAGAAAAAAGCAAGCAAACAAACAAAGGTGGTGTTTTCCTTTTTACTCAGATGCTTCTGTTATGATTCCACTCACAGCCCTGTCCCTTTCTGCAGCTTCAGGAAGAGCCTTGTACCTTTGCAATTTTCATTAGCTTTTGTCTGGCTGCCAAGATTTCTGCCACTGTAGGATGGTGATGCAATAGCAGTATCTTATACTGCCAGCCCAGACACTCCTGATCAGAGAGGGATGCTCTAGAATGGAGCATTTTTCATTTTTAAGCATACTGTCACTGGCTGATCGGTTGCAAAGGCCTGTGGCAGATAAGGACCACAGCTTACTGCTGACTTAGCCACCACAAAAAAAAACAAACAAACTCCACTGAATTTAACAGTGACTAAAACCATTTTTACTCTATCAGAGGTGAAAGGAAGTAGAAAGTGTAAGGTGTGATGCCTGATAATGGGGATGGACACAGTATGTATCACTGAATTATATATATATTTAACTTTCTTGAAATGGATGAATGAGAAACACCAATGGTATAATTGAAGATTATATCTGTATTACATTCAAGGACATGACTGCAACTCACTGTGCAGTATATATGTTTGTATGTATAGTGAACTGGTTTAAAAAAAAAAGGTGGTGTGGAGTCCAGAACACTGGAACTTACACAGGAAGCTTGGTGAATAGTTAGGCTCCTCGCTGCAAAAAACCACTACAGCCATGTTCCTGTCAGGATTTCAGTCATCTGAGTCTATACGAGCTGTAGACTTGTCTGTAAGTACACCAAGTACATTAGATTAGATAGTTATGTGCCAAAAAGCACACATGCAGACTGCCCTCCACATATTGCCATTAAACACAAGTTGCTTCAGAGTACTTTATCATTCAGAGAAAATAAAACCTCTTTTCCCCAACAGAAATTCCACCCCAGCATAGGCTTGAGAAGATGGGCTGTGCAGCCTTTTTGAAAGATTATATGATGTGTTAGATCCAGGAATAAAGGGATCATTTTAAATGGAAGGGGATCACACATGAAGCTGCCTTGGCAGACACCTCTTTTACATATGCAGGGAATCTTTTATCCCCATTGCTTATCATAGCAGTGAAGAACAGTCTGTCAAGTGAATTGCAAGACATTAGCAAATTTACAGATCAAAATGAAATTGTATGCTCTAACCAAAATCCAGATAATTTATGTCTAAATATTCTTGTAGAATCTGACATGCACCTCCCCCTACTGATGATTTTCTTTTTTACTTTATTCACAGTGATTGCTCATTTGGTATTTAAAATCCACAAATAAATGAGTTTTAATTATTGTTATATTCTATTCCAGTCACTCAGTTCCACATCCAGATGAACTATGCTTCTATAAATAAAAGTTCCCAGTTAGAATAGGCTGAGCGGGTATCCTTTCCCACATGTTCTGCTTCCCTGTTGGCAATTCCTAGTGCAGTCTGAAAGGAGAAGGTGGGTAAAGTGAAATAATGTTCTGAAGTTTTTCACTGGAGTTTCTAGGAAATTAGGAGCTCCTGTCCAAGCAGAACATCTAGTCACTTGAACAATATATATTTTTATATGTCTGTATGTATGTATTTATTTTTTATATGTGTATATAAAATAAATAGTGTTCAAGGATGTACCTGGGCATTGCAAAGTGATCATCTGTCCTGTTGTTTGAGCAGTCCCTGGAAGAGTTTTGATGTGTGTCAACTGGCATTTTCCCAAACAAGTCCTGGGCATAATTTGGGAGTTAGAAAGTTCTAGGCACTGTTCCCAATAAGCAATATGCTGCAGTTGCCCTGTTTTGAGGACTAAGAGATCTTGCTACCATAGGAAAGGGCTGTTAAGTGACTTTCAGACACTAGTATTTACATATTTTTTAACAAACGTTATTCAACCTATACATCATCCAGCTTGACGCTGTTTCCCACAGCATTCTCCTGGAGAAACTGTCTCCTCATGTCTTGCATTAGTGTACTCTTCACTTGGTAAAAAACTGTCTGGATGGCCCAGCCTGAAGAGTTGTGGTGAATGGAGTTAAACCCAGTTGGCAGCCAGTCACAAGTGGTCCCCCGGGCTCAGTGTTGGAGACAGTTCTGTTTAATGTCTTTTATCAATGATCTGGACAAGGGAATTGAGTGGACCCTCAGTGAGTTTGCAGATGACAGAAAGTTGGGTGAGAGTGTTGATCTGCTTGAGCTGGGAGGAGTGTTGGTCATCAGCTGGCTGAACATGAGCCAGCTTGTGCCCAGGTGGCTAAGAAGGCAAATAGTATCCTGGCTTGTATCAGAAATAGAGTGGCCAGCAGAACTAGGGCAGTGATTATCCCCCTGTACTCAGCACTTGAATACTGTGTGTTCAGTTTTGGGACCCTCACTACAAGAAAGACCTTGAAGTGCTGGAGTGTGTCCAAAGAAGAGCAACAAAGCTTGTGAAGGCTACAGAATGCAAGTTATGTGAGGAGCTGCTGAGGGAGCCTGGAGAAAATGAGGATTAGGGGAGACCTTATTGCTCTCTACAACTACCTGAAAGGAGGTTGTAGTGTGGTGGGTTGGGCTGGTATCTTTTCCCAAGTAGCAAGCCATAGGATGAGGAAATGGCCTCAAGTTGTGGCAAGGAAGGTTTAATTGGATATTGGGAAAAATGTCTTTACCAGTATGGTTGTCAAGCGATGGAACAGGCTGCCCAAGGAACTGGTTGAGTCATCATCCCTGGAGTATTTAAAAGATGTGTAGATATAATGCTTAAGGACATAGTTTGGTGATGGACTTCTCAGTGTTAGTTTAAGGGTTGAACTTGATGTTCTTAAAGGTCTTTGGTTCCAGTCTAAATGAATCCTATTATTCTGTGATTCTATGATTCTACGAGTTACGACCTTGTTAAATTTAATTAAAGACTGGAAAATAGAACAAAAGCTATATAAAAGAGTTACTAGTATCTTTAAGAATTTAAAATATAAATAAATGATCCCATAGAATAATGTGGTTGTGAAAAGTCCACCTGCAGAAATATCCATCTTCCTTTCAAATGTATATGTATTTTGATTTGGATAACATATGCTGGTTATGGTCAGTTTGTAGCAACCATATGAATCTATGGTTATGTAAAGATTTGGAATTCTGAAATTGTTTTAGACTTTTTCAGGTAATCATGCTCTCTTTTGTATCATATATTTGTCTTTCCTCTTAGTTGTTTTGCTGCATCTTTTCTGTTTTATAAATAAATTAATTATCAAACAAATCCAAATACAGAATTTTCTGTGTTACCTTTCATAATTTACTGGCTGAGGAACTTTCTGTTTAAAAACAAAAAAAGATAATTCTTGAAATGTGATTTTAAACATTGTATTTAAATATTATATAGTAACTTTAATATTTTGAATTTCGGAAAACACAAGTGCCTCTGTTCTGATCACAGGGAGAATTTGACCACTAGAAATGTCAGTTTTTAATCTGAATCTGCTCAGTGCAGTAACTTCAACCTTCATTTTATTATTGTGCAGGTCTGAAGACTATGTTGCATTTCTGACTCTAAAAATTTGGGTAACTATTTTTTAAATTCAATCCAAGTTTCTTGGATTCATTTAATTTTTCACAGACTTTATTGTGCCAATGGGCACATCAGTGCTCTGTTCTCAGTATTGGTTCTTACCAAGTGACATTGTCTGAATTGTCCAACTTCATAACCATTTCTGTATGTCGTTTTTTTTATTTTTTTTTTTTAATTAACTGGCTAGCCTGTGTGCTTTGGGGGCAGCTTTTCTCTTCTGAATGTACATTTAATGAAAACAGTCACTTCACGTTTGTGCTATATTAAATTTTTGCACATGCATGCATCAGCTGAGTCTGTCTCTTTCATCACATATACCACAGTTGCTTTAAATTGTATGAGCTGTAGCTCTGCCAGCTATGTTTACACCTTCTTTCACAATGTAATGTGAAAAAACAAAAGGTTCTATATGCTAGTACACTTTTGGTTTATAACATATATTGTAATTACACACACGCACACATACATACATACATATATATATATATATATATACACACACCAAAACTTGTCCAAACTGGGAAAAATTAACTGCTGGTTTGTTCTTTACTCTGCCATAAGAAACAAAACATCCTGTTTCTTAGCTCGGTCATTATAAAATGCAATTTTGGAGCAATTATAAAAAAGGGATGTATTAAGAAAGTACACACTTCATAATAGTATAATATAAAGAAATGAGACTGTTTGATTAATAACTGTCTGAATATTGTCTTTTCCATGTGGATTCACTTAAAGATGAAGGATGCAGAATTAGTGGTCATGATCAGGACACTGTGAGGAAGTATATAGGACAAGGGTGTAACTGCTAGTGCCACTAGCAGTGCATAGGCCCAGATAGCTTCTAATTTACTCTGAAGATGTTGGCATTAGTGCTTTCTGCTACATAAAGCATGTTTAAAGAAAAATGTTACCTTCACCTGCTTATTACTTTTGGACATTTCAGTCTATATTTTTCTGTACTCTCTTTTCATATCCTTTCAATTTAAGAATATTCTTGATCTGCCTCTCAGGTTCCATCCTTACAGCTCCCTCCATTTTGACTGTAATTTGTAAAATCCTCTAATGATTTCTAAAAATGCACATTCTTGCAAAGCCAATCTCTGAATGAGATCTTAACCCCTTAACCAGGTCTAGATAGCCCTGCTGCCTGGAAAAGCAGTTCTAGTTTAAACTTTATTAGTCCTTTTTCCTTCATTTCATGCTTCAAAGACTATTAACTGTGTTTTTCTAATGGTTAATAGCATCTTAATTTCCATTAAATTTCTTTCACTATCAGTTTATAATATTTCTTCCTTTGCCAACATTTTCCTTCTATTTAAATAATTCTCTCTTTCTAGGAGAGAACTGTAACAACCTATAGGATGTTTACTCCTTCCATTTCAGATGTTGCTGAGATTAAAAAAAAAAAAATCCTCTTGGTGTATGTTTTGATGTGGTGGCATTAGCCCTCAGTTTATCATCCTGGCAGCCATACTCTGTCACACCTCTGACTGAATTCATCTCTCCAGCATGGGGATGATGTTCAACACTGTACACATTTCTCCAGAGAAGGGATTTTCATTGTGACTTTTTTTTTTCCTCTTGTCTGATCTCAGTTTTGCTTGCCTTTCTTTGTGGTCCCTGTATCTAATTTTCTTGTGCTCAACTAAGGTGTTCAGGGCTTTCTTTTATTTCCAACCAATGAGTTCTGAGCACTTATAAGCTACTTGTTTTCTTATACCTCTTAAATCCAGCAGTTTACTGTTAAACCCAACCTAGAGTCACCCAGAATGGGATAAACTGTTTGATGATTTTAGTTTAGTTTAGGTGTTTAGGATTTGTTTGTTTGTTTGTTTGTTTTTAATCTGCCAATATTAACATAGGATTTAATAATCAGGGATCCTGCACTAACATATAGGCTGTTATGGTACACGTTCCCACAGTAATGTCTGTATGTTCAGAATGCATACCAACAAACCAACTATTCTTTAGAGCTGCCTAGTTAAAAGTCTTAGCAGAAATGAAAGCATCTCTGTAACAGATAAAATGTGAATGAGGCACATAACACTGAAAAATTATATGTTTTCACTAAATACAAAAAGGGTAATTTGGTTCTGTTTTATAAACAAGATGCATAGGCACTGTGATATATTAAGACTAGCTTGAGGCGTTTGTAAGTCATAGTCATTACATGACCTAGGAAATAGTAGTCAAATTAGGTTGTGTTTTCCAAATACTTCAACTTCTTGGTTGACACTTGAATTCTAATGATTTTATCTTCCAACTGCACTGTTAAGCGGTAGAATAAGTCATGTTAAGTAAATTGTGAAATAATTATGCATATATAAAGTATATAAATGAATGTACAGTTTGTGCAGATTGGAGACACAAACAACTTTATTATACAGAAAAAATAAAGTTTCATCAGAAATCCCACCTAAGACTCACAGAGTAATTTAGGTTGGAAGGGTCATCCAGAGATCCAGCACCTAGCTCTGATCAGGGACAGCTTATGCCAGGTTTTTCAAGGTCATGTTCATTTGAATTCTGACCATTTCTGAGGGCAGAAAGTCCACAGCCTCCTTAAGCAACCTGTTTCTGTAGCTGCTGAAATTCCTTCTGAACCTTTTCTGGTGGAATTTCCTTCATTTCATCTTGTGTGTGTTGCCTCTTATCCTTTCACTATGCAATTCTCAGAAGAATCCGTCTCTGTCTTGTCTACACCCCCCCTCAGACAGTAGTTATGCATCTTGTGTCCCAGCTCCTGATCATCTTGGACAGCCAGTATATGTGTGCGTTTCTTGTGCTGGACACAGCACTCCACATGTGGTCTCACAAGTGCTGAATAGAATCAATCACTTCTTTTGCTCTGCTGACGCCAGTCTTGCTGATACAGCCCAGGATGCTGTTGGCTTTTCTCACTGCAAGGGCATGCTGCTAAGTTATTGATCTTGTTGTCCACCAGAACTCCCACATGCTTTCCTGCAGAGTTGTTTTCCAGCCCATCAGCTCCTCAGCCTCTACTGAGAGGTGGGTTATTTCTTCCAGAAGCAGGTCTTTGCATTTGCCTTTCTTGAACATCAAAGGCCCATTTGTCTACTCTGTGAGGATACCTCTGAATTACAGCCCTGCTTTCCAGCAGGTTGACTGCTCTTCAACAATTTGACATCATCCACAAACTTGCTGAACATGCATTTCCTTTAATTGTTAAGGTCATTAGTAAAGCCATTAAACATTATCAACCCCACCATTGACTCCACTGAAGTGGTTTCCAATTAAACTTCCTTCTACTGATCACAACTCATTAAGCCAATTTTACACCTACATTACAGTGCATTTACCCAAAACCATATTTCACCAGCCTGGCTATAAGGATACTATAAGAGGCCATTTCAAAGTCTTTGCTAAAGTCAAGTTCTACAATATTCATTTTTCTCCCCTCATCCACAGAGCCATCGTCACAGATAACTACCAGAAGGGTCAGGCACAATTTGCCTTACATATGCCTGTGCTGCTTGTTTGCAGTGCTGCTGTCCCTTTCTCATATTTCTACCCATACAGAAAAAGAGGTTGTGAATATAGTGACTGTGAAAGGTTTGACTTTATAAGAAGCTCATATCATGGTAAGTAGTAAAGAATAATAAATTTATTTACATAATTTTATTGAAGTACAACCTCAGAGCAAGGAGAACACTGCAGTTACATTCATGCAGTCATGGTTCCGAAATGTCAGATAGAGCCTCCTCCTGTCATCAAACATTGTACAGCAGACAGTATATTTCCAATGCTAATTTCACTAAAAATGCAAATAAAGAGTATCCTTGGGAATGAACTAGTGACAATGTCTGGATTTAGGATGCTATTTCCAGAAATAAACAGTCACAGTTTTTGCAATGTGTATCTTAAGCAAAATGCTAGTGACAGGTGAGATAACGGAATTACCTAGGGGACACAATAAAGTCTAAGATAAAATTAGAAAAGATATAAACCAAAAGTCAAACCAGATCAGACTGCATTTGTTTAATCTTAAAATAAAGATAAATGAGTGGAACAGGAATTTTTCAAAGGTTTGCGTGATCTAAGATTGTAAATGTAATGCAGGGCTGTCTTGGCCTACGTCAGGAAAACTCTTCTGTTGGGATAATCTCAAGTAAGAGAGAGTGTGTTGAAATTATATATATGATATAGCAGAACAGTTTACCCCTCAGAAGGGTTTGGTTAGTCTGTCTGAATCAAACAAAATGAATCATCTGCCACAAAGGGAATGGCTTCTTTTGTGCAGCAGAATTAGAAGAAATAATTTGGTTTGCAGAGGAAGGGCAGAGAGGGGGTATTATAAGACTGAAAAACTGTTCCAGGGCATGATTCAGTTTCTGCCAAACTGGTGAGAGCCTTTTATTTTATTTCAGTCAAGGGGGATGTGATCTCCAGTGGCTAAGCTATTAGTATTCCAGTCATAGTCAGTGAAATAAACATATTAATCAATATCCAGAAGAGAAGTTTCATACATTGAATTGGATGCATTTAGGGATGCTTTGACACATCTGTAGATGGCATCAGTGTACTGTATGCAAGGCAAAAATAATTAATTATGCTGATAAATCTTTCCTGACTTCTGTTGCCAAGTAATCAACTGGGAGAGTTGAACAAGTGCTCTAACATCCAGGATACCAATTTTCTGAAACAGGAAAAGCAATGCATAATTTTTGGGTTTTTTTTTTGTTTGTTTTTTTGTTACAGATAAGCATGGACTCCCTCCATACTGTTGGTGTCAGCATTTTTCATAAACATTGTCTAGCAGGCACTGAGAGAGACAGGTTTAATGTTTATTGATTTTTCTCCTTCTGGGTTATAATAGCAAATTCTTCCTGGACTCTGATTTACAAAAGCAGAAGGTGGACTTGTTCTAAACTAGAATCTCTAAAAATATGTTTAGAGAATCAAAGGAAAGAAGAAATTCTGTTTATGCTCTTCCTATCCTCCCAAAAATAACTATTTTTTACAATGAGTAAATTATCAGTGAAGAATATTTTCAAATGAAGCTTTTAACAGTAGAGATTATGTCGAGGTAGAGCCTATATTAGCCCCCTAAGTAGGCTTCAGGCATTAGTCTTTTTCAGTGGCAGCTGTGAAATCTCCTGTAGAGCACATAGTAGAGTTTACCACCAAGTGGGAACTAGTGGCCTCTCAGGATGTGCACTTTTGACCTGCTGTGCAGCAACAAAAAGATTTGCAGGCTCTAAAATAGGCTGAAACATGACACTTAACCTCTCAAGGGTATTGAACATATGACCCCTAAAATTGTGACTGTAAAAAAGTATACACAAATGTACAGCTCATCTCAAATAATTCTCACAGTATGGAAGCTGTACTGTGAGATGTACAAATCAATTTTTCTGAGGGCAGATAACTGTAAAATACTGTAAGAAATAATGTCTTTTTAAATTAATTGGATTGTTTAAAGAGTCTTCTTAAACAATCCTGCAAGACTTTTAAAGCAGGTCCACGTCATCATTATTCTGTATTAGACTGAACACAGTTAAAGCACCAAATAGTCAGTAGTTAAGATCAAAGCACTTTGCAGACTAGTAAGCAAGGATGGCCACCCAGTATGGTAACAGTAAGGAGGCAAGAGGCACTGGAGAGATACCCTGTGCCCCATGCCTGCACTGCAGGCTGCTACTTCAGCTTGTGAAGTGATTCGGAGAAAACTCCAGAACAAACTTGCCAACAAAGTTTTCAAGCTGACAAGCAGGTATTCTTTATTGCAGCGCCGGGAGACACGGGGGATAGCTCCACCTAAGGTGTGTCTCCCTAGTTGCCATACATGCTTGTCCTGGTTTGAGCAGCAGCTCCCCGCATGTGTACAGAATTATGGTGGTGGTCTCTGAGGGTCGTTTACTTCTTCCAACAATCTTCATCACTTCTGGCAGCCTTTGGAGCATGCGTAGTAGATGTTTATACCAGTTTAATTGGTTCGTTAGCACCAGAGACTCCTATCCTCCTACTTATCAGTTAGTTTAGCTGTAGCCCATCCTGGACACCTGCCGTTCCCAGATACTCCTTATCCCTATGTCCTGTTTTTCTAGACTGTTTTTCTTAAAACTATGTCAACTATAACGATTTATCTTGTGTGAGAATTCTCAGTATGTTCTCTAGCTGTACTCTATTTTTTTCTCTATGTATCCTGCACCTCAGTAATTTTCCACTGCTACTATTACAAAGCCATCAAACTTAACATTACTCAAAACTAATTCTAAGGGTTTATATATTCCATTTTGTAATTTTGTGCCCCCCTTGTCTCAGAAGCAGGAGCAGATAGTCGTAAGGATCTGTGTAATGCTACCTTTATCCAGGATCAGGGATAGGTCTTGGTCTATTTAATTTGACCCTAGAAGGACAGTCATGATGAGTGGGATTCCTGTATCCTGTATTCCTCAACTGCATCGAGGAGCATATACATGTCTCTTAAATCTTTCAAAGACATTCAGTAAATCTAGCTGCCATAATTAGGAAGAAGTCTAAGAGGCAGGTAAGTAGGTATCTCTGTGCTAAATTAGTATGTTTAAGAAACTTAATCAAACTCAACTTGCCAGACATATGAACATAGACCTAGTAAAGGTCTGCTGAACCTCAGCGGTGCCCCGCCACAAAAATCAAAATCACATAATCACCGCTGCATGTTTATCAAGCTCTGTGCTGTGAGTGGTTAGGCTGTTAATCTCTCCACTCTCTCAAAAGTATTTTTTTTTCATCTTCTTGTTCAAGGTATTTCCCAGAATTTTTTTTCAAAGTATACTAAAACATAGTATTGCTGATGCTTGTTTTAATGATCAGAAACTGATATTTACAGTTTTTCCTGCCTCCTGTGCCTTTTAATGTTTGTAGTTACCGAGTATTTTAATTAATTTCCTTTGCAGACATGGACTTTGCTATTTCGTTTCAATAATAAATACTCGATGTTGTAACATGATTTAAGTCATAAACAAGACCTTAGCTTATATGGCATCAGTCATTCTAAGTAGGTTAAGGTGACGTTTTTGCTGTTTCAAATAGTGATTTTTAAAATAGCTCCTGCAAGTAGTAAACCCATAACCTTTACTAGGTTTACCTATTCTAAGTGAGCTGGATTGTGTCTGTTCCTTTTCCTATAGTAGGGCTGAACAATACTGTCTAGTGCCAGAATTTTCCATTTACACTTTCATATAGTTTTTACCATCCTGAAATGTCAGAATTTCTGGGGTAATCTGCTCTTGCTTTTCCCTTACGTGGCAGTTAACATAAATTACTATATCAAGAGTATAGTAGAAGGTAAATTAATTCCCAACAGTCAGCATTTGCTGGTTGAAGTGAGGTGGTGTAGTTATTTTTTTTCATTGTACCTTGCAGATGTTCTGGTAGTTTTTGAAAACAAATGCCATACTGCTTTCTCTTGAGTACTGTAAATATACCTGCTCAGTGTAGTGTCAACAAATGCCCGGTAGCTTATACGGAACACCAGCTGTGCTATATAAATTTGTAATAAGTAATTTGGGGACAGAGATTGCTGCAGTCTTTGCAGAAGAAATCCTGAAGAACTTCCATATGATCACTATGCACACCCCAGAATAATGAAAACACAAGTATTCCAGTTACAAGTTTCAGAACATTAGAAGTGGGAAAAAAAAAATAATAAAAATGTGTGTCAATTTCTTTTAAATTTTGCTATTACATTTTTTTCACAGCCTTAACCTGATTGCAGCAATCAAAATACTGTTGTCTTGGAAGCTGTCTGCTTTATTCAATACACTCAGGATTTTAAGAATGTCACTGTTACAGGGAAGTGGCCCTTCAGTCACACCTGCCAGCCTGTGAAGCTCATAGGGGATTTCCCAATACATTACTTCCACATTCTCCATAGAGCTCTCCCTTGCTCAGGTTTCTATTTAGCAGCTTTATTTACATCACACACTTCTCTGTATCCTGAGATAAAGGACTGTTTTCATAGGAAAGTAGCCAAGGTCATAGATCTTATTTTCCTTGCCAGTAAAGGAAATGGAATACACTCTACACAACAAACTAGGTTACCTGAGTAGAAAGAATTTGCTGTAAGAAGTGGACTAGATTTTCACTGTAAACTGCCAATGTGGGTTACAGCAGCACAGCAAACGGTCCAAGTACTGAAAAACTTTCAAATATAGTTCCAGATTGTTTATGACACAGAAAGTTTATAAAATATCGGCACTAACTAGGATCACTGGACTGACATACCTAATTTTCCCCAAGTCATTACTTCTGCAAAGATAATTTTCTTAGATAATTCTTTGGCTTGTTCACTCTTTATTGGTCTTTTGCCTTCATGCCAGGTCCTCTTACTGCATCAGATCTCAAGCGGTACACGCATTCATTGGTGCTGATGTAGAACTTATAGCAAAACTGAATATGCTGATTATAGCAGAATACCAAAATATTTAAATACAACATACCTGGCAAGCCACTTGAAAAACCGAAACTGCCAAGGTCTGCCTCCTTTTGTGCATAGAATCATAGAATCAAACAGGTTGAAAAAGACCTTTAAGATCAAGTCCAACTGTTACTCCAACACTACCAATGCCACCACTAAACCATGTCAATAAGGGCCTCGTCTGTGCAGTTTATGAGCACTTTCAGGGACGGTGACTGTTCCACTTCCCACAGGGCAGCCTGTTCCAATGCCTGACCATCTTTTGGGGGAAGAAATTGTCCCTAATATCCAGGCTAAACCTTCCCTGGAGCAGCTTGAGGCTATCATCCATAGTTGGTCTTTTTTTCGTGGCACCTTGCACATGGCACATCTGTGCTGCATCCTGATAAAGTCTTGTGAAAGAAACCAGTGTGGAGGTTACCGAGATAGGCCAAACACCACACTCAACTGAGTGATCTGAGTAGCCAGGGCCCTGGATACATTACAGGAGGCAGGTGCAGGCACATCCTCCTGTAATGCTGTTGACTATTAGATTATAAAATGTTGATATGGGTTGAGGGGACATCTCACGGACCGTTTAAAATCTTAGTGGTTCTGCTGCTATCCACTATCGTTTTCATTGCTCATGCTTTAAGATCCATATTTATGTAGACTTGTATGCATTCTGGGTGTTTTATTTAGCTCTGTCTCCAACATCTTCCAGTGTTGCTGACATGAGTACATATGGCTTATGAAAAAAATATGAGTGGATGTGAAAAGTGAACAGGATGACTATTTGAGTGTTTGTTATTAGCAGTTAATGGGCTGTCTTAGCAATGTAGAAAATAGCTTCTGTATTTAGGTGCGTTGTTTCAATAAGGCTTTGTGATGAGTTAAAGTTTTATTGTAGCAATGACAGGAGAAAACCTGTATTTTCATTTATTACTATAAAGTGAATGTTTTCTCTACTTTTCTGACCAGTTCTACTTTGATATATGGAAATAGGTCAAAAGGTGTGAAATTAATGCTGAGCAGATGGTGTCACAATGATTTAGTGAAAAGAAAAAATTTGCATGTTCATGGTTTACACAGCAATATGTGTACTGTATAATGGATTCTTCCTCCCGCCCTCCACTTCAGGTTGCCATTAAAATTGACTTTGGGACAGAAATGACCAAAAAGATCTGTATCAGTCTTCCTGCACATGTTTCATGGGTTTCCACAGTTTTGAAAATTGAGCCACTGGAGACCTGTAGTAAAATATAAATGTATCCAAGTGGATTAAATGAGCAAAGTTTCCATTGAAAAGTGACTGAGTCTACTACAGTATAAATTTGTAAAGGTCTCCAGGCAGCTTCTTTTAGGTGTTCCTGGCCATTTTCCAAACTAGGACTTGGGGCTGTGTGTCACTTAGACATGTCTGAAAATGGCTCTTGGATTTGCATGTCTTCTAATTTTGTTTTTACAAAACTTGCTGTTCTGGCTTTTGCTTTCTTCATTCAATGATCATGTCTCTAGGGAATGAGGAATATGCACAAATGCATGCATATAGGTTGACTGGTGCTGTGATTTAGAAAGGAGACCAAAACTGAGACCTATCAGCAACAACAAAAAAATACTTCATAATTCATATTTATTTATTTATTTATATTTTTATATATAACTTCTGTAACTCATGTGATTTTTCTTAACATTCAGCATCATCTTTCAGAAATGAGTTCATTTTTTTCTCTCAGTCTTCAGAGGTTGAACTCAACTGATCTAACAAAATATGAGGCAGCAATAATCCAAAGAAATTTCTCATGTGCAGTGGACAGTTTTAGATAATCCTGTGATTTGTATGGTCTGTTTTGGATTGGGTTTTTGGGGGGTTGGGTTTTTTTTTAATATTTGCTAAAGGACAGGATCAAATGAAATAAAGTATGTTAATGCTAGCTACTGATGAACGGTTACCTTGATACAGTTGGAAAAGAAAAGAAGGTTTACAGGTATTCCTGTCAGGAATATATTCATCCTTTGAATGTCTTCCCTGGCATGAAGAGCTTTTTAATTAAATTGGCAGATCAAACTGCACTATTACCATTGGAAAAGGTTACTGTACATCATATAAATTAAAGGCATCTAGCAACTTGTTTAAGAATGAAGTTTGGTACTAAGTTTATATAGAATTCTGAAAATTAATTATTTCATCTGACATTAATGTTTCAGGTATATGTAAATTATGCATCAGAATGTAACTACAGAACAAGGAGAGATCAACTCTTCAATTTTGGCTGAATATAAATTACATTTACACTCACTGAAAATCCTCTTAACCCTGCCAGTATTTTGTAAATGGCCTTCAATATAAATGAGAAACAGGCTCTCTATAGAATTTCGTCATAAGCAAGTCAAGACTATTTCAAATGAGGAAAAGGTGTACAAACGCTGTTACTTGTTCAAGGGGTGTTTTACTTACACATACTAATGGTATTTAAAATATAGCCTTTAAATGTTGTCTTGCACTGATAACTAAGTCTTTTCACATTCCCTTTCCTGCTCTAAAATTTATGAAAGAGTATTTTAAAATTTTCTCTTTTAAGAGCCTCATTATGTACTATACAGTGCTCTGAAGGTGTTTATTTTGAAACTGAGAAGGCCAAACTGAGTAATATAATACAGCATTAGAATATGTAATGATGGAGTTACAACTTCATGTGTAGACTACCAAGCGATTACTGAAATCCATCAGGAGTTATTTTTCTAATGCAATTTTAATGGAAAAGAAGGCATCTTTTTGTTTTTGCAAAGATTAGAGCAATTTAAAGTATGGCTTTTCCCAAACCTGTGCCTTAAGGACCATACTGTTTTGTTTCTTCTTTTTGTGGTAAGACCTTATAGATTGTTAAATGGAATAGTACTTAATGAAACACTTTCAGTTTAGGAAAGAGTTTGCTATAAAGTGTATCTATTTGTTACATAAATCCAAGAGAAAGAGTGTGTCTTTTGGCCTACCAAGTAGAAAGAATCAGAAAATTAATCTTAAAAATTTCAGTTAACATATCGTAACAGAGTAAATGTATTAATTTAGGACAAGGCCAAATGTTTCAGGAAATACTTATCAGAGATACATGTCAAGGAGAACGTGCTGTACTGATAACAATTTTAAATGTCTTTTCTAGGAGACTCTAGTTTGGCCAACTTTTCTATTTAATATGACTCAGAAGACTTAAAATTGAATATTCACCATGCTGTGTACTGCACTTACAAATAAGTATTATCTCAGATGAAAAGTGAAAATCATTCAAAATATTGATAATATCAAGTTTGTGGACAGAAGTGATATGTTCTATTAAATAAAATTATATACCTAAAAAAACATAGACTTTTCTTGAGGGCACAGTTCTGAAATATTTGGTTGAATAGAAATTGCAATCTTCTCCAGGGAACAAACATGACTGATTCTCATCCAGCTGTCTCGGTCTTAACTTCTGTGGTAGCCAGTGATTCATCAACTTGGTCAGTAATACTTGGAGAGTGGTCAGACTTCTGAGACTCTATTGAGGTGTTTAGCACCATCTGAGGGTTTCCTCAAGGTCTAGCTGCAGTTGATAAGGGTGTACCCTTATAGGTACAGGTTAGGTTCTGGGTCACATTTGCCAGACCCATGTAGGTGCATTGAATACACTAGGTCTCAGGTAATGCTCAATGTTTGAATTTGCGTTAAGTGAATACAGTTCCCATTGTCTATAAAACAGCCTACATATGAACAACTAAAGTTAGGTATCCTGATCCTAGGCTGAATCCCAGGCCTGTGACAAACAAGTTGTTTTGAGCAGAGTCTAATCCATAAAAGCGGCGGGACTGCACCTGTACAATGAAGCAGACAGTACTGACAATGGATAAAATAGGCATACCCTGGAGTGCAAATACAGGACTGATTGTCAAGTCTGTAATGCTAATAGTTTCTTGCAGTCCATGCAGAGCTGGAAAAAAATCTGTACCTTGTATTTTAAGTTTTATTAGCAAGTCAACAAAAAGCATTGTTAAAAACAATCAATAGATCACTCAGAGAAATAGTTATCATACAGTAATTAACTTTCATTTCTTCATCAGAAACAAACTATAAAAATACCCTAAAGATTTTTTTCATTAAAAAAAAAAAAGAAAATTAGAACACTGGTAGTCAAGTAAGACTTCAGGTTCTAACTATGGCGAATTTTATGAGAACGTAGTGAGAATAGAACTTTTCAGAAAATCTTCATTTACCTAAACAGTAAAAATCATTTATTTATATTGATTTCAAACAATGTTGTTTAATGCCTCATTTCTCTTTCTACTGAGGGCATGATTTTTAGATTTTTGCTTTCTTTAAGGGGACATGTTGCTCTTGAGTATGACTGTCTTGCCTTTACTTTGAACTGAATATAATATAAACATAAGGATCAAGAGCTATATCTATTTTTCAAAAGTTCTAGTGTATTTATTTTACTAAGTTTGTTTTTATCCATGTAGTAAATATACAGCTGGAATTCAAATTCATGAAGGTTTTTTTTCCATAATGCAGACGCACTGTGCTGGGTTTTTTTATGACCACAGTTTTTATGTTAAAGTGAAGAGATGAGCACTTGAGCATTTGATTACTAGAATTGCATTTGTGATCAACAAAAATTTGGTTTTGCAGGTGAGAAAATATACCAATATGACTATGTAGCCTGTACCAACAGAATGATTTACTGTACCACTGTATGTATTCACAGAAAAGCTTTCATTTTTAAGTATAAAATTATTAACACATCATTTGTAATTAGTTTGCATTGTAAGGAGTTGCAATTAATTCATGTATATTTTATGTCTATAAATATATGTATCATGGTTTATGGAAACTACTGTGCAGTAGATGATTACTAAGTCAAATATTTATTGTAAGATTTTTTTCTTTTCAAAATACCAGCCATTTATTGAAAATTGCAACCTTGTTGAGGAAACCATGATTTTTTTTTTCCGAAATTTCAATTAAAAATGCCAAAGATGTTTTTATTAACAACAAAAAAAATTGTTATTTATGGAAAGAGTTTTCATTTTTTAACTTCATATTTAGAATGGGAAAATTAATTTCACATTAATTCTTACAAATTAAATGGAGCAAAATGAAACAAAGTATATAATAGCCTTACTTTCATTTCATCATCTATAGCATCCTGATATTCAGTTGGCTGTTCAAACATTGTGATGATGTTATTTGCAGCCGGAGTACTGGAGTATGGTAAACACTACTGTAGTTAATGGTATGTCCATAGAATATAAATCATACCTCTCTTTTTTTATGTATGGCATTGTTCAGGATTTACAGTTATGTTCTACTATGTCCAGAAAAACCAAAACCATACCGACTGTTCCACAAACTTATGTTTTAAAAGTCATATGCTATAAAACTCCAGGTAGAATCTGAAGTGATAAAATATAATAATTAGAAAGATGCATTTCTATGTTTATTCAGCTTTGACTTTTTTTTTTTTTTATTTTCCCTGAGGATAATAAGGATTGTATTTCAGGCAGAAGGTATTTTTATGCATATAAAAATTGTGCTGATAGAACTATCACAAATATTCTTGAAAAAAAAAAAATTGTATAAGCAGAATAATGCAAAAGGTTTGTAGACATAGGTTGGTAGCAGAATGTGGAGCCCTAATGTTTAGGAAGATAATTGAGAAAAACCAAGGGAGATTGTTCAACTACAATAGTAATGTAAAGAAAACCTGAGGGGTGTGCACTGAAAATGGATCACCTAGGCAATAAACAACTATTGTGCTCTGTGACCAGATTTCTTTCCCATGTGGTCAGAAATTCAGAAGGATTTCCAGAGGGTGCTCATGTGATATCTCATGTAATGGTTAGGTCAGAGGACAGAAAAAACCTTTACAGTTCTGCACCTCATTGTAGTCAGTGCACCATCAAAGACTCCTGATGAAAGATGGAAAGTTTCAATTGTTCTCTAAAGAGTGGAAAAGGTCTCTGCAGGCATTTGAAATGAATAGAACTGGGGAAAATTATAAATCTGCTAAAGACAAGATTGCAAGCTCAAAGTCCTTGCTAAAGCATAGTTCAAAATACTATTTCAGAATGCAGGATATAAATATTCTCTTTTCTGTCACATTTCCTACCTAACTAATTATGTACTGCCTTGCAGTTTGACATGGCAGAAGGAAAAATCTATTGTGATTTTCTAAAATTCATATGAAGAGAATATGAACATGAAGCAAGGAGGCTGTATCCTTCTTTACATAATGTAGTGATACTGTGTTCCCTTTTTTAATACCAAGACATCAAAAAGCTATGACCAGTGTGCAGAGGATTCAATTTAGTTTTGACTAATTGGATGTGATAACAAACTTTTGTATTGAAAGATAAAAGAGATTTATTTTTTTTCAATATATTTCAAGGACTATAAAGGCAATGCAAACAAGAAATAAAATATATTCCTATTGAGAGAGAGATGTGCTGTTAGAATTTATAATGAAATGGACTAATTTAATCAAATAAGGGTTAACTGAGGTAAAAAACTGTAGAACAATCTATATAAAAAGAGTGTTCTTGCATTAAGTGGGAAATATACTATGTCATGTAATAGGCCCTTCCTGATACTTTTTCTTTCATTCTGTTTTAAACATAATTTTTTGTTTTGTCATTATAACATATTTTATTTTAGGTAAATCAAAAAATTATTTCAAATTGCATTTATCATTACAGACCTGATACAATTCATTGTGATCTTGGCTGTAAAACTGGTGGCAATTCAGATTTTTGCTGGAGCATTGAATGCAGAATAAAAGATGAGACAAAGCCAAATACCTTCATAGCCAATAGAATATGGTCTCTTTTAGCACTCAGTTTTTTCTGTGTACCTAAAGGGAAAGCACTTGATAAATGCCATTATGGTAAAGATATACTGAAGAGTTGCTTTGCAAATGAGGCATTTTAAGAAACATACTACCTTTAGTTTTGGCAATATTCCAAACAGTTGTTTCAGGTGTTAAAGATTTTGCCAGTTGGATTCATTTTGTTAATCTTTCAAGTACTGGAAATGAAAAGCAGATGAATTCGTGATGTGCCCAATTATCTACTGCCTTAAATAGCTCTATTAGTCGAAATAATAGCAAAAATACTTGATGGCTGTTCTGTTGAAGCTGTTGCTTTATGAGGAAAGGATGGCACACTGGGACAACTTGTCTTTTTCAAATGAGCCTCCCAAACTTTAATGTGGGGCTACAAGAGTATTCAGTTGTTATGGCTTTTGCATAGTAAAGAGGATAACATGGGCTTTTTGAATTATACTGGATGACACTATGGAAATTGGACAAAAAAAAAAAAAGTAAAAAAAAATTCAGATAAAATCTTCAAACATCTGTATCATTCATTGAACTCCATTCTGCCATGTTTCCCATGTGAAAATCAACTACAGATAATGTTGCCATGCTCTTGTCAGCAACTTGTATTACTGTACAGTGGCAAAAAATGAATCCCAGATTAGCCCTCCATATAGTATTCGGTACTAAATTGGCTACCAGGTTGGAAATTATTACGGAAATTATCAAACAAGCAGTATGGAAACTGAAATTCTTAAAGGCTGGCATTCTTTTTCAAAAATATTTGTCAGCTGATGAGCCTGCAAAATTCAGATTATCACCCTAATTCTGTAAAATGGCAAAATAACAGAAGGAGAAGCAGCTGGAAGAGGAGGAACAACAGCAGGAGGGATCATAAAAGCACCAGTTTGGGGGTGATTTACACCCTGCTTACTGGCTTCAGCATACTAGTAATTGCTAAGGGAACTTGAAAGGAGAACATGAGCATGGGAAGAGCAATGGGAGGCATTAAGCCATGACCATATGTGGAAGTGTTTTGAACAGACAGGTCATACAGAAACATCTATGATTTTTATAATGATCCTCCTGGGTGCCTATTCGTAGATATATTTTTTTTGCAACATACCTTAACTGTTCTTAGATAGAATGGTAAGACTGGGACACGTGCAAATGAAACCTTGCTGTAATTAGGAGTCATAATTATTTGGGGAAAGGAAATCTCAACAATTCATGGTTAATTTTGGAATATGGGGAATCTGTATTTACTTTGTAGCCTATGGAGTCTGGAAATTTAGTTTTTCTTGCAATAGGATGTGCTGGTCTTTTGCCTTAAAAACAAAAAGCAATTGATTAGCAACATGCTGGGATTGCTTGTGTGTGTGAAGGTACTTTTTCTGACCTAACCTCTGTTTTACTTTAGTTGTATTTAAACATATAATTCATTACAATATGGAGGTTGTAGTAAGACCTTTCTACCTTGATGGAGTATCCTGAAATATAATGAAGACAAGTTTTCCCAGACAGTGTTTGATTTTACAGACACTGACAACTGGGAGAACTGTAAGCATGTGTCCAATTGGCTCTAGTGAGTCACTTCTGCTTGGGTTTGTCATCCTCATAGAAGAACCTGCAAGAAAATGTATTGGTTTAGCTTCAAGGTCATCCAGTATATACAGGCTTTATCTGAGCTTGGTCTCAGCATTTGTAACACTTCCAAGGACCTTGTCTCTTAAGTTTACATCCAAGATTTTACTGCTCAGACCACAGTCAGTCTAACTGCAGTGTCCAGGATCCTGTAAAATATGTAGTGAAAGTCTGTGCCTACTTGGGGATTTTAACAATTATTATGATAATTATAGATAATAGTAATTTTATAATAGATAATTTTAAATAGATACTTGATAATTAATAAGTATTCATATAAGGCTGAACTGGACAATGTGACAATTTTGTTGAAGAGGTAAAATTCTCAGGCTGTGTAGTTGACAAGGCGTATGCAAGTGCTAAAAAGTTTACCATAATGCTACCATCTCATCACCCTACAGACACCTGTACTGTAAATAACCAATTTACTGTATTTCAGCCTAAAATATCCCTAATATCTGGGTCTGACGCAAGTACTCTCTTGTTTTTCGTAATCCTCACTCCTGCTCTAAAGAAATCTGGTGCATTATTGTATATCCTATCTTCTGTACTCTCACGGAAGAATTTCTTCTTGGTTTTGCCTTTATTTCTTTATGAAAGACACTGTCTGTCCATTCTAAACTACTTTAGACACCCAGATGTCTGCCCAAACCCACACCACTCAGAGCAGCCACAGGGGCATTCCATAATAATACAGATGTTTGAGCTTCTTAAAGTTCGCTGGTCCTTGAGTGCTCTGCAGTATGACTAAGAAAAAGTCAGCTATGCTTATGGATTAGGATGTATCACAGTTTTCAAATTCTGAAGTATGTGAGGAGCTAAGCAGGGACATTCTAGGAGTTACAGGCAAAAACAAGTTGATGAGAAGATGAAAGATGGGAGCACTGTTTGGACTCTATCTATGGTGCAAGGTCAGTACCTCACAGTGGAGAAAGCATGTCAGCTGTTTGAGATAAAAATCTTATAGCAAGCAGTCAGTATAGCTAATCCAAAAACTCTGGCCAAATATTTGTTTACATGGCCTAAAGTCAAATAATTTTCTGGCACACTGCTAAAGGATAAGATTTAATGGGCCTTTAGATAACATGAAAATATGATTTGATAATTGCAAATGGAAAGAAAGAACAGTGAAAAGCAAAAATATGCAAACAGGGGTTTTCTAGCCTGAAATATTTATATGAAAGTAATAACAAAGAAAATCAAATTAGGCTAAAAGGTGTAGAAGTATCTGTCTTTTCTTTGGCAGTCAGTGTTTCTACCAAGGGATGGAGAGACAGCAAGTGAGAAATGAACCAGGTTCACTCAGCAATAGATCCGTGCTTGGACACTAGCCATTTCTTTCACCTACTATATGGCTTTAGGGACAGAGGTGGATATGAACTATCTGGAGCAGACTGGTAGACATACTTAGAAAAAGAAACAAAGAAACAAGAAACTGTCAGTGTCAAGTCCATTACACACTGAAGTAGGAGCTTACAAAGTCTTTTATCTAGAGTGGGCTGAGTGAGGAATCGTTCTGCACAAGCTGCAGAACAGAACAATTCCTGTGGATACAGACTGTGGGCATGGCCCAAGTGATGGAGGAAAGTGAAGGAACAAGCAGGTTTTGACTGTGAAAATTAGACAGGATTAAGGGCAAAATGAATAACAGGTTCTGATGGATCATGGATGTATTACATCCATGCACAGTTTGCTTTTGTGTTTGAAACCGAAACACATATAAAAGAAGAAAAGTAGCAATGGTGACATTGTTGCTCTTCAGTTGTTGAGCTTTTATGACTCAGGAAGTGAGGAGCCCTGAATACCTGACTGCCATACAGCACTTCATCAAAAAGATAAGCTATGTGAGATCTAGGGTTGCTTCTTTCCCTGTTTAACTGCTCCACACAGATACTGTATGCATGTCTTCCTTGTCCTGAGTGTCAGTTGGACCTCCCTGCATATAAAAGGGCCTGTCTGGAATAAATGTGAAAAAAATGGAGAAGGGTAATTTGCAGACCACTGACTGACTCACTTGGGGGTGATTTTTCTGGGCCCAAGTGAAACGTTCCATTTCATTTTCCATTTCATCCTTTCTAATGATGTTTGTACTTCATAATCAGTTTTATTCTTTATTATATGTTATTTTGCATGTAACATTATTAAAACAAGTTTAAACCAATCAAAAGACACTTGTTGCTTCAGTATGTTTTATTTTTATTTCAGTGGAGAAAGAGAACCTGAAAGAGAAAATGAGATAAATCACATTCTTGGATTTACCAGACCAGTCTTGGTGTTCCACCTTGCTGCAGTACTTGCAATGGACTTGCATTGAACCCATTAGTTGTAGCTGAGATTGAGGACCAAAGCATGTGCTTGAAAAATCAGTGATCTCATTTAGTTTGAATTTGAAATAAGGTTGGATGATACTTAAGATACTGTAATGTTTCTAGCTTATAACTTTTTTCTTTACCAAGCAGTACATTTTGTCAGGATTCAAAAATAATGAAACTTATATTAAATCTAAATGGAGAAAATTATATATTATTTGCTTATACTTCACTTAAACATTGTTTTGACTCAGCAGGAGTGAATGCACCATGTAGAACATTGTTCCATGGTTTGGAAATGTGGATGTCACTTTGTGTCCCGTGAGCCAGAATAAGCTACAAAACAGCTCAGACATAATCTGCTGTTTTCACAGCAACAACTGATAGTGAAGGCTATTTTTGCTTGAGAATTTAACTGAGATATGTCTCTGAGCAATAGGAGTGAATGTTTTTTTTTCCTCCCTTGCTGACTTGAAGTTAATTACTGGCATAGCAACATGCATGAATTGACTGTGACAGCTGATAGTGTCTTCAACAGCTAATGAATGAACAGCAGAGTTTAGATGGGGATGTTTTTAAAGGGTCTTACATAGCATTTAATTGCCTTTTTACAAAATACAGTTTTACTTGAAGTACTTTTTTGCCTTTAAAATGGCTTTGCTCTTCAGCCTACACTACTTTATAGACTTTTTATATCGAACATATTGTTATATGAGTTTTATCATTTTCTGAAACACATTTCAAATGGTCAGTATTTAGCTGATCCATGTTGAAGTCAAGCACACTAAGACATTCAAAGGCCTGCATTGTAGAAAGCTGTTTCTAGGTCATAATGTTTTACGGTGTGCAATCACAGAATGTGGTGTAGTTGGCAAATCCTGCATTGGTTTTTGAAATTACTGTGCTGCCAGTATGTTCCAATCAATGAGAACCTCTGAGCCATGAACTTTTATTGATTTGTATTCTCCTGGGTAACATGAATGGCTTTCCTTAAGTCTTCCAATTTCACTATCACAATTTTTTTTATGAAAACACAACTGAGAAGAATGACAGGCTTGTTTATACAGTTACTTTGTTGTTCAGCTCTTCCAGAACACAAAATAAAAGTGCTACAATAGCAGTAGAAATGAAATGATAACCATACCTTTGATTTCAAGATCATTGATTAGGACACGTATGCAATAAAGTCTGCCTTCTGGAAATATGTAATCATAAAATTATAGAGTGGTTTGGGTTGGAAGGGACATTAAAGATCATCCAGTTCCAACCCCCCTGCCATGGGCAGGAACACCTTCCGCTAGACCAAGTTGCTCAAAGCCCCATCCAACCTGGCCTTGAACACTGCCAGGGATGGGACAGCCACAGCTTCTCTGGGCAACCTGTGCCAGTGTCTCACCACCCTCACAGTAAAGAACTTCTTCCTAATGTCTAATCTAAATCTCTCCTTCTCTAGTTTAAAGCCATTCTTCCTTGTCCTATCACACATGCCCTTGAAATAGTCCTTTCCAATTTTCTTGTAGGCCCCCTTTAAGTACTAGAAGGCTGCTATAAGGTCTTCCCAAAGCCTTCTCTTCTCCAGGATGGACAAGCCCAACCCTCTCAGCTTGTCTTCACAAGGGAGATATATATCACATTACTGTAATACCTGTATATTATAGCACATTAAACCTGTTCAGCATTTTTTAAAATGTTTAATTTTTCATTCTTTAAATTTCAAGATAATTTTTTTATTTACTTGAAACTGAAGAAGTGACAAAACAGAATTCTAGTCATCCTCCTGCATTGTTTTAATTAAAGCTATTTTAATAGCAAATTGCAGCTTCACAGCTCAATCCTGGTCAATAATGCCAAAGACCAATGGATATCTACTATGGGAATGAACAACTGAATTGTTCTGATGTACAGGACTTGGTGAAGCTGCCCAAGATCCCATTTGCTAGACATACTCACAATCCTGAAGCATGTCCTGGGTTCAGCAGTAGCAGTTGTTTTTCTCCTTCTTAGTAATTGGTGCAATGCTGTGTTTTTGATTTTTTGGCCTGGGAACAATGCTGATAACGCCAATGTTTTCAGTTGCTGCTCAAATGTTTGGTCTGGCCAAGGACTTTCTGAGCCTCATGCTCTGCCAGGGAGGAGGGAAGCTGGGAGGAAGCAGGGACAGGACACCTGACCCAAACTAGCCAAAGAGGTATTCCGTACCACAGCACAGCATGCCCAGGATGTAACGGGGAGTTACCCGGAAGGGCTAGGGGACTGCAGGGTTGGAGGCGGTATCGGTCAGTGCTCGGTCAGGGTGGGGTGGAGGAGTTACTGGTCGGCTGGTGTTGAGGTGTTGTATTCTTTCCTCTTGTTATTTCCTTTATCATTACTATTATTGGTGGTAGCAGTAGTGATCTGTGTTATACTTTAGTTACTAAACTGTTCTTATCTCAACCCGTGGGAGTTGCATTCTTCTCCTCTCCGTCCCTTCGGGTGTAGGGGGAGGGCAGGAAGAGGGGGAGTGAGTGGACGGGCTGTGTGGTTTATGGCTGACTTTGTTTAAACCACTACAAGCAGCACCTCTATAAGGAATAAAATTTAACCAGAAATACCATCTGGACTGTGTCTGAATCAGAATGATGAGAAGACTCTTCAAATAAATATTTGGTTCATGTTGAACAGAAAAGAAGCTAATTAAATTGCTCTTTTTTTTTTTATTTTTTTTTTAATTCACAAAGAACTAACAGCTACTAAAAAAAATATTTTAGATATTTATTTTCAGCCTTGGATTATGGTTGATAAGGAATTACTGGAAGAGAAATGGAGCGAATTAACTTCCAGAGTGCTCTGTGCTTCACAGGTCTGTCTGTGTGTATGGAAGTGTTCTGCTTCAGAGACTGATGATTCATTTAAAAGAAAACTGGAGATAGCTACACATGTATAAATAGATGTATCCAGCAGGACTTGGTGAAGGTCACAGAAAGTCTGTGACAGAGCAGGGATTTAAACTAGCCATTCCCTTAATTCCAGATGAGGTCTATAATCATGAAATGCCTTTGCTTCCAGGGTGTCCAGTCAGTCCCTGCCTCTGCCAGAGATTTTCTATGTTACAAGTCAGTTAATAATTTGGCTCTGATCCACAGAAGGATTTATGCACACATGTAAGAAACTGTGATCATTAAATTACCTACCTTGGCACCAACAGTCGTCAAAAAATTTAACTAGGAACCAGAAATTCTGCTTCTGTGCATAAGCAAAATTGTCTTAGTCAATTTCACGCTGAGCAGCTATGTGATTATCTCACGTAAAATCCAAACAATGATCATTAAGTTAGGTTTTCTTCTCACAAAATCCCTATAGGCCCTATCTCAATGCATGTTCTCAGCACACCTATCAAATGCGTTCTGGATGAGATCCACACTTAACATAATGGTGATACCCAGTTTTATTTTTAGAACAGGTAGTCACAGCCACTGGCTCTGTTAATTCTCTTAAGCAACTGTTCCATAGCTCAACACTGCAATGAAATTCTATTTCTACCTCGGAAATAAAACTTACGGTATTTTCACGATTTACTGTTATAGCTTACACCTTCCTTAAGCAAAGTTAGGGCTTCCTTGTGTTTGCTTTATGCTGTATATAAGAGAATAAAGACACAGTTTACACTGAATTATTTAGGGCGCTCTAAATGGTTTGCTGAAACACATTATGACAGTAATGGTCAGTCTGAAAAACTACTTGCTGTAAGAAGTATAAGGAAGCATGTGTACATAAGCCTATATAGATAAACATATCAGCAGATAGATAGTTTCTGATAGTGGCTGAACATTAACAAACCTGAAGGGAACGTAATAAAAAGATAACAATTTTTCAGTTATATGTAACTGCAGATTTCAAATAATACCACGGAAAAATGTATATTTCTGTAGCTTTTGGAGATGAGAAATTTTACATTTTCTTAATTTTTCATGTTTTTTCAAATCTTTTAATGCCATTTTCTGGTACAAATTATAGCTGTTCCTATTTTCATGTCTGTCTTTGGGTTTTGCATTCTAATAGAGACCAGCTTTGCTTCTATTACTATTAAAGTTAATATTTTAGATTTTATTTTAAAATAAATATTTAAAATATAAAGTTGTCTTTTATTTTTACCTGTTTGGTAAGCTTGCATTGATAAATCCTATATGAATTTGAAAGTTCATCATACCATAGAAGAAAAAGGTATTACTGCATCTTTATTCTCATTAGTATTTTAGCTAAATTATTTGCTTCTCACTTCAAATGGCTTTTAAGATTTTTTAAAATTGAAAACACAAATCTACCTAGAAAAGTTTTTACGTCTATTTCTTTCTCTTTCAGCCTTTTTTCAAGGGTTTATTGAAGCAAGAGTGTTTTGTTTATATGTCTGTTTTTCTAGCTAATAGTCACAGCCTGCTCAGAGACCTAGTGCAGTCTTTAGAAACATGAATGCATGGAACCAAGTTCCTTTAAACTTTATAACTGATTCAGCCAAGTGAGTAAGGAGTTCTGCTATATCTTCATAATATGAAAGTGTGTAGAAGTGGAGTGGCATATATGTGAGGTAACATACGGTGTTTGCATGAACTACAGTGGTTGTACTGACAGTAGATAAAATTAAAAATTCAGGAACCTGAGACAATCAGTTCATTGGTCTGTAAATTACAAGATACTGTGATGAATCTTTTCCCTGCATAATATATGGTAGCACTTTCTCTCATCCCTTGAATCTTCCTATTAGAATAAGTTATTTTGACAGCCTGAAGTGATTGCTGAAATGCAACTCCTGTACTGATAGTAATGTTTGTCTTTTTTATCATAACATGCGAACACTTGTATTTTCTTTAATATGATTGATATAGTTATATATTCTAGAGTGTATATATTGTCCAGCATTCACTCTCAGATCACAGAACTTCAGAATAATGTCTATTACTTGGCAAGGGTAAGTCCTTAAAGTGGCCTTTTTCCTCATTTTTCTATTTTTTTAATTCTTTGCTAAAAGGTAATCACCCACATAACATCATAATCGCCCCCAAAACGCTAATGTTTGGGGGAAAAACCATTTGGAAAAACATGGCTCAAAATGAGATTATGCCGTATTCTTTCCTAAATAACTGTAACGTATTGATCAAACCCAGCTATGTGTAGTCCCTGAGATCTTATTAGACACCATGCTACTTGAAATTCAGTGAGCTGTATCCTGAACATCTCATTTGGCCCTCATTCATCAAATCTTACTTAGAAGCCTTTCATGTCTCCTGAACAGGGAGCCTATGTGTCCTCCTGCCTCTTGTGTTCAGTGGTGTCAAGAGTCCAGTACTGTCAGACCAGGTTCTTTTAGATACTCTAAATAAGGAGTGTTAAATATTTGCTTATTTGAAGATATTTGGCTTTACATGGTGTTTTGATTTTATGACATGAGATAGCAATATACTGAAATCACAAGATAAGCATAGTACAGCAATTGCAATATACAGTTGAATCACCATAAAAACATGATACCCATTACTGGTCCCTGTATGCTGTCCCACCATCACGACACCAGATATCCCCAGTAGCCAGGAAGAAGTATGTGGGTAAAAGCCAACTCAACCCCTTTTCTCTGTTCAAAGTTCCTTTAATTAATTGTCCAGTTTTTATTCGTTATGTTGGGTTGATCCATGTATACATTTCTTCCTCCCCCACGCTGGTCTGCTAACTCAGGAAGACATTACTCTCTACCACTTATCTCGGGGAAGGCTGTTTTTACACCCTGCAGACCCACTGGTATGGGTATTTGCAACAAAGGTTACCCTCCAGTCCCCTGTCTGTTAAGTTCAGCTTTCTCTACAGTGGCCGGTGGTCATTTCTTACCTTCTTTCACATGCTTATCTTTCTTGCCCATCTACACTGAGTCATTTTTCATTGCAGGGGTGTGTTGATCATCACAAGTATAGAGACAGAGGCACTTACAAAAGCTGAATCAGACTTGTATGGGGTAATTTTCTCTTCATAGTTGCCTCTGTCTCTTCACTCTTCGAGGGACTCCTGGGCAACTGGGCATGTAGCATTAGCACTTTTAACCAGATTCTTGGTAAGGTGGAATTCACATAGGTCTATGTACCTCCAGATAGTGAACTCCCACTGCAAAGCTGTCTAATAGCTGATAATGCCAAGTTTTTCAAGCAGATCAAAAATCTTTTCTTTTACTCTGTGTTACAATCATTGTTTGACTGCTTTATTCTACACTTTGTTCTGTTAACAGTACATATAGCAGACTAACCCAAGAAATTGTACGTAAAATCCCACTTTGGGGATTTGATCAACTGCCATCCTTTTATGGCATATGTGTCAGTTCTTGATTATATATATTCCCTGGGCATGTACATGTTCACTGTATGTGTGAGAGTTAGACAATTTGGATATATGCTAGATGGTGAAAATATCATAAGATTACGTCACAGGATACCATGAGCCTCATTAACTGTAAATTTGTGGAAACAAAAAGAATTTTAATCTCTCTCTGCATTTAAATAGATGCATATTTTATTTGGTACATTTCATGGGATTGTTCTCTTAAATAGTACTCAAAATCTGCTGTCATTTTTTTTTCCTCACTAACTACAAAGATGATGATTGGCATAAACTCACATAATTTTGCACTAACCTTAAGGAGTGCTACTCAGCTGGACGTTAATAATATAAAATCTGCAAGTGTAATCAGTGGGAAAAGAACACAGTTGATTGTTTATTATGTTCTTGCACACTGCACAAAAAAAAACCCAAACTTTTGTATTTATACTTTTTGACTTCGTGCTTACATAAGGAAAAAAATATCGTCTGCCATTTATTCCCACTACCCAAACATATATAGAGGCAAACCAACAGAGAATAGCAAAACTGCTGAACCCAGGACAATATGTAACAGAAACTGCAGCATCAATAGAATTAATATTGATGAAGTTCTTATCTGATTCTGATTAGATTAAATAGGACTATACATTTTTTGCTGCATTCATCTTTCATCAGTTACTAAAGTTACTGTAAAACATCAAAGGTTTCTTACTGCAGAAATTGAAAGTCAGGAGTTAATATTAGTTTGAGTGTCACGCTGTTATCCTCCATCAAAAAGCAATGCACAGAAATAGACAAAACCTCAAGTCTTGTTATTTATGCGTATATACAAAATCGTGTTTTCTTAATTAATGTAGCTTGATAAAATGGGTTTTCATGATATTATGAATATAATTTCTAATAACCACCTATGTCATATTTTTTCTCCTGCAAATTTTTCATTTTTGAAACGTTTGTAAACAATCTAAGTATGAAATTAGTGGATTATGTTCTCTTTAGTTAACAGGCCATTCAATTTTTTTTTTGTCAAATCTGTATAAAATATTGTCTAATCCAAGTGCATTATTATTTTAAGTGGTTTCTAAAATTCCTGCTTGTGAAAAGGTCCAGATATCAAGTCCATGCTTTCTAATGAATAAGCATTTTTATCTTTGTACTTCGTCCCCAGTTAACTTAGTCTCTCTGGCTAAATAAAAGCTGTATGCATAATTCTTATACCAAGTACACACTTTCCAGGTTCCTAAATCTCACTGGGACTTAATTTTTCTTTCTATAAAGTTAGAAGTCTTGTGTCAACAAAAATCTCTTGCTATATGCCATATTTATTCAAACATCAGCCACAGATGTTTTCAGAGATTTTGCCCTTCAGCACCTGGCTGTGCCAGTTGTGATTGTTTTACAAAGTTCTGGGAATCTGGATTGTTGCAAGTCACAGCATATCTTCCTGACCTTTTGCAGAGAAACCTACACACATTTTATTAGTGTTCAGAGATGGCTAAAAGCCAACAAGCTTCAGTTTGAAAGCTGTGCATCTTTGTTAGCACGGCACTGTACTCTCATTAGGATTACCTTTAGCTCATAACCCTCAGATCAGGGCTGCCTGGCATCTATCCAGCTACTGAAACTACTTCCCACCATCTGAGCAATAGCTTTGATTTCAGAAATTTGGATGACACCTGTCAAAATTCACCTAAGACAAAAGAAAGTTGGGGGCCCAGGGCAGGACATGCATTCACATGTCTTGGCAACACATTCATTTAATAACATCAGAGGCTGTTTAGGAAGTCCCTGTTATATCTTCTGCTTTATAATACTGATGCTATATTAAAAAAAAAGCCAACCCACTCCAAAAATAGTTTAAAAATCAGGATATATCAACACCTCTTTATTTCAGTGTTTGTCTAAGATGTCCAAACCAATAATATTACAACAAATAATCCTATTTGCAATAGAGGTCTGCATTTTCCACTCTGCCTGGAGAGGACTCTTTGAATAGAACTGTTAAAAGACCAGGACCTTAAACTGAAAATTCTGTTGAATGAAGAGCATAAGATTATGTCTTGATTACATCAGAAAATATAGATTGCATTACAACTGCTCTCTGTAAAAGCTACAAGCTGAAAAAAATGATTCAGGGCTATCTGGTGAGTCACTTCTATTCTGAAAACAAAGTAGCAAAACCAGTGACCTGAATAATGAGTATTTCTGAGATGTGTTGTGAATATTCTGACCCAAGTGTTCTTTCTGTGACTTAATTCACTGTATTCAACATTGGTTGAAATGATATAGCCTAATGAAAAATACATCCCAGTGCTCCCTCAGAATTAAGTAGGAATTAGCCGAAAAGGTTGAAATAATAGATCATGTTCTATGATACTTAGAATAATGAGAATACTAGAATCTTACCTTATTGTCTTGTGTGTAACGCTCAGGAGTTCAGATGAAATTGCTACTTCTAAGCCGCCTTAGAGTGTTTACAACAGACGGCAGTACAGGATTGCCAGCACCAAATCACATATAGGAATTCCACAACCTTTCCAGAAACTATTCCAGTGCTTCACAGTACTTGTTATTAAGTTCCCCTAACAACTCGTGGTGTTTTAGGCTTATACCTGCGTCATAATAATATGTCTTTTGTATAGTTAGTTGAATCAGGACTTATGTTATAAGGAGGATGTTCAAGGGGGGAAAAAGTATTTCTTAACTTGTATACAAGTGTTTTAAAATGTTCTGAATATTGTTGTTTCAACAGGTATTTTATTGGCAGACTACAGTCTTGTAAGGAAAATACAAATTCAGAGGAGGAAACTCCACAGTCTGAAGAATGGCCTTAACATGGTGGGACTAAGGCCCACTTACACAACGGTTCTAGCCCCCCAAAAGATGAGAAAATTGTTGGTAGCACTGCATTTAAAGAGGAAAGCACAGCAGTAGATAAATGTGCTCAGACAGAAGCTACAAAGCAGGAGAATAAGTGTGAAACAGCAACTAAGTCTAAAATGTAATAATTTAACACACCATGACAATGTTACCCTTGTCTGAAAGGGCTATATTGATGGTGTTATAGAAGTAGGTAGTGGGACAGAAACAGGAAAAAAAAAATTGCATGGAGTTATCATTCTAAAAGGCCATCAAATAGTAAGAAGTTAACAGAAAAATAACTGCAATACATTCACATAATTAAGAAAAAGATGCCTAGGCAGCAAGCTTTAGTACTACCACTGTTTATCCTCATGGCTGATTTGTTATTCCATTATCTGACTTTATTTTGAACCACTCAGTGCTATCTATGCACAATATATGACAAAGTTCACTCCAGGAACCATTCCTAAAAGATAGTAAGGCAGCAAGTCTGGCTGTATCCACTCTGTACACCCCTGAGGACCTCATGAAGTGTTACATGCTTAAATGCTTCCAGGTATATCCATTGCATATCCTCAGTTTCTCTGCAGTAAAAATACCTCTCTGCCAGCTTGTCACCTCGTAGTCACAGTGTTTCCGACAGTCTTCTTTTAAAAACCACACAAAATTATAACAGACCACACAACCCCAACAGACCAAAAAGAGGCTCTAGGAACAAGTTCTGCGTAATGCAGCCATAGAGCCTGTTAGATTTTGTTAGATTTGTGGCTAGAAAAAACATAAGTGCCATTTGGTATATGACCAGCAATTGCTTACAAACCACTAACAAGATAGGAAAATGAAGTAAACTCAAGGAATTAGAAGAAATGCTCTTCGGGTATGTGAAAAGGTGAAAAATCTTAAGTTCTTAATAATTTTTCAGACAATATCCAGGAAGACGGTACCAGCAGTCTGCTAAAGAGCAGTGCCACTATGACTTTTAATGAAGGGTAAAATCTGATTTGGAAAGTGAAAGCCTTTCCCATGAGCTTTCAGGGTGTCCTGGGTTCAACAGTAGCAGTCATTTTTCTCCTTCTTAGTAGCTGTTGTCATGCTGTGTTTTTCACTCTCAGCCTGAGAACAACGCTGATAAACACCGATGTTTCCAGTTGTTGCTCAGTAATGTTTACTCTGACCAAGGACTTTCTGAGCTTCACGCTCTGCAAGGGAGGAGGGGAAGCTGGGAAGAAGCAGAAACAGAACACTTGACCCAAACTAGCCACAGGGGTATTCCATGCCACAGCATGTCATGCACAGTATATAAACTGGGGGCAGTTACCTGGAAGGGCTAGATCACTGCTCAGGTCGGGCTGGGTATCAGTCAGTGGTTGGTGAGCGGTTGTATTCTCTTCCCTTGTTATTTCCCTTATCATTATTATTATTGGTGGTAGCAGTAGTGGTTTGTGTTATACCTCAGTTACTGGGCTGTTCTTATCTCAGCCTGTGGGAGTTAATATTCTTTGGATTCTCCTCCCCATCCCTGCAGGAGCAGGGGGAGGAAGGGGGAGGAGGGAGCGATTGGCTGCATGGTTCTGGGTTGCCAGCAGGGCTTAAACCATGACAGTTCTTACCATGACACAGAGCTACAAATGGGAATTTGGGGATGGGACTTTTGGGATCCCAAAGATAGAGTTTGCCTTCAGGTACTAGTAAGAACTAAAATACGACAAGACAGCTATTCTGAATTTTGTCTTTAAAGTGGCAAGCATTACCATGCTATTCAGACAAAATGAGGATGTATCTTACTGAAAAATTTCAAGGCTATGCCAATGAAGCTTTGCAATCAACACATATATACTGAAAGAAGACCAGATGGCCTGAAATGAACAAGAGATATTTATTTCCAGGTATGAAATGCAGACAAACTCATGAGCAGGAATGAGGAGAGCATGTTTTTAAGCAAAACAGAATTGGCCATATGTGATAAATAAAGACTGAACACAACTAGAAGTTATAATTTAGATCTCCATGAAGAATATACAGAGGGACAAATGTTTTCCTCATCTCATATTTGCACTCTGAAAATTACCACATCAATATTATGAAGTTTTCTAAAGATCTGCTATTTACTTGGTAGATTTATTCACAGTGAGAACCTTAAATACAAGCAGAAAATGTGTACTGTTAACTTATATTCTTAAAGTATTTAGGATCATGAGACAGGGACCATATTGCTAGAACACAAATACATGTATTTTTCCAAAAGTATGCACACTGTAGTTCTGAGAATAAACCTGAGATTAAGGGATTCCAGGGATTCTGAATAGAAATATGATTTTAATATGATTTTTTTAAGTTAATTTATTTTAATTCCTTCTGCGTAGTTGCTTTCTGGTTAGATCCTCAGTATATTCACAAAGCAAACTGAGAATTACATATCTGGTTAGATCCTCAGTATATTCACAAAGCAAACTGAGAATTACATATCAGTGATACTTTTGTGTTCCAAAGTTTTTTCATCTTTTGTATATAGAACTTGCTGTCAGTGTTTACTACCACTAGGAAAGTTTCTTTCAGGATGGATGTATTCAATCAAACCCCAAATCTGCTTTGCTGGAGGGCTGTTACACAGCATACAGGAGAGTTTAAGATAACTTAAGGAGAGATAACTTAAGGAGAATTTAAGAGTTATGCTTCAAGTATCTTATGTATGGTTGAACTGCAGCCAAAGAACTTACTCTTAATTCATCTGTAGAGTCTGGCTCACTTAATGGCCAACATTGAAAGTGTATTGTAGAGCTGGCACTGTAATTTTCTGCTCAGTGCAACCTTTTCACCAAGATCTTCATGCATCCCAATTACTGTTCATAATCACAGAATTGAAAATTAGCTGATATGCTAATATATGTTTTTAATTAGTAATAAGTAAGCATGAGCAAAAGCTGTCTGATTAAATAGTTTTCTATACAAGAATGATGATTTGTCAGAAACAAGACATTCGTAGAACTATTTATCTCATGTATAAGCTAGAGACTTGAAGGGATGTAAAGAGTACTTCCGAGGAACACAAACTAAATATGGCTATATTTGTGCTCTGATAACCTGAATACCTTATGAAGGACCCAAATTCTACTCTGTTTCCTTTCATTTTTACTCTTTAGATCCAAATCTGTAATGATGAAATGTACTGAGTTTTCAAAAATCTCCAGGAACTTAATTTTGTCTTCCTTCTTCGATGCAGCCTGATTATTCAGAGCTACTCTGTTTTCTCCCTCAGTTTATAGTCTTAACACTCCATACATCAGAAGGCTGCATGGCTTTTCACGCTGCTCCATCTATTTACTGCTTGCCTATATATGGCACTTCCTCTTTAAACTGTTTGCCAAGATCTGTTTCATCTTTGTGTATTAAAATCCTATTTTAGGTATAAGAATGTGGAACAGCTTAATTCCAGCTCAAGCACTAACCCTTTTTGGGCTTCACAGTTTAAAAGATTTTGCTGGTTTATATGCAATATACAATCTGCTAAGTGTTATCAGTGCATGTGTAACTGATTAGCACGTATTTAAGAAAAAAATCCCACCAAAACAGACAAAAAACCCTAACAAAAGCTGGAGAAGGATTTGGTGCTGTTAAAAATGCAGTTTCCTGCATCCTTAAATTCAGCAGTTAGTTAGAAACATGCCACCAGGGTAGGGAGTACAGGTAGTTTCGAATACCTGGGGCTCCAGGGCCACTGCTGTGTCAAAATCCACAGGAATACAGGCCATTGCGGGCATCAGAAAAAGCAGTTCTCAGTCTGTCCCACTTTTATTTCTTCAGTTTGTATGGAGTACTTTGAGATTCATGAGTTGAAAAAACATCGCAGGAATGACCATGGGCCTCTAACCTAGTGATTAGGATGGCTTGATAAGAACTAGATGTCAAAGTCACAGTTCTGCTGTCATGAATATTTCAACATTTTATCCAGTAATTGTAAAACAAAGAATATATACCTTTGTATAAAGGTATTGGAACTTTTCTTTATCTCCTTCCCAGCTATTAGCAACAAAGTACAGTCCTTTTCCTCTCTGGCCAAATTATTCTATAAATAAATGACCCACTGACGTGACTAACACTGTCAACAGAGAGCAGAGTTTCCTGTATCCAGCTCTTTCTTCTGTTACAGCATGGTATAAATCTGAGGCCCGTCAGTCACCTAAACCATTATGTTTAACCATCTCAGTTGACAATGAAGTAAACTCCACAAAACCCATAGAATTTATATAAAACAGCCAACTGAAGAGAAATAATTTTTAAGTGGCTTGAAATTTGTGTGTATTGATAAAGATAAAATTATATTTAGGTTATTAATACCTGTTTACCAAAACTGACTGTGCTGGCCATCGCAAATCTCTTTCTTAAACTGTTTTCAGAGAATTTACATATGAAATTAGGCTGTGGATTTCCTGACATCAGCCAGTGATCCAAACTTTATGACTAAAATGTCACTGCAACACTCTTGTAGTGCTGAAGACGTAGTTTCCAGTTGCTTCTTCAATATTAAGTCAGGAATATGTAGAGACACAAGTAAAACCCTACTTTTACAAGTCCCATACTTGGGAAAGAGTGAGACATGTCTTTTTCTCTCAGTGAAGGTCCTCATGGTTACAATGTTTTTTAAATCCAGCCATTGTGCATAAATATTCTGGTAATTTCATTAGGGTCTATTATAATAGAGATGGTTAAGTTTGGCTCAGCAAGTAGATCATAACAGCAATGTGTACATCTGTACATATGTACGTAGCATATACATACACATAGAAATATACAACTATACACAGGAATTATATATATTTTTGCAACACCAGATTAATTTAATATTTTCAGCGGGGTGCTGTTTCCCTGAAGAATGTTTTTGGCAACATTTTGACCCCATTTTCTTCTCTTCCTTTGACAACTTTTCCCATAGGGGAGATAGCCTGTTTGACTTATATTACCCTTGAACCCCTTGTTGGTTACTTACATTAATTCCTGTAACCAAGGCAATATCACAAGTGAAGTTAAAAATCAAATCTTTGAGAATAGCCTTGTCTAGATTGATTCTCCCTTTAGACTGCATAGTAAGCAGTCACACTGCTCCCAAACTTACAACAGACAATAGACTTCCTCTCCTTCTTATCCCAAAGGAAGGAAGTAGAACCCTCCTTTTCTTAGGAAAACCTCTAGCTTCCAACAGTCCATTATAATCTGCATAATTTTTTCATAAGTTTTGTCCTTCAATATGTCAGGTTCTACTGAATATTTCAGTAAATGAAATATCTAGAGCTTCTTTAGGAACAATGAGGAAGATAAAAGCTTATCACTGGCTGCACTGTTTTCTAGAATGCACTGAATTGCATGTTCCAGAAAAAAATGCAGTTTTTTGACATCCTATTGATACTTAGGTATACAGTACCCATTACTGTAATAGCTAGACACATCAAAATATTTAACTCCTGTCTTTTCATAGTATCTTCCATGATAGAGATACATAAGAATTATGATGACCTTACAGATACAAAACTGAAGGCAGGGAATAATAGGCTTGCTGCAGGAAGCTTATGACTTCAGCAATGAGTACCCCAAGGATAATGCAATCTCATTTCAGTTATTTAAAAGTTCAGTAATATGTCTAGACTAGTTGTCTAGGAGGTATGTCCAATGGAGATGACAAGTCATCATTTCATCCAATACATGCTGTATTTCCCTCAAGAGGCTTTACTCTCTTCTTTCTTTACCCCTGCTCTGTCAGGGAAACTTAGGCAATAGATGTGTAATTATTAAATACCTAAAGATAGGTAAGTGGAATACAACTGATAGTCATTTTGTCGTCTTGCTTCCTCTTATGGGGGCATTTTCAGGAGAAAACTATGCCATATATATCTAAAGTTTCTATTTTATTAAGATTTGGGTGAATGGAAGAAGGAGGTGAAACTGGGTCACTGCCACATTTTCATTGTAATTTGTCATAACAGGGCAAACCACAGAGAAAATAAAGAGATACGTGTAACAATAAAACTGAACTTTCTAATTTTTTTTTTTTTTTAGGACTTGGAAATATGATCTTCTTCATCCTTCTATAAAAAAATATTTTTGCTACTGTTGTCTCATGAACTTTTATCCACTGAAAATAAATACATTTACAACCAATCATTTCTATCTAAAAGAAAATGATAATTCAATCAGATAAGTGAAATTTAAAATAAGACACAATAAAAAGAAGACACAAAAAGGGCTAGTTGGGAAGAAAGCAAAAACCAGAAGTTTGTTAATGCTCTTAAGCCTCCAACAGAACCCCTATCTTTAAAGAATTTAACATTAGCTATGAAGGCTTTCTTGGCCCATATATTTATTGGTTGTATTCACAAAGGGTAAAGAATGGGTTAGTCTTTTTAAAGAAACATTAAAAGATGGGGCTACAGCATACATGAATGGGAGAACCATTGGGCTGAAACACTGCAGAAAACACTGAAGCACTTTCAAATGTGTTTTTATCTCTTCTTATATCCCCTGCACCATGATATGCTTTGAATATAGTGTGTACATTATTCCTATCCTGTCTGATACTTGTCTGTTATTAAGAATGTGCATCTAAAATATGCTTTTGTGGTATTGATACGATTTTGTCTAACAGAATTTGAAATGAAGGATACGTGTTTTAACAGGCCGATTCAGATACCTTGCTAATGGCTTGACAGACAACATTTCAGCCTCTTCCAGACACTTCAGTTGATTACTCGGTTTCTGAGAGGCATGTGACATTGGAGCTCTTCATGCATATGCCACGATCTTTGAATATGACTTCATTTAAAGCCAATATTTTTATAAATTGTCCTGAAATACTTGTATTTCAGTACTTGTCTTGAAAGACTTTAAAAATTGCCCACTATGCCTCTCACAGATGGTGCAGAGTGTCAAAGGTTAAGGCAGCCGTATTTATCTTTGGTATAAGGCTAGTTAAGGACCATTACAGAATGAAACCATTATTCAACTGTAATTAATAAAATATGTCATTCTAGAAAGTGCTTAATTTCCCATAAAGATTAAGTAACACTAGCACATAACTGGCATTGTACTTTAGTGTTTGTTTCTTGTATTTAATAACATGCAGCATGCTGTAGATATTCTGATACAGGACTCTGCATTTATTCTTCACATGAGCTATTCACCACTCACTGAGAAGAGGGAATGCAGGTGTTTTGCAAATTAGGTAATACACATGCATCCAGCAAGGTGCTGTGTATAGTAAAACTGTGAAATGAAAGAACAGTTATGGGTTAGTAGCTGAACAAACTTCTAGCTGCTAAGAAAACTTTTTTTCAGTAAACCACCTGGTATCTTTTTTATAAAAATGAATGTGCAAATGTGCCTGAAGTAAGCATGTTTGCATAAGTGTAAAACTGATTTGAGTGAAGAGAATGACACCCCATATCTCCTCTATATAATATATTCTCTAGGACTTAACAGTATTGAAAAAGGGAACATATTAGAATAAAGTGATTTATTTATGAAAAAAAAAAAACCAACCAACCAACCTGTCATTGTTTAAGCCCAGCCAGCAACCCAGAACCACGCAGCCACTTGCTCACTCCCCTCCTTCCTCCCCGTCCTCTCCCAGAGGGATGGGGAGGAGAATCAAAAGAATGTAACACCCACAGGTTGAGACAAGACCAGTCCAGTAACTCAGGTACAACACAAACCACTACTGCTACCACCAATGATAATAATGATAAAGGGAATAACAAGGGAAGAGAATACAACCGCTCACCAACCGCTGACCGATATGCAGCCTGACCTGAGCAGTGATCTAGCTCTTCTGGGTAACTGCCCCCAGTTTATATACTGTGCATGATGTGCTGTGGTATGGAATAATTTTTTTTGCTAGTTTGGGTCAGGTATCCTGTCTCTGCTTCGTCTTGACTTCCCCTCCTCCCTGGCAGAGCATGAGACTCAGAAAGTCCTTGGTCAGAGTAAACATTACTGAGCAAAAACTGAAAACATTGGTGTTATCAGCGTTGTTCTCAGGCTGAAAGTCAAAAACACAGCACTGCACCAGCTACTGAGAAAAATGGCTGCTACTGCTGAATCAGGACAGTATCCACCCCTATTCCATACCATTCATGTCATGCTCAGATCCCACATTTTCAATATACCATCACTCTTATCTCAGTGCACTCTTATCTTAGTGCATGGACTAGTCCCTGTAAAGCTGCTGAGTTCAACTGGTCCATGATGTTGGGCTCCATCTCCTGTGACAGTCTTTCAGAGCAGGAGAGATGGTGTGCAGTGTTGGATTATTGCCTGCTGATGACACCACATAACTTGTCTGGTTACTGCTGAGCTCATACAGTTTCGTCAAAGTTAATTATTTGTTGGGATGATGGTCGGAGGGAAGTCCGGGCCATTTGCTGGTGACCTGAAGACAGCTAGTTGGTGGACTATAAAAGTGCTACATAGCCCAACCTGAGCAGTGATCTAGCCCTTCTGGGTAGCTGCCCCCAGTTTATACAGTGGGCATGACGTGCTGTGGTGTGGAATACTTCTTTGGCTAGTTTGGGTCAGGTGTCCTGTCTGCTTCCTCCCTGCTTCGCCTCCTTCCTGGCAGACCATGAGACTCCGAAAGTCCTTTGTCAGAGTAAACATTACTGAACAGCAACTAAAAACACTGGTGTTACCAGCGCTGTTTCCAGGCTGAAAGTCAAAACCACAAAAATGACTGCTACTGCTGAAGCCAGGACACAACCAAAAACCTCCAACCAACCAACAACCAACCAAAACCCCTACAACCCCACACAATTGCCATTAACCACATACGTGTAATGAAACATTAAAGACAAAAGCATCATGTGTTGGATTCATGTCATCGATTCCTAATTTGCAGCATCATCCTTCATGCATATTTAGTTAAATTAAGATGATACAATGAATCCAAATACAGAGAGATGGAATTAGCCACTTTTATATTGATTTAATATTAATCCACCAATCTTGAGCTAACTCTGTGTGTCCTTTGACAACAGAGAGGGCCAGTAAAAAGCAGCTCCACTGCCACGGGACTTTTACTGCTTAGAATAAGGGAAAGATCTATTGAGAGGCTCATGTCAGTGACTTAGCTGAAACAGCATTTCTTTCCTGGCATCTTCAGCAACTTAGGTTGATTCCTTCATTTGACCTTTATTTGCTGAATGACCTTCTTTTCTTTTGTCAATAATCATATTCAAGTTTATTATCTGCTTGCTAGTCCGTTACCATAGGTTAGCTGCCATTTTGTGCTAATTTTCCATAAATTACCTCAGAAAAAACAAACCACTGAATAACAGAGTGGGTTCTCAGAGTGCACCTTTGACATGATTCATAGTGGTGTAGTCCTCATGTGGCTGTGAGATAAATATTGACTCTGCCAGCGCCGTGTCAGATCAGTCCCAAAATTATCAGGTGTGTTCCAAGTCCCTAGAGGATACTTTAGTTTGTGCACTGAAGCATTATATTGGACAAAATAGGAAATGTCAGACTTCTGTCTCCATGGTGTGATGTCCTACAATAATGCTGTACTTATGTGACCCTTTTGCCATTTCCAAGCAGAGATATTTTAGTGCCCTATAGGGGAAGCAGGTTTCTCAATTTTAGGCTAATTAGGCTTGACAGCTTTGTGTTTCCAAGTTGTTTGAATTGTTTTCCAAGATAACCCCTTTTGTTTTTCCAGCTATTTGCTATAAACATTTATGTGCTTGTTTGTGATAATTAATATCTCTCATTTGCTTGCTCCATTAAATGAAGGTACAGTAGAATTGTTAAGGGTGTAAGAAGATTTCAATTTTACGAGAAGGAGATACTGTTGTCCTCATTTATCTAGATTTAGTGTGCTTGCATATGTCTGCTGTTTAGTTATTTTCTAATGTAGTAAGAATTTATTTTCTCAATTTTAACATGTGACTTACCCATGGCACCTAGTTTAAATGAAATATCTGTCTCAAAGCTCCTCTTCAGTTCTTTTCTCTTTGACAGAGTTTGCAATTACTAGAACACATTTATTTGTTAAGGTGCATTACAGATTTATAGTAATTCCCTCTCAGATGCTTTACCTTTTGCCTCTGTGGATTATTTGGACATTGTTGGAGTGAGAAATTCCTCCCAGTAGTGTGTGATGCTCAGCAGAGTTTCGTTTCGGCGGAACAGAGCTGTTTTCTGGAGTGTTTCGTCTTGCTCTTTGTGGCATTCACCTTGCATCACATATAAGAACAGTGTCTCTGCCTGGAATTTAGCAAGATACTGCTGAGATACGTGCCCATAGGTAACTATTGCAGTGGTTACCACTAACTGGCAAGAAGACCAATTTCCATGATACCTTTCAAGTTTGAGTTCTGCAAAAGTTCAGGAACTTCTAAAACAATATAAAGATTAAATTTTAAAGCAAAACAAAACAAAATTATCTGATCTTGATTACATGACAGGAATTTTCTTCACAGTAGTAAATAGCAGAAGTTACAGGGAAGTGCATTTAAGCTTTTGTAACATTTGGGCAAAATTGTTTTAGAATTCCTTGAGTTAATGTGGACTACTTCATTCAGATGATGCCCAAGAAAAGGAAGAAGGAAAATCATCAGGAAAAGATAGTCTTATAAAAACATTTTACGTAACTTTAGCTTGAAGTAAATTACCTTAATGAGTTGATACAGATCCAGGCAAATTAGGTATATTTCCATACTGTCCCAACTGTGCCACTCATAATTTTTTAAGTGTGATCAGTGCTAGAAAAAAGCTTCAAAACATGAATATTCTGTGTGTAGATTATAGCTTTTTTTCTGAAAATGAAAATTTAACCTTAGTATTTTCCACTTCAGTAGAAGTTGCATTCTTTACAAAAAGGATATTCTTACTTAACAGACAAACATCCTCTACCAAATTTCAGATGCTTAGTAAAACAATCCTTCTAAATACATGTTCTATACATAGCAACTGGAGAGAAGTCAGTGCTTTTGTAAGTTTCCAAAGGGAGAACTGTCTGCCTGATGAAGCCTTCAGGATATCTAGTTATTCCACTAGCACTTCTTACTGCTTATTAAGACTTGCTTTTGTAAGACACAGCTAACACTAGCACTAAGATGAACTGGCTTCCAATCACTATATATAAAATCCTCTCAAAAATTTTGTGTTCAAATTAAAATCATGGAGGATTGTTGGCTTTATTGTCTGTTTGGGTTTCTTTTTAGGTTTAGAAAAGTGATTATAGGATTGGAACATAATGGACATTACTGAGATGATAGATTTTGTGCTGTAGAAAAAAAATAACACACGCTTGGGTCACACTTGGAAACTCATTAAAAGAGATATTCTGAAAGAGTCTGTAATGGTTACTTTATTAGGATACATCAGTGTGGTTTGTCTTATTCCTGTGAACCTAGTACCAAATAAGCAAGTTTTAAATGAAATATCCATTTAAACAAACATGTCACTTACTTAGTTTTCAAATGTAAAAAAGCCCAAAGGCTGACCTGCTATTTTTTTCCTTTTACAAGGCAGGTCTGGTCAATAATCAAAAGTGAATACATATCTTTTATTCGGATTAGCCTAAATCATTATAGGAACCTATTTTCTTCTGAAGCACAAATAACACAAATTTTCTCAGTTGTTGTCTACACTGAATATTTTCTGTAAATTTAACAAGTGTATATGCAATCAGGTTTTTTTTTTTCAAAAATATACTAAATTACAGACATAGAAATAAATTCACACTGAAAAATTCAAAGACATTCTATTTTCTTTTAAAATAAATGTTGTTCAATTAAAAAGCATTTAAAATCCCTAATATGGGTGGAATCTGTCCTAGAGTTACTACAAACTCTAATAACTAGGTGTAAAATATTGTAAAGGAATTTTCTGAGGCTAAATTTGCAATATTTACCCTCAGAAAACTATGTAAGACTAGACAAAAACCAGCCAACACACCTGTGCAATCTCCAAGGTTTGTCATGATTCCAGTGATTCTTTGATTTCTTTTTCAAGTTTGTTAATTGAAATTTGCACCATTAAACACTCTTACTCATTTGTTGCTGAGCATGCTTAGTTTACTAGTATTCAGGTAATTGTTCATTTCTCAGTTAACAGTTAACCAGAATTTTGAAATGTCAAGCAGTGATAAAGATGCTAGCAACAGAAGGTGTAAACCAGAAATTATCAGCAATCATAAAGCAAGCAAACTGAGAAGGAGTTATTTAAAATCATATCCCAAGTTTAAATAGAACAAACTGTAGTGGGCACACGTCGCTATTTTACTATTCTTAAACACAGTGAGACTATATAAATACAGGTGCCTGCTTGTAACTTGTGCCAGCAGCCTAAGCTCTGAAGTAATTTTGAATTCAGCTAATGTGAGAAGCTGAACCAACCAAATCCCTTAGTAATGTAAGTACATGAATGGCTGCTTTTCCAAACTAGAATATACAAACAAGAAAATGCAGCTTGTTAAGGAAAAGCATACTGCAAAATTTCAAACTTAGTTACTTTATCAATGCCAGTTAAAGGAGATGAATACAGAAGAGCAAATACAGTAAAGAGATTATTTTAAAAATTAAGTGCCATGGTTAAGTGCCACAATTAAGCCCAGCCTGTAACTTCGAACCACACAGCTGCTCTCTCACTTCTCCCCTTTCTTCCTCCCTTCCCACTACTGGAACACTGATGCAAAATACAATTGTTCACCACCTGCTGACAAATACCCAGCCCGAACTGAGCAGCGATCTGGGCCTTCTGGGTAACTCACCCAAGTTTTTATATACTGGGCATGACATGCTGTGGTATGGAACACCCCTTTGGCTAGTTTGGGTCAGGTGCCCTGTCTCTTCTTCCTCCTGGCTACCTGTGTCCCTCATCCCTGGCAGAGCATGAGGCTGAAAAGTCCTCGATGAGGGTAAGCAATACTTAGCAACAACTAAAAACATCGGTCTGTTATCAACATTATTCTCAGACTAAAGCTGACAACACAGCACTGCAGCAGCTACTAAGAAGGAGAAAAATAACTGCTACAGCTGAACCCAGGACAGTAAGTTATTTGGTCTCTTGTATAGATTCTCTCTGTCTAGAGCTTCCCAAAGAAGACACAGGAAGGAAACACCTAGATTCAAACTATTTCCCTAGGATTTCAGTGTTTACTTCAGTCAGCATTGCTTCATTTTCACCAAATTAGTTTCAAATACAGAAAATTTTCCCCATTTATTTCCATTATTCATGTTTCTGGGATTTATAGGTAGATAATATGTTTCTTGAAACCTCTTTATTGGCTGTATGAAAGGCTGCCCTAGATAAGGTTGGCTTTAGTTAAACTAAACTGCTACTAACCAAGAGTATGTGTTGTCTTCATACAGAAGTCATAGCAGAGATTAGAAGAAAATAATTTAAAGAGTCTGAAGCAAAACACTTCTAGAACTGGGAGTTAAACTGTGGAGAAGTTTAAATCTTGGTCAAAACTTTATGGCTGGGACCCATTTTTAGAATTGATTTCTTAGTCTGTTTTAACTATTTATGCTCATGTTACTCTACAAAGCTAGTGTGAAGGAATGGAAAATTATGATCAGTTGTTGACAATAAATATGATGTATCAGTATTTGTTGTCATCACAATATAACATAGGTTATTTGCATTGGCGGTACAGATATAGAGGTACAGATCTGCCTTATGTACGACATCCAAAATAGCTGAGTCCTATGAGACTAAATATGTGCATTACTTCTAATAGCTTTTCCAACATCATACACCAAGAAATAGTGATAGCCAATAGAGTATGATCTTCTCTTTTAACAGATACAGTCAAATGTAAGCCCACCAACTGTATTCATAGATAGTCTTGGTTTAAGCTCAGCCAGTAACTCAGCACCACGCAGCCGTTAGCTCACTCCCCCTCCTTCCTTCCCCCGCTCCCAGAGGGATGGGGAGGAGAATAAAAAGAATGTAACTCCCATAGGCTGAGATAAGAACAGTCCAGTAACAAAGGTATAACACAAACCACTGCTGCTACCACCAATAATAATAATGATAAGGGAAATAAGAAGGGAAGAGTATACAACTGCTCACCACCCGCTGACTGATACGCAGCCCAACCTGAGCAGTGATCTAGCCCTTCCGGGTAACTCCCCCCAGTTTATATACTGGGCACGCTGTGGTATAGAACACCTCTTTGGTTAGTCTGGGTCAGGTGTCCTGTCTCTGCTTCTTCCCAGCTTCCCCTCCTCCCTGGCAGAGCATGAGATTCAGAAAGTCCTTGGTCAGAGTAAACATTCTGACCAGCAACTAAAAATGTTGGTGTTATCAGCGCTGTTCCCAGGCTGAAAGTCAAAACCACAGCACTGCACCAGCTACTAAGAAGGAGAAAAAATGACTGCTACTGCTGAACCCAGGACATAGATACAATAGAGTAATACGAAATTTATATGTGTATTCATATATTGAGCTCAGGAAAATTGGCACTTTATTATTCATCACTTTAAAACATGTTTTCAGAATACAAATATATTGGTGCTTGGTTGTTTTTTTTTCCTAGTGTTGATGAAAATGAATAGTACTTGGGGACCAAGTCTGCCTATTAAAGTGATGTGGTACATTACCACACTTGTACAGAAATGAGCACAGATGGCGGGTCTATTACTTCTCTAGCAAGAAATTTGTCTTTTTTTTTTTTCCCCAGGATTCAAATCTCAGCAACACTTGCTCAAGTCAGGCTACCTCTGTGGGGATCCTTAAAACGTTTTTTCCATTACTTGTACATTAGGAGCAAAAGAAACAGAAAGTTATTAATGCTGTAGTAAAACTTTGTAATGAAGTCTCTGAGAGTCAGATTTTAAAATATTCCCCAACAAAAGGAAACGTATTTTGCATGTAAATGTAAGTCTGCAGGGATGAAGTTCTGTGTAGCATGCTTAGATTTCCAATAGCACATTTAATTCTGACAGATCATTTAGTTTATGTTAGAATGTTTGAAGATGTTATATTTATGGTCATCTATTAATTAAACACAATGATATGTGGAAAATAAAACAACAGCGTGTAAGTAACTTCGTAATTTTTTGTATGGAAAAGATACAATTTCAAGCAGCAAAAGAGTAGATTAAACAAAAAAGTGGTTTATTTCTATAATCTTTTCTGTTAAAAATCAATAAAGCAATACTGTTACAGCTTTGTCAATGCTTTATTTATACACCTGAAGAAAGAAAAAAGTCCTTAAACCTGCCTCATAACTTGTCAGAGCCTGTAATTACAAGACACTTGAAGTCAAATGATAGCTTTTGATGTCAACTGATCAAAGACAAATCACCTTGCAGTGAAAGCATATTTAATATGGATTAGGATTTCCAATAACAAGAAAAAATGCAGATGCATTTATTTCTTCAACATGTTGAGTGTATTCACATTTGGGGGTTCTGTACTGAGACCAACATCATTCAGTATGCAGCATCACGTGAAAAATGTTCAACGTTTATGCTATGAACTGGTATACAGAGTATTGACCAATCTGGTGTGATGGGGTTGACCCTGACTGGACACCAGGTGCCCTCCAAAGCTACTCTATCACTCCCCACTTCAGCTGGATGGGGGGAGAAAAATACAACAAAAGCTTGTAGGCTGAAATAAGGACAGAGGGAGATTGCTGACAAATTATTGTCATGGGCAAAACGGACTCAATTTAGGGAAATTAGTTTAATTTATTACCAATTAAATCAGAGTAGGGTGACAAGAAACAAAACCAAATCTTAAAAAAATGCTTCCCCTCACCCCTTCCTTCTTCCTGGGCTCAACTTCACCCCAATTTTGTCTACTTCCTCCCCCCAGCAGTGCAGGGGGGGATGAGGAATGGGGATTACGATCAGTTCATCATATTGTTTTTGCTGATCCTTCATCCTCAGGGGGAAGACTCCTCACATTGTTCCCTTGCCCCAGCATGGGCTCCTCTCTTCACAGGCCCACAGGTCCTAGCAGGAGTCTGTGGGTTTCTCACAGGGTCACAGCCCCCTTTAGGCATCCCCCTACTCCATTGCGGGGTCCTCCCTGGGCTACAGGTGGATATCTGCTCCACCATGAACCTCCATGGACTGCAGTGGCACAGCCTGCCTCACCATGGGCTGCACCATGGGCTGCAGGGGAATCTGTGCTCTGGCACTTGGAATACCTCCTACCCTCCTTCACTGACCTTGGTGTCTGCAGAACTCTTTCTCTCACATGTTCTCATTCCTCTACCTGGCTGCTGCCATACAGTAGTTTTTATTCCCTGTTTAACTATCTTATCCTAGAAGTCCTACCATTGTTGCTGGGCTCAACCTTGGCCAGCATTGGGTCCATCTTAAAGCCAGCTGGCATTGGCTCTCTTGGAGACAGGGGAAGCTATTGGCAGCTTCTTACAGAAACCACTTCTGTACCTCCCCTGCTACCAAAACCTTGCCACACAAACCCAATACATTTGGGGAAAAACATTCTTCCAAATGGGATTGCATTTTCATGCAAATGAATCTTAATTTTTGTCATTTACCACATTATTTCCCATATTTGATGCTTTATAAGGGATGTTCCTGGATGAAAATTGTCATCCAGAACCTGGAAGATTGATTTCAAGACTGGATTCTCCCTAAATATCAAATTAAAAACTCTTAAAGGAGTAAAAACTTTACAAAGCTTGAATAACCCAGCACTTTGAAAGGGAGGAGAATGAGAGAAGAGAGAGAAAAGTAGCAATTCCTTTAAGAGTCAAGATGGCAAATGTAGTGAACATGTAGTAAACTTTAAGATAAACCACAAGCCTTTGAATTGAATAGTGATTATACTGGTCCTGGACCCAAAGTTTTCTCTATGGATGTAATCTTCTGTGTTATTTGGGGTCTGCTGGAGCCAGTCAGGAGGATAGCCTGAAATGTGTAAGCTGTCACAGAACAGAGTTTGAATTCTTTTGGGGACAGCCAGTGCATTTGTGAAGGTTTTAAGTGGACAGGGGCTTGTGGTGGAGGGTGAGGAGGGCTGCAGGTAGTGGGAAGCAGAGGGAATCACAAATTCAATTCATCTGTCAGCCTTGGAAAGGATTACACCAAGTGTTGGTGAGAGAAAGGTCAGGAGTGAGGTAAAAGGCAGAAAGAAAGGAGCTAAACAGCTTAAAGCAAGTAAGGATAAGTAATATGGAGATTGTTACTACCAGTACCTAATGATCTAATAGTTATTTGATGCTTATAGTCTTAAAATTGTGGTGTTACCAAGCGCTAGTGTGCTGCTTGTAATTGCTTTGATGCACATGTCGCATCTGCTTCAGGTTCTTAGCCCTTCCTACTCTCAGCTGGAAAAAGCAAACCCCACCTCTGAGCAGCCAACAAAGATGCAATTTGGGTACCTAATGGGAGTAGGTTCTTTGACAGTTAGTGGCTGAGTGGATGTCCTTCCTGAAAAGAAGAAAAAGTAGCCTGGTAATGACTGTAACAGAAGAAAATGCTTACCAAACTATTTAGTCTCTTTACAAAGCTGTGAAGGCAGGCAGAAGAATGGATAGGGTTATCCCCAGAGCATGCTCACTCATACTGTACACCTGCTTTCTGTACAGAGATGCTTTTTCTCACTGAAGTGAGCAAAAGGGGTGAAGTTTAAGTGAGATTTGCTACAGGCAGTATTACTGGGTAAGAATATCTGGACTTTGTATAGGAATTGCCTTAGTCATGAGAACTGAGAGAACATTCAAATGGATTTTGAATATGTTTTTGGGATAACTTGAACCTTCTAACCCAAAATGGCAAAGAGCCATTGGATCACACAGGCTTGACAAGGTTGAAAATGTGTAAATCAGAAAAAGGGCATGTTTTTTATGTGAGAAAGGAGACTCATTGCCTAGAAAGAAATGTTAATATTGTGTAATAGAGCTCCTCTACCTTGGAAACAGATATGTATTTTGCCTTTAAGACAATATGAAAAGAGTGACTGTAAAAGAACAACTAGGAGAGGGAAAGAGCCAAATTAATCACTAACACTTTTTACTGGTAAGTAAATCTGATTATTCCTTATGAACCATAGCTGAAGAGGAATTTAGAGGAATACAGCTATAAAGAGGTTGGGGAACATGACTGAAACTCCAAATATCTGGTCCTCTCACAAGACAGTAATACTTCCCCAGCTACTTTCCCTCATGTGAAAAAAGGGAATTGGTTTTATGGTAAACAACAGTTGTGCAAGGGTGTTGTCCTGGGTTCAGCAGTAGCAGTTATTTTTCTTCTTCTTAGGAGCTAGTGCAGTGCTGTGTTTTGATTTTTTGGCCTGGGAAGAGTGCTGATAATGCCAATGTTTTTAGTTGCTGCTCAAATGTTTGGTCTGGCCAAGGACTTTCTGAGCCTCATGCTCTGCCAGGGAGGAGGGAAGCTGGGAGGAAGCAGGGACAGGACACCTGACCCAAGCTAGCCAAAGAAGTATTCCATACCACAGCATGTCATGTCCAGGGTGTAATGGAGAGTTACCCCGGAAGGGCTAACTCACTGCAAGGTTGGACAAGGTATATCGGTTGGTGCTTGGCTGGGGGGAGTGGGGCGAGTTATCAGTCGGCTGGTGTTGAGGTGTTGTATTCTTTCCTCTTGTTATTTCCCTCATCAGTATTATTACTGGTGGTAGCAATAGTGGTTTGTGTTATACCTTAGTTACTGGGCTGTTCTTTTCTCAACTTGTGGGAGTTGCATTCTTTCCGATTCTCCTCTCTGGCCCTCCGGGAGTAGAAGGAGGAAAAGAAGGGGGGGGGAGTGAGTGGACGAGCTGTGTGGATTGGTTTAAACCTCGACAGTTCTTTTTGGCGCCCAACGTGGGGCTCGAAGGGTTGAGATAACAACAGAGATGACTGGATTAATAGTCGTCACAAGGCTGATTTATTGGCCCTCAGAGTTGTTTCTCTTGATCTCACAGTTTCAGAGTGCTGTACATTACTTAGAGCCGGTATTTGCTGTGTTAGTGTTTATCAAGTGTAGGGCTTGGGCTAAGGTTCTTGTTTCACTGTACTTTATGGCAGTCTTGTAATACGGGCGCGCTCCGGCAGCAGGGCGGGATGGACATGGCCGTGGACTCGTACCCGGCCGTCCCGCTGCTCTTCACCGCCCTGGCCCTTGCCCTCGCCTCCGTCTCCGTGAGGCTGCGGGGAGCCGAGGGGGAGCGGCCCCGGGAGCCGGCGGCGGCCGAAGCGGCCCGGGAGAGCGGCCCCGGGGACCAGGCGGCGGCGGGAGCGGGGCCGGAGGCCGGGAGGAAGGCGGCTGCCGAGCAGCGGGAGGAGGCGGCCGAGGAGCCGAGCCCCGCGGAGGAGCCGAGCCCAGCCCCGCGGAGGAGCAGAGCCCCGCGGAGGAGCCGAGCCCTGCGGCGGCCGAAAGCGTCCTCGGGGAGCCGCCCGCCGAGCCCCAGGAAGATGCAGGAGCCCAGGCAGCACTTTCCAGCAAGGCAGAGGAGGAAGAGCTGCACCCAGGGAAAGAGAAGCTGGTGGTGGGAGAGCCGGCAAGCACGGCAGCTGCACCAGCCCCAGGGACAAGTACAGCAGCGTCATTGGAGGGTTCTGAAGGGTTTGAATGGCCTTTGGGTACCCTTGGGACCTGCCTGCTGACTGTGATGGGGATCAGCATGTTGGCACACACACAGAGCGTGTTCTACCCACGGCCATTTTGTCTGATCTCAGAAGTTAAGCAGAGTCAGGTTTGGGTATTGTCTAGAGTTAGATGACGATACAGAAGGAGCAGGAGATTTTCCCCAAGGCTGGACAGTCACGAGTGGCAGGGTGTGTGGGACAGTATGAGTGAGTATCTGGTCCACTGGGCCTGTCCAGTGCTTTGGAAGCATCGGAGATGGAAAGCAGCTGTATGGAGTCCCCAGCAACAAGCTGCAGAAACTGCTGAAGGGGGCAGTGAATTATTTTGAGCCTGGTGGGCCCATGACACTTCAGGCCATCAGGGCAGAGATGCAGCATAAAGATGGACTCATGGTCGAGGGGTTGACTTAGCAATGGACGCTATTGCCCAGGTTATTCATGAGTGTGAACACTGCACACAGCCTCTCCTGCTCTGAGAGACTGTTATAAGAGATGGAGCCAGACATCATGGACCAGATGGACTCAACAGCTTTATAGGGACTGGTCCATGCACTAAGATAAGAGTGCACTGAGATAAGAGTGATGGTATATTGAAAATGTGGGATCTGAGCATGACGTGAATGGTATGGAATGAGGGGTGGATACTGTCCTGGGTTAAGCAGTAGCAGTTATTTTTCTCCTTCTTAGTAGCTGGTGCAGTGCTGTGTTTTGATTTTTTAGCCTGGGAAGAGTGCTGATAACGCCGATGTTTTTAGTTGCTGCTCAAATGTTTGGTCTGGCCAAGGACTTTCTGAGCCTCATGCTCTGCCAGGGAGGAGGAGAGACCGGGAGGAAGCAGAGACAGGACACCTGACCCAAACTAGCCAAAGAGGTATTCCATACCACAGCACAGCATGCCCAGGATGTAAGGGAGAGTTAGCCGGGAGGGCTAGGGACTGCAGGGTTGGATGAGGTGTCTGCCGGTGCTTAGTTGGGTGAGGGGGGCGAGTTCTTGGTCGGCTGGTGTTGAGGTGTTGTATTCTTTCCTCTTGTTATTTCCTTTATCATTATTATTATTGGTGGTAGCAGTGGTGGTTTGTGTTATACCTTAGTTACTGGGCTGTTCTTATCTCAGCCCATGGGAGTTGCATTCTTTTTGATTCTCCTCTCTGTTCCTCTGAGAGTAGAGGAAGGGAAGGGGAGGGGGGGGGGAGTGAGTGGACGAGCTCTGTGGATCGGTTTAAACCACGAAAGGTGTGGATTTCATTGTGGAAATAGCTGAAAAAAAATGATGGTCAGCCTTGAGCAAGTCACTGACAGATAATTCTTAGATGCTAAATTAATAAAAGTAATTCCCAGCTAAATTAATAAAATTGTCTCAGCTTCTCTATGGTTTATTTCTTCCTGCATAGTTAGAAAAATAAGTGCTGTTAATGGAATTTAAAAAAAAAAAAAGAGATAGGGCATTCTTTTTCACAGTTACGCAGTTCACAGGCAAATGTGTAATAGTTGAGTTTGCAGCATTCTAAAAAAGGTGTTAATTGAAGAATTCCAACTGACAGAATGTGAGAACATAGGTTTTCCATGCTGAGAGACAGAAAAGGAGAGCACTATAAAGAATGGAAAGCTGTAACCTGTAAGATTTCTTTTATAGTGAAATAGTATGAAGAGAAATTGCTGTGTTGCATTGAACTGATGTTGACTTAAAACAGCTGTCTGTCTGGAGAGTGCAGTATTAGCTGGAAACGGGAAGGAAGGAAGGAATTCCATCTTGAATTTCCTGTTTTGATTTAGACAAATGACTGTGAAAGAAGGATTTTTGAGGAAAGCCTTGAAGACAAGTTTTTTTGATTGGTTTATTTTTTTTGGTTGGTTGTTGTTTGGGTTTTTTTAATCCTTACAAGTTACCAGAAGATTTGTTGACTCTACTCAAAACTGCTGCATTAAGTGTTCCCCCAAGTCTAGCAGGCAGGATGCAGATTTTGTACACACCCCTATAAAAAGCTGTATCCCATCAGTACAAGCTGGCAAATTGCCCCACCACTACAGCTGTCTGGTTATAAAGCAAAATACCACTTTCTGAAGAATATGAGCTATTCATATATTTAATGTATTCAACAGTGCTATAAAGATTTTTTTAAAACTCAACTACCATGTTCCAGTGAACTACATTAAGTACATTAAGCATTTCTGTCCTGATTGTGGAGCATTAACATCCATTCCAAGTAATAGTATGCCTAGTGAATCAGTAAAGGGTTCCATAATGGCTTTTAGTAATAAGCTTATTATTTTTAGTATTTACCTTTAGCAGATACAGTATGTCCTGAATACTGGATATAGCTGACTATTTTCTCAAATGAAGACTGAATAAAGCTGGAATCCTAGGTAATCATTGCTGTGATATTTTGATACATAATTGAATTTAAATTTGGTATTATATCTGCTTCCACTCAACTTGATTGCTTGCAGAAGAAATAAAAAGTACACTTTCCCTAAATAGCACGTGCAGAGCTGTATGCAGAAGGTCTAGAATTTTGCTGTTTACTGTATGAAACCAAATGCTTTAAACGACTTAAACAATGAAAGACTGATGGATCTTGATGCCTTAAAAAGTCTGGGGAAATTTTGCTGATCCTTAAAATTAGCTCTCTTTTGATGCCTTTTGCAGAATATGTAGTCCAAAAAGTGGCTTTGTGTAATGCCTAAAGAAGCTATTAACTTTTGTTATACATATAGAAGGCAAACTGTGCTCTCCAGGACCTATAGGAAACTTAAGAGTTCATTGTGTGATGGGGTTAATTTATATCTATGAGCATGGCCGCTGTCATTTTAGGAATGGTATCTGGGTCCATGAGCACTTCTTAGGGATATCCTTAAACTCACTTAAGGTGACATTTAAGCAGAGATCAAAGACCTTTTGTTATTATGTGGCCACCTTGTTTTGATGAATGGCATTCATTGTGTAGCATACATGGAAGGTTTTCTGCACAACTAGGAGGACCTGAAAAGTTTTTCATAAAACAGATTCTGCAAAAATAAGAATATACTGTGTTCTCTATGCTCATATGCAGATCTAAGAGTCAGGAATCAGGCATTTCTGAACTCCATTCCTGATAGGTTTTTTTCCTTTTTCTTACAGCATAGCAGCTGGCAAAATATTTTTTGAGACGGAGATATATAGAGCTATCCTCTTGTAGGGTATGTAGACAAAACCTAACATATGGAGGGTGTTTGCATAATATACAATATCTGTGATAAGAAGGCAGATATTCAGGTTTTCTTGCATAACTTGAGCATTACATATAACAAGGGAAGTCGGTAGGTGGTTAATAGTAGTTTCTGTATTTTGAGTTCTGATGTATTAGGAACAATGTTCTACCTACTACAGCAGTACTTTCTTGAGTGAGCATATCCTAGGTTTCTGTTGCTTCTTTTTTACATATCTTTTAAGTAAAGTTGGGCCTACTGTGTATTTACATAGTTATGTATGCTAAAGAATTTATGCATAATTTGGCTGTTGTCTTGGAATAAATATCTGCATGTGCATTCACAAAAACACTAGGAAACTTCAGGTGTAGTTCTGAACAGGTAGTGTGTGTATAATCTGGAGTTTGCTTTAAAAACCTGAAATGTCATGCATACACATAGACAATCACCATATAGTCTTGTATTTAGCAAAACCAAAATGGAGGACAGTTTGTGCACACAAAAAATTCATGCATAAGGCTGAATGCTTCTTACTTCAATATGTAGATAACTCTTTTCTTGTTAAAGTTTGAAGTAAAATTAAGGTTATAATAAATAATACAACTTTATGGAATGTAGTAATTATGCTGTATTTCTTTTCTGTGGAAAATATGTGCACAAAATTAATGTATCCAATTAAAATGAAATGTTGGTGCCATGAGAGTTAATAAGAACTAGAAGATGACTCGGAGTAGAATAACTTACTAAACCATTTTTGTGTGTGTGTGTGTTTGTGTATTAAACTAGCTATACTCATCGTGTGGTTGGCAGTGGAATCAAAGCTCAGTCTGCAAATCCAGAAGTAAAAGTGAAGGGAACAGATCCTGTAATAAGTCAAATTATTGACAAGCTGAAACATGTTATTCAGGTAAGCTGTTTATACCTATGGATGTAGTATAGTACTGAAGACTCTGGTGGTGATAGTATTAATTTACTGTACCTTAAAGATTAATTATTAATTCAAGTTATTGCTCAGTGCATCTCAACAGCAAAACACTACTTGCTCTCTGTCCCACTTCAATTATTAAAAATTATTTAGTTAAAAGATTTGCATATGGTAGTTAAGTGTAGGAAGTCAGACTCTGGCAGCTGAGCCGTCTGTACCTGAGTACCACAGCTCAGCACTGCAGTAAGTGTACAGAACCACAAACAGAATAATTTAGGGAACTAATTGGATGCATATGTTTGAAAAAAACCACAACCAGAACAACAATAAAACATAATTTCCCTCTTCCCTCTTTACTAAATTTAGGTTTTTTTGTAAGTCATCCTGCTGCAAGGTTTTTTGTTTAGATGTCAAGACAGAAAGCCTAAGAAGTTTGAACAAGAATAGCATGCTTGCTAAAGGAGTTGGTGTTCATTACCTGATGCACATATTTGTGAGTTACTAAATTTAAGGCTTACAAGGCAGTCAATTCCAATACAGTTCTGCACAGCCATAGTGTTGTATTACATTTAAAGGACTACAAGTATCTTTTGTTACGTGCTGTATCTATGTGCACAGATAGCCGGAACTACAGGGCAAAAACCTTATTCTGTTGAAACCAACAGTTATTTTGATGACAACTCTGTACTTCAGTTTTAAAATACAAGCTTCCACTCTGATTTGAAGACTTAGTGATAAGAAATGTTCTACTGGCAGTTCTTATCAGTGACCCATGTAACCCAGTATCCTCTCATCTGCACTGGTAAAAGGAGAGGCTAGTTAGGGAGGGCCTACAAGCTTGGCACCTTTATGATCTCTGCTCCCCTTCTCTGCCTCATTCCCTAAACACAAGAATTAGTAATATCAGACAGACCTTTCTTGCCTAGTGCGTTTAGTTCCACTTAAGGAATTGCTTTGTGTTTCTATATTCTTGTCAGCTTTTAAATACAATTTTCCAAATGGATTCTGGAATTAAAATATTAATGACACATTCACGATAAACTGTCTTGGTTCTTATTTCTCTATTTGAAGAAAAATAACTCTTCTCTAACAACAAAGAAAAGATTGATGAAATAGGAAAAAAACAGCAGAAAAATTTATTTTCTGTCAGTATTGTTTTCTGGGAGAAGTGGCATCCAGATTGAAGCTTAAAGGCAATCATTATTCTTTCCTCCTTAAAAGAAATATCTTTTGTAGCCCTCCAGCTTTTGTTTCTGTCTTTATTAAAACGGTGACTACAATGGTAAGAAAATGAATACATTTTTTCCCTCCAAAGAGATGCTATGGCTTAATTAAGAGCTATGAACTTACTGTGCAAAGAAAAACATTTCAGATTGGTAAGTCTCAAGGTCTTTCATCTATCAGGAGTGCCCTACTTCTTTGATATTAAATCTGCACTGTATAGTTTGTTGTGTTGTTTTCCTCTAGAGACTAGGAGTTGTGTTATTTCCTCTTCAAGTGAGTATCTGAAAGAGTGGAATAGAGCAATTCCATTATAAGGTATTTCATTTTCAGAGCTTATTTGCCTATGTCCCAGAAGACTTGAGTGGGTCTTGGGGAGAAAGACATATAATTTACATACTGGAAGTCTTACTATCCTCCAAGTATTTTTAACTTTCTATTGGATAGTCTCCTTTTTTGCAGCTCTGAGTATGGAAATAAGGTCAGGGCATAAAGAGAACATCAAATTCCTTAGAGACCTGACATATAACTGCTATTCCTCAGATAAAGGGGCTGAAGAAACTGCAGAAAAAGCTTTCTTCTCTACCATTTACTGCTTGAGAAAAGAGGATGGGGAGTGTAAATTAGAGATGCAAATACAAAAGATCACCTTTTTGTCCTTTATGATATGAAAAGGATGAATCATATTAAGCTTATGATGGACAGATTAAATAAGGGGAGCTTAATGGATTGTGGTGTTGCCTCAGAGATAGATGAAGTCATACTTAAGTCAAGAATACTTTAGCCTAGTCCTTTAGGAGGACTAATTTGAAGAGGATGACCAGCTTGCATTCAGAATACATAATTTAGGTCAGATTGAAAAATATACCCTGATTACATTCTGTTCTTCTAGACCAGAAACTGTAATTCTCTCTAGTAAATCTGGGGTAGAAAAATTCCATTAGAAAGCTTCATTGTTTTCTGAAACCTTTTTTTTACTCTTTGTCATCAAAGCAGATGACCAGTTTTCTCACCAATTACTCTAAATTTACCTTTTTACTTTCAAGAATCCCAGCACAACATCAAGAAGGAAGTGAATATTCTGAAATATAAAGGGGGACCCTATTTAAGGGGGAGACCAGTAAGACCTCAGAAAATATGACTCTGCATATTTATTGTAAAAATTACTAAATATTATCAAATAGCAAAAGAAGATGTCTGAAAAATCTCTTCCTGCTCATCTTTAATGTGTACATAAGAAAACAGATCGAAGACCATTCTGCCCTGAATGCAGAAGGGATGTGACCTGGTATCTCCTCTTTTCTTGCAAGGTATATATATGAGCAGATAAAAATTCCAAGCAAAGAATTGGCTTTAAAACATATAAACATACAACACTTAAACATACTCTGCTTTCTAGGTTCTATTCTATTGAAAACTTTAAAACACTGAAATAAAACTGGTTGCATAAGTGATACTATCTTCCCAGCAGGCTGTGGTGTCTGTGCGCTTCTCTGTTGTGAGAGGGTCACAGTAATCCTCCTCCTTTTTCTGTAAATAGTGGATTTACCAAAAATCAATAGAACTTTTGCATTCCATTGGACCCTGACTGCTATAATCTGTGCTCTGGACTCTACAGGTTTGTATTCACAGCAACAAAGTGCAATCAGGGTAACTTACATGAATTCTGCTGAAGCAGTTATAGCTGAAAATAGCTTGACAATGTCACCTTATTTTGTAAAAATGAGTATTTGTACAGACTGGTGTTTTGGAGAGTTTTAAATGGTGGGCTCTTCTTCATTTATCTTCATGGTAAGCAAATAATGGGTTCAGTGCATATCCTCTTATGTACTGCAATCTGCAGCTATCGCTGTAGTAGGCAATCATGATAAGCAGTCAGTTGCATATGGCAGCAATAATAGTGGTAATTATTTTTCTTTCTTCCCCTGTAATTTTAAACCATGATTCATTTATCTTTTCTGCAAGTACAAACACTGAGGTTATGAAGTAAATACGGTATTTCAGTGCTGTGATTACAGGCGATTGGACCTTTGGTCATTTCAGTGTATTTCTTCTTTCAGAAGACAATCTCAAAAGGATACTGCTTTTGAAAATAACAGACATTACTTGGAGCTTGTATTTACAGATGAAATAAAGACTTCCTAATTTTAGGAAGTCATGCCATAGTAGAAAATACCTGGGTGTCTGTCTATATAAATTAGGTAGACCAAATCTCCCTCTGGAGATCTTCGGAGTCACCGGCCACTCTACTGACTATACTGGAAATTTATATGCTTATATTAGGATGAATAGTTTCCTATTTCTAGCAGAAGATGTGCCCGAATTTATTTGGAAGGGATCACATTTTATACTGCTGTACCACCAAACTCCTAGCTGATATATGTGAAATAATATTTACATTCTACACAAAGGGTTGAAAACTGTCACTAGTGGAAGCGATGCCTACATCCTTTAAGTGAATAGAGGCCACTACTTCATAAGACTTTAAATGTAGGTGACAGTCTAATTTTTCTTTTACTAATGGTCATTATTATGGCATGGTAAGCACTGTGTGTCACCATGCCATAATTAGTCCATTTACTTAGCTCAGAAAGGTTACAGAAATGGTGATACATGATACTATTTTGACACCGATTTGGCATACTAATAACTAAACATTCTAGCTCTGTTTTTAAAAGCTTTTATCAATGTACCATGGCACAGGCAAAGTAGTGTTTTTGTAAGAGCTGTTCTAGTACGTATTGGAAATGGTGACGGAATACATTACCTGAGTCTTCATCTGCACATACAAAGAACCATGGCTTTAAATTATTCACATGCAAGATGTGGCACTTGCAGCTGTGTTTCCCTTTGATCACTGAAATCAAGTTTGTGCCGCCTTTAGTGTTATGATAATAATAGTTAAAATCCCTCTGCCTTTTAGAATAGCTCAAACTCCTGTATAAATTTAAGGAATTATACATTCTGGCGACTCTGTTGATGACTGCAATGCAATTCTTTCTCATGAAATGAGATAATTCTCAAGAGTACAGCATTTCAGTCTTAAATACTTAGGGCCTTGGTTTAATACACTTTTCAGTAACATGCTCTTGAAGGCTTACTTTCCAAATATTTTCCTTCCTTACTATTCTTTTTTTTTTTTTAAATATACATGTATGTCGTATCCTGCACTTTGCATGGCTCAGTAATAGATACCTCATAGAGGTAATTGGGAAGTTAAATTTCAGTGCAGGTGGTACAAGAGCCATTCAGCGTTCTCTAGTTTCAGAATTGCTTTCAGCTGTGTTTAATCCTAAACCACCTGTTTATTATTTCTGTTACAATAGGAAAGACTGCCTCACAAGTTTTGTTTTGGTTTTCATATTACAAATGCATATCTAAATGTTAATTTTGCCTTAGATTTTGGTTTTACTACCCTTTTCATTTTTAGTTTCTTCCAAAGTTAGAACAATGATGCAGGTACAGAATAGCTCTGTATTTTGACTTTTTTCTCCAGTGATTTATTGGCTCTCCCTTTTATATTTGATGTGTTGGCTCCTTTTTTTTTTTTTTTTCATTTCTGGAATTAATACAATGTTACTGTCTTTTTGAAATCAAACCCTTGGACAGATTCCATCTTTGACTTGGCAAGATAGCTGAGTACCAGAGTGACATGTTGTATTAGGATAGTCCTACTTGACAGAGAAGCCTATTTCATACTTGTGTGAGCTGTCCCTGTCTTTTGGCACATCTACAGAGACCTGGTTTGTCACACTGTATAGAGTTGAGTTCCCTCTCATGGCTAGCTAGTGCCAAAAATATGTTAAATACTTGAGTATTACTGTTGCATGTAAGATATTGGAATAATTTCTGTGAGGATATTAAACACTTAGAAATGAGTTGGGTAATTATTTTCCGAGTTATATCTTCCTCCTTTTAAAATATACTTCAATTTCCAATCTCAAGAGCACACATTAGAGTGCAGAATTGCTGATGCTTTTGCATCTCTTGAAAGTGAAAAGCTTTTCTTCACAGTTCTGTGATGATAATGAAGGTGGATGCCTTTTGTTGTTCATAAAGGTGGTCTTTATGTATTTGTAAGACAAAACACTACAAGTTATATGAATATTCTGAGATGACTGTATAACTTGGAAAATTATGTGTAAACTCAAACCTACATATGATTTATAGGTGGAAGGCAGAGAAGGAAAAAGTGATTAGGAGGACATGAATTTGAGCTTATGCGTCTCCTAGTGTCGGGATACCTATGAGGTAAATTGAGAAGAACAGGTCACCAGCCACATAGTCCTTATTTGTCAGGAATTTAAGTAACCCAATAATGTTTTTCATGGTTTGTTTTCTTTTTCACTAACTAGTTTACCAAAGTTACTAAGACTAATCAGAGTCCCATTCCTTTAGGACAAATAATTTTTTTTTAAGTAGTAGTAGCTTTTTAAATAGGATTTGTGCTTAAATGAAGTTTTGATGCCTCAACGTGGATAACAAAAGGAAAAGAGTGTACATTGTACAGAGCTTTCTGAAACTAAGTTTCAGCTTCACATTTGTGTAAAACACTAAATGACAAGCTAATAAAAATTATAATCCCTAAAATTTGTATTTTTTATTTTCTCTTCTTCCATTGCTTATAAAGCACTGCACAGTACACAGTGAAAAAACACATGCATTGATGCAACAGGGAGATACTGTCAATTCTTACCCATTTAGTGCAGACAGCAGTAGCACAGGAAATAAAACAGCGTTTTCCAGCTACTTAGGTGTATGGTGACACTAATGGAAGTATTCATTATGGTGCAGATTCTACAAAAGCCTGGTTTGCACCTAAATTGCTTGCTGCTATAGCTGGTAAAAACTGCTTGTGTTAACTTTTCTTAGCAAAACAGGAGCACTGTTCTATCAGCTCATTTTTAAGTACAATATTAAATGAAGGAGAGTTTTGACAATTTTGGAAGAGTTATAGCTATGACAAACTATCATCTGCGACACAGATTTTTTGATGCTTACTTTAGAAAATCTGATCTACTTTACTATTTGCAAAACTGTGGAAAGGAAAATTATTTTCCTATTTAGAGTTTATCATTTATGCTCCTTGCCTCTCTCAAATATATTAGTTTATTTTTTAATACTTTCTTTCAAACTCCTTGTAAGTTTGGCTATAGATCTCAAAGAAAACAAGTGGGTTAGTCCCCCTACCTCACGGAAGTAGTAGCAATTCGGAAAGTGAAAGAAACTTCTTCTGATGCCTTGGATTCCCGTTCCCAGTTTAGAAGGGGAAGGGAGCATATGTATTGATCCATACTAGACACACTAAGGGGTTCAAGTTGGCTAAGGAGGGCTTCAGGGCTCTGATGAAGTAGTCACAATGGTATACACTCAACTTCTTATTAGCTTTGGTGGGCTACACAGAAATGTAGGAGTCTCTCTGTGAAGGCTGGACAGTTTTGCTTTCTTCTATAATTTCATCACAGAATAGAAAATCTCTTATTTTTGCAGTGAGGCAATACCCAATTGTACTATAGATGGATGCAACATTTTGCATAATATCTGACAGCAGGATACGTTGCCAGGTTTTTAACTAGCTGCCTGGTTTGGAAGAATCTATCATTTCATATGTCTTGGGATTTTTTAGGGGCATACGTACTTCTTTGGGGTTATTGAAAAAGAAAAAGACAAAACCTGCCTTAAATGCATTGTCTATTTCAACTGTATTAAAGGGAGAGAATGCTGTCAATACCTAATTTCATATTTTAATTAGATAATGGAATTTATTTGATTTTTGTGATGACTTGTAAGGAGGAAGAAGACATGGTATAGGAATTGCACTTAATTTTGAGGCAATGCCAGTCTAACAATTGTCTTGTCTCTAAATACTTTCAGCAGAGGATTGTTACTTTTGCTGTTGTCCTTCCCATTTAAAGAATCTATTGTTGTGCAATGACAACCATCCCACGTAGTGTATAAGCAATTAGAAATGAGTTTAGGGGTTCAGCTTGTGCCTAATGGGATCTGGATTTGCCTAAAAAGTCCTTCTTCATATGATTGAAGGACCATATCTTTTTTAACTCACGTGGAACAATAATTGGACTTTGCAGAGGTGCTTAGAAGCCTCAGCTACTTGCAGTACAAGCAGCATTATTCATTCTGTGTTTTAAATTTACAGGTCAGGTTGACAATGAATGCAAGTGATATGTCTATAATAGACAATAAAACTGGAAGGACATATCATATTAATAGATTCTTCTAATGAGATTAGCATTCACTGGTATTTATCACATTAGAAATTATAAGAATACCAGTGATTGGATTTTAATACAGTACAGTGAACCTTACTTAAACTAACAAGTTTTGGGACTGCTTTAGCTCATTTAGCTACAATCTGCTAGCTACACTGGAATATGCGTGCCCAGTATTGGGAAAGGTGAATATGTATTTGAATATCAAATTTTAATCATACTGGTTTGTGCTGTTCTTGTACAGCAGTAGAACTACTATTTAGTTAGTTTCTTTACAAAATATATTTTGCAGTGGGATTCAGCTTGCTATAAAATATTTTTATCCAGTCTTCTGAAATATTTAGTTTCGTAATTATTTTAGATGCAGCTTCCAGTAAGTTTGATTACTATTAAAAAGATTGTCTTATTCATATGAAGAGAGTTTAAGAATTCAGTCTTTACATTCAAACTGTTTTTCCAGTTTTGCATTTGTAATTTACTTTAACAGAAGTGATTCTGGAGGAAGCTGCATTAATTGAAGGTGTTATTTGCATCCAAGTAGAAACCATTTGTAGTGGGTTGACCTTGGGTGGCTACCAGATGCCTACCAAGCTGCTCTCTTGTTCCCCTTTTGAACAGGACAGGGGGAGAAAATAAGATGAAAAGGCTTACCGGCTGAGGTAAAGACAGGGAGATTCCTTACATCTTACTGTCACAGGCAAAACTGACTCAAACTGGAGAAAATTAATTTAATTTTTTGCCAATTAAAAGTAAAGTAAGATGGTGAGAAACAAAGGAAAAAACTAGACACATTTCCGCCATCCCTTCTTCCCAGGCTCAACGTCACGTCTTTGCTCCTGACTCTTCTACCTCCTTACTCTGAGCATTGCAGGGGAATGTGGAATGGAGGTTGTGGTCAGTCCATAACACTTAATCTCTGACATTCCTTCTTTCTCATGCTTTTCTCCAGCATGGGTCCTTCCAGTGAGCTGCTGTTTTTCAGAAACAGACCTCTTCGTTGTGGGCTCCCTTCCAGTGGCTGCCAGGAACCTTCTCTGGCATGGGCTTTCCACAGGCTGCAGCTTCCCTCAGGGCACCTGCTCCAGTGTGGGTTCCTCCACGGGCTGCAGGATCTGCTCCAGTTTGGTCCTCTGTGGGCTGCAGAGGGACAACCTGAGTCATTATGGTCTTTACCATGGGCTGCAGGGGAATCTCTGCTCCCGTGCATACAGTCCCTCCTTCCATTCTTTCTCCAGCCCTGGTGTCTGCAAGGCTGTTTGCCTTGCATTTTTCTCACTGCTGTTTCTCACGGCTGCTGCCCAGTGGTTTTCACCCTGAGGTGTCACTATCTTGGCTGAGGGGCTCAGCTGTGCCCTGCAGTAAGTCCATGTAGCTGGCTGTGTCTGGCACAGGACAGCCCTGTCCACTCCTCACCCTGCAGCCCCCACTACCAGCACCTAGGCAGCTGCACCCTTGCACCATTATAATACCTACTTCTGAAATCAATATACTTATTATATTAATAAAAGATAGAGGAATATTCCCAAGCTGATACACTTGGAGCAACAACATATTTGTTAAAAAGGGAAGAGACTCTGATATCAGGGAAATGAAACAAAGAAATGTAGGCTTTGATATCAAATGACACTGTAAAAGATTTAAGTAAAGCAGGAAACCAACTCTCTAGTCAGAAGTGAAAATCAAATTAGCTGTTCTAACTTATGAAATTGGATACATATCACAAAACCATCCCATGGTTAGGTTCATTGACAACCTCTTCTGAGTAGAGGCTTAGCAACTAAATATCACATCAGGGTGGAAGGTATGAACAAAAATTTGAGAGGCAGCTTATTGTTCCTGTTAGTACTAACTATTGACAGATATAGCCTGTCAATATCATAACAGCATTAACAAAATACTTTGCATGCAAGAAAACTTATTAAAGAGTGTAAGAAAGAGTGGAATACTAACTGGAATTACAGTAGTAATTACATTATGACCTAAATAGCATCCAGAAGGCCTCATAGTACTGGTCTTACCTATGCTATGGAACTTACTAGTAAGTTCCTCTAAGTTGGCACATCAAGGGAATAAAGAAGATGAGTACTGTGTGCACATTTGTATATTAGTGCTGGCTGGTCAATGCACTCCGCACATTAGTTTACTGGGTGTGGATGCTGAATGGCAGCAGAGGTCAGTTCAAAGATAATCGCATTTCTGTAAGTGGTGATAAAATGGAAATGCGTTGCCTCTTGTCAGTCCAAATGTCACAGCTGAGGAAGAACACTACTGGGGGCTTAGGGTTGGACTAGATGACCTTTAAAGTTCCCTTACAAACCAAAAGATTCTATGATGATACTGTGTGAACTCATACTTTGTTAAGATCAGGAAATACACATGGAAGCAGTTGTCATGAGAGCTATGATCACGAAAACAGATTGTCATCAACTGCAAAACAGAAAGCATTAAGGAAACAGGCTTCTTTTTCATCAGTGATCAGATGACTATTTATTAAAATATGTGCAAGTCATTGTACAAAACTATGGCACTTAGATCAAAACAGGTACCACAGTAGCACAAAGCAGTCCAAAAAGGAAATGCACCATCCTTTCAGTGATACGCAGTTAACTGCTGAGAGAAAAAAGGGGATGTCCACAGGTTTTCTGGCCTGAAAAGTAATCTAACCTTTAAAAGCATATTGAATGTTTCCTATTCGAGACAGGCTGTTCCCTTTTAGTCTCAGTCCTGGGAAATCCCCTTGAGTTAGTGGCCTGTAGACAGCAATACAGAGCAAGTCATTTGCTGCAGGCATCATCATATTTTGTCCTCCTTGTCAGTTTGCACAATAAGCAGTGCATTTTGCAGGCACAATAAATATCAATCCAGAAAACAATCCATTGTTCTGGAATCTTATGAACAGGTATTCCATGATAACTATAAGGGCTGTTTGCTGCCTGAAGAACTCATCTGCCTTGTGCTTTTGCTTTCTGTAAGTGTAGGAAATTTTAGAAAGCAGCAGCATAGTATGGTGCATTAAACTGCTTTTCACTCCTGTAGTGTGCATGTGAAATCTATGTGGATAACACAATCCATATTTGAAACTGCACCATATATTTTAAGGGTACAAAGTTTGCTGAGCAAAAACCCTGGTATTGTCTTGAGGGAGTCAGTCAGCAAGTGACTGAAGAATCGGAACCAAACGTTAAGTGTATAATTTGCATGAAGCCTCAGCAAAACTTTTCTGCACTATGGATTAAAAAGTGTTAGAAACAAGCTGTGCTATGCATTTTTTAATTCAGTTTTTGTTTCAAGAGCTAATGCAAGCAAATACAAATATATCCTGGTGGATTATGGTTATCTGTTAGGCTTGTGATTAGGTTTGCTAGCTTTGTTAGGATCTGTCCAGAAAGAGAAATACTACACTGCTCTGTATTTAATTGTTACATTTAAAAAAACCCTCCCACAAACAAAACAACAAAAAAGCCTAATAAATATGCTGATTCCAAATTCCTTCTAAAGTAAACACATGAGAAAAATGTGCTTATTCATAGAAGAAAAATTGTCAAGACTCATTACATATATAAAAATCATAACTTTGATAGTAGTATGATTGAATAAATATTTATATATATATCTTTGTGAGGCAGCTTAGTTACTACTTCTGAAAAATCCTTTTCAAATGACTGCTACTGCTAAACCCGGGACATCTTTCAAATGTGTAACCAACCAATCTTGATATACTTTACTAAACAGATGGTGCAGTCTCATTTAAAATTATTTTAATGAATTCATTTATTTAAATGACTTTCCAAAACCTTACAGCCTAAAAGTCATATTATCTTATTCACTGGCTTAAAACCAGCATACTTGCCATCTCTGTAGTGCTCATAAATCTGCCTGTCTTTGGCCCTTCTTAACCCTTACCTGTTTTTGATGGGCTTTATCTTTAAAATCAGACAGATGAAAGTTTCGGGAAAGATCTAGAATTCTGCTGTCAAGAGCCCACCCTACGGTGTTTGCAAAGTTCATTATCCCCATCCATGTGGGTAATACTTTGTAGAGAAAAAGGGGATACTGCATTCTCTTTTCTATATTTGATAACTGTAGGAAGTACAGTTCTGGAAGTGGGATATTGATGAGGCATCTCTGCTTCATCTTTTCCCTGGGCTTTTCTTGTCTCAGGGAGTAGTTCATCTTCATCTGTAGACTACCTCACTGTACTGACATGAACAGGTGTGAAGAAAAAAACCCAAGCTGCAAACAATGAACTGGATCTGTAAAGAGAACCCTAAAATGATCCTTTTAGCTATAATTTCTTAACAGTAGTTGTCTCCCAGTTTTTCATGTGTGATCATGACTTGATTAGAAGCTTCTCTTCTTGTAACTTGTTTGTCACTTCAATTAAGCAAAATTCCTGCCTGTTGATGGGATTACAATTACAGTGAAGTGAGAAGTATCCTGCCCTTCCTCCATATTCCTTAAAGTACCTTTTTCCCAGGTTCAGTCTCTCCTTATCAGCTTCTTGGTTTTGTTTCCTGTCCCTCTCCAGTTCCTTTTCCTGTATTATTAAAAATCTTACAGTTTTCACTTAATTCCATAAAATATTTCATTGTCATACACAACATTTTTTAAAATGGATTTCTGACTTTCTTTGTTTACCATTGGTATGCAGGTCTGGGACAGTGACAGCCCAGCTTGAACACAGAAATGTTGCTTCCAGTTAGTCGTGGCAGTGACAAAGATCTGCTTTTAAACATCTGAATTAAGGCCTTATGTTAGCTAGTAACTATTTAATATAGGAAAATAGGAGAGAAAGTGTGTGATAGTGTCTGTGAAAACTTTTGCCTTGATTGTGAAAGGTAGGGAGGCATTTTAAAGTGCAAATAATAAATGACTGCAATAAAACCACAGTGATAAGGTTGAAAGAGGCTACAAAGTTCAAACTGTTACCTTAAACTGTAATTTCCTTCTTAGCTGCTTTGCCCTGACTCTGCCTTGCAGCAGAAGTATTTACTGAGGTCTATGCTGAATTTGTTCTGTTTGAGCTTTAATGTCAAAGCATAGAGATCTGTGCAAAACCAAAATTGTAGCACAACATGTCAAGAAATATAACAACATACCTTTTTAATGAGAATAGGCAAACTTCTATCAGACCTGTATCACAGTAAGGCTACTGATCATAACATTAGCCACCATTTCTTTACTTCTTGATCCCCTGATTCAGCACCCTTGTGATATGCAGAGATGTAACAATCTGCTTTCCAAGTAAGTCTTACACTGATTTTTATTATTGTCATAACCCTGGACCATGACATTCAATAGCATCATGGAAGCACTTCAGGAAGTGCTTTATTTGTTACAATAATTTGATCCATTCCATCTGTTGTTCTCTACTTTCCACTTGACTATTGCTGTTCTCTCTCTTATCCTTGACTAGAGATACTTCTCTAAACCTCTGCACCTATGTGCCACAGTGCAACATTTTGTATCTAGTACATATTTTATTGTAGCTGTGAGCTTTCCTTCATTCTTCTGTTTAAGAACTCCTTTACATTTTTGAAGCCTTGTTTGAAGTGCTAGCCATCTGGTTCCATTACAGTTCAGCTGCAGTTAGTCCGTCCTGTAACAGCTTCCTTAATTTCTGAAGTGTCTCCTGTTCTTGATTAATCTGAATGTTTTTGACTTGCACTCTTTCTGCAATAGTAGATTAAATCTTTGCCTCTATACTTCTATTTTTGAACGATGTGCAATACTGAAACTGAAAATATGTCAGGGCTTACATGTGCAGGGCTTTTTGGTTTTTGTTTTTTTAATCTACATGTACCATTAACACTTACTCCTCTCCACCAATTTTTAGATATCTTGTCTAGACCACTCTCGGGGTTCATCCCAATCGGGTAATTTAGTATGATATCTTTAGTATGATTTCTCCTCTGGCCTCACACACTGAACTACCTGCCCAGCATTTCAGCCCACTTCTAGCCCCTGTAGGGATTCCTCCTTCCAGGGAGTGGATGACTGCGAGAGAATGATTTCAAGAAGTTGAAGAGGATCTATCTTCTATTAATTTTCCCCTGAAAAGCTCACTGCTCTTCTGGTTGATTCCTGGTTTTGCTAGCTCAGAGATGATACTGCTATATCATAGGTGTTTGCTATCCAATACAGATATTGGAGTCACTTGGGAATTTCAGGAATATTTCTTATATTCTCAGACATTACTTTTATGAAATGGGCCACTACAGCTAAGAGTCAAATGAGCAGTCAGTCACTCCTGGAATCCTTGATATATTTGCAGTAAAGTATATGAACTTACTGAACCTTTTAAGAAAGCTACCAGATAAGCCAGAATATAAATCACAAAATAATTAAGATCCTTTTGGAGACAGTTCACTTTTTTGTTCACACACAGAATTCCATGAATTTAGTCAAAGGGGCTAAGATCAGAAAGAACTTAGGGTGTTTGATTCTGCTAAGCATCTCCTATTAAAGCTACAGGCAATAGCTGGAAAATGTTCAGAATGTCCAGTCATGATATTCCAATTGTAGTATTGCAATGCATCTATTTTTCACTGCTGCCTTCTGTTTCTATTTAATCCAGTTTCTTATTTTTCCTAGTACCGTTTTTCAACATGAAGAAAAAAATAACCTGCAAATAAATGATTGAACAGAAACAGAAAATCAATTAAATATTTCTTGGGAAAAAAAAAAAAGTTGAAAATGTTAATAATGGAAAAATATGAACAAATAAGAAGCTGTGAATGTTCAAATTATATTTTATCTTTTATTTGATACTCATATAAATAGTTTCTCTTCAAAAAGTTTTCCCTCATCCATTCTTTTGATTTTTGATTCCATATTCAGCTTTAAAAAACACATAACTGAAGATTGTTAATTCTGACAAATTTGCATATCTTAGCTCCATCTTATAATGAATTGCATGCCAGTAAATTTTTTGTATGTTTTTTATTATTTATTTCAAAATAGCAGTAGCCTGCATTTTCTTGAACATTCCATAATCTTCAGTTGAAGGCCATCTGAAAAAAAAAAAAAAAATAGAATGGCTTTTTATGACTTTTCTGGGAAAAAGATTTTGCTGGAAGAGCATCATCAGTGAGATGAAATGCAGCTTTTCCCATAGAGTTGGTGGGCAACTGCTGCTGAGTATCCTCCTGGCTCAGATACCTTTGAAATTGTGGGCGATGGAGAAAGGGGAAAGAAGTGTTTCTTAAGAACCTACAGCAAATGTATCTGGGTACGTAAAATAATAGATAAATGACAAGTAAAGTGAGTGGAATACATTCCTTTTCATCTTTAGTGGTCTTAGATGGTATTTGCAGCAAAACCCCTCAATTTTGATAAAGTGTTTTAGCATTTTAACCTGCTGATTATTCATTTCATATAATAGAATCATAGAATAGTTAGGGTTGGAAAGGACCTCAAGATCATCTAGTTCCAACCCCCCTGCCATGGGCAGGGACACCTCACACTAAACCATCTCCCCCAAGGCTTCATCCAACCTGGCCTTGGACACTGCCAGGGATGGAGCATTAACAACCTCCCTGGGCAACCGATTCCAGTGCCTCACCACCCTAACAGGAAAGAACTTTCTCCTTATATCCAATCTAAACTTCCCCTGTTTAAGCTTTAACCCATTACCCCTTGTCCTCTCACCACAGTCCCTGATGAAGAGTCCCTCCCCAGCATCCCCATAGGCCCCCTTCAGATACCGGAAGGCTGCTATGAGGTCTCCACGCAGCCTTCTCTTCTCCAGGCTGAACAGCCCCAACTTTCTCAGCCTGTCTTCATATGGGAGGTGCTCCAGTCCCCTGATCATCCTCATGGCCCTCCTCTGGACTTGTTCCAACAGTTCCATGTCCTTTTTATGTTGAGGACACCCGAACTGCACACAATACTCCAGGTGAGGTCTCACAAGAGCAGAGTAGAGGGGCAGGATCATCTCCTTCGGCCTGCTGGTCACGCTCCTTTTGATGCAGCCCAGGATACGGTTGGCTTTCTGGGCTGCGGGCGCACACTGAAGCCGGCTCATGTTAATTTTCTCATTGACCAGCACCCCCAAGTCCTTCTCTGCAGGGCTGCTCTGAATCTCTTCTCTGCCCAACCTGTAGGTGTGCCTGGGATTGCTCTGACCCAGGTGTAGGCCCTTGCTCTTGTCATGGTTGAACTTCATAAACTTGGTATCAGCCCACCTCACAAGTGTGTCGAGGTACATCTGGATGGCATCCCTTCCCTGCAGCATAAATCCTTATTCAGTTTTGTTGCTGTTTTTGCTACTAAATAAATTCATTTTGCTGTCCTTTGTATAAATGAGCCTGAAAATATTCTGAAAAAATGGAAGAAGCCGGTTTTAAAAGCAGAATTCAGGGGAGTGTGTATATTTTGTGGATTCCTATTGTAGTAGTGAAATTTACAGGATATGTCTTGTAATGCTTTCAAAAAATGTTTTAGACATTTTTTCAGATATGAAAAAAATGAGTCTGTTTACAGGGATCAGCACCACAAATTGCAGGAAGTTATTTTCATGCCTATATATTATTTCCAGAATTTATAACTAAACCCTCATTTGATTACTTTTGAGGCTATTGTCTCTAAGACTTTCTGGTATTGTAGTTCAACATGGAATATCATCTATAGACCCTGAGGTTTTGTTCTTTACTTCTGTATTGTACAGGAATAGGTGGCTCAGGTGAAAGGCTTAATTTTATATAATCCTTTTAGTGCTGCTCAACTTTTCCCTTTGCCTTTCACTTTCCCCTTTTTCTTCCCCTATTTCTTCCCCTTCCTCTCCCTCTCTCTTTTGTTTGCCGGTGCATTTAAAATAATAATGTTAAAAGCACTACTACTTCTGAATCTTACCTTTATTGCTTTCTAACTTGTAGGACAGTTCCGTTATTCAGGGTATGAAATCTGCAAGTTCCTTCAGGACAGGAAAATAGTATATTGGTTTTGTGTGTATTTCTAGAAGAAAAAAAATTACACGAATAGCTATTATTACTTTGATATTAAAAGCAAAGTTGTAGTCTGGGCTCACACTATCATTTAAATTGGTAGCTGAGACTTTCACTGTAAGAAAGGGAAAAAGGCACCTCTAGAAGCAATTTAGACTAGAGATGGCCTTGTTCATACTCTAGAATATCTCATTTTCTTATTTTGGCATCCTAGAATGACCACAGTCCAAACTGAGGTATCTTTCTTAGATGTGTTTGGCCAAAGACACGGAATCTCGTTCATTATGGGCAATATCACATTCCACTTGCATCTGTTCATGGGGACATCAGGCAGCTATCTTTCAGGAACACACTGACCACTTCTCAGCACTAAAAAAATCCTGTAGGTTGTTAAAATCAATTAGCAGCTCCCCAGACACGTAAACTTAATTAAAACCCCCTGATGAGCTGATATCTTGGGAGTAATTTGAGTGTACTTAATTAGCTCAGGATATATTTTCATGACACAAAGAAATACCAGTGTTAAGGATTCTCATCTGTCAGACATGTCAGGTCTCTTTTCCTCATTCTTGTTTTAGAGCCTTTTATATAGGTGATTTGGAGTAATTCGGAGGGACAAATAGGCAGATGATTGCTTTTACCCAGCTTTGATCTGCTGTGTAGTATGGGACCCCAGTTGTTTCAGGACTGCTAAGATAACAGTTTTTTAAAATCAACAGTGTTTCATATTACATGCTTTGGTTGCAGAGAATTAATTACAAAGAAGAGAAAGAACAGGACTGAGATCAGATTGCATAACTTTTGCTAATAAGTTGCTCATTACAGTGCTGGCCTAGGCAATGTAAAACCTCAGTTCTAGGTGATTGTAGAGCTGGGAAAGAATGAACCCAAAAGTTACTGTATAAAGAGCTTGGGATGCTGTAAGTTCCAAATGGAATTGATAGAACGACCGAGTTATATAAAAAAAATCATAGTATTTACAACTATTATTGTAAATCCACAGTATCAATCCAGTAATGTATTTATTTATTTAGATTGTGGTGTGCCATCTTTTATTCAAAAATAATAATTATGGACAAAAGTTAAGCAAAGAGAAGATGTTGAATCACTCTGTTAAAGTTATTGTACACCCATTGTATTTATTTCCGCCTGAAAAGATGACACACAAGAAGGCTCTTCTTTACTAGAAGGAATCTAAATGTAGTCCTGTGTGCTTTGTTGGCAGCAGCATCAGGTGGTCATTTCCCATGTTAATGAAGTGCTTTAGTCACCTTAAAAGGTTTTTTGACATTTTAAATTAACATACTGCTGAAAAAGAAAGAATACATATGCAAAAGCTCTGTAGGTAAGGTTTTTCTTTTTCAAAGGACAAACTGAAAAAAATAAGGATTTGAGAGCAGCTCTGCCAATAAGTTAATGATTTTGAACAAAAATAACCATATCCGAATTAGTCTCTTAATTAAATGTCAAAAGACAAGAACTTAAAAAATAACAATGTGGGGATACAAATCAAAATGGATAAATAAAAATGCAAAAGCCTACTGGAAATAAGAGACGTGGTGGAAGTATGTTGTTAGAAAGTACAGGGATTGTTTGGAATTATCAAAAGTCAAGACAACTTAAACTTGTGGGGAATAGTAAAACAAACACTAACACAAAAATCTTCAGCAAGATTAGTTTCAGAGAACTGAGCTTCTGTACATCCATTTCCACCAGCAAAGGTGATGTTGAATAAAGAACCTAAAGGGTGAATTATGAGAATGGCATAATGGAAATAAAATGTAGATTATGAAGATAAAAGATTTTAAGCCTTGATTCAGGCTTCTGTATACTTAAAAGTTGGACCATGCTGCTGTGAATCAATTTAGGGAAAAATGGGGGGGGAGAAAACAGAAAACATGCTTAGAGACAACATGAGTTCGCAGAGAGCCTTTCGTGACAGAGCAATACAATATCTTGTCAGTATTCCATGCAGACAGCATCTTGTAGAATCTTTGCTTGAAATACTATCATAGAATAATTTCTGGGTGTTAATAAGATAGTTGCTAAAATGTTATATGAATTACATTTGTCCTAGTTAGAGTCATAAGCATTATAGAGTCTGTAGTTTAAAGACTAGTTAGTAGGCTGAAGGAAGATGACTGAAACAGCTCCTCAGAGGGTGGCACTGCAGCCAATATTAAATGTTCATTGCTTAAAAAGGTGGTGTTTTACTATTTGTAAATTACATGGTTTGGCAATCAGAAAAAAAAGTCAGATCACACAGAAACAATTAAGGTCAGAATAACAGAAATAAGATGAAATATAAAAATGTGATATGAACTTGTGCATAAGGGACAGCTTTTGAGTTAAAATTAAGAAATTGTGTGAGGTTGAAGCACACTAGCTGAAGGCTATTTTTTTTTGGCATCAACTTTAAGCAATCTTTTAGAATTACAAACCACATAAAAATTAAATTTGCTATTTTTTTCTGCATTTTTTTCCATGAACTATTCCTTAGAACTTTTATTTTTATACCTTAATTTATAAAAGCTTGAACAGTATTAGTATTAATAAGGTAGTATATTTCAGTGTGATTGGTGAGCTTTTGAGCTTACTATTTCGTGTACCCGGTTGCACTACAGAATTCCTTTCAACATTTCCTAATTGTTTTTTCAGATTCTGTGTTTATTTTTAGCATTACATATTATTACAAGGTAGAGATAGCAATATATATTTTTATTTTCAGTTATTTCTGCTTCACTTAAATATTCCCAATTTGTACATAAATATCAGACTGTTTTAATCTATTCTAAAGTTGCTTATAATATCCTGCTTCCTGAAAATAACACATTACAACTATTTTACCTGTTTTCTGAAAAACGTGTTCATGTTCTTTTTTTTTTTCTTTGAAACTGAGGAAATGATGATTATGTTATTTTTGAGGAGTTTTTCATGAAACCAAGAAGATTAAAATGGCTGGGACTTAGAGAAAAATCAATACTACTTTAAAAATTACTGTATCTTCCACATTATATTGAATTTGAGATGTTGTTGATGATCTGATTTTATTTCAGAGTTTATTGCCTTGACAGAATCAATAATCCTACTATTCATAAATTTAGTAAAGCTAAAAGGCTCAGATTATTCCCCAAGCCACACACACCTCTAAAATATATAAAAAGTTTTTATTAAAATTGAATATCTGCTGACTGCTGAATAGGTGTGCAGATTTATTTTAACCATGTTCTGCTCTGTTGATATTTCTACATGTCATTTCACGATTACATAGGTTAAAAAAAAGTATAATAGAACCATAAAGAATTAATTCTCCCTTCACTGAACTTTTCATAGGAAACAGCTGCAATCAGAAATATCTCATGAAAGCTTTTTGTGAACATTTAATTTCTTTTGCTGTGATGGTGTCCATGAACATTTTAAACTGTAGGCGTGGTGAAATTTGAGTCTTGTAAAAGTCTTGTGGGTAATGTGAGACTTTTCAAAGTGAAAAATAAGAAAATTTATTTTAAAATTGGTTTTGTGCCATGTCTTGGTAAGCCGGTAGATAAGTTTTTGTAGCTGAATGCTGTCTAAAGGCTTAAAAATTAAAATCCTCTTCTTAATTTGTAGAATCAAAATGATCATCTAAGTAAAAAAAAAAAAAAAAAAAATCTGTCAAACTGGCAAGGTACTTTCCACCACTTAACTGTTTGGTTGAGCAGTTTTGAGATGGAAAAGAATTGCAAGCAATTATAAATTTACAGAAGAATTACAAAAAAAAAAAAAAAGGCAGAAAAAATCTAAACTGCAATTCTGAAGCAATTGTTTGAATGATGAATTTCTCAACTGTTGGAAGTTAATTCAAATATCATTATGAATATTATAATTAAAATATTTAGTAGTTATCTTTGGGGTTTTTTTAGTAGCAATTATTCCTTAGGCATAGATTTACACAGCATCAAGTATCAACATTTATGAATGTTAGCTATTCTTACCAATCACATTTTTCAGTGTTTTGTCTTTTTTATGTTGTTTTGGTTTTTTTTTAATATTGGTGAATATTTTTGCTTATAAAAGACGTATAAACTCCAATCAGAAATCCCTTTGCAATAACGATTTCAAAACTTCTTTAGCATGACTTTAAAAGACTGGCTTTGCAGGCTGTTAACAAAAAGACCTCTAAATCTGAAATAAGACAAATTAAAAGCTTTTTCTTTTATATTTTTCTTTTTCTTTCAGTAAATGCTGACTATCTCGCACATAGTTACCTGTGTTAGAATAAAAATTAATCAGATGGAGCTGTATAATCACAATCCCTTTCTCTTTTTTTTTCTTGAGAAATAATATTTGATTTCGAACAGAATAGTTAGGGTTGGAAAGGACCTTAAGATCTTCTAGTTCCAACCCCCCTGCCATGGGCAGGGACACCTCTGATATTTCACTTTAACACAAGCCAAATAATAGAAAATTCAATTGGTATCATTGGGTTTATTTTTAAAAATGTGAACCCATGCTTATGAAAAGGAGTGAAGTTTCTTGCTTCTTTATCACTATTAGTTGTTTACTGTCAAGAACAAATTCAGTGTTTGTCTTTAATTTCTGATTGTAATGGAAGTTTAAATTAAAATGTATTCAGTAAGACAACATAATGTGTATGTGATGAAAAGAGGCAATAAAGGACAGTTCTCTTAAGACAGCTGGAATAGGGGAAATTATGGGTTCCTAATTGTGTGTAGAATTTGGTTTATTGTCTGTTTCAAGTTTTGATCTCTTTTGTTATATGTTTTCATTTAAGCTTTGTTCTGTAAGTACCATCATTTAGCTTAAATGTATTTGGTGTTTACTCCATAATGATTTATATTTACACTTCTTTCCCCTTCCTTTGGTTTGTTTGTTTTTCTGAAGTACTCTTTTTCATATTAGAGCTCTTTGAATTGTGAATTACATCTTTCTGCAGTTTGAATTTCTGTTGGGGCTTTTAGTAGGGACAGTATTATAATTTGGAAAACACACAAGTAACATAAAAATAAAAGAAACTAATGACAAATGATGACTAGAAAACATAAACCTTGGTTGCCCTCCTCTGCTATGTATATTAAGGTGGGCATGTACACACTAATGACATAGCATGAGACCAAACTCAGAAGAGTTACTAGAAAGGAAAGCTATGTGTCAACAGCTGAAAATGTTCTGTTACATACCACTGCCATCGTTCAAACTGTATTGCAACAGCACAGCAATGTGCACAATCCAAGTGTAACTCAAGACAAAAACCATTGGAGCCTGAAGACAAATTGTCACAGGATCAGAGTGGCTGAGGTTCAGAGGGATCTCTGGAGATCATATGGCTCAGACCCCGTGGTCAAGCAGATTCTTCCTGAGCAAGTTGCCCAGAATTATGTTCAGATAGCTTTGGAATACCGCCAAGATGAAGACTTCATAACTGTGTGGGAATCGCCGGGAGACGAGCTCATCAGATGATGACCAACTAGTCTCGTTTATTGCTAAGCAGATGGATACTTATATACCTTGCTTGCATGTTTATAGTTTGGTTACAGAGAGATTATTGGCTTACAGCTTTTACATGTTACAAGATCATTGGTTTATAGCTTCTGCATGTTACAAGATCATTGGTTTATAGCTTCTACATTTTTGCAGCTACACCGTGCACCCCCCCACCATCCTCCTTCTCATGCACTTATCATTTAGTGGCCTTGGCTGTGATTGGTCATAGTATGTTGCTGTTTGCCGGTGTCCTTCAGTTCCTCATTATCTGGCGTGAGAGGTTTGCACCATGTTCTACACAGATGTCTTGTTTCAGCTCGTTGATGGGAACGTGACCTTTTGACCTTTTTCGACAAGCCGATCCTCCACAATTCCCCCTTTTTCTTTATAAAGGAATAAGGACTGAGTCAGGAGTCGTTGTAAACAAGCAGAACAATAATGCAAAGCATAACAAAGTAACAAACCCCCTATAATTATGAGACCTATAACAGCGAAGCAGCTTGTAAAGCAAACGTATATGCAGCTCTATGAACTGAAACTTCTAAAATCAGCTAAATATTTCTGAAGCGCTATAAGTGGGTTACATAAAAGATAATTTGACAGACTATACAAAAGGTCTTTGTTTCAGCTGACTCTGGCGAAGATGCCTTATAGACTGACAACCACCACAATACAATTCTACTGTAGGGTCACACTGATGACAAAACTACAGAGTTATCAAAGCACTTGTTGTATCACCAATCTCAGTTGTACCACTATATGCCTGTGGCCATGGACCGGGTCTAGGAGGGCGACTGTGCTCAACGAAAGCTCTGTGTTGACTAAGGAGTTAAGTTCTTCTATTAGTGGCTGTAGCGATCGGCGCAAGCAACGCTCCTCCCGGGCCTGCGAGTCAGGGTCCATACACTAGCTCGGAGACGCCATCACTGGAGCTTCTGCAACAGCCGGTCTTAGTCACTTGGATGGTACCCACAAGGGTCCTGCAGGAGCACAAACACAGGCATAACCACGGCCCAGATATATTAATTCTGCCGGGCCCTGCCACAAATCTGTATTAGGATCTCGATAGTACGCCTTAAAAGAAGGCTTTATCTTCTGTTTGTACAAAGTGCTTAATAACCGCTGGAGTTTGTTCATCATCAAAGATGCATAAATAATTTAATGTAATTTCACCCATATAATCAGCATCGATGACACCTGGAACAATGAATAGTCCTTTCAACGCAGATGATGATCTCCCCAGTAGCAAGGCTAGTCTCATAGATTCTTTTAACAATTCTGGACCTAGCTGGACTTGAGCCTCCTTAGTGGAGAACTGTCCAGTTCCCATCAGGTGTTGTAATTGCACCCCAATCAGGGGATCTCCCTGGCCTCGCTGAACTGCAACTGCCTCTTGACAGGCTTTCTGCCAATACATGTTCCATAACAGCAACTGCGAAGGGGTGAGGATTAATTTCACAATACTTTTAATATAACAGCAAATCTGTTCCCCAAATATATGACTACATCTGCATAGTGGGTTCAAACTGAATGCCTGTAGAAATAACAGTTTGCCTTAACTGAGATAGCAATTTCAATTTAAGGGAGACATTTCAGCATTTACTGCCTGACCTTGAGCGTTAATCTGGTACTTAACAGGAAAGGTGAGAATCTTTTCCTGCAACGCCTGCAAACAATCAAAATCATTGTTTGACAGAGCCTCTCTCTGAATAGATTTCCAGTCTATCACCTGTGTTACCTGTGCTCTGCAACTTTACCTTTTTTCCTTCTCTCCCCCCCACCTCTTTTTTTTTTTTTTTTTTTTTTTTTTTTTTTTCAAAAGTTGTTCACTCTGCTTTGCACGGCTACAAACAGCAGCCTGCTCGGCAGCAGCTACAGCTGCCTGCCTGCTTCAGCAGCAGCCATAAATACCTGTCAGCAACCACACTTTTGCATTAACCCTTTCTTGCCTGAAATGTTAAACCACTACCTGTTAAAAGCTTTTACATGAACACGATAACAAAAAAAAATACATAGAACACCATCTGCTCTCATCACACACACACACATACGTATGCATATGGGATCCCACGAGCACATTTCACACAACTACAATGTTTGAAACACAAAATCCAGACAATCATTACTCGCACTACACAGTCCCATGTACAGAACGTGGCACAAGGACTCTGTGAAGACTATCAGGAAACCAGCTCCAACAAGCATCATCGCAGTGTGAGGTGGCAGGCTCAGCCCTAGCGAGCGTCCCCGCAGAAGCTCTGCCTCCCTCACATCGCATGAGGCTAGGGCTTTTATACTGACCAAAATGCACACTCATTCTGACACAGGTGGCCAGCCTATGTCAGAAGAAGTGGCCAGCAATATCTATAAAGGTTTCCAAGCATCAATAGAAAACTACATCTACCGCTCTACCATCATCCCTCCACCTAGTCACTTCCTCATAGAAGGCTATAAGGTTGGTCATACATGACTTCCCCCTCATAAAACCATGTTGGCTGTTCTTAGTGACCCCCTCATCCTTGATATGCCTAGTGATGGAGTCAAGAATAAGTTGTTCCATCACCTTTCCAGGGATGGAGGTAAGGCTGACCGGTCTATAATTACCCGGGTCCTCCTTCTTGCCCTTCTTATAGATTGGTGTGACCTTTGCCATCCGCCAATCCTCAGGCACCTCGCCCGTTTTCTTGATTTCAGTAAGGCATTTGATACTGTCTCCCACAGCATCCTCATAGATAAGCTAAAGAAGTGTGGGCTTGACGATCAAGTAGTGAGGTGGATCGAGAACTGGTTGAAAGGAAGAAGGCAGAGAGTTGTGGTCAATGGCGCAGAATCTAGCTGGAGGTCTGTGACTAGTGGAGTTCCTCAGGGGTCGGTGCTGGGACCGGTGCTGTTTAATATTTTCATCAATGACCTGGATGAGGGAACTGAGTGCACCCTCAGCAAGTTTGCTGATGACACAAAACTGGGAGGAGTGGCTGACACACCAGAGGACTGTGCTGCCATTCAGCGAGACCTGGACAGGCTGGAGAGTTGGGCAGGGAGAAACTTGATGAAATTTAACAAGGGCAAGTGTAGAGTCTTGCATCTGGGGAAGAACAACCCCATGTACCAGTACAGGTTGGGGGTTGACCTGCTGGAAAGTAGCGAAGGGGAAAGGGACCTGGGGGTCCTGGTGGATAGGAGGATGACCATGAGCCAGCAATGTGCTCTTGCGGCCAAGAAGGCAAATGGCATCTTAGGTTGCATTAGAAAGGGTGTGGTTAGTAGGTCAAGAGAGGTTCTCCTCCCCCTCTACTCAGCCTTGGTGAGGCCGCATCTGGAATATTGCATCCAGTTCTGGGCCCCTCTGTTCAAGAAGGACAGGGAATTGCTTGAAGGAGTCCAGCGCAGAGCCACAAAGATGATTAAGGGAGTGGAACATCTCCCTTATGAGGAGAGGCTGAGGGAGCTGGGTCTCTTTAGCTTGGAGAAGAGGAGACTGAGGGGTGACCTCATCAATGTTTACAAATATGTAAAGGGTAGGTGTCAGGATGATGGAGCTAGGCTTTTTTCAGTGATATCCAGTGATAGGACAAGGGGCAATGGGTGTAAACTAGAGCATAGGAAGTTCCACGTTAACATCAGGAAGAACTTCTTTACTGTAAGAGTGACAGAGCACTGGAACAGGTTGCCCAGGGGGGTTGTGGAGTCTCCTACACTGGAGATATTCAAGGCCCGCCTGGACAAGTTCCTGTGTGATGTACTGTAGGTTACCCTGCTCTTGCGGGGGGGTTGGACTAGATGATCTTTTGAGGTCCCTTCCAACCCTTGAGATTCTGTGATTCTGTGATTTGCTAACTTCTAGTACATGAGTATCACAGAGAGACTGTATCAATTGAGTTGTATATGGGACCCCAAGTCCACGGTCCGCCACAGTCCTCCCGATACCCCTGATAAGGGCATACGAGACCTTCCCACCGCGGGTCTTGATCCAGCACATACACCACAGGGAAAGCACACAATACATCTGCATCCCCCACCCATCTCGCTTCTCCCTTTACAGCTGTCCATTTATCATGAGGATTTGGGGGATATAAATTAGGCTTCTTTTCCGGCTCCATGTCAAAAGGATCATCCAGGTCAGCATCAGAATTAACAGGCGTCAGAACTTCAGGAGCAGCAACAGCAGCCTTATGAGCACGCACAGGCTCTTTCTTGGGGTCAATAGGGTCCGGGTCAAAAAGACTGTCTTCATCTCTGTCTTCAGACTTTGCAGCCGCGGCGGCAACTGGCAGAGGCTCAAGGGTGGCCAGGGGTGGGGGGGGGACACTGGGTTCCACGATCTCACTTTTTGACTTTAACATCTCTAAAATAGTTCTCCAAATGACCAACAAATGTTTCACAGTGTCACTGCCCTCCGTGGCTGCGTTCTTCGGAGCTTTCCCGATCCCTGCTGTCTTCCCAGCCTTTTGTTTTAACAGGGTATTATATATAGCTTGCCAAATCTTATCTCCAAATTTTCACCATTCTGCTTATTCATGGACAGTGTGAGGGTTAACAAAACATCCCTTAGACTGTCCATAAGCTAACAGCCCCTGCAGCTCTTTCTGCAGGTCGATCCCTTTAACCTGCCGCTTTTGTAAGAAGGCAGTAAATAAATCATACGCCGCTTGCCTTTCCATACCTTAGCGCGCTTGTTGCAGCCCCTTCAGGTTTCGGCGGCGCGTTATTGGCCGGGTTCGTCTATACGGTCACCCAGGGTCCGGCGCTTAAAATCCTGAGATCTTGGCGCTTTGACTGTCCTGTGGCTGCGATCAGGACCCGAGCAGAACTTACGTCGTCCCACCGTGGTGTTCGAGGGATCACGTCGGGGTCACCATTTGTGGGAATCGCCGGGAGACGAGCTCATCAGATGATGACCGACTAGTCTCGTTTATTGCTAAGCAGATGGATACTTATATACCTTGCTTGCATGTTTATAGTTTGGTTACAGAGAGATTATTGGCTTATAGCTTTTACATGTTACAAGATCATTGGTTTATAGCTTCTGCATGTTACAAGATCATTGGTTTATAGCTTCTACATTTTTGCAGCTACACCGTGCACCCCCCCACCATCCTCCTTCTCATGCACTTATCACTTAGTGGCCTTGGCTGTGATTGGTCATAGTATGTTGCTGTTTGCCGGTGTCCTTCAGTTCCTCATTATCTGGCGTGAGAGGTTTGCACCATGTTCTACACAGATGTCTTGTTTCAGCTCGTTGATGGGAATGTGACCTTTTGACCTTTTTCGACAAGCCGATCCTCCACATAACTGCTTGGGGCAAACTGTGCCAGTTTGTGCTCAGTCACATAGTAAAAAAAATAAAATAAAAATCCTGGTGTTCAGAGGGAACATCCTGTTTTTCACCCATTGCCTTTGGTCCTGTCACTGGGCACCATCAAAAGAAGCCTGGATCCCTATTCTTTACGCCCTCCCTTCTTTATACCCTCCCTTCAGTTATTTGTACGCATTTATGACATCCGCTGAGCGTTCTCTAGGCTAAACAATCTGTTCTCTCACTGTTTCCTTGTATGGAAGATCATTCAGTCGCCTAATTACCTTAATGGCCGTTGCTGGATTCTCTCCAGCAGCCCCTCTCTCTTTTGCCCTGTGGTCCCCAGAACTGGACCTAGTACTCCTGGTGTCACTTCACCAGTGTTGAATAGAGGGGAAGGATCACCTCCCTTGACCTGCTGGCAGCACTCCTCCTAATGCAGCCCAGGACACCATTAATCCTCTTTGCCACAGGGCCACGTAGGTGGCTCACATTCAACTTGGTGTCCAGCAGGAACCCAGCTCCTTTTTTGCCAACCTGCTTTCCATCTAAGTGGCCCCCAAACTGTACTGGTGCCTGGGGCTGTTCCTTCTCAGGTGCAGGACTTTTCATTTTGTTTTGCTGAACCTCATGAGATTCCTGTCAGCCCAGTTCTCCAGCCTGTTGAGGTCCCTCTAGATGACAGCACAACCCTCTCCTTCCAGTTTTGTGTAATTAACGAATTTGCTGAGGGTATACACTGCCCCATCATCCAGATCATTACTGAAGATGTTAAGCAGGGTTGGATCCAGTATTGATCCCTGGGGCACACCAATATTTATTGGCCTCCAACTAGACTTTGTGCTGCTGATCCCTACTCTTTGTGCCTGCCTATTCAGGAAGTTTTCAGTCTTCCTCAATTGTCATTGATTATACAGTCCACTGACAGTGTGGTTCTCCTGTTACTATAGTGCAGTCACGCTGTTTAAGTGTAAAATGTTCTCACCAAAAATCACTGCATTTCACTATTGCTTTTCTTACTTTTATTATTGACTGTAACTTTCACAAATGTTTTGGAGCAGGGCATTGCTGTGAGTTCATATAGTCATGTCTTGACAGCATTTTTAATTGTACTGTATTAGAAAAACATCCACTTAATAGTGTACTCGAACACTGAATGTAACTAATTTAAAATTAATACAAAAATATTTTGGAACTGGTGACTATTCATATTGCACCTTCATAGACAAAAATATCTAGGTCAGTCTTCAATATTTAAACTGTAAATCTAATAACTGTTCATAACTATTGCAGGTCTGCCTCTTCAGTCCATTGCATCCTGTCTCTCTGAGAAGAAAAATAAAAATATCCAATTTCTGGTGCATTAGTAATAGAAAATACAGGGAAGTGTCCCCAGGAAGTGTTTAGTAAACAGTTGTCTCTGCAATATGCTGTCTGACACGAAAAGAAGAACAGAGAACAGTCTATTGCTGTATTGTTAACAAGAAGAAAATCAGAATAAAATTAACATTAGAAGGTAAATAAGAAAACGAAGGTACTATTAAAAGATCTTTAAAAGTATTCTCTCTGAAAAACCATTAATCCAATACTCCATGCTCCCAGATTTTTAGAAGATATACATCTTTTTGGCAAAAAAAGGGAATTTGATTCTTGTCTTGCCATTTTTCTATTATTTTTAGCACTACTTCTTACGCTTTTTTCATAATATATCTGAAAGCACCCAAAAATATCGATTTCATCTTGCATACGTTGTTAATGGGAAGCCAAGGTATAGTGAATATTGAGGTGCTATCCATGCTAGCCAGGTTTTCGTTATTAGTGGCCAGTGGCAGCTCACAGAGTAGTGTGCAACCATAATGCCGTGATGTTCCCAGTACAGTCTACTTTCTATAGAGTGCTGCACAGCATAAAGTCATGGGGAACAGAGGGGACAGAATATTGAGAGGTAGGAAAAATGACGCTTATCCAAACAGCATGCTTGATGGTTTACTGGCAATGCTCTTTGATCTAGAGTTTAGAAGATCCCCTACAATTTGAAAACTATTTCTCTGCTGTCCTAATGACATAGTTTGATAGAACAGTAGAGATCTGCAGGTATGCTGCAAGAAATCTGTTGGATTCTTAACTGATTCCTCTTCCTCACCCACCAGTTCTTTATAACTTCAGTATTGTCATTCATAATGCAGCCTATACATAATGTTTTCTAACTAGCTAAGCTATCTGGAACAAAATTTATAAAATATAGTGACAGAGCAGAATAAAACCCCCCAGGATCTTTAAACAGTTCTTATCTTTTGGGGGAAAGTATAATAATTTTATTTTTGGGTATACATCTGTATTTCATTTAGAAACAAAGAATATTCTGCCATTTAGCTCAGTGTTTTGTAATAATGAATAATGTCTTTGATGATACCTTGTAAAAACCTAAATGTATTCAAGCTTGTTTTGTTTTTTTTTAAATAAAACCCCAAACTCTCTACATATCTCTTCCATTTCTTTTATAAGCACCTGCAAATAATTCTCTTGTTTAACCTAGAACCTCTTCTAAATAGGTCAGCTGCAGTGCTAAGTATGAGAGATGATAAATCTGGCAGTTATCTGACATGTTCAAGGGAAAAAGGAACCATTTTCATTTTTGCATGTGTAATTGCCTACAGGAATATGTTCTTTAAGGGTGCAAAGAACTACACAGGGTTCTCCCTGTCTCTTCTTATAGTTTTCTCATGGTACATTGGTGAGAGTACTATTCATGACTCATCCCTCTTTGGAGCATGGGAAGCAGCAACCAATTGTCCAAAAAAGTCTCATGCCAATATTTCTTTGTGCTTGTTTATGAATCTAACTGTATAACTATCTTGTTTCATTAGGTGGTACTGTAATATATCTAGCTGACATGGAAGACAGCAACCAACATGAACAAGTAGATTTCATTCCTAACCATGGTTGCCTAACCATGACCTTTTTTAATAGAATGTAGTAAACAAACCTTGTAGTAGCTATAGAGCAATCTGGAAAAGCAAAACAAAACACCCTCTCCAAGGACATAGTTGCTGCATTCATCACAACAACTGAATAATTATACTCATCCATCTTTCTTACTTTACTCTGTTAGATCTCCATTAAAATATAGACATATTGGTTGTTTTGTGTGCGTGATGTAGGCTGTTTGCCAGGATCAAGTTTTCTTTTCAGATGCTCTGATGTCACAGTATCACAGCTCAACATCTTGAAGCTATATTTTACTGTTTTTTGTAAACTATGTTGTCTTAAAAAAGGACTGATTTCTGAAAGGGACTAGCTGTTCATCAGCAGTTAAATCAGCTCCAGAAAACAGATAAAATATCAATCTGAAAGCCGTAAATTCATGAATTATTACACTATGCGCTATTATGACAGTCTTATAATACAAAACTATTTGATGATTGTTATATTCTCTTTCATTTAAACAGATACTTATGGGAGAAAAATATATGTGTATATGCACACATAAAAATATAGTTAATGTCTGTTTCTGTAAAAGTTATCTTTTTTTTTAAATGAAATTAAGTATATATATGCTTATGTACACACATGCATACGTATAAGAATCGTTATAGATACACAGTCACATATACTCATATAATCTGTCTGTTTCTGTGGGTAAAGAGATATAGCTATGGTGGAATTGTCCTCTGCTTGGAGGTAGCAGATAATGGGCCTCCTCTGTCTTTTCACTATCAGTATTATTTGGAGTTTTATATATGCTTCTGCCCTGTAATGGTGCCAGTCCAATGAAATTAAAGCAAATTTCTTTTCTGGAATCTTGGCACAAAACTGGTATCCACTTCCTATAATTCAACTTTTCCTGATTACTTATTTTTAATCAGAGAACACAAAAACTTTTTGGCTGCTTGTTTAGCTCAGTATTCAATCACCTCCGTTTCAACCACAGCTTTCCTTAGCAAGCCTAATAATATTTTGCAGAAACTCAGAGGACAGTGAGGAATAAGTTCATATGGTGATTCTTGTCAAACTAGTACTGTGTACGCTGTAAGTTAGTTGCTTGCTAGAATACCTGTCACAAATAGCTCAACACATGTCTTTGTGTATTGCCTCCTAAACAGTTCTTTCATCAAATCATACAATCAGCTAGGTTGGAAAAGACCTTTAAGATCGTCAAATCCAACCATTACCCCAGGACTGCCAAGACCACCAGGTTGGTTTAGAACCAACCTTCACTCTGTGAAGGCTGATTTCTGAAAGAGTTCTGTCTGTTTTCTGAGCTGCATTGCCTAGAATGGAAAAGTGTTTCAGTTTCTGCTTGTTTACTATATAGGTTAGTGCAGACTGTCTTGGATTAAGTTTGATTGTTGCATTTAATTTCAGGAAGGCTTTAATTTTTGTGACATGGCCTCACTTTTCAGTCACTCCCAGTTAGAGTCATTTTATTTAATCATTCACCTCAGTGCAAACAGTCCATCAGGTCTTTAACAACAGAACAATGACATTAAAAAAATGGAAATCCATATTATGAAAGAGGACCTAAATCAACCCTTACTGATTAATTCCCCCTTTATTCACAAAGCCTAACTCATCCCAACTGAATCAATCAAAAAGCTATTACCTTCATACTTGCAAGTGTTACTTTCAAAAATCAATAAAAACTGAGTTCATTTTTAAGATGCAATATATTACCAAAAGAGAAGTTCCCATTTACTTAGGCTAGAGATTTATCAAAACCTGTTGTAGCTGGTAAAATCCTGTTTGTTGTCCCTGTATATTTTTTAGTGTTTTGTAATTTCCAACCTTGTCCTTTTTTTTTCTTTTTTTTTTTTTTTTTTTTTCAGTTTCATTTGCTTCAATAGCTGGATTACCATTAGTCATGTGAATGGGATTTTTTTTGCTTTTGAGCATGAGTTTTCTTCATGATCTCATGGGAATTCTTTCTGATATGTATAACATGTTTTCATTCTGTTTTTTAACAAGGCCACAGTAAAAGTGGTCCAAATTTGAGGACTGATGGGTAAAGACAGGACCCACCTGGCAAAGCAAAAGCTCTTTGCCAATGGGCTGACAAACACAGTGGGGAGGGCTTCAAACTATGTCCAGTGGTGGAGGGACATTACAACCCAGTTAAAAAAAAGCAGTGCACAGGGGTGGAGAGCAAAGGATGCAAGGTGATAACATCAAGAGATACTCCAGGAACAATAAAACAGGGCAAAAGAAAGCCCTCTTGAAATACAGATGAATATATGCATCCTTAGAAACAAGCAGGAAGAAATAAAACTCCACATGCAGATGTTGAATTGTGATATTAGTGATGGTGCAATAACTGTGTGGTGGTGGGATAGCTTGCATAACTTGAGTGCTGCTGTGCCTTCATACAGTCTCTTTAAGAATGGCAGGCAGAGAATAACTGGAGGGGAGGTTGCCCTTTATATTAAGGAGCAGCTTGAAGGTATGTAGCTCTTGTACGCAGCAGACAACAGTCTGGCTGAGAGCTTGTGATATCCTGGAATTAGGGGAGAGGTCAGTGGGCATGACACTGTGATGGGAAATCATCCCAGATCACCTAATCAGTGTCAAGAAGACAACAAATTCTTCTTTAAAAAACTAGATAAAGCCTCTGTATCGCAGATCCTGGCTGTTATAAGAGGATTTAAGCTCCCTTCCAGCTCCTAAAAGGGCGACAGTACAAAATGCAAGGAAGAATTCTAGAGGGCATCAGGGATAGCTTCTCTGTACAGGTCCCAAATGGACTAGGTAGGGGATGACTCACAGCTGGAAGTGACATTCAGTAACAGCTTCCTAGGGATGTGTCAGTCAGCAGTAGCTTTGGCTGCAGTCACTGTGAAATTGTGGAGTTCAGGATCCTGGAGGGAGTAAGGAAAGAAAGTAGCAGAGTACAAAATCTGGACTTTAGTCAAACAGACTGGTTTATTCAAGAAACTGGTGAGATCCTATGGGACACAGCTCTCAAGGGCAAAGGAGGTCAGGAAAGATAACAGTTTTTTAAGGTCAGGATCTTTCTAGCATGGAAGCAATTCATCATGAGACTCAGAAAAATAGATAGACACCAGGAGGCTGGCTCAGCTAAATTAGGAACTCATGAGAGCTCCAGTGCAGAAAGTCATCATTCCAGGGGTGGGAACAGGGACAGCTGCAAGAGGTTTATCCATATACATCCTTGGGGCCCTGTAGGCTTCAACCATGAGTGTTAAGAAAGTTGGCTGATGTCCTTGCAAGGCTGATCTCTATTGTCTTTGAAGCATCATGGAGATTTGGGCATGTGCCCAGTGACTGAAAAAGGAAAGGCAAGAGGTCAACCCAAGGAACTACAGGTTCATCAACTTTGTTGATGGGAAAATCATGAAGTTGTCTTTACAGGAGTAAATCATGCCTGATCAACTTGATTTCCTTCTGTAATATGATTGCATTTTCAGACAAAAGGAGAGAAGTGGATGTTGTGTACCTCTACTTTAGCAAGGGTAAACACCTTCCACTGACACAGACTCCCATAACACTTTTGTATTCAACTTGGGACAACAGGGCCTGAAATGGTTGGGCAACAGAGGAGGCTTTGTAGCTGTTGATCTGAGCTTAAGTGAAACACATATGTAAAAGAATATTTAGAGTGAATTGAAACAAACAAAAAAATAAATTTAGAAGTTACCCTTATACAAGTTGAAAATTATGTTTGCATTTTTAGTTTGTAGAAGTCCTATTTATTTTTCCTCCACTGTTGATAAAAAAGATAGCAAAATGCAAAAATTACCTGAGAAGCTTTATATTTTGACCAGATTTTAATCTAAGTTCAGGATCCTAGCTGTTTTAGCCTTGACTCATTAGTTGTATTCTATGATTAGTTGTATTCACAGATCTATGCCATTAATCATCAAAATGTATTAGTCTTTGTCTAACTTGTCATGGCTGGAGCACCTCTCCTATGAAGAAAGACCGAGAGATTTGGGTTTGTTCAGCTTGAAGAAGAAAAAACTTTGAGGAAACCATATTACAATACTTAAAGGAGGCTTATAAGAAGGATAACATTTTTTTTTACCAAGGTCTGTAGTGACAGGACATGAGGAATGGCTTTCAACTGAAAGAGGGTAGATTTAGATTAGATATTGTAAAGGAATTCTTCACTATGAGGTTGGTGAAACACTAGAATACATTGGCCAGAAGTTGTGAATGCTCCAGCCCTGGAAGTGTTCAAGGCCAGGTTGCATGGGGCTTTGAGCAACCTCATCTAGTGGAAGGTGTTCTTGCCCGTGGCAGGGGTGTTGTAACTTAGATGGGTAGTTGGAACTGTTAGATGGTCTTTAAGGTCCCTTCCAACCCAAATATTTCTGCAAATATTTCTATTCTAGCCATTGCTGTTTTCCTCAATGAAAATTTCAGAAGAAATAAACAGTAATTTAACAGTTCAACAGCAATAGAGTTATTTATAAGACAAGAGTTTGATTGAAGTAAAAAAAAAAAATATTTCAGGCTTAGATTTTAATTTTTTAGAAATGTCTCCATCTGTCTCTCCAGTGTGTTCAACCTATAATACCACAGTTTATTTACGCATTTCTCAGGTGAGACTCTACTGCAGAAGTCTGTGTCCTGCATTCATACATATATGTTGTTTAGCATATAGTCTAACATGCATGACCTAATATGATTTGACTAAAATAAGACATTATATTCAGTAAAAAATTGCATGTGTCATTTAAGCTTCATATTCTGTAGCCTTATTATTTTGTTCTTTAGCAAGAATATATTTTACTTATTATGCTTCTTTAAAAGGAAAAAAATCCCAAACAAATGAAAAAAAAGCAGGACATTTTGTATTATCTCACTGTTGGATTTACCTGCAGTGTTTAGCGAGAATTTCTTTCCATATAACAGGGAAAGCAGTTTACTTGGTCCCATGTAACGATATATGCAGATGGGTATCCTAGAGGAGAATATGAGGAGAGGTTTCTCATTGCTGGCTTCATGTTTTCTTTCTGTTGGGCTTAGACAAGGTGTTATAGACTATTTTTTTTCTATTCCACCAAATACATATAAGTAATTACTGTCCTCACAGGTCTATACTGCACTTGAAGTGAGAATACTGTAGACTACATTGGCCACAATATATGCGACTATGAAAGCTATTTGCTGCATTATATTGTGTCAATTTATTTTTAGGGTAAACGTAATCTCTTAGCTGTTTCAGGGAATGCATATACATTTTCTCTTGGCCTACTGTGAACACGTAAGATCTTTAGTCATACTGCTACAAAATGTCAGTTTCAAATCAAAAGAAATTCCACTCCCTGAGATGTCAATGGATCATTTCTGCTGTGCTCTTAGGCCTTTCTAGTTTGAGGAATGAGAAATAGAGTCAAGCATCCAAAATTAGTTTTTCTGCAGTGTGCTATAAAAACCCCACAATTAATACGTCCTCCATATTTTAAAAAAATATCTTGGTGACTGTGGTGAGCAATTCCAGTGTCTGTTTTAAAATTAAAAACCTGAAATAATGAAGACTGTAGGATTTTTAAATTGATTTGATTAAAGGCTGTAATTTCTCAAGTGAAAAACTGCAGAATTTTTGAGAAAGAGGACACAGTTTATCTGTCTTGTTACCTCTTAAAACAAATTAAAATATATATAGCATTCTTGGGTTTCAAGCAGAGAGCAACAGCATAGAATTCAATAATGGTTTCTGCTTCTTGCACATTCATGCAGCCAATGAGATTTTCACAAATTCTTACCTCAAAAAGCCTGAAAAACTGAAAATCAGTGTCCTTTGACCAGTTTTAAAAGAAAATGTGTTGATGCTGTTTCATTTAACTACAGTATGAATTCTTTAGCAGCTGATCATTAATAGCTTCTTTTAACTGAAATTCTGAACTGTATGGCCTTACCAAAGCCTCAGAAATCATTTTGTGCAATTGCAAGGACTTTGTGGCTACTTCTTATTTTTCTTTCTCTACACAAAAGTGATCAAAAAACATACAATGAAAGTACAGTTATTACTGTTGCCTTTTCTCCTTACAGAGGAACTGAGCTGTGTTTCTTCTGTCTATCCTGATGGAATCTTAGGGCTCTTAAAAGAAAATTGCTGCTGTTTAGTACTTAGGACCCACCATCCTTGAACTGTCCTGTGCGCTTACCAGGAATGACTGAAAGAGAGTATTGCAAATGGGTTCTTGATAAGTAAGGTTTACTATCTTTGACAAAAAAGCATCTGGCAGGGTCAGTGGGGAAAGAAACAAAGTATAGCTTCCTTGAGGATGCACATATTCTCCAACTAAATGATCTATGATCTCAGAGAATATCTACAAACTAGGACTGGCTTTAAAGCTAGAAAACAATCCTGTAATTTCAAACTTAAGCTCATCACACTTACTTCTTTCTATTTCCTTTAACAGTGCTAAGTATTTTTTTTTACGTATGCATGTGTATATATGTATAAATATATGAGTCTCCATATAAGTATATATATATATACATGCATATATGCTTGAATCCCTACCTCATCAAAGCTCTTTTTCCTTAATTTAAGTAGCAATGATTTGTGTCTCTTAACATGTTAAAGCAGCAAACCACAGAAATTATGGCATTATCACCATTGTTAATATCTTGTAGACCTTCTGCACCCAGCCTTTATCCAGAAGTGTAATCCTCTAAAGCTGAAATGTGAAGACCATAATTATCAGTCAGTAAAACTTTCATTAAAATCAGTAGGGATCTGCCCACGAAATTATAAGAATCTAAGCTTGTGCTAGGAGTATTTGCATGATCAGAGCTTTGTGCAAATAGATGCAAAGTAATTTCCGTATAGAATCATTGAATCATAGAATAGTTAGTGTTGGAAAGGACGGTAAGATCATCTAGTTCCAACTCCCCTGCCATAGTCAGGGACACCTCCCACTTAACCATGTCACACAAGGCTCTGTCCAACCTGGCCTTGAACACCACCAGGGATGGAGCATTCACAGCTTTCCTGGGCAACCCATTCCAGTGCCTCACCACCCTCACAGTAAAGAATTTCTTCCTTATATCCAATCTAAACTTCCCCTGTTTAAGTTTTAACCTGTTACCTCTTGTCCTATCACTACAGTCCCTGATGAAGAGTCCCTCCCCAGCATCCCTATAGGCCTCCTTCAGATACTGGAAGGCTGCTATGAGGTCTCCACGCAGCCTTCTCTTCTCCAGGCTGAACAGCCCCAACTTCCTCAGCCTGTCTTCATACGGGAGGTGCTCCAGTCCCCTGATCATCCTCGTGGCCCTCCTCTGGACTTGTTCCAACAGTTCCATGTCCTTTTTATGTTGAGGACACCAGAACTGTACACAATACTCCAATTGATGCCTCAAAATATTATATATATATATATAATATTATAAATTCTATTAAAATATAATTATTATATATTATATATTGGCTAATGAAATTAAGGTATCGATGAAAGAATACTTGTTTGCTTTTTCCTATTCAGTGTTTAAATTTCATTTTCATTTTTGTATTCTCAATTGTAATTGCAATTAAAAAGAAAATGCTCTTACTTTTCAGAGTCAATAGGTTATGTTCAAATATAGATGAATCCCAGGAATAATAACAGCATGATACATGTACTGCTGTCTCATGCATCCAAATGACTTTATATAGCTTATGGGGTATAGAAACCCATGGGTTTCTAATGAAGAGAAACAAAGTTGTAACATAGGAACAAGCGTACATGATATTGATGACACAGCTCATTGTGGTGTTAAAGAAGGAAGTGACAGAAATATACACCAGATGTTCCTTTGCTCTACAAGGGCACAAATTAATCCCATGTTGCAGCAATTAGTCTGTCACCTAGCTGCACTCCTGAATACAATTGATGAGCAAGACCATATGTTTTAGGTTTTTGAAACACTTTAGAAAACTGTTGTTCAGGTAAACAAAACTATCTATTCCTTCTACTGAGTGAAAAATCATGTCTGATTTCCAAACTCCAGGGAGCTCAGAAGCCAAGATTTTTTACTTAGCTTTTCTCAGGCATCTGTATAGTTTTTACCAAATAGCTCCTTTTCTTTATTAGTATGGTAGATTTGTAAAGTTACCAGTATTATTATTGATTTTGTAATTTTTCAGATTAGGACTAAAAAAAGATGAAACTGAAGAAGAAAAGGACAGAATGCTGCTTATTTTTCACCTTGTGAAAAAAATCATTAACCTTTTGTGGTGTGATTTGGCCAAACATGGAATAATGCCTTATCAGAGGGGGTTCAGAGAGTAATCTGCAAAGAGCTTGAGGAGGGGGATGTGATAGCAGAATATTTATGGCACACTGGAAAGATGGGGTTGTGGGTAATGCACTGCCCAGAAAAAAGGTATTTGAAGTAATGAAAGTACTTTAAGTATTTAAAAGTGCTATCCATTCCCTGTGAAAGAAAGGGGACAAAAGAGAGAATAAGAAAAGATATTGCTACCTTAAACTATGAGAAAGCCAAGCAGAAAATACTTTATCTCTTCCTTTCAAAAAATTAAACTATTTGAAGGATTTTTCTTTGGTTTTTAGATTATCTAGCTCAGTAAAAGTTGTGAAGCATGATAACCTCTGTATCCTCCTGTTTACAGAGGCTTTCTGCAACAGCCACTGTCAGGTGGCAGAATTTATAACCTTTCTGTAGAATTAGGAATTGAGTAAAATGCTGTTACCTGAAAAATGTATTGCTAGAGTTGCTGCATGATGCAATACCCTCACATGTTATTTTAGGTATATGTAAACAGTACGAGCCCTCAAACAGTTGATTAGTACATATATTCCAAACGCTTGCTCTTTTAAAAAGAAAATAGATTCACTGCAAAATTTCCCCATGACAATATTTTTCTCTGAGAAATGTTTTTTCAGTAGCCCCTCAATTTTCTACAACTCATTTGTAAAGCAGACTTTGTACATTACAGATCTACAAAAATACTATGATTTAAATCCCCAAACTGATTTCCTTAATCAAAGGTGATCTTTTAAAAAACCCCACAAAACCCAGCAGAAACTACCTGAAAATTATGTTTTCCACAGGTCCCCCAAGAGAATACGTGGTGCTGGTAGAAAAAAAAAAAGGAGGTTTGATATTTGCATGCAATGAAACCAAAAGCATTTTGGGGCACATAACTTTCAATGAAATGATTAAAAGGTGACCCCAATTCAGAATAAAATTTGGCCAGAATTTTAGAGGAATGTACGTAGTATGTTTATAGAATACATATATCTTTTCCCTGAGGAAGCAGTTTACTTAAAGGTACTTCTTTTTAAAAAAAGAAGTATGAAAGTCTTGTGTATATGTGTGTCTGAAACAGCTTATGAATCAGCTAACAGCTTTCAACTAACAAATAAATTGAGTTCCTTTGTTCCTAGGCATCTTTCCAGCATGCCAAACCCAAGTTTTATAGTTTTAAATAAACATATCCAACATCTTTGCCTATTATATATTAATTAGAATTCGATTCTAGTGAATTATATATATAATTATAAAGTAGATATATTGAATATACAAAAAATCACAGCTGTCTGCTTTTATTGCAAGGTGGGGAAGAGCAACTACAAGTGAATAGTATCTCTCTAATTCTGAAAGCATCACTTGTAGGGTAAGTGAAATAAATTTTTGTCCCCAAAGCTCTGAAATAGAGCAAACTCTTGCAGATCCTGCATTTCAAGCTCATCACAAATGGATTTATTAGTGCTCTCACTATCTGAGTCATGATTAGCACACTTCACTCTGGCTGTTCTCCTACTACACAGGACTTGGTCATGGCTGCTGTTGCTGGAGGTGTTCAGAAGTTAATTTAAAATTCTACATTTTCAATCGTCTGTCTCTACTAGTATCACTCCAGTGAGGATGGCAGGGTTTTTTTTCCCTATCCACAAATTACTGTACAGAAATTTACTGCACTGAAAGGAAACGGAAGGCCTCACATCTGCTTCTCCATTTATTTTAAAATGTAGTACTGAGCAGAGCATTCCCTACAGGTTTGCCTGTGCGCTAGATGCATCTATGTTCACATCTGCATTCATACTCAAGGAATCAGAAACATAGGCAGCAGTTGATTCACATTTGAAAGATTAAAAAGTATAGAATTTAGTGGAGTTATTCATGCTCATTTAGGAAAGCTACCTCATCCACTCAGACAGTAAGATACAAGTTTCCTAGAAGACTTCTTATCAGATATTCAATTTCATCACAGTTTAGTGATACCAAATTCCAGCTGGCCTTTTGGTTGATTCTAAGAGGCACAAATTAACATTAAATAGATATTTCATTAATATAATTGCTATCAATTTCTTTTCTTGTCTCTGTGACTAATGCTGAGAAAAAAGAAAGTGATTTTGCAGATTAATTGAAACTTGTATTCTAAGCATTCTAATACTGAATTGATGACATTCTAGTCTAATCTTCAGTTAGTCTGAAAATATAGAAAGGCTGACTATATTTACTAATTAGCATTTACTAAAGTAACCTACAGGTCTGCCTTCTACTTCTTGATCAGAAATATCTTGAGTTGCGTATCTTCAAGAACGACTGCAAAGTGTGTTGTCTGAAGATTTTCCAGAGGATGGAAGAGAAAGAAAGAACGATAGAGAGGTAGGGATTTTGGTAAGAGATTTATGGTTGAGGACTTAATTTTCTTGGCTAAGACAAGTTCTCTATTTATAATTAATGTCAAGAATGCTTCTGGATATTTCAGAAGTAAATTGAAATATGAACAATTTATACACTTTTTTTTTTTTTTACATCTAAGGGTTTGTTACAGAATGTTGAGGCTTTTTTGTTTTGTTTTTTTGTTTGGTTGGTTGTTTTTGTTTTTGTTTTTGTTTTGTTTAGTAGTCTGTGTAGGTTTGAAAGCTTTGTAGTAATTCCTACCATAGAAAATATTTTTTCTTCTTTTTTTTGCACAAGGTCTACCTCATAGTTTTTTTATACCTTGTGTTCTTTGGTCTTCCCTAGTTTGTTGTTTATTATGACTGTTTTATGACTCCTACTACATTTTTTTCAGTCAACATTATGCAAAATGCAGACAAAAATATAGAGAATGATATGATGACAGTACACAGTGATAAGCACGTATGTCACGTGCGTAAAAAAAAAATGGGTAAAAATCAGAGCTGCTTTAGAGAATAATGTTGTTTTCCTATTTGTGTGTCTGCCTATTGCAGTGGAAATGTTTTAATCTAAGAGAAAAATTAGAGATAGATTGTATTAAAATTATTCTCATTGTGGGGTTCTTTTGAAAGACAGCACTGCATCAGAGATTCTCCTAAGATGAATTAAATAGTCACTGAGTTTTATTTTATTAAGTAGAGGAAGTGCCATGATGTGTGTTTTTCTTTCCATCCCAGTGCTGTGCTAGTCAACTTTAGTTTTTAGAATACTATATCCTTGTATGGCTTAGCAATGCTGCGTGGAACAGAGACTGCTCATTCATTTTCAATCCTTTTGTTTCCTTTAGGAAACATTATGCTAATGATAATAATATACTAGTTTCTATTATCAGTGATCTATTATCAAATCACATTTACTATCTATAGACCAGATTTGAATTTATGTTAAAAGCCAGCAAAGTCATGGTCACTCTTTATTTATTTAAACAAATTGGTTTTTGCCATAAATGACTCTGGCCACTCCTGCAAAGAATAGCGTCTGGGTCTCTTGTCTCCGTTTAGGAGCCTGTGCAGAAGAATTACAGAATATGCAACAACTAGATGTATTCTTATATAGTCATGTTTCTACCAATGAATTAGCAAAGGCAAAACCCGCACATTTGGTTTGTGCATATGGGATTTTAGCCAAAGTAAATGAATCAGAGTTTTAATTCACTTGGGTTCAAATTCATTTAGGCTTGTCATATTGAACAAAAGAAAACCATCAGCCATAAAGGAGCAGTCAGGCATGATATTAAACAGCTGAACTTGTCAAAATAATCAGCATGTACTTACGAAGTTGCATTCACTACATCACCGCTTTATTATTATTGCTGTTGTGTTTGATTTTTACATGCTTTAGACAAAGTGATGTAGGGTGGTTTTTTGGTTGTTTTTTTTTTTTTTTTGGTTTTGGTGTTTTTGTGGTTTCCTTTCTTTGGTTTGTTTTCTTTGCTTGTACTGTCATCATGGAAGGCAATCTTTACTTAGCTGTAAATTTTACTTTCTGTTTGAATAGTCACACTATTTCTCCAAAGGCCCACTGATGGAAAGATGCCCTTTTGTTATTTAGCAATAGCTATGGCCAGTAGACAAGGTATTTACAACCAGTTTTTCTGAGCTTTGCACTGCTTGTCATAAAGCCATGTTACTCTGCTGAATTTGAAGTATGTCTTACATATGTATGTGCACCTTAAAATTAACACTTTATTCAGTGCAGCTATGTCAAAAATAATCCAGTCCTAGGTCATTTATTAGTGTTCCTTTTTGCTCTGTTAAAACCTTAACATTAGAGTTTTCTTTTGAGTACCATACTGGGAATTTTGTAAGCAGACAACTGTTATTAGTAAAGTACTTCATGAGTGGTAAACAGCTTCACTATAGTTCCAAACCATGTATTTTCCTGTCAATATTGTTTACATCATGTTGTGCTTTGGCTCATCAGAAGAAAGGAGGACAGTTTATGTAGTATTAATAAGCAATGCATTTTTGGATAGGAAGTTTGTAATCTTTGAATATTAATTGCAATAATTCTAAAGGAATGGTTATAAAACAGGCACAGAAAAAAGGCTCCTTCCTCTGAGTGTTGAATAGAGCATTAATTTTGGACTATAAATTATTTACATGGAGTGGCCACTTAAAGCCAGGAATCTTTTATCTTTCAGTCCTTGTTTTAAACCTGATCAGCAAAATCACATCTATCTTCACATTTCCTCTAGATCTTGACAGTCATGAAAACACAGACATTTTTAGGCAGATGTTTGCAGTTGATAAGATGCATTAAAGCATGGACCGTTAGCTGAACTGTTGTTTAAGTCATCAGAGATTCAGGTTGTTTAACAAATTAATATCTATGCAGAAAACAAAAGACAGAAAGTCTGTGGAGTGCTGCAGTAGTTCTTATTGACTATCTTTGAGACCAACAAGAAGTGCTATATTGGGCAGAGTATGAACAGAATGACAGTGGAGAATGTTTCAAAACAGGCTTGAAACTGAATGAAATAAATAATCCTTTAATGTAATATATCCCTTCACTACAGTTCCCAAATATGCTGAAGCAGATTTTTTTTCTGCCTAGTCTCTTCTATTGCTGTCATATTTAAATGTTAGTGTAACTTAAGCTTTGCAGACAAACCCATCCGAAAACTATCATGTGATGCTTATATATGTATGCTGCATGCATTTTACGACTCCACAGGAAAAACTGTAAGACCCCCCAAAAAAGTCTGACCTAAAGATAAATATTACAACTGGAAAGCTGAGTAGTAATAACTGAATAACTGAATGGAGGAGAAACAAAAGGGAACAGAGGTCTGAAAGTGTGTAAAAGCTGAATAGAAGTGAAAAAGACTCACTGAAAGGTAAATAAAAAGTGTGGTAAGACTCAACAGAAGGGAAAAAAGGGAAATATGATGTAAATGCCAGCAAATATTTAATGGGGCAAGACCAGCAGGAAGAAAAAACACTGGGAAAAAATAGAAGAGGGTGTATGTCCCAGAAAGAGAGAAAGGGATGGGACTGAAAAGAGAAACTTTACAAGAGAGAGAGGGAAAAAAGAAGGAATATTTCATGTTACTGTGTGTGCACATGCCCTCAGAGATGAGAAGTTTCCTAGTATTGACTGTACTTATATACATGTATGTGTCACTTCAACTATGACTTTATACAGTTTAAGTTTTTAATGTCCTCGTGCAATTGGTTGATAGAGCTCAAAGATAAATTTGTTCTGCCAAATGTTTTGACAGATTATTTCCTCATTTTGTCATTTTTGTATTAGTCATCTTCAACTATAGTTCTAAGTTCTTATGTATATAGAAATATTTTTTGTAAAAATACCTTTGTAAAGAATGGAACTGGTTAGGAGCTTTACAAAAAAATTCAGATAGGATCAAATGGATGTTTGCAATTGTAGATTAGTGAGGTCATTTTGGTAGTCATGCTAAGCTCAGCAACACCAACCCAAAGATTCCTATTTATTCCTCTAGGCTTTGGATTGGAGCCTGTGCCTGGTAAATAATATATGTTAGCTCTGTATTTATTCTTATCAGTTAATACTGTATAGTTTTTCTTCCTTGTCTTTTTGCTACTAGAATCCATTATTGTAGATAAGGGGATAGATGTATTACATTGGTTAAACATTCATTAATGCTGACAACATTCATTAAAAACACTTTGAATTTTACTGCTCTTTTCAGCAGGAGTAGAATGGGACCGTTCTACTATTGCTATGCAGACTTTGTTTACCTTAATAGAAAAATACTTTGGAAAGGACACATAGTGTAAACATCAGAAGAAAATCCCAGGCAGGTATGGGGAGGGGAATGAAGTTCTGTTCAGGGTTGCAGAACAGGATTATGTCCTTATGTCCTTTTTCTTTTTTCTTTTTTTTTCTTTTGAAATCTGGACTATTCCTACTGATGCAAATGTGTAACATTTTCCTGCGTTCAGCTGGGATAAAGGTAATTTTCTTCCTAGTAGCTGGTATAGTTTTATGGTTTGGATTTAGGTTGAGAATAGTGTTGATAACAACAGAGAGGTGTTTTAATTGTTGCTGAGCAGTGTTGCCACTTAGTCAAGGCCTTTTCAGCTTCTCATACTGCCCTGGCAGTGAGTCAGCTGGGGGTATACAAGAAGCTGGAGAGAGCACAGCTGGGACAGCTGACCCCAACTGGATGTCCTATACTTTATGGCATCACACTGAACTAATTCCCTTGGGGGAGTTGGTAGCCCATTGCTCAGGGTATGACAACGGATGCTCAGCAATTGCGTTGTGCATCACTTGGCTTGGGTATTCTTTTATCATTATTATCCCCCTCAGGAGTCCCTCAGGGGTCGGTGCTGGGACCGGTGCTGTTTAATATTTTCATCAATGACCTGGATGAGGGAACTGAGTGCACCCTCAGCAAGTTTGCTGATGACACAAAACTGGGAGGAGTGGCTGACACACCAGAAGGCTGTGCTGCCATTCAGCAAGACCTGGACAGGCTGGAGAGTTGGGCGGGGAGAAACTTGATGAAATTTAACAAGGGCAAGTGTAGTGTCTTGCATCTGGGGAAGAACAACCCCATGTACCAGTACAGGTTGGGGGTTGACCTGCTGGAAAGTAGTGAAGGGGAAAGGGACCTGGGGGTCCTGGTGGATAGGAGGATGACCATGAGCCAGCAATGTGCTCTTGCGGCCAAGAAGGCAAATGGCATCCTAGGGTGTATTAGAAAGGGAGTGGTTAGTAGGTCAAGAGAGGTTCTCCTCCCCCTCTACTCAGCCTTGGTGAGGCCGCATCTGGAATATTGCGTCCAGTTCTGGGCCCCTCTGTTCAAGAAGGACAGGGAATTGCTTGAAGGAGTCCAGCGCAGAGCCACAAAGATGATTAAGGGAGTAGAACATCTCCCTTATGAGGAGAGGCTGAGGGAGCTGGGTCTCTTTAGCTTGGAGAAGAGGAGACTGAGGGGTGACCTCATCAATGTTTACAAATATGTAAAGGGTAGGTGTCAGGATGATGGAGCTAGGCTTTTTTCAGTGATATCCAGTGATAGGACAAGGGGCAATGGGTGTAAACTGGAGCATAGGAAGTTCCACGTTAACATCAGGAAGAACTTCTTTACTGTAAGAGTGACAGAGCACTGGAACAGGTTGCCCAGGGGGGTTGTGGAGTCTCCTACACTGGAGATATTCAAGGCCCGCCTGGACAAGTTCCTGTGTGATGTACTGTAGGTTACCCTGCTCTTGCGGGGGGGTTGGACTAGATGATCTTTTGAGGTCCCTTCCAACCCTTGGGATTCTGTGATTCTGTGATTCTGTGATTGTTTTCCCTTGCTTTCCTGTCCTATTAAACTGTCCTTACCTCATCCCACAACTTTTACTTTTTTTTTTTTTTAATTCTGTCCCTGTCTCAAAACTACCACATCAAAAGTGTGGCATTTAGCTGCATGCTGGGTTAAACCACAACAGTTCTTTTTGGTGCCCAACATTGGGCATAAAGGGTTGAGATAAATGACAGATCTGACCAGAGTGTGTTAAAACAAATTTGTTACAAGAATTCATTTATTAGTTTAATAGTCACTGGTCATAATGTTGATTTATTTGCTCTGAGAGTTGTGCTTGTTCTCAGGGTTGTGTTCCATAACACCTAATTTGCTGTATATGTTCCCCGATGTGCTATTTATCACTTCTGGGGGCTGAATTAAGATTATCATTTTGCTCTATTGTACAATCCTGTTTTATCAGATGATAAAATCACTGACTGTGAGACTAATCTGGCATTTGTATTCAGCACTGTTATCATCTCCTTACTTTGGGAACCATCTCTCAGAAACTATTAATAATTACACTCTACATTTTCACCTTTGAGAGCCAGTGTATGTGTGAGACAAGGGAGAACACTTTCCCTCACTCCTTCACCTTCCCCTTCTCCTCCAGACAAGTTACAATAGCTCTTGAGAACATTTAATATCCTTGGGATATTCAAAACAGCGTGTTTCTATTGCTGTGTCTCCTGAATATGTTTCATGACTTGTTTAACGTTAAACAACTATTTAAGAACACCACCAAGCGATCTTCCCTGGGGCTGGATAATTATGAATGGCAGGGTGTGAAGGAGAGTATGGGCAAGTACCTAGGCCAGTGGGACCCTCGAGTGCTTTGGAACTTCATGCTGAACAAGTGCAAAATCCAGAAAAACTAGTAGAACACTTAGAAAAAGTATGCTGTCAACTTGGCAAATTCAGAGAGACACCAGTCAGTCCAACGTGCTGGGGCCTGGCCCGTGCCTGCAGAGGCCTGCTCAATACAGTCCAGTACCCTCAAGGGGAAGTGAAGGTCTCTGGATTTGACAACAAAAGAACAAGCACTGCATCTACTCCAACCCTGGCAACAGGCACTGAAATTGCTCTCACTCCCATAACAGGTGCTACAACTGAACCACAGAACCAACCCATGCCAGTGTCAGTCACCCCTGTGCACAAGACAAAATATTGGATGCAAAATTCAGCTCACCTAGTAAGAGAAGAAACTCATACTAAGAAGGGGAAGTAAGAAGGGGATGAGGCAGGCTACTCCAAAACAGCATCATCACAAGAAGAGGAGGAGGAAGAGGCAGAATTCATAAATGAGGCAATAAACTGTACTGGAGACTGAAGTGAGCCTAACTGGGATGTGGCAGTTGCAACAAAAGTGGCAGTTGCAACAGAATTTGGACGGGGAAACAAATGGATGTTTGCAAATGTAGATTAGTAAGGTCATTTTGGTAGTCATGCCAAGCTCAGCAATATCAACCTAGTTTCCTGCTTCAAAGCCTCTAGGCTTTGGATTGGAGCCTGTGCCTGGTAAATAATATATGTTAGCTCTGGACTTATCTGTTAATACTGTATGGTTTTTCTTCCTTGTCTTTTTGCTACTAGAATCCATTATTGTAGATAAGGGGATAGATGTATTACATTGGTTAAACATTCATTAATGCTGACAACATTCATTAAAAACACTTTGAATTTTACTGCTCTTTTCAGCAGGAGTAGAATGGGACCGTTCTACTATTGCTATGCAGACTTTGTTTACCTTAATAGAAAAATACTTTGGAAAGGAATTTAGCAGATTGCTTTGTTCTAACTTAGAGGCAAAAGAAACCAATTCTGTAGTGTAAACATTAGAAGAAAATCCCAGGCAGGTATGGGGAGGGGAACAAAGTTCTGTTCAGGGTTGCAGAACAGTATTATGGCCCTATGTCCTTTTGAAATCTGGACTTTTCCTACTCATACAAATGTGTAAATTTCACCCAAGCCTATGTTCGTCTCCTCTCATTATTTTTTTCCTACATACTATGCTGAAGCTTCTTTACACTGCCTGTAGCTCCCTGACTGCCTTAATATCTTTCCAAAGTTTAAAATGATACTCAGATTTTATACTGTTCACATTGCTCCAGTCCATAAAAGTTATTGGTCACACAATCTAGTTAAAGGCATATGCTGTGTTAGCTGATTTTCTCTGAAAAAGGTTTTCACTGATGTTAAAATCAAAACTCCTATTAACCTCAGACATGAAATACTCCATTCTAAATAATTGTGTTACTGAGTAACTAAGTGGTCAGGGAAGGTTTCCTATACATTTTTAAAGATTTTTTTAATGTAATTTTCTGGTTGAAAGTAGTTTGCTAACTCGAATAGCTCTCAAACAAGTGGTCTTACTAGACAACTCATTCCTATAGCAAGGGTCTTAAGGAAGTGCACAGAGGAACTTTCTTCTAAAAAAATCGTTCTTCTGGAAAATTTCTAAAGAAAATAACAGCAGAATCAGATGCAGAGTAATGTAGTTGCAAATGAAATACATAAAAACTGCCTTGGAGGTAATAATGTGCAAGCCTATGTGTCAAAATTAATTTTATTTGTATAAAAAACCCCAGACAAACAGAAAATTCTAAACCTTACATAAGTTTTAGTATGTTTTCCTACAGAATCTAAGATCAGTGACTGCACATTTCATTGTGTAACTGACAGGGGCTGTACACTAGGGGCTATATATCAGGAATTAATTGTCACTTTGCAAGGAAAAGAGATACAGTCAGACTTGCACAAAAAATTATACTGTCTTAAAAAAATAAATTATTCCTTGGAAAGCATAAATGAACTGATAATCAGACAGCTAGACATCACTGTGAAAAAATAACCGCCTTGAAACATCTGTGTACATCCAAAGAACATTTTAATGAGATTTTACAAACCTCAGCAACTGAAAATCAACCAGGAAAAGAATGGAATCTGCCAGAGTTATCATTTTTGTCTGAACCATGTCCAAAAGTCATCGGTGGGAATTCCTCAAAACTTGTCCTGTCCCCTCCTTTAAATACATAATTAAAAAAGGAGTTGCTTAGCCGTACCAGAGCAAGACTGTTTTCAAGCTTCCATTCATTGGAGTTTTTATTACTCTGGAATAAAGTCATAAGCATTACTAATAGTCAGAAGAAAGATAAAAATCTTATGGTAGATAAAAGAAAACTTGTTTTTTTTTGACATCTGCAATGTCCTCATGTAGACTGACTTAGAAACCACTATGATTCCATGAATATTGCAACTATTATGGGCCAGATTCAGCCTCACTGAGGCTGAATATAAACCTTTCCCCTGATTTAATACAAGTTGTGAGATCTTCTATACAATTAGTTGACTGAAACAATAGCAGCCTTTTCCCTCAAACCTAGGATGGTGTCACCTCCCAGAATAAAGGCATACGCTGGAACTCATGGAAGTAAATTTTCTTTGATCATTTTTTTGTGGAGCTCAGCATTTCCCAGAAAAGAAAAGGAGGACTGAGGAACAGGAGCGAAAAGGCAGTAAGACTACAGTATAGAGAAAACTAGGGAAAAAAAAATTTTTACAAAGTATTGCCTGAAAGTGATTTGATGCTAAATATAGAATGTGTCTCTTTTGAGTTCTGTTATGTCAAGGAAAAGAGAGAGATGTGTATTCCTTGTAAATTAACAGGTTTGCATAGGGACTGTTTCACCCCATGCAGCCCAAACTTTGGGTAACCAAGTAGGTCAAAAAGGGCAGTACTGGTAGCAGTAGTAGGATTCAGTTTCCATGGAGACAATGCATGAGTTTATATGTTGCTGAAACAAAGTGAAACAGAAAATGAAGGATGGAGAATTCAAGTGTGTCCCAGAAAATAAGACTTAAAGTTAGCACAAGTCCTTAAAAAAGGAATTATAACAAGCTCTGGATATTTTCCAAGAAGGTGGCAATAGCTCCAAACAAACTTCTTCATTCAACTTAAAAGGTTATTTCCCCCATCTCTTCTGCTGGATTTTTCTCCAGAAGTTGTCCAAATGAAACCAGAGTTGCCAGAAGCAAGTATGTGTGAGCTACTCCATTAGTGGGTTGCTATCAGTGACATCAGAAATGAATTTGCAAGGCTGTGAATTTGAATGCCTAAGCAGCCAGCATAAATTCTTTAACTGTCATTAAGTTAGGAGCAGTAATCTCTTATACAAGAACAGCCAAAACCTGTGGGAGAAGTTATTCTAATCAGTCAAATGTGAGCTTGCCTGGGAGCATTCTAACAGGTAACTTACAGTCAGAGATTAAATCTTTGTTGAGGCAAGAGTTATAAAAGTCATTTAAGAAGACTCCAGCTGCAACACTGTCAACCCAAGAAATCAGGGTTGCTGTAATAGGGATTTACAGAACTGAGAAGTAAGTGGGAGAGCAAGTGCTAGAAGCAAAGGTCAACATGGAAGTCAGTTTTAGGGTGAGAAATGGGGTCAGATCAAATACATGGGTGAGATGTATTCTTTACAGCAATTTCTTATCCTCACAGTCTCAAGAAGAGCTTGGCCAACCCCCTAACTTTTGAGAAAACATAAAATGTTTGAAGTGAGTTATAAAAATCAAAATAAATAAAATTATTGTTTCATGTTCTGTAAAGCAAGTTTTTAGTGTTGGACCTCTACCCTGAGAAAAGAGACTTGAGCTATCTTGTCCGTACACAGGTTCTTGATATGTGATCTGGAGCTAACCCTCAGTCTTAATTCTATTATCTCGATAATGCTGAGCATCACTACATAATCTAAATACACACCCAAAAGCCTTTTAGAATGAATAAAACAATATACAGGTAATTTTCTGGGTATCAGTAGAAAGGCATCTCATTAAATAAAGTGTAGTATCCAAGTCCTTTGTAGACTCTGCTTCTACTTTTATATATCAAATACTGAATTAGAAAAAGCATATTAAACCCTTAATTAGTACAGTTTATAGATAAATCTAGCCCTTGCATTATTACAGTTTTGGACCCAAAGTTGAAATACTTCAGTTATTCATTCTAATTCCATTTTGCAGCTAAAAGTGAGGCACAGAGCTAGCAATTAAAACAAAAAAATCAAATATACATAACCAAAAATAAAATTGGCTAGCTAGCTTGTTTTTGTCATAAATCATTGAATCACAAATTGCATTAATATTAAAAAAATGAACAAGACATGTGAAATTAAGTTTTAATAATCTAAAGTGCTCATTATACTGCTTTTTATGTTAGATTTTGTAAAATGCAATAATAGGAGGGAGAAGTTAATAGATGTTTAGGGAAACAGATTAACTTAATCCTGTTTTGCTGTTTTTAAATAAATATTCAAAGCACACTTAAAGCTTAGGTGTTTAAAGTTATACAATTTACAATTGAAGGCTTCCTTTTCAAAATACTCCAAATAAAAATGTGCTGTCATGTTAATTTATACCTGTCACGTAGAAGAATTTTGTTTTAACTTGCCCAAGCTTCTTAGCTGTAGAAGATTAATGGCTGCCTTTTGTAGTGTGTACAATATAATTCCCAAATATAAATAGTTAAGTCCCCACATCTGTATGTTTGAAATCATACTGCAGATAATTAGACTAAAATTGGTAGAAATAACTGATTTACTTCATGAATTAAAAATACGTAATTTTGTAGTGACTTTGAATCAGTCTTGTCTATGATTGTGACTACTTATTTCCCTGTAGTGAGTATTTCTGCATCCTAAATACATTATTAAAGTGCTAAGAGAATGTTCTGACTAAGTGTGAATAGAATCACTGACCTTGCTTTCTAAGGCAATGTTTAAATAGTGGTAGTTGGACTGCATCTCAGTTTCAGATAGTACAGTATTTTCAGGGACTGTATCCTGAATATATTTTTTTCTCATTTCCCAGTACTTCATAATGAAAGAGCTTCATTGTTCCCCCAGATCTTTTGGTCTAGATGATGGGGAAGGTGGAGAAGTCTGAAGGGAAATCAGGGTACGCCATGGAATTTCACCTCCTTTGCAACTTGTGTATTCAGACACTGAAGCATCAATTCTGCTCCTCACACAGAGATTTCTGAAACGGCTTAGCATATCTCAGACACCTGCATGTGGCTGGCAGATATGACATGGACCTACAGTTATCAGACTGGAGCAACATCTGAAGGCCATGTAGGATAAACCTTGCCATCTCAGATGACACAAAATTAATACCTGTGGTCAAGCAAATTGAGCCCCTTGTCGGCACACCCGTAGCGTCCAGGGACCCAGCTGATAAAATGTCAATGTCTGGTTTTACAGTGGCATCATTAGCTCAGTAGGCTCTACTGATTGTATTTACTGGATCTTCATTGACTGTAGTGATAGTTTAGATTCCTGGCTTAGAGATAAACGCATACCTGTGCCACATGCCTTTTTATCTACATCTGAAGTCTTGCGTAAATTAATTTCTGCACGCTGATGGTGGAGTGAAGAATAATATTGCTTTAGCCACAGAAGGTATTGGCTTCTCATGTCAGTCTTCATCTTTTGCTCCATGCTGTAGGACAAGCAAGGCTTCTTTTCAGTTTTAGTCATTTTCAGTGGGACCCAAAATCTTTTAGATTAAGCTGAACATCTTGAAAAATTACCATTTCAGACCCAGGAATGTGAATGGTTCTGTGGCAAGGAACTGGGAGATGCAGTTTAAATAGTTCCTTTCGTGTCCTCCTTCCTCTAATTTTGCCTAGGAAGCAAAGAAATTTCTTGTCTATTAGTTTTCAGCTAAGGTTTTGGTGTTTTTTTTGTCTAGAGTTTTATTTATTTATTTGTTTGTTTGTTTGTGTTTTTTTTTTAATGATGTAGTGACCTAAGCAATAACATATCCAATCACCACCCACAAACAGAACTGAAGTATTAAATTCATCTTAAGAAGCTGTGAAAAGGGTGAGTTATTAGGCCATCAGTCTTAAAATACATGTCCTTACAGTTAATCTGGAAGTGAAAATGAATTAGTCTTTTCACTAGCTAAGGCAATTTTATTCATTTGTTCAGAAGAAGAAACTACCCAAAGCTAGAAATTTCATTTTGCTAAACTTGTCACATTAAACCATTTCAATTTTCTGAAAGTTTTACTGCTTTGTGAAAAAACTAAGGAATGAGGTAAATAAAGGGAAACACCAAGTTTATGGTGTCTGCACCTTCTGAAAGACTTTGTAAGGGTTTTTTTGATATATCTCATTTGTCTAGTCAACTGATTGGTTTTATTATAGTTGCAGTCTGAAGACCTTTGCAATTAGAATTATTTTTCTTTTTTCTTGTTCATGCTATTTTTTTATTTTTATTTTCAGAAATAAAACAATTTCCTGGGAAAAGAAAGAAAATAAGTCATAAGGAAATCTTCCTTTTTCTGTCACAGCTATCACTTGTAGAATCATGGAATCGTTTAGTTTGGAAAAGGCCTTTAAGAACATTGAATGCAACCATTAACCTAGTACTGCTAAGTCTACCACTAAACCATGTCCTTGAGTGCCACACTACAGTTCTTTTAAATACCTCCACCATTTCCCTGGTGTTCCAATGCTGTTCCAGTGCCTGTTCCAAAGGCTGTTCAAATGCTTGACAACCCTTTTGGGGGAAGAAATTGTTCCTAATACCCAATCTAAACCTCCCCTGGCACAGCTTGAGGCCATTACGTCTTGTTTCCTTGGAAGAAGAGACCAATATCCACCTCAATACAGCCTCCTTTCAGTCAGCTGCAGAGGATGATAAGGTCTCCCCCTGAGCCTTCTCTTCCAGACTAAACAACCCCAGCTCCCTCAGCCGCTCCTCATCCGACTTGTGCTTCAGACCCTTCATCAGATTCATTGCCCTTTTCTGGACCCGCTCCAGCATCTCAGTCTTTCTTGTAGTGAAGGACCCAGAACTGAACAAAGGATTCAAGGTGCAATCTCACCAGTGCTGAGTACAGGGGGATGATCACTGCCTTGGTGCTGCTGGCCACACTATTGCTGACAGAAATCAGGATGCTGGTGGCCACCTTGGCTGCCTAGATGCAAGCTGCTCACATTCAGCAGCTCCAGGTCCTTTTCCACTGAGCAGCTTTCCAGGCACTTTGCCCCAAGCATGTAGTATTGCATGGGGTTGTTGTGGCCCAAGTGCAGGACCTGGCACTTTGCCTTGTTGAACCTTGCAAAATCAGCCTTGGCCCATTGACCCAGCCTATCTAGATCCTTCTGCAGAGCCTTCCTGCACTCAAGCAGATCAACACTCCCAGCCAACTTGGTGTCATCTGCAAACTTACTGAAGGTGCAGTTGATTATTGAGAAAGGTATTAAGCAGATCTGGCCGCAGTGCTGAGCCCTGAGAAACACCACTTGTGACCAGCTGCTAACTGGACTTAACTCCACAACTCTTTGGGCTTGGACATGCCATCATTTTTTTACCCAGCCAGTTTGTCCAGGAGAATGCTGTGGGAAGTGGTATCAAAGGCTTTACTGAAGTCTAGGTAGACAACACCCACAGCCTTTTCCTCATCCAGTAGGTGGTTCATTTTGTCATAAAAGCAGATTAGGTTAATTAACCTACCTCTCGTAAATCCATGCTAACTTGGCCTGATCACCTGGTTGTCCTGTACATGGTGTGTGATGGCATTCAGTATGATCTGCTCCATAACCTTCCCCAGCACTGAGATCAGACTGACAGGCCTGTATCTCCCTGGATCCTTCCTCTGGCCCTACTTGTAGACAGGTATCATATTTTCTAACCTCCACTCACCTGGTACCTGCCTGGTTAGCTAGGACTGCTGATAAATGACTGAAAGTGGCTTGGAGCACTTCTGCCAACTCGCTTAGTATCATTGGGTGGATCCCATCTATCCCCATACAATTGTGTCTGTCCAAGTGGTGTAGCACATTGATGACCATTTCCCTTTGTATTACTGAGGGCTTGATTCTACTCCTCATCCCTGTCTTCCAGCTCAGGGGTATGGATACCTACAGAACAATTGGTCTTACTAATAAAGACTGAAGCAAATAAACAGTAAGTACCCCAGCCTTTTCCTTATCCTTTGTCACTATAGATATCAGCAACTGAAATGCTACCTTTTTTTTCCCTCTTTATCCTTCTTGTCATGATTCGCTTTACCTATTATTTTATGTTGTTGTATTGATACAGTTTTGAGTTTTCTCTGGGCATCAGAGCAAATGCATGCCCAAAGAGTCAAACTAAAAGAAACACATCAGTTTTCTTTGCTGTTGGTACATGTATTTTATACGTTCTTGCTGTCCTAACTATGTATATAGTTAGCTTAATCAGGTGGTTTCAGCCTGCAGTACATAAACATGAGAGGGATCATAAATTATTTAAAATCAATGCATCTCAATACTCTATACAAGCGATAAATTTGTGTTCATATTTTATTAAAAGTAAGAAATTACTGGAAAACAGTTGAATTTCTTATGCTATACACCAGATTTAATGGAAATAGTCTTGTTGATTTCAGTAAGATCTAGACCTGGGCCATTGGGAATATACGGACATGAATACCGTGTGTAATATATATTTTGAACCTAATAGAAAGTTTTATTGTGTATTATACCATCTGTCACAGGGAAATTATGCCCTTCCATGTTATAACCATGGGGAATTTCTCTTTGTAAAATAAATAGGTTATTTTTTTAAGTAAACTTAAGCAGAATATTGTAGTGCTTTATTTTAAATTACAGCAATTTAACAAACACCCCTTGGTGATTCAGCACAAAACACATATCTGAATGTTTCCTTTCTTATTCACTGTGATGCGATATAAAAACAAAAGTAAACACAGTAAATGCTTTTGGCTGATGTGCTCTTATTTTTTTTTTGTACCTTATCTGGTTGGGTGACTTGTGGCATACAGATCAAGAACCTCTCAGAGGAGGTTTCAGCTTTATTAGGGCATACAGATGAACCACATAATAAAACTCAACATGGCTATCCTGGGTCAGACCAAAGGTCTCTTAAGTCCCATATCACATCTCCAATATTGGTAAAAAAATGCCTAAAGATCAAAAGAAAAAGGAAAATACATTTCCTTAACTCACATTCAACTGCAGTGTCACTTCTACACGTCTAGTAACCATTAGGTTCTATTAACTGGGCAAGGTTTCCCCCTGAAGCCGTCTGACTTTCACCACTCACAGTCCTGTATATCAAATAGCTTTGTAATTGTTATGAAACTGGCTCTAGTTAACTTCATTTGATGTTTGTGATTCTTGCTTTGGAAGAGATGATGAATAGACAGATTCAAGCCACCATGTCTATGCCAGTAATTTTTAAATTCCTGTTGGATCCCTTCCCCTGACAGTTTCTGTCTTCCTTTATTGAAAACACCTGCCTAAGTGATTGCTCATATTACAAAAGTCTTGTGTACCTTTGATCATGTTGTGGTTCTTTTTTCAATCCCTGCCTCTCTTCTCCACCTCCCTTTTTTTATCTGAGGAATGACCAGAACTGCGTACAGGACTAACTATACATGTGACTCATGAATTTTGAAGTGGTGAACAGTGTTCTGTAAGGCTCTTCATGATTTTTTTTTTCTTTCCTAATAATTTCTAGCATTTGGTATGTATTTTTCTTTATAATACTTACAGAGCTGATATTTTGATGTAATTAACTGTCATAAGCTTGATATCCTAAATTGGTAACAATCATATCAAAACCTATTTTCTGTCAATATTAAGTTAGAATTATTTTTCCTCAATATGAACCAATTTATATTTGTCTACATTAAATTCCACCAGTTATTTTATTGGCAAACCACTCATAATACTGCAGGTCGTAACAGTTAAGCCTTGACCTTACTATTATGAATAACTTTATAACATGAACAATCCTTCATCCTTCACTGCCCAGACACTTTTCAAGGCATGCAGTCATGAAGACATTGAAGCACATAACCATAATTTAGGTTGTCAGGGTTCTCCAAATGTCAACTCTTTCAAGTCACTGCTCAAAGCAGGTTTAATTAGGCTGGGTTGCTCAGGGTTACATGTAATGGAGTACTGAATACCTTCTAAGGGTGGAGATACCACAGCTTCTCCAGGCAACTGTATGTGGTTCCGCTCAATGGGTGATGGGGAAGCTGATCTTTTACCACACTGCACAGTTCATAAGGGGAAACCATGGTCTTTCCAGAGGTTGAAACACAAAAAACCAATTAATTTAATTGTAAATTTTCCTCAAGCTGTGTCAGGAGGAAAGTCTTGGCAAGTTCTTGTTCTTCAGAAAAGATCTTCAGTAGAGAAAAGAAAGAAAGAAGGAAAGAAAACACGGAGAAATAGGATCACCCCCCCCCATGGGTCCAGCTACATCTTCTCCATCAGCAAGTTGTAGCCCTTCCAGTTGTAGCCCTTTCAGTCAGTGATCCTGCTGGGGTCCAGGGTGGAGGATAGCAACACTGGCTGAAGGACGGTTTTGCATTTTTATAGGGTCAGGCTCTCTTGGCTCTTTCCATCCGCAGGGGATCTGGTAAGCCCCATACCCAGTTAAACCTGTGCCCTGATCAGGGCTGCAGTGTCTGTCCTTGTCTCTGGGCAGTTTGTTGCCACGGCAGTTGGTATTTGTGGCCTCAGTGCAGACAACACAAGAAAGCATCCTCCACCTTCCTGGAGAACAACCCCTGCTCTGCCTCCTCACCAGCAACATGACTTAGTTCCTTCTGTCTTCTAGCTGATTAGAGACACGCACTAGAAGTCTCTTTACTGTTACAGCAGCCTGTGCCAGTATTTAGCCACCCTCCCAGCATTTTTTTTTCTTTGTATCTAATCAAAACTTCATATGTTTCAACTTATGTCCATGGCATCTTGACCCATCTCTGTGCACCCTGGGGAAGAGTCCAGTTCCATTAACCTCTGTATCCTCTGATAAGGTAGTCATAAACAACAGTAAGGTTTTCCCTGAGCCTTCTTTTGTCTGAGCTGAGGACTCCCCTGGAATGTCATCTGATCCAGCTCCTTGACCATGTTGGTGGCACTCTGCTGAGCCAGTACATCCATGTCCTTCTTGTCTGGGGAGTCAAAAACTGGATGCAGCACTCTGGTTGTAGTCTTACAAATGCTAAATAAATGTGAAGTGTTGGTTTCCTGGACCTACTGACATTCTTACTAGTGCGGCCTAGGATGCATTGAACTTCTTTGTTGCAAGGATGCAACAAAGCTGCATCAGCTTTTAATGCTTGGCTTGCCCACCAGGACCCCCAGGTCCTTTTTTGCAAAGCTCTCTCCTAGAATTTACCACAAGCCTGCACTGCTACATGATGGTATTCCATTCTATTTGCAAGTACATGCACTTGTTCTTGCACTCCATAAGGCTCCCATCAATGCATTTCTCCAGCTCTGCCTCAAAAAGCAGCTCTGCCCTCAAACATACTGATTGCTGTCTGCAGTTTGGTGTCAGCAGTCTTGGTGAGGAATGCCCTCTATTCTGTCATCCCCGTTGTTAATAGACATTAAGCAGTAATGGCTCCAGTATTAAGCCCTGAAGAAACACACCGGCTACCAGCTGAACTTTGGAACACACGTCACAATACTTTGAGCCTGGCAGTCCAGCCAATTTTCTGCCCCCTTATTTTCCACTTATCCAGCCCGTAACTCACCCGTTTAATGACAAGGAGGCTATAGGAGACTGTGTTGACTATCTTGCTAACCTCAATGTATAAAATATCTATTTTCTCCCCCTGTCTATAGTGACAGTCACCTTGTCATAGAAGGCACTGAGGTTGGTCAGGCATAATTCATCTTGGTAAACCTGTGCTGGATGCTCCCAATCACCAGGTCTTAAATGTATTTCAGAATGATTTCTCAGAGGATTTGGTCTATTAGCTTCACAGGGTCAGTGGTAAAGCTTTTGAAGTTCCCTAGATCCTCCTTCTTGTCCTTCTTGAAGTCTGGTGTGACAGCATTTCTTCAGTCTTCAGGGGCTTCCATCAGTTGCCAAGACCCCTCAAACATGACAGAAAGCAGCCTTGCCATGTTATCAGCCTTTTCAATATGCTCAGATGCACCATATCTGATACCATGGACTTCTATACATACAAGCAGGTTAAATGATCTCCTACTTTTCTTTCTGTATTGTGAGTACTGCTTACCACAGGCTCAGGGAGCTGGGAAAATCATGAAGAAAGTCTTACCAATGAAAACTGAGGCAAAAAAAAGCATGAAGTATCTCAGTCTTTGTTTCTAACTTGTCATTAGCTCACATCCTGCACTGAATTTTAGGAGGCTAAAGAAAAGTGGGCCCTTTTGCAACATTTATAGAAATATAATTTTATGGAAATCTTTTTTAGTGCCCTCCACCTCCCTTGCTACTTTGAACTACAGCTGAGCTTTGGCTTTGGTGATTCCATTCCCACATTGCAGGAAATGTACCTGCATTTCTTCCAATCAGACTGCATCTACTTCCAGATTCTTTCTGTGTTTGAGCTCAGTGAGGAATTCCATGTTTATCCATTCTGGTCTTCTGTCATGCTTGCAGATTGTTGCCTTCATCCCCTCTGCAGGAGAGAGTCTCCATGAGCTACTGTTCATCTTTTCTCTCTCATGCAGACTGAGATAGAGTTAATTTTTCTTTTTTATCCTAGTAGCTGGTACAGTGCTGTGTTTTGGATTTAGTCTGAAAATAACATTGATAACATTATTCCCAGAAGTCACAAGCTTCCTGCCTTCCCCATCTTAACACCTGCCTTCTATTGTGGCTGTGTGACCAAGGCCTCCAGCTTCCTTCTTTGCTTGTTTGCTTAACTCTTGTGGCTCATGGTCTTACCTCTGAAGACTTTCTATAAAGACCTTTAAAATCTTATCTTCAGTTTTCTGTATGGTGCAGAGCCTGCTCATCTCTCCACTGCCTTCATTGAACAGCTTAGCACTTCAGCTGGAGTGCAGCTTCCATCAGAGAGGACACTGCATATACCACCCCTCTAGGCTACCTGCTCCAGTATTTTACCACCCTCATTGCAAAGAATTTTTTCCTCACAGTCAGCCTGAATCTTCTCTCTTTTAGTTTAAATCCATTACTCCTCATCCCATCACAACAGGCCCTGCTATAAAGTCTCTCCACATCTTTCTTATAGGCCACTTTTAAGAACTGAAATTCCAAAATAAGGTATCCCCAGAGCCTTCTCCTCTCCAGGCTGAACAAGCCTAACTCTATGTTTCCTCATAGGTGAGGTGTTCCATCCCTCTAATCATTTTTGTGGCCCTTCACTGGACCTTCTCCAACAGGTCCCTATCTTTCCTGTACTGAGGACTCAAGAGCTGGATACAATACTCCAGGTACAGAGACCTCTATCGAGTTGGTAGGTTGAGACGTTTTGTTTTTTCAAAAAAGACAGATTTAAAAAAGACAGCTTAACTCAGCTCATGTAGATGAATTTTTATCCAGCTATCCACTTAGTCTATTCTGTTTCATAGTTTCTATGGGGTGGAGGAAAATCAGAGTTACAGGCTACACGTTCTCAGATCATCACAGAGAGTTTTTTTAAATACTGGCATTATATTTGCTATTCCCAGTCCTCAGGCTGTTGTAGGTAACAGATTACATGTGCTTGTGGTTATTTCAACCATATTATCTTTTAATTCTTTTAGATGTCTTAGGTAAACACTTTCTGGTGCCAGCACCAGATAACTATGCCCTGAAATGACCTCTTTTTCTACAAAGTCAGCTTTGATGTCTAGCTGACATGTGAACAGATAATCCATCCTAGAATTTTTAACACATTTTCCTATCAAATGTAAATATGAGATATTGCTACATGTGGACTACAGCTTCAGCCGTATAATTGTGTTTGCATTATCAAAGCTCTCTAGAAATGGTCCTCGTTGTTAACATAGTTGCACAATTTAATGAATGTAACTTAAAAAAAAGCAATGAGCTATTTCAATGCTAATATGTGCACAATCTCTAGAATTTTGTAGAGATCACGCTTTACCATTTACTATAGTAAAAATACTGCACTTCAGAAACAGACTTCAAAATGCATACAGAAAGTGTAAGAAAGAAAGTGTGAGTGTTTGAGTAAAACGGATGAAATAAAGAGGAGGGTTTTTGTGTTTTTTTTGGGGGGGGGTCTTTTTGGTTTTGTTTTTTTTTAAGCAGGTATCTAACATGTAACTAAGCCTTGTGATTATTTATTTATTGATTTTTCCAACAGTATTCTTCAGTGATAATAATGCACTATAAAATATCAGCACTAACAATTTGTATTAAATGAACACAACATAAATCAAATAAGGAAAGAACGGCTGATAGCCTATCATAAGGAAGCAGGTTTAAACTGAATTCTGAAGAAACACTTTCTAGCTCTATTTCTGCGGTCCAGGTAATACTTTGTATCTAAGATAGGGCAGTTGATTCTGGCATAGAGAGAAAAAGTGTCTGTTGTTGCCATTTTAAGGACTGTAAGAATGGAGGGAAAAAAAAGTCGGAAAAGGGACAGAAAAACCATCGATGAATTGGTAAAACATTGTACTCTGTAACAGTGTTTTCTTCCTAAGACTCAGGTTTTTGCTGTCATGGAAACATTTATAATTGTATTTTTAATAATCAAATAAGGACTACTAAAGAAGCATGTCAAAACAATATTTGGCTGCTCCTTGGAAAACTAGGAGCATGTGACTCTTTAAAGCTTGAATCAGATCAGTTTGGGATAATTTGTAGTTGTCCAATACCCTAATAATAGTTAATCATGTTTTACTAACTAAGCTTTATTACTGTCTATATATAAGGGAGAAACCTCAAAATGAGTCTTAATTTCCTCCTCTTTGTACTTGCATGGAAATTGAGATGCATGATATAAATCATCTCTTTATGATGAGTAAATATCTTACATTATGCATGCTATCTAATGCCTTTACCTGTGAGTAAGATCAAAAGGGAAGAGAAATGGAAAAAAGAAAGACCAGGAGGAAATCAATCAGTATTTTATGTGCATATAACAAGCAGTAATATAGTCTTTACCACTAAATAAATTAGCATTTGAAACAAGAAAATCATGGTTAGCTTTAATTCATTAAAACAACAGATTCAGAAATGACTGCTGTACAACTCCTCCCCTGAGTATGTTAATCAGTAAGAAGCAAGCAGCATGCTTGTTCTAGCATAATAAATATTTGTGTGTGCATATGTTATTGTGTGGAGAATGAGCTTCAGCTTCAAAAGTACAAAGTACCTTCCCTCCCACCCCAAATACTTACACCTGATCATTACAGCATTGTAATGAGAAAGGTCTATTTAAAACCATAAGTTGAAAGAAAAGAGATTTGTGTTTTCCAAAGGTTGGAGGATTAATTAAGTGATTCTTCAATCACTTAACTTCTGGTTTTAAGATAAAAATGGGCAACTGACTTTCATACAAGTAGTCATAATATGGTAGCAATTTGCTCTGAATAGGAGTACTGCTTCCTTTTGTTTTGTGAAGTAAGAGGCTTAACCAAAATCCAGCTAAGGGCTTTGGGTTGAAAATTTCAAGTAGGAGAAGCATGCCTTCTGGGAGCCTTGTGGAATGTGCCTCTGCTCAAAGAGAGGACTGAAGATGAGCCAGAGTCAAGTGTTTGTGATGTGGGGGGTGGGGGGGGTGATGGGGGGTGTAAGAAATTGCATCCTTTGGTGTTGAAAGTATGGAATAAGAATCCTGTATTATAGGAGTGTCTTGGCCATGTCATGCGCTCTCAGGTTTTGTAAGGTTATTATAATACATACGCAGTAAAAAAATGAAATTAAATCAATGTAGCAGCCTTAATTCTGTTTGATTTTGCAACTGTAACATTTAAATAAGGTCTCTAATGTATAATGTTGCGTACAATACTGGCTATTAGAAATGGTGAAATACCTGACTGTGAACTCTGGAGAAGAGCTAGGTAGTAAAAATGCTAATTTATAAATATGAAATATTTATTAAATGCTGCAGTGGAGCCAGCCGTGAAAGAACTGATGAATTAGCAAGAATAATGCATTGAATTATTTTAGCTTTTCCCAAGGAGTCTGGAAATTTGCCAGAAAAAGGCAAGTATTAATTTCTATATAAATAATAGCCTAAAAATGTCTTTGCTTATGTATATTGCAAAAGCAGGTTCAATGAGCTTTGCCAACGTATTAGAAAACACAAGCTTCACCTGAGAATGTTGACATAAATTATGTGGAGTCCCAGAACTGGGTGTAGTTTTTCACTGTAATTTTTTTAATTTAAAAATCACTATCTCCAATATTAAATTTTCAGGTTTAAGATTTTGGGGTTGTCTTCTGTTTTTTATGTTAAATACTACTTTATGTAGTGCAGTTGTTATAATATAGAAAGCCAAAGCCAGTGGTTGGAAGCCTTAGTAATAAAACCACTTTCCAATTCAGTGTATTTTGTACTGTCTAATAATATGGTGCATACTGATGGAGGTGCCCTTGGCAAGTGTATTGTGCCTGAGATATTAGACTATTGGAATTCCATCCTTGTTCTGCCCACAGATTAATTTTATTTAAATTGGTATCATCTCACTCATAAGAAGTTATTGTTTAAATGGGCTGAGCCCATCCATTATAACATTTAGTACAGAGTATTAAGTGGATTTAAAGTATAATTAACTTTAATTGAATTTGATAATTAAGATAACTTTAAATTCAAATTACATCTTACAAATAGAATGATTTGCCACCATTGCTTGTAGAATCACAGAATCACAGAATCCCAAGGGTTGGAAGGGACCTAAAAAGATCATCTAGTCCAACCCCCCTGCAAGAGCAGGGTAACCTACAGTACATCACACAGGAACTTGTCCAGGCGGGCCTTGAATATCTCCAGTGTAGGAGACTCCACAACCCCCCTGGGCAGCCTGTTCCAGTGCTCTGTCACTCTTACAGTAAAGAAGTTCTTCCTGATGTTAACGTGGAACTTCCTATGCTCCAGTTTACACCCATTGCCCCTTGTCCTATCACTGGATATCACTGAAAAAAGCCTAGCTCCATCATCCTGACACCTACCCTTCACATATTTGTAAACATTGATGAGGTCACCCCTCAGTCTCCTCTTCTCCAAGCTAAAGAGACCCAGCTCCCTCAGCCTCTCCTCATAAGGGAGATGTTCCACTCCCTTAATCATCTTTGTGGCTCTGCGCTGGACTCCTTCAAGCAATTCCCTGTCCTTCTTGAACAGAGGGGCCCAGAACTGGACGCAATATTCCAGATGCGGCCTCACCAAGGCTGAGTAGAGGGGGAGGAGAACCTCTCTTGACCTACTAACCACTCCCTTTCTAATGCACCCTAAGATGCCATTTGCCTTCTTGGCCACAAGAGCACATTGCTGGCTCATGGTCATCCTCCTATCCACCAGGACCCCCAGGTCCCTTTCCCCTTCACTACTTTCCAGCAGGTCACCCCCCAACCTGTACTGGTACATGGGGTTGTTCTTCCCCAGATGCAAGACTCTACACTTGCCCTTGTTAAATTTCATCCAGTTTCTCCCCGCCCAACTCTCCAGCCTGTCCAGGTCTCGCTGAATGGCAGCACAGTCCTCTGGTGTGTCAGCCACTCCTCCCAGTTTTGTGTCATCAGCAAACTTGCTGAGGGTGCACTCAGTTCCCTCATCCAGGTCATTGATGAAAATATTAAACAGCACCGGTCCCAGCACCGACCCCTGAGGAACTCCACTAGTCACAGACCTCCAGCTAGATTCTGCGCCATTGACCACAACTCTCTGCCTTCTTCCTTTCAACCAGTTCTCGATCCACCTCACTACTTGATCGTCAAGCCCACACTTCCTCAGCTTATCTATGAGGATGCTGTGGGAGACAGTATCAAATGCCTTACTGAAAACATATCATTTTCAAGGTTTTTGACTTAGTTTTGAGATAATGCCACACTAGACTGCAGAACACTCTGTTTTGTCGCTTTGCTTAGTGAAACCATTGGAGTTACATCAGAATTGAGTAAGATCCAAAAAACTTAATGGAAAAATGCTTATGTGCTAATAAAGTCATAGTATTGTAATAGTTATGTCAAACAGAGACATCATTGTCTGTCAAAGGATGTTCAGCATTGGGTGTTCATAAACGCAAACTAAAGTGCAGTAAGCTGTCATAAAGCATGTTTGGTTAAAATACTCTCACTAGAGACCTCAATCAATCAGCTCTCACCTCTCCCGAGAGCAAGTTCTTTTCCAAAAAGCATGACTGTGTCTACAAAATATTTCTGAAGTGGTGATTGTGAAATGCAGGATGGTTGCTGTAATTGCCTCATTGTTCAACCTATGGCACAAAATTACTCCAATCATGCGCCACAGGTGCTTGCATGTGTCGTGTGCATAACATGTTGGTGCTTCATTCTTTCCTTTGACATGTGGCATTGCATATATTTCTGTGCTGACACTATTACAGCTGTACAGGTACAGAACTAGCAATGTACTGCAAAAAGATAGGCTGATGAACTTATTTTTTTTTTTTAATACAAAAATCATTTGGAATAACACAATAACACAGTGACTGGAGGACACTGTTGAAATGACAATATGTTTGTTTCAGTATAGGGCCAGGATAGTGGTTTGGTGATGCTGTCTTGTATCAGTCTCTAATTTTATCAGAAAAAGAATGTATATAGGTAATAGCTGGTTTTGTTTCAGGAATTGCTAGTTGCCACCACAATATCTAGAGAATTATTTTTGGGTGCTGTAAATCTGAAGACTTTTAGCTGCTCAAATTGACGCTGGGCTGAGCTGCCTTCAGGTAGCCTCAGAATTTATATGGATGTAAACCTACCCTATACCCATTTATTCCCTCAGCTATGCCAATTGGAATAAGTCACTTTTGCTATTCTGATGCCCCCCGTATCATCTTTTACATCGTGGTACAGTAGAATCCGGGCTAAATGGGCCACCACAAAACAAAATGTAGTAAAGAAGTGAAGTACTGCTGTCTGTTGTCTCTCTCAGTTATTGAGGAGAGCAGTCCAGGATATTTGACAGTGACCTGGATTATTCATGGTATCCTCCTGTGCACATAGCTGGAAGTTATGGTCTTTTGTTCTTAAGGTTTTGCTATATTTCTTTTGTGGAGCACAGGCAAAGATACTTCTACAGCACCTTCTGGATTTAGTCTCTCCTGCCTTCTCACAGTATTGGAGAACTAGTGACATTTGCTCAGGATAGACTCAGCTTGGATATAGGTGAGTGCAGCTGTGTGGCTGTGCCTAGGCTGTGCCTAGGCTGTGCCTATGTTCCAGTAAACATATTTTATCACTTACTGTCCTGGCAATGAATATTTTTTGTACTTGCAGGATAATGATCTTGAACATTTACTTAAAGGTAAGGAGTTTTTCCCTTGATAATATGTATTTAGTATTACATGACCACTTCTTAGTCTCTGACCATAGTCAATACAATGCAGAAGTTATGCTGGAGTATGGATTATTTACTACATTTACAATTTTTATGGATCTGTGATAATTTATTCTCCCTGTCATTGCTCTAACAAACTTTTCCTCATGCCTCTGCAAAAGAATAAAAAAAAAAAGAAAGGAGGTGTGTGTGTGTGTGCTGTGAAAATAACATTTTGGGGCTTTTATACATGAAAAATAAAAATTTGTACATTAATTTGCATGCCTTTAATTTTATTTTTTATACATAGTCAAAAGTTTCCGTTCTTTCAATAGTAGTATTTTCTGCAAAACTTAAAGGTTTGAGTTCTTTGATATTTTAATGATGACAGATTATATATGATGTTTTTGTCCATACATGTTATTTTCACTGCCTTTTTTTTTTTTTGTAGCTGATATAGTTTGGGAAAAACTATTGTGTGGGCTTATTATAATAATAATATTTTTGAAACAAATTCTGCATCAAACTATCATTTTATTTCACATCTTCGGTAATCTTCACAATATGAAAAGGCTGAACTGATGTTGCCAAAAGTAGTTGCAAATCACCACTTTATGGTAATGCCTATCAAATCAAATTACCCAGGTAGATCTGCATATTAAACCATTTGCAGAAAAATTAAAATACACTGATTCAGTCACTAGTTTTCACCTTTATAAATCTGATTTAAAAGAGCATTTTAATGAGCCATCTAACTGTTAAAAATGCGATATTCCTAAGAATAGATTTTGTTCCTCTACCTTATGACCTGGATTCTTAATGAACACAATACTGAATAGATCAGTGTTTCAACTATTATTTCAGTCTTCATTTTAGTAAGCATGCTAATTAATAAAAACCTGCACTGTCAGTGACAACATATAAAGTGGTAACCAAAGACAGAGGTTTCACATAGAAGTAATTTCCTTTCCATTTTGCCATTAATTGTTGTGATAAATAGTTGGGGGTTTTGTTTGTTTGGTTTTACTTGTGAAACAAGTGTCTTATTAATAAGAGTGTTACTTTAAATTGCAAGCATTAATACAATGGTTACACTCTCTTTAAAGTAATTCTGTGCCATTTGTTAAATCACAAAATTAAAAAATAGTGAACTTCTAGAAGGGTATGTTTTGATAGTGGTGGAGCCTCTGTCTTAAAGAGGTGAATTACCACTTGCTGATTCATATTTCTTTCCATTGTTTACAAGCAATGGGAATGAGAGTTAGATGAATGACAATATTGTTATCCATTTGTGCTGATTTTTTTTTTTTTTTTAGCCAAATTTGGTAATTTCAAGAGCAAATAAGACAAGAAAAGAAAGAGAAGGGGAATAAAATAAAATAATATTGGGGAAGAGAGGAGATGAACATGTTCTTAAAGAAACTGAATGAAAAAATGTGATATATATATATCAAACATAGTTTTGTATCTCTTTTGCCCTTTTGTCTCTTGCCATTGATTTTATGATAGTGGGTAGTATAGCAAATGGTAAGAATTCCGTCTTCCTTAATCTGTCTTCATGCAAAAGAAATATAGACATAGCAAAGAGATAGAAAAAGAAATGAGGGGCTTGGCAAAACATGTAGGGGAGGTAATTACACTGTGCCACAACTTTATATAGTGCTCAGTAGACATATTTTGCCAGTCATTTTGTGAAAGATTCTAAAAGTAATATCTACATTTTCTCAGAAAAACCCCAAAACAAAGAGAGAACTGCATGTGCCCGATATGAAGAAGCCTTTCTGCTTCTTATAAATACCTGTTGGCGGTAAAGGGAAGATTGGAAAACTTAACCTGTCCTGCTGCTATTAGGAGTGAGCATATTCTCATTAAGGACCTTCACAGATCAGTCTCCTAACTCTATTAAAAAAAATGTTTAAATTACCTTTTCAGGCAGACTGTGCAAGACACTTAACCACTTAGTTATAGTGAAACAAACTACAGCAATATACATGGGATTTTCAGGCATTAAAAGAACCTTGCAATGTACATGATGGCAGGTTTTTGCAGGTTTATGTAGTATTAGTACATTTTCCTTCATTTAATTCACAGAGTTTATATACGAACCAAGGTTTCATGTTTTAAAAATATTCATTGCATTTTTTTAAAAAAGAACAGAAAATAAAAAGTATTAAGAAACAAAGCAGATAATAGGAAAGATCACTTATTTGTTTTTTACTCAGTTTCTTACTCAGACTGCATTTCTTCCCCCAAAGCTTCATACATCAAATCTTGTGCTAAATGAAATAGGAATTTGGTAAGTATCTCAATGACACTACAGTTCAGATCAATGTGAGGCGTTTAGCGAGAGTGAGAAACAAGCAAGCTCAACATTCCTCTAAATGGGGATTTAAATCTAATTTAGGATTTAGAGGAATCTGCAATAAAAGGAAATTAAAACCTTCCTTCCTCTGCACTGACTTTGCTGCAGTGAACCACTGCTTGATGTGTCAGCATATACTAATTTATTTTTTTTTTAGTTAATAATCTTTCTCCTTATCTTGTGATAAGTTCTGCACACCTTGTTATGTACATTCTCTTGGTTCTAGCCAAACTCTGTTAGTTAGATGCTTCATTATAAGCAGGAAGGTTTTTGCCTGCATGCACAACCTTTATTCCCTCTTCCTGCTTCGCCTGGTGCTGTGCAGGAAATTCCACAGAAGTAAAATCTTTATTAAATTAATTATGCAGTATTAAATCTTTAGCAAATAAATCATGTCAGGCCTCTATAAAGTTGTCTCAAAGTTTTGTTTTTCTAAAGTATAAGTATCTACACTTTATTGCTTTATGAAAGCAAGTAGGGAAAAGAAGGAAACAAGTTCATACCAGTTTTTCATCATAAGAAAGAATAAAAAAGCTCCACATAGCTATCACACAGGATTTCCTTTTCCTGAGTCATAACAGATAGCTAAAACACTTTCCTCCCTGAGTTACCAGTGTAAGAACTTTTCATGTAATATTCCTTTGCTTGAATAGATGATTTTTTAAGATGACAAAAGAAGTATTTAAGTATAAGCTTATTATGTCATGCAAGGATGAAATGAATGGTAGGTAGGTTAATAAATACCTTTAGAATATGAGTGGCTTATTTTATGGAAATCTTATTTTATTGGTAGTTTTCTTTGTCTTGAACAATTATAAGTATGATATATGCACCCATAAAAATGATCTTATGTGCACATATACATGAATGCATATTAGATTACACGTGTGTAAGTCGACTGAGAAGACATATATAATCTGTGTTAAACTGGCAGTGATTTCACTGTTTAGTATTTTTAGACTGTATCACATATAAATTTCTCTTTTTTTGAGAGTGATGTGAAGCTAACAGACCCATCTGATGGCCTGACCCAGCCTCAAAGGAGGTGTGTTGCCTGCTAGGTGCTAGTAACGAGTGGTGTCCCTCAGGGATCGGTGTTGGGACTGGTCTTGTTTAACATCTTTGTCGGTGACATGGACAGTGGGATTGAGTGCGCCCTCAGCAAGTTTGCTGATGACACCAAGCTGAGTGGTCCGGTTGATATGCTGGAGGGAAGGGATGCCATCCAGAGGGACCTTGACACGCTTGTGAGGTGGGCTGATGCCAACCTAATGAAGTTTAACCAAGACAAGTGCAAGGTCCTACACCGGGGTCGGAGCAATCCCAGGCACAGCTACAGACTGAGCAAAGAAGAGATTCAGAGCGGCCCTGCAGAGAAGGACTTGGGGGTGTTGGTTGATGAGAAACTGAACATGAAGCAGCAGCGTGTGGTCGCAGCCCAGAAAGCCAACCGTATCCTGGGCTGCATCAAAAAGAGCGTGACCAGGAGGTCAAAGGAGGTGATCCTGCCCCTCTACTCTGTTCTCGTGAGACCTCACGTGGAGTATTGTGTGCAGTTCTGGTGTCCTCAACATAAAAAGGATGTGGAACTGTTGGAACAAGTCCAGAGGAGGGCCACGAGGATGATCAGGGGACTGGAGCACCTCCCGTATGAAGACAGGCTGAGGAAGTTGGGGCTGTTCAGCCTGGAGAAGAGAAGGCTGCGTGGAGACCTCATAGCAGCCTTCCAGTATCTAAAGGGGCCCTATAAGGATGCTGGGGAGGGACTCTTCATTAGTGGCTGTAGTGATAGGACAAGGAGTAACAGGTTAAAACTTCAACAGGGAAAGTTTAGATTGGATATAAGGATGAAGTTCCTTACTGTAAGGGTGGTGAGGCACTGGAATGAGTTGCCCAGGGAAGCTGTGAATGCTCCATCCCTGGTGGTGTTCAAGGCCAGGTTGGACAGAGCCTTGGGTGAGATGGTTTAGCAGGGGGTATCCCTGCCCATGGCAAAGGGGCTGGAATGAGATGATCTTGAGGTCCTTTCCAACCCTAACTATTCTATGATTCTATAGTTGCCTTGGTCAACCAATTTTCTCTTAAAATGCTGTGGAGAATTAGCTTGTCCAAATTCCCCAGACCATACACTATAGTCCAAATTTTTTTTTAAAGAATCAGCATCAGTCATCTAGACTGCTCTTTGATCCATGACTTCAATGTTTGTTGTTCCCTGCAAGTTAGTCTGGTCAGCTTGTAAATATAGCCTGACTTACCCACTGCATCCTTTCAGTTTGCTCAATGATGTAATTCAATGGCCATATTTTTTCGTTTAAGAATAGCGTCTAAACTGGATTTAAAACATGTAACAGGTGTTGTTTAACATCGCTGTGTTTATTGATGGGATAGAAAGTATTTTGTTATCTCTTATGGTGGAATAGTTCACCTGGTTTTGTTTCAAACACAGAAATATTCTCATGCTGTTTTGACATTCTGTATTATGACTGATTGATGAATTTGCCATCTGTGTCAACTTTCGGTCATATATCAGTGGTACTTTTTGTTTCCATTGTAGTGTATTACTTATTAGCCTTAATGTTTGCCTTAGAAGTTTCATGAATACATTTAGTTTCCTTTAGTAATTTCTTGTATTTCCTGGTTGTCAAGGTATACACATGGCTGTTGGCCTGTCATTTTTCCATTGATGATATATATTGTTGGCGATTCCTTGGTGCTTCCTTGTCATTAAGTCAAAACTGAATGCAGCTTCTGGAAAAGTACTGCATCTCTGTCTGGTCTTGGAGTGAAAATATTTGTTCGTATCAATATTTTGATAACTCTTTCCAGGCTTCCACAAAAGCGGAGTATTAGAATGCATGGGTAACTTGCATGCCACAGGGGCTTTCAGAATAGTTGGATGTAGGATCGGTGTAAAAAAGCACATGCTTAAAGAGCACTATAGCAACTCACCTTCCCCTGTCTACTCAGCTATTACTATTCAACATTTGTGCAGTTTCTTTTTAATTGTGATGTCTTTATTATTTTTGTAGAAACAGGTAAGATTAAATCAAATATGGTTAATATTATTTATTGCATTTAAAGTGTTGCAGTTGTGGAAAGTGTATGAAATCAATAGTAACCTATAAACAAAAATTAATTATCATCCCATAACCAATGATAAATTATATTTCCAATATAGACAAATGCATATATTCCCAAGTAGCAGTTTGCACCCCATTTTAACAAGAGACGATAATATTAGATACTTATTCCAGATAGCACTTGACTCTGGAAGTTCCACTGAAAAAGAAAGAGGGACAAAATATACAGGAGGTTGCCATTTTGATTGCTCCTTTGTATGAAAGAATAACTCTAAAATACTATTTTATGAAACTTGAAGAAGTATTAAAAAAAAGTTTATTATTTAAATGACATGTAATGTCATGTATATATTTGAAAATATGAGGATATTTAAAGTGAATGTGATAAGTAGACATGAATCATAGATATTAAAGTTATGATTTAATTTAATTGAACATCTAATATTTCTGATTAGGAAAACAGAACAGCAAAAAAATCTGGTTCCAGTCACATTATCTCTCTGTGCACTGAACTTATATTGAAATAAAGGGAAGCCTAACATGAGAGTCTGAAAAATCACCAGAAGCCCTAGCTATTAAGAAGAGCATACACTGTTATTACTTCCTTATTTGAATATGTGTCCCATCTGTTAGTGATGGATTCCTGCAATTTGGCTAACTGGATAATTTTTAACAAGTTACAGACTAAGCATATTAGTTATATTATTAGTTCGATAGCCAGAGAGCATTATATTGTGCAAGAATTAGGTTGTTACTGTTCTTTCTGTTTGCAATCATAGTTGTCCCATAAGTGACAAGAGAACAAAGCATTTGAAAGTAGGTTAGCAAAAAGAATGGGTAATTGACAGGACAAGTAAAGAATTTAAAATATTTCTGTAATAGTACCAAATGTATTTTAGACAACATGAAGCACATTAGCAGAGGGGAAAAAAAAAGAAAGGCACAGAAATAACAGTGGGTCAGTGGGTATAAAACAAAAAGACAGTAGATTTTAATGCATTTCCTTGCAAAGGAAGTCTTATCTTCTTCTCGGTGACATTTTCAGTTGTCATTTCCAGTGACAGTTTCAACCAGATTGATCTGGTTGCCTTAGCATAAAGCATCCAGTATCAACTGGGATTTTCTTCTGGCTTCCAACTCTTTCTACAATAGGCGGCAAGTCTCATTTTCCATTTGTGTCAGCTTCCAGCTCAAGGTGCATATCTTGTGTACCTTGGGACTTCTCAAATAGTACTGGACGCATAGTTTGGATAGTTGAGCCCAAAACACTGGACTCAACAACTGGTTTATGCCTTTTTTGTTATGTTTTATGAAAGTTTTTATTCAAACAAGATTAAAAAAATCAGAAACAATACTGATAGGGATGTTCAGAAGGCAGTAGTGACCCACAAGAAAATGAACTGTATAAATCATAGAACCATCTTTAGCTGCAAATGTCAATCTAGGCCAGAATAAATAAAGCAGTGAAAGGGTAGCCAAAGAGGGAAAGACAAAGAAATATGCTATATAATCCTTATAAGTATCTGGAAATAAATTAATTCCATTTAAGAGGAATGAGCTTTTAAGGGTATGTTGGAAGGATTTGATTTTATTTGTTAGCTTACTTTCATAAGATTATAGAAGACATCGTACAGAAATTCACACAGGTGAATTAAAAGGTGTATTAACTTTCTTCCAGTCTGTATCGCTATGTGTTATTCTTGGGGTCAGGAAATTTCAAGAGCTGAATGTTGGCAAATTAAGTCTTTAACACTATGCTTTAAAAGGTGTATTAACTTTCTTCCAGTCTGTATAGCTATGTTAAATAATTAAAAAGGTGCTATTTTAAAAGATTTAATGTCGTGCTTACAAATAACTTACACAGTCCACTTACTGTTGTTGCTTGTTCTTTTGTGGTAAAATTGAAGAAGTCCCTGCCTATGGCAGGGGGGTTGGAGCTAGGTAATCTTAAGGTCCTTTCCAACCCTAACTATTCTATGATTCTATGATTCTAAGTATGTGGGCTGGGAGGTCAAAAGTCAGTCCCAGAAGGTGCGCGTCAGTGGCATGTACTCTATTAGGAGGCCATTAACTACTGGTGTACACTAGAGGTCAGTACTGAATCCAGCCCCGCTCAACAGACAGCAAGCATCCGGATGATGGGGCAAAGTGTACCCTCGGCAAGTCTGCAGATACAAAAGCTGGGAAGCATAGGTGATACACCTGAGGGTTTTGCCATCCAGAGAGACCTGGACAGGTCCTCATTAAATTCAACAAGTGGAAGTGTGAAGTCCTGCACCTGGGGAGGAATAATCCCAGGTACCTGTACATGCTGAAGAGCAGGTTGGCAGGAAAGGACGTGGGGATACTGGTGACCACCAAGTTGAATGTGAACCAGCACGTGCCCCTGCAGCAAAGACGTTTAGTGGTATCCTGGTCTGCATTAGGAGGAGGGTTGCCAGCAGGTTGAGGGAGGTGAGCCTTCCCCTCAGTACAGGTGAGTCTATACCTAGAGTACCATATCCAGTTCTTGGCTGCCCAAAATAAGTAAGACATGGAGATATGTGAGGCAGTCCAGCAAAGGGCCACAAACATGATGAGGAAGGAGCTGGATAATCTCTTTTGTAAGAGAGCTGTGACTGTTCAGCCTTGAGAAGAGAAGACTCAGGGAATCTCGTCAATGTGTACAAATATTTGATGGGAGGGTGCAAAGAGGACGGAGCCAGGCTCCTTTTAGTGGTGCCCAGTTACAGGACCAGAGGCAATGGCACAAATTGAAACACAGGAGGTTCCCTCTGAACATCAGGAAACATTTTTTTGACTGTGAGGGTGGCCAAGCACTGAAATAAGTTTTCCAGGGAGATTATGGAGTCTCCATCCTTGGAGGTGTTAAAAATCCCTCTGAGCATGGTCCTGGGCAACCTGCTGTAAGTGGCCCTGCTTGAGCAGGGGCTTTGAACCAAATGACCTCCAGAGGTCCCTTCCAATATCAAACATTCTCTGATTCTATGAAGATGATGACTTTCAGCGTTACAGCTTGAAATCTGAAACTCTGATACTCTGATTTTAACTTGCTTTCACTTTATTCAGTAGTGGGACGATGCTCTAAAGCAATACTTGCTACTGAAATTTGAGACTTTTCCTTCCTGGGAGTAGTGTTCTATGCTGTTAGAAAGTGTGCTTGCCTTATACCATTGCTTGTATATTAATAATGGTCTGTGAATTTTTTTCATTACACTTTCTAGTACATTGTTCACCATCATCTTTCACAACTTGCATGGGTTTTTGTCCAATCCCATAATCTGAGAAAGAATTGCATGTTTAGTAGAGTACAATTGCCAGATGCTTCAAAGTCTACTGGCATTATACTTCTAAACCAATTGGGTGCTTTAGAAAATACCACATTCTCCTTTTAATAGTGGAAGGCAAGTTTGGCCAAGATACTAAAATATACTTTTTCCTTAAAGCGTACATTTTATTATTTGCAGTCTTTCCAGTGCAATTCTCAACAATTTAGATAAATAGAAAACAATATTTTAAGTCAAATCAATTTAAATAATTCTTATATACAATGCTAGTATGTTTTTTCTTTTCATGTCAGTATATTTTGCTGAATCCGCAGTCACTGCAACCACATCTCTAAAGTCCAGTTGTTAACCCCAGTCATAATATCACAATTACAACACAACTACTACAGGGCCATTCCAGAGGTAAAGCCTCTTCTTTGAGACTTATGCCCAGTCAGTATGACAGGTAGATTCTGCTCAGCTTTTTTTTTCACCCTTATCTGGAACTTGAAGCCCCAGTCCCATCACTTCTTCAGCTATAGCTCATCTCCTTGTGTCATGGCCAGTTCTGTTTGCAGTTCTATCCACTGAGAAGAACAATTATATATTTTGTTTGCTGTAAAGTGAACAGTAGCATCTGTGCAGTGTTGTTCCAAGATTTCAACTTGTTCCAAGTTGTTCCAAGTGTTGTTCCAGCTGAGTTAGCTGGTAAATCTTACAGCACAGGTCTATGAAGAGTTCTATAGAACTAGCAGTTTAAGTCCCTACATAATAATAGGTAGTAGGTAATAGCTTTCTTGCTAATACTAAGATCAGCAGCTAATAGCATGCAAAGTAACTTGAGTCAGCAAAGCTTATATTTAAAATAAATAAATAAATCCAGACTTGCATTTTTAGTCTATAAATTTAATTAGGTTAATTTTTAGTAGGGCTTGTTCCAGCAGGAATTTTGAAAGCAAGGAATGGCTGGAAATTATGTGAATACAAATATGTGTCCCCATCAAAAATGCACGCATTGGGTTATAGAGGGAGAAAAAGGTTCTACCATGCAGAAGTTAGATCATTTATCTAGCCAGCGTCGTAATCAAGTACATTTCAGTGTTCCAGAAAAGGTAGAGAACAGCAAACAAGAAAAGAAAGATTACTTAATGACTTTCTGACTGGGGTATTTTTCTGGAAATGGAAAATGATGATTCTTGATGCAAATAAAACAGGCCGTATCAAAAGAGGATTTGAAAGAAAAGATTCATTTTCTTGTAGTTTGGGAGGGGAATCCTGAGTTGATGCTGCAATTCTTAAATTTTACATCACTGAACCTTAAGCAAAATATATATCCTGTGGATATTTAGGTACCTCAAGAATAAGCTCTTTTATATGCAGCACAGGGACAGGAGTGCTTCAAACCACCTAGAACAGAATATGTGGGCTGACAGTACTGTAGTTTCAGACTAGTCTTTCTCACAGCTTGGGGAACCATATTTAAGGGTTGAGTGTCTGCCCTGGAGATAATACTTATGCTCTCTTTGAATTCAAGAGAGAGAAATGGTCCGTCCTTTCTTCTAAAAGACAACTCAGCCTGTGTGGAAGTCTCTTGTGGGGTTCTGTAGGCAAAGTTATTTAATCCTCTGAATCACAAAATGCATTTAAACCTGGAAAGATGAAAAGGTACATTTAGCCTATTTCATTTTAATCATATGCATTTCAATAGAATCACCTTTGCATATTCCGCCTTGCAAACTCTATGTGACTATGATTCTACAGTTATGGATATTAATCCTTTTGTCCAGGGAAATGTGTATTCTCCTCAGAGCAGCAGTTAATAAATAATTCTCAAAGCTTCTTTATATCCTGAGTCTTAGAGTTTTTTCCAGAATTTCATGGAACTCCTGAAATTGAAAGGAATTCTTGAGAAATATTCTTTGTACCCTGCATGACTAGGTTTGCAACAAGTTGCCATCATAAGTTCCTGATAAGTAATTAAACTGCACATGAGCTACCAAAAATTCATGATACTTCCACAGCAACTTTGATATACTTTTCTATAGTAACTGCCAAGTACTATGGGAAATAAAGTCCCTGAACAAAAGTAAAGTCAATTTATATATGCCTGACCTGAAAATGAATGATGATGGATGCCAATACGTGGCTGTAACTGTATCTGAAATATGCTATGACTTGCAATATGAATTTCACTTTTCTGATATAAACCAGTTAACTCACTGACATTTTACAAGAATGAGCATTGTACTATGAGCAATAGTTTTTCATAAATCTTGGCTGGGTAGCCATTGGATAGCTTCCAGCCATCTGGCTAGCATCTCACCTTCAATGAAGGCACAGTTCATCATGATTATGGGAGAATAACTACTCAAAAATTGAAGTATTAAATATTTTGAGTATTGGGGGAGGTGGGGAGATTGGAAACTTTTAGTAAAGCAAAGATCTGTCTCTGAACAATAAGATATTTTGGTATCAAAGAAGCATATCAAACCTTTCTTTTTCCTTTTTGGAATCCCACTGATGTTCTTAAAATTAAGGCTTTTTTTTCAAGTTCCTAATCATGGAAGGCCTAGTTACATGTAGTATATTAAAGATGCTCTACAATATTCTCATTAACTTACCTACTAGGGTTAAATTCCAAAGTAATACGTCTAGCATTTAAAAACAAAGCTCATGGGAGTGTGCTAGATCTTAGCCTATTGTGGTGGGAGAATTAATTTGCAGAGAAAATCAAACATGTTCTTAAAAAGCATTTAAATGCATTCAGCCTTGCTGTTAACTTTGTTTGATGAAACTATTCTCAGAATTATTAACCTGAAAGACAGTGAATGAACAGTACTATTCAGTATCTTGGTTGCTGAGGAAAGGATCTCTGATGTTGATACAAGGTAAAGGAAAAAGTACACTCTGCAATTTGCTTTCTTATTTGGTGTTCTTTGGTTTTGCATACTTCTTTCTGTGTAATGTATGTAAAAAAAAACCCCAAAACAACAAAGAGTTGCTTTGGTTTTAGTAGCATTTATATGAATGCTTTATAGAGAACAAAAGGAACAATGACCACCTTGAGAGTTCTGTTTCCAGACATCACAAGAAACTGAGCCGGACAGCAGCAGCAGGAGGCCAGAGTAAAATATGTGCTACTAGTAATGCAAAGATAATTTTTGCCCAGTCAATGAAATTCTCTTCAGTTGTTGTAACTAACTCCCTCTCTTCATGCCAGGGTCAGTACAGCTCTCATTCTGGCCTACTATTTCACAGCAGCTTTCACAAACTGCAAGGACCATAGGTTTAGTTTGCAGGTGTCAGGATGGATTTCTTCCAATGCATACAGAGCCTTCAGTTTGAACACCAATTAAACACAGAAATGAAAAACAGGGACCTTACTTGGCTCTGCTCTAATTCAATGAAAAATGCTGCACTGAGACAGTTGTCAATGTGATCATCTGTGCTAAGAAACTCTTTGCAGGGAGAAGATAAGTCTTGATTGTAACCTGTTGTGGGTTTTGTTTGTTGGTTGATTTTGTGTGTGTGTGTGTTGTTTGTATATTTATTAGCTTCTTTCATTTAAATACCTGGATTAACACTTTAGGTGCCTTATTGCCTTTTTATTCAAAGGATGACAGATACCTGAGGTTGGAAGGAGCCACTGGAATCATGTAGTCTAGCATCTCTGCTCAAAGCAGACCCAACTAGAACAGGTATATCAGAACTTTGTGCAGTTGGGTTTGGAATATCTACAAGAATGGGGACTCCAAAGCTGTCTGGGCAACCTGTTCAAGTCTTTGATCACCATCACTGCTAAATGATTTTTCTGATACTTAGAGGGAATTTACTGAATTTCAGTTTGTACTTATTGCATCTCATATGTCACTTGCTGGTACCAGAAACGTCTGACACCATCTTCTCTATCTACCCCCATTAGGCATTTGTATACATTGATGTTACCCCTGAGGCTGAGAATAATATGTCGAAATGCACTAGGCATTTCTGTGTTTTCTAGGCTATAGGGATTGCTGACATAAAAACAATTTTATACATTCATCTGGGAAACACATTTGATGCTTTTTTAAAAACCTATGACCAAGTAATTTTAAAAATACAGGAGATATAAAAAGTTAAACATTTCTATAATATTTTCAAAATTAAACATATTAAGATTATTTTAAGCAGAATTATTCAATTTAATTTAATTCAAAAATCAATTTTTGTTTGCTGAAATGAATTGTTTTTTGTTCTTTACAGTTTTCAAAATTCTAAACATAGGGAGATTCAATTACTACATTCTTTCCACTCCCTATCAGGCAAAAAAGCCACCTTACACTATGTCAGGTTGCTCAAAGCCCCATCCAACCTGGCCTCAAACACTTCTGTGGATGGGGCGGCTGTAGCTTCTCCAGGCAACCTGTCCCAATGTCTCATCACCCTCAGAGTGAAGAATTTCTTCCTAATGTCTAATCTAAATCTACCCTCTTTTGGTTTAAAACCATTCCCCATTGTCCTATCCTTTCACGACCTTGTAAAAAGTCCCTCTCCAGATTTCTTGTAGGCCCCCTTTAGGTACTGGGAAGGCTGCTTGAAAGTCTCTGGAGCCTTCTCTTCACCGGGCTAAACGCACATTCCTGGAAATCAGAAGAAAAAAGAGAAAGGTAACCAAAGTTTGGGCTTTCTTATGCCAGTAGGGAAACAGTGGCAAGTGTAGGAGATTTATTATTATTATTATTTTGCGGAAAATGCTCATTTACAGTTCCAGTGAAAGTGTCACAGCCATGCTTAATGGATGTAAAAAGATTGACAGACTGAAGTCTATCACATTTGAGACATTTGAGGCTAGCAATGAGAGACTCCATGCAAGGAATGGTAATCAGAAGATTCGTATCGCACAGTGATTTAGGGAGAGCAAACTGACGCAGACATCTAACAAAGCTGTACAGAATCACTAACATGTGCCTGTCCTGGATGTTTCTGTGTCTAGATATACTGACTGTACTTCTTTGTATTACTTGTTAACTTTGTTAATGTCATTTTCAGTTTTCCCAGTTTTTACTTGACCAGATTGTTTCAAAAATCTGGTTACGCCTCTACCATAAATTTCGGTTTTAATTTTCCCTGCTTAGAAAACATTAGATTCAAAAAAGAACTTTAACATTCAAACACCTCACCTTTATCTATCATGGAGATTTCAGTTCCATGATTGTAAAGCTACAAAATACAGGCAATATAAATAGGAAGTTATGTGCGAAAGATATGTACCTAAGAGTGGGAGCTGCTGAATCAGGTCTGGAGGTGAAACCATGTAGCTATGTATACCAACTTAAAGCTAGCTGTCTGGGAATCTGTTCAAGATCAGAAAATTTGAATTTGAATTAATTTATTCTAGCATACATATGTACAGTACTAAACAAATCCCATCTCTGTACATCTTTTTTACAAGGCTCTAACTTATATCCTGTCTCTATTCTATATAAGAACCATGTAAAAGGGATATGTTTTTAAGAAATGAGCTGTGGTTCTGTTGTGGTTTCAGACCAAATGATGGCGTGGAGACTGAGTGGATTCAGATACCTTAACACTTTCAGCACAGACGTACACAGTTTTACAAATTACATGGTTTTCCTGTTCTCTGCGAGAGAACGCGATTTCTGGGAGAAACTGGTGTGTCAGAACATGCATTCCAGATGTGCCATGTGTTCAAGTTAAAGTCAACTTTAACTTCAAGTGCTCTACTCTCAGACATCTCTGGAAGTGAAAGAGCTGGTCCTGACCTTGTTGCAGATCTTTAGGGTTCCTGTGATTTTCTTGCTGAGCAATCCTGGACACTGTCCGTACTGGAATGGGGCAAAGAATACCCAAATCTTTATGTTCCCATTCAGATTCACTGGATGCTCAACAAATATCTGGTGCTGGCATTTAGTCTTCCTGTCTCAGCGGATCTCAGTAGTCAGAGATTTCACACTGCTTCGAAGGTTTATATTTAAGTTACTTCTCTGCTTAGCTACTCCCTTATCTTATAAATTAAAACTTATCCACATTGGCTAAGACTGCTTTCAACTAGGCCTAATTTATGCAAAGTGCTACAGGTTTCTGTATCGAGCAATTCAGTAATGTCAAGCATAAATGTTTGTAAGAATGTGGGACATAATTTATCTTGTTAGCATTACAAACTTAAAGATTAGTCATTTAAGTTGATTTTCAGTAGCTGATTCTCTTCAGTCACTACAAAATGAGCCTTGTTCAGGTATAGAAAATATTTAGGTCACACAAGTCTCACTTTCAGGCACTACTACCCAGTGAGATTTTTAGCTAGTATCCAGTGTAAAATTTCTAGGGAAACAGCTGGATATTTTTGCCCCTTGCAGAAAACAAAAACCATAAACCTACCATTTTTCCTTTTAAATTTCATTGTTTTCTTTCCTATTTCAAAGCATATATTTTATGTATTTTGTCAACTCTTACACATTCAGCTATTGACAAGTTTCTGAAAGTCCATTCATGTGGTTATCCAATGCTTTCCCAAACCATTTTGCCATACAAAGTAGACTGTATATATGTTGCTCTCTCCTAAAGATACTAGACTTCTGATAGTTTAGGATAGTAACAAAACATATATAATAACACCATGATTTGTCATTTACACACATACACACCTTTGTCATAACCCACAAAAAAGAGGAGAACCATAAAGCACATGAACTTTCTAACCACTATGACCAGACTCACACTGTGCCATTACTGGTAGATATTCTTTCTCCTGAGTTGCTGAAGTATTTTTCAAAGCTCTTAAGCAGGAAATACGTAAAACGTTTTTCTTCACTGGATAGAGATATCGAAAGCTTATGCATAAGAGCTTTCATGCAATCCCAGAACCTCATTTACTGTATTCTCCTGGGCATAATTCACATTGTAGTATTCAGCAAGGACCTTCTCTAATTCTGCAGTAGTGCCATATTTTTGCACATTAAAAAAGGTGTTAGTCATTTATTTAAACAGTTTAAGGCTGAGAATGTCTGGGCTCATGTTATATTGCAAGTGCATGATTCGGTATTGAATTCTTACCTTACTTCATAAGATTTAACCTTAAACCTTGTGCATATATTATGAATTTGCTGTAACAGAAAAGAAGTTAGTGTCTTTATATATTTGATGTCTGTGGGTGTAAAAAGTCCAACTGCACACATTAGCATTTAATTTCCTCCAAATGTCTGCCAGTTAAAGATCCCTGAGGATTTTGTTTAATTTGTAAGTGAAGGCTGGAAGTCATTCTGCTTTCTCTGTATCTGTCCTCCACACCAGAGTTCAATTAAACATCTCCCCTATGGTTTCCTTCACCTGGAAAAAACAAAGCAAATGTACTAACAGAAAAAGGACCTGCATCTGAGTTAGACAAGTGCATGTCTGTTAGGTGAATATATATGCAAGTGGGTAGCCAAAGTGTCATTCCTCACCCTTGTCTCAAGTGAAAATTAATCTCTTCTATTTACTTTCATTCATTGAATCTTCCAAACCAGCACTTTTCTGTTGATTAAAACAGCTAAATCTTTCTTCTTTGAGTGTTGGAAGGTCATGATTTTTTTTCTTTTGCATTTGTCATATGCTTTCTTAATCAACAGGAAAGCATAAAACCATTTCATCATGGAGGTACAATACTTTCACAGATTAGCCTTTTCTATTTTCAGACGTTGGGACAAGTGAAAATTGTGACAAGCAATGAAAAAAGAAGACAAAATATATATCTCACAAGAGATGTTTTAACAGTGTCAAAAAATATGATAGAAATTGAGTGAGAAAATATGTACTTTTAAATTCAAGACGTATTATATAACACGAAATTACAGTTTTGCAGGTAAAGCTTCCTCAGCTAAAAAGTGATCTGTTTCAGTCTCTAAGAATTGCTTGCTATTCTGTTTTGTTCTCTGATGACACACTACTATCATACCCAGCAGTTCGAAGGTTGCCCAGGGAGGTTGTGAGTGCTCCATCCCTGGCAGTGTTCAAGGCCAGGTTGGATGAAGCCTTGTGTGGGATGGTTTAGTGTGAGGTGTCCCTGCCTGTGGCAGGGGGCTTGGAGCTAGATGATCTTGAGGTCCTTTCCAACCCTAACTATTCTATGATTCTATGATTCTATAAGGTTGAATTCAAAAGCTCTGTATGTATATACGGGAGCAGAAGTGTATGTGTGAATATATAAAAAGAACAAAAGGGAGAAATTAATGTGAATCGTGTTGAAAAATGTCATCAGTGAGGATAAAGATAACTTTCAGAAATATGTAGTCAATATGATGGGGGTTAGGGACTCTGAACCAGTGAGTGGAAGAAAGAGAATTATATTTACAGCATATTTTTGTACTCAAAGAAGAGGGTAAATTGATAACATTGCACCAGTATTTTTCAAAAATTAAATTAGGTGCTCTAGGCAACTGTCCTGAGTCTGGACAAAGACTTCAAAGACTGAAAATAGATACATAAAATATAAAATGAAATAAATATGGTTTGAATTGTTTATAAGAATGATTAGAGTTTGAGTAAAAAGAGGTCTTCAAAAGGATCTTGGCATACTTTAGGAGATTAATATCACTGCTGGAGAAGGTTATTATGTTACATATGCCAAGCACTGGATTTAGGTGCTAGGTTAGAGTGGTGATATTTTCTTTCAAAAAAGTTGTCAGAGATAGGTCTTGAACAAAGACTGTTTCCCAGATTGTCAGAGATGACATGGTATATTCAAAGTTCATTACGTAGGCAAAATACCAGGAATCCAAGGTAGGAGCAAAATGTCATTCTGCTGATTGGTCACTTTTCTTATTGTTGAATGGATACTTGACTTATTGTAGTCTCATTGTACCCAACGTTCCTTAGATAGCTGCTTTTCCTTTTAGTATCATAATCCCAATCAAATTATTATTTAGATTAAAAGAAGTTGAAAAGATGCCATCACTGGTTTTTTTGTTTGCTTTACCCCTGAAAAGCTAGATAATCCAGTGCCAAGTAATTTGGTCTCCCCACCAGTTTTGCTTGATATTTATATGGTAAAGATTTATCATCACGTTTATTACCCCCCCCCCCCCCCCTTGCCTAACAGGCGCTTGATCTCTTTCTCCACCTCATGTGAAAAGAATGAAAGGATCTCAGGTAGAGCACATTGAAGTTTCTTTCAAGATCTCTTTTGCAGGAACCCATTACGACAGTTCAGAGCCCAATGTAATCAACTCTAGCATTAACTCTGTCTCTGACCTCAGTGAGTACCTTTCAGTATTGTGTTCTTTCCTCAAGAACAATGTCCTGACAACCTCCTGAGTTTTATACATTACAGTTGTCTTTGCTAACTGAGGTGTATATTAGCAATCAGTATCGGATGCATCTCCAGAGCATGATCTGTGTGTATCTGAGGAATAGAACGAGACTTTCATGCAAATGATGTATGTCTTCTGTAGACATATAAACTAAGTAGCACAAATTCACCTGCTTATATCCTTTCTTTTTGAAAAAGCCAAAATCCAACAAACAACAAATAATCAGGTTTCAATGCTACTGTGGACAATATGAAATACCAACAGAAAAAGTTATTACCAAAATTTCCCTGTGTATTTTCTGCATAGTGGCTATTCACAGGGAAGAAGGGAAAGATTAATCCATGATGTAGATGGAGGTCTGCACAGTCACAGAATCAGGATCATGGGGTGTTATCTAGAGCATGCTCAACTCACTATTAACAGATAAGAGAGGAGCATGAGATGATTTCAACTAGCTTGACTGCTGCATACGTTTCTGAGGAGAAATTATGTGTCCCTTTTACCTCTAAGTCTGGCAATATACCCCTATTGTCTTTTATCCACATCTGCCAAAAAAATTGGCATGTTAAATTCCATGTTTGGAGACGAGTTGTTATTGTGGCACTTGGAAAGGCTGTGTTATGTGCAATTAAGGTGTCAATCTGAAGTCTGACTCCTCTTGCCTTTTAAGTTCTTGACAAAGTTGCTTTTTAACATGGTTATTTTTTAAAAAAGAAAACAGAAACAGCGTCTTTGCCATTCTCTTAGAAATCACCTCAGATTACTAACAGAGGATTCTCTAAGTCTACGTATAGCCTCTCATGCAGTGAACTACATAAATGACAGTGATAGACAGTAGGCTATCCTCTGTGTATTTTTAAGACTTGAGCTTTGCTAAATGATTTCATAGTTAATGAATGAGGTGGCAAGCAGAGGAACAGTTATAGCCAGGAATCCTGGTTTGAGTTGAGATTTCTGGAGGGGAACCAGGGTCTCTGAAATGGTAGAGGAAGCTATGCAGTTGAATGGCTGCAAGCACATTACAGGTTTGAGAGCAAATTGTATCAGGTGATGCCTGCATTAAAGGCTACAGGTGCTCTCTCTTTACCCTGGGCAGTCTGTACCCAGAAGTAAATGGAGCCTCAAATTATTCTAGCCATCGAATTACAGCACATCTTGGAAATTCGAGCAGAGTCTATAGACTGTCAAGAGGTAAACACTCTTTGAACCATGTTTTTTGGTTTTTATCTCACTTCACAGGAGAGAACAGACATCCTATAGAGTGAAATTCATCTTTTAGAAACCGTTCAGTTTTTTGACAAAGAAATATGCAGGCAAAGGGGCTGAAAAACTTTTCTCCTTTTTTTTTGTTGCGTTTTGTTTTTTTTTTTTTTTCTTTTTAGAAGGAGAAGCAACAGCAATGTCCCAGTGGAGCTGTATGGTTCTCTTTATTTTCCATCTTTTGAAATGATTCAGATACTTAACTGTTCTTCACTTGCCAACTTCTTTTTTTCCTGTCCTTACACAGCAAGCTGTCATTTATTCAATGGGAAAATGAGGGCATCCTCTTCTACAGAAAGAAGGGAAGTATAAGGAAAGGATAGGTGTGATGCTGTATGAAATGTCAATGAATAAGCTGAAAGATGAATTGGTAGGGAAGTGCAGAAGAAAATACTAAATTCATTCTGATGTGGTACAATTACAATTAATTGAAAATTAGAAAGCAGTTAAGTATTCATGATTTAAACTTTAAAATATCTGATGATTTTTAAGACTTATTGTGATAGTCTGAGATTGAACTTGGACATTTTTTATGATTCATATTGACAGTATCGATTCTAGCCTGCAGAATTTTCATCTGAAGGATTAACATTTGCCAAAGTTATGAGCACTAGAAAAATGACATATAAAATCAAACAAAATGGGTAAGAGGTGATAATGTCAAAACCCACTTTGATTATATTTGAGTAGCTGTAGTATTTGAGTAGTAATCTGGATACCTAAACAGAAAACCTTGTTTGCTTGTGGGAATATGTAGACTCTAATGAATATTGTTTATGCTCGTGGCATATGCATTTCCTCATATCCTGAAGATCATTCATTCCATCCAGCTAAATGACAAACAAAAGTTTTGCATTGTAAACACACCTGCTCATTTTGGTTTGAACATCCTTGAAGTTGCCCTCGGTTTAGCAGTAGCAGTCATTTTTCTCCTTCCTAGTAACTAGTGCAGTGCTGTGGTTTTGGCTGTAGTCTGACAACAGCGCTGATAACACCAATGTTTTTAGTTGTTGCTAAGTAATGCTTACTCCAATCAAGGACTTTCTCAATTTCATGCGCTGCCAGTGAGGAAGGGAATGGGAAGCCAGGAGGAAGCAGAGACAGGACACCTGACCCAAATGAGCCAAAGGGGTATTCCGTACTACAGCACGTCATGCCCAGTATATAAACTGGAGGGAGTTACCTGGAAGGCCCAGATCACTGCTTGGGTCGGGCTGGGTATCAGTCGGTGGGTGGTATGCAATTGAGTTGTGCATCACTTGTATTTATTGTTTGGGTTTTTTTATCTTCCCTTTTTAGTGTCATATTCTCTCCCCTTGTTATTTCCCTCATTATTTTGTTATTATTAGGAGTAGTTTTATATTATATAGTTATTCAACTGTTCTTATCTCAACCCATTGGGTTTACATTCTTTCGATTCTGCTCCCCATCCCACCCAGAGTGGGGGGAGGAAAAGGAGGTGTGAGCAAATGACTGCATGGTTCTGAGTTACTGGCTGGGCTTCAAACACAACAGAAGCATGATTTAATTAAATAAGATTTTTCTGCCAGCAGTTTAATAAAATTTATAAGGAGCTAAACTGAATTGTTGAATTAATATACAAATGCCGCACCAGGCAAATAAGAATGGGAGGATTTTAATTTCTTTTTTTTTACTGTATGAAATGTAAATAATGTGACAAATGTTATACTTAGAACTGAATCCAAGACTTGCACTACTAAAAAGAGAATGTTTGAGAAAAGCATAGCACATTTCTGATGAGCTAACTATACACTTTTGGATTTCCCATAGTTCTTTATTTTGACACACAATGTACTGAACATAAATTCACCTTGCCTAAGTTTGCCAGTTGGAAATTTCTGTGTATAGCACAAGCTAGGCATCAAGGCACAGCAGTGATTAATGATGAGAGAGAGGAACCCTCAGGAGACCATTCATTTTGTTCTAGTACAGATATGATGGACTGATATTGGAGGAACCTTTTTTTTTCAATTGTGATGGTGATAAAATACTAGGAGATATGTCTCATACACTGGATGTTTGTGCTGCCATTCAGGAGGACCTGGACAGGTCAGAGAAATGGACTGACAGGTCCCACGTGAAGTTCAATAAGGGGAAAGACAAATTCCTTCAACTGGTAAAGAATAATCCTATACCTTAGTTCATGCTGGGGGAAGACCATCTGGAAAGCGTATAGGTAGAAAAAGACCTCAAGGTATCAGTGGACACAAGCTGAACACAAGCCAACACTGTGCTCTGGCAGCTAAAGTCAAAAGCCTCCTGGGCTACATTAGAAAGAGCATTGCCAGCAGAACAAAGGAGGTGATCCCATCTAAGAAACACAGGTGAGGCCACATCCAGAGTGCAGTGATCTATGTCCAGTTCTGGATACATGAGAAACATGGACATACCAGAGCAAGTCCAGGGCAAAGGGCCATGAAGGTGATGAAGGGATTGGAAAATCTGTCATATGAATAAAAGATGAGGGGGATGGGGCTGTTCAGCTTAGAGAAGACAAAGCTCAGAGGATCTTCTCTGTATCCCCTGATTTATCACCTGACATTTGAATACTGAAGAGTCAAGCTCAGTGATACTTAGTGACTGACCAATAGGCAATGTTCACAAAGTCAAGTACAGGAAGTTTTATTTAAACATGAAAAAAGGTTTTGTTGTGAGAATTGTTGAACACTGTACAGGTTGTCCAAAGAGCCTAAGGACTGGTATCACTGGTGTTTTTCCTAAGGTGTGAATTTGTATCCTTGGAGGTATTCAGAATCTACCAGGATAAGGTACTGAGCAACCTGCTCTAGCTCTAGCTGACCCTACTTTTAGTGTGTGTGTGGAGGGGGAAGGAGTGGGGGGGGACGACACACATTCCCAGAGGCCTCCTTCCTGAATGAGTCTGTGATTCTGTGAAAGCTCTGCAAGCAGCCAAAATTAAACTGTTCTTAGGATCTAACATGTAATGAGATAAACTTTTCACTTAAAGTCTGTTGTTAAATTTACTTAATGAAAGTTTATTAGTAAGTAAACCAAATTATAATAGTTGTATATTATTTATGTAAATCTTACCTTATTTACGTAAAGCTTTATAAAACCTGTATATAAACTTTTCTATGCTTACAGAATTGTATGCATTTTACTTATTAAAAAACATTAAATAATCTTCCCACTTTTTTCCTTTTTTTTTTTTTTTTTGGAGGACTGTGTAATCTTTCATTACAGCATGTCTTTGAGTGAAAGCTTGTGTCTGGGTCAAAAGTTTTGCAGCATTTGTAGCATGAACAAAATTGGCAGTGTTTCTTGCTGCTTCTCCGAAGTTGTTATGAGTGCCCTGAGCTTTCCTGACTCTTATTTGAGTGGTATTGAAATTCTTGTGAGAGTTTATACACCTACAGTAAATCCCCCTATTCAGATTTCAGAAAGTCATATAATGCTAGGCTTTTGTGGCATTGGTATGTGTACAGCTCATCAAGGCATATTTCATCTTGTTTTTACTTCTGACATAACAGAATACATGATAACATCTCAAATGCATGAACCATGGAGTAATAAAAGGTTTTCTGCCTTCCTCAGTTTGGAAAATGGAAAATATTTACATTCCTAATATATACTCTTAGAAAAATTACTTTGTAAAGTATTTAAAAATTGTTTTTCATGGATAACTTTTACATAGTATGTAGTATTCTTTATTTGCCAAGATTCAAATCAATAATTGTAGGTGTCAACAAGTGTTTGTACCTATTTGGAAATGTTTTACTGCCATCATTGAGAAACACACTCATATCATTCAAGTTCCAATTCAGTGTTTCTCCCATGACTATATATAGGTAATTATAGTAATACATGCATACCTATGTTTATCTCCATGGAAAAAAATAGGCTTTTATCACTTACTGGTTCATTAAAATCACAGTTATTCATAAAACAGCAGTAGCGATGTAGATGCATTTAGAAAGGACAGGAGGCAGCTTGTTAGACAATATGTAGTTTCTAGGGTTCAGATATTCAATTTACTGTTACCCACTCACAGAAGTAATATATATTGACACTGTATATATTTCCGTTTGTCTTAAAATCCCATGCAAACTTACCAAACACTAAAAATCGATTTAGGAAATCCCTCAGAGACAACTTTAATTTTACTCTGGTAGTTCTAGGTGAACAGTCTCATAAACATTAATACATTGTCTTTTGCTTGCAGTATACTTGCAGTATATATGAAGTTCCAGCTTGATGTACACTGCTTTTACAAAGACTTCTTAACTATGCAATAACATATACAGATTATATTGCAGGGGAAAAAGCAAAAGTTCCTACTTACAGAGATTCTGCAGCCCTTCAGCAGTCTGAATTTATGCAAAGGCTTTTCTAGCTCATACTGTCCCATAGGTACTGATAAGTCTTCCACTAGAATGTTACGACAATACTATGGCTATAATGTATGTCTAAAAACCAGTACTCAGAGTTCATTAGCATACAATCTGAGAATGAGTTGAGCTGTATGATCCTCAAATGAAAAGAAAGTGAAGGAGAAATATAATAGTTTTCAGATCTATAAAAAGGTGGGAGTTCTCAAAAAGTTCTTAAAAAAGACCAACTGGAAGGTTTGCAACTCCTTATGACTAATGGAAAAACAACTTTTAACCATTATTAATAATACCAAATAATACTAGATGCTCATCTGTCTTTACACGTTTAGACAAAAAACAGTTGTAATCATAATAAAAGAATTATTTGCTTGAAGAAAGATTATTCTTCATAAGTAAACATTGAATTTTAAAGAGCCCAGACATCCCTATATCTCAAAGAAGAACACCAATGACTTTTTCTTCCAGGTACAAAACCAGAATTAGCTGAATCTTGAATGCTTAGGCAACACACACTTGCTCTACCTTTGAATATTCAGAGATAATCACTGCTAGGTTTTGGTTTTTTGGGGTTTTTTTTTTCACTTTTTTTCCCCATCCAGAGTTGAATAATAGGTCAAAATTGCTGATGCGATCTGCTAATATCGAATTGAATGAAGCGTTAAACGATCTCTTCACAATTATCTTCCAAGCACACAGGAAATGTATTCCCAACCCAAGCCCTTTTTATCCCCTTATTCAGTACTTTCCCAACCTGCCCATACATACAACGTTCAATCTCATTGGCCACTGTGGAATTCTCCAGGTAAATAGTCCAATCACAATGTTGCAGACTCTCTCGCAACCCCCACATCCTCTGGTCTCCAACTGAGATTCCTACCAGAACTACATCCTGGCCCATCCTCCCAAGGCTTGCTTTGTTTACCTTTCCTGTCCTTCAGCTTTCCAGCTCATTGCCCCAGGGCTTTTCAAAGCACCAAGGCCTCAGAGCTCATTCCCGAACTCTTTTTCATGCAAATCTTACTGCCTTCACTCCCCACACCCAACAGTTCTATTTAACTGAGTAATTCTATGGATTAGTGAATTTTTTTGGTTTTGCTTTTTAAATCTAGTTATTATATGAACATAGTATGAGAAGAAGAGATAAGCTTATGAGGTAATCAACACACAGTTAAAGTAAATTGGATAATCCCTAAACATTGCTATCTTTTGCGAAATTATATATTTTCACTTTTTTTTTAATAAGTATTTTCTTTCATTTTTTCCCAGCAGCAGGAAAACATACAGCCATTAGAGAAAAAATTGCTGATGAAGAAATTAATTCATCCCAATGCAGTTGCTAAAACTGTGATCTTCTGCTAAATTTTTATAAAACACAAACTACCACTTGAAATTGCCACCATCATTGTGCGTTTGGTTGTGGACTGTTGTGAGGTTTTTTGTGTGCTCTGTGGTTGACTGCAAGTTTTCTGCAGTTGGCTTATTTATTATGCTGAATTCATTTAATGATCCCACAAACAGTTCTGACCAGTTGGTTATGAATAGATCTGGGGGGAAGAACACATTCTTCTTGTAAAAGAAGCATAATGATTGTGCTACAAATACTGAAGTAACCATTTATGGTGAACCTTTTCCTGTGCTCTTAATTTCCGACCCAAGTCAATTAATGAACTGATGGGAAGTCTCAGCAAGATATAAGTGTGGCTTTTTTTCCTTAGAACCAGCCATGCTGATTCAACTTGAAAAAAAACCCCAAAAAAACAATACTTGTTTGCCAGCGTGACAATTGCTAGATAATATAGAATCGTAGAATCATAGAATCATAGAATAGTTAGGGCTGGAAAGGACCTTAAGATCATCTAGTCCCAACCTCCCCACCATGGGCAGGGACACCTCACACTAAACCATGTCACCCAAAGCTCTGTCCAACCTGGCGTTGAGCACGGCCAGGGATGGAGCATTCACAGCTTCCCTGGGCAACCCATTCCAGTGCCTCACCACCCTTACAGTAAAGAACTTCTTCCTTATATCCAATATAAACTTCCCTTTTTGAAGTTTGAACCCGTTACCCCTTGTCCTGTCATTACAGTCCCTAGTGAAGAGTCCCTCTCCAGCGTCCTTGTATACATGCTCATAGACATAGAGAATGAAATTATACATCTTTTAAGATACCATGAGCATCAATGACTTTAACACCAGGTACACTCATTATCTGCAGATACAAAAAAGGAGGGGGTTTAATGGCTGAACTACTTGTTTGGAATTCAGGAAAGATGGGTTACCAAAGTTGAAAATCATGTTGCCAGAAGCCCAAAAGTTGTTGGTTGAAGTTCCTGCATTATACTTGTAGCTGAGTCTGTGATTGAAGGAAGCTTATGACATTATCAAACTTATCACACAGACTGTAAGTTAGCATTCTTAAGAATACTTATTATACACTGTGGGATGCTATAGAATAAGACTTTTTAATATCACCACTTGAAAAGGGCACAGATGCAATTAAAGCATCACTAAGCACAGAACACTGTGCACTCCCCAGGTGAAAATGAAAGCCTGGGTTTCCTACTAGGCTGGTTTCTGCCACTTTCTGTAATGCTTCACAGATAGCTAGGCCGCTTTCTGCACTGTGGTATGTTTTCCTTTTCCGTGAACTTTCATCAGTTTTAATAACACTAGTAGGAGTTCAGAGTATGCTTTAGAGAGCCTGCTTATTGTGTGTGTTTTTAATAACAGCAGTTTTATTTATTTTTCTTAGTGTAAAACCAAACAGAAGTAGAGTATTATAGAACGCAAGGAGGTACTTCAGAGTATGTTTCATGTTGCTGTTAATGAATAACTGAAGGTTGAAAGTCATTGACCCTGTGTCTCATCTGGCAATCAGGAACTGTAATAATGACATTTTAAACTATGCACTGTTAAGCTTCTTGTATAAGTCTCAAGTCCAAAGCAAATCTTTTTTTTCTTTGTAATCTAGTAGAAACTGATTTCCTTTTAAAGTGTTTTGTTTGGCTGGTTGTTTTCTTTGTTTCTATTAGATTGGACTTTAAAGATGAGGAAACACAGCACTCAGTTATGCAATGTCTGCAGTGTGTTTTACTTTCATTTTTCTTTCGCAGTATCACAATTTGAAAAAATATAGGCTTCTCCTATATACTCTGCTTACATGTTGAGATCTCTAAAAGAAGCATGCTGTGTAGAAGAGGTCTCTGCAGAAAACTGAAATATCCTGAGGTCAAAACACGCATTGTTAGAAGATATAGTATGATTCATTGACATTTCTGTGAGATAGATTTATAGGCATGTCATTCTGTCTTGGAGTTTACAGGGACTACTACAATTCACAGAGAAAAAAACTCCACAAAACCAAAACCACCTCAAAAGCACAAAGTTGCCAATTTTGTGGGCAGAAGACTGACCTTGTACTTTGTATAAATATCCTTTTTAAAAGAAACTGACTCTTTTCTCTGTGGTCATGAAGAAATGAATTAGTTATGCTTCCTTCCCCAGCCTCATTTACCTTCAGGAACTGATGAAAAATAATATGAAATCTGAAATAAAAATAATATGAAAGTCTAAAATAAAACTAGAATTCTGCCTTTTATTAATAAACTCAAGGCTTAATTTAACTGAAGGATAATGCAGACAAGGGCAATTTATTTGTTGATCTCTAAGTGCATCATGTTGAATGGTGGGAGTGATGCAAAAACTCCTTTAAATGTTCAATTTCACAAGTCATTGGTAACAAGTGATATATGCATTGCACAGGCATAAACCGCCCCCCCCCCCTTTTTTTTTTGTTACAGAGCAATTCAGTGGAAAAAAAGAAATAGCTATTGTTAAAGGCCACCTATAGGTGTAGCTGGAACTAGAGCAGCAGCACAGATTTTATTAAAATCTATTATCCACTTATGAAATTGAATGCCTTTATTGAGCAAAAAATCAAGAGATCTGTTGAATTTTTCTGATACGTTGAAGACACAAGCTGCATTTCTGTTAATGCAGAATTAAACTTCCATAGTCTGATTTGAAAACTCCATGTAATATCTATTTTTGAAAATTTGGCTCTCAGCATCTTGATCTGTTCTTTTGTTCAGTACATCAGTACCTTTTTTCCAGTCAAAAGGAACACACCATTTTTGAAGACTAATTATTCAATGTACTAAGAACTAGATATCTTTAAGTACCATTTCTTCTGGAGATACTTTCATACTTGAAAATTTGCTAGGGATACTTGGGGATCTCACTTTGTAATCATTCCAGAACTCCTATATGCAACATTTATTTCTTATAAATAGACCTCAATTGTGCAAAAAGCTTCTGCAAGGGAATGGGACACATTATTTTTCACATTGTCTAACACTGTTATTATTTGGTAATCTCTATAGTGTACTAAGTTGGAAAAATCCTTCTAACAGCTAAGGATAAATTTCTAGCTTTACCACTGAATAAATGCAATTACTTTTAATTGTGAGTTGTCTTTTTGTTATATTTTTTTATGACATTTGTTATTTTATTAATTAAAACTGCAGAATCTGAGTCCCAGCTGTCTAGCTAAGAGGTTGTTGTAGCTAACTGCTTCACTGCACAAATTGTTTTTAATAGAAATGTGTTGTTATGATTTATTAGTTGTTAACTATCATTTAAGGAGAGTCAAAAATATTTTGTGACCTAATGAGCAATCTGAGATTTCTATGGTGTTTTGTGGTTTTTTTCTTTTTGTTTTTATTTTCCAAATAGAGACTTTAATCAAGACACCAGACAGGAGAAATCTGCAATAGAAATAACTGTCACTTTATCCTCCAACATACATCTGAAATGTAAGACCTATTTGACCTATGAAGTGTCTTATAGTCTAGCTTTTACCTCCACTGCCTTCTACATGTTTGTCTCTATTTTCACAGATGTGAAGCTCATGGTAATTATGGGTACCAGCATGTGGTAGTCTAAACTGAACTTTAAACCACTAGGAAGCCTGTAAGAATAAAGCACAGAACTGTAGTGAAGTTAGAAAATCATTAACAAGGAGACAAGTAAAAATTCAGAAGCGTAACTGTGACATTTCTCTTTGGCCCCCAGCAAACCAATTGCTGCTCTATAATGTCATCCTTTTAGTTCTTTGTGATTAAGGAATTTTACATTTTTCATATGCATAGGTTGATATTGTAGAACAGGTTTGAAGGCTATGGGTTATAGGAGGTCAGTTCAAATTATGCTATAAGTAACTAGCTTTCATCCTGAAAAGTCACATCCTCAATTCCTAGGTACTTTCGTAGGTTTTCCCTTTTTCTTACTTGTTAAAAAGAAAATTGTAGTATTGGACTGAAGTTTGGCACTACAAACTGAAAAGTTACCCCGATATTTGCTGGAAGACTCACACAGCCAGTCATTCACAGTCTAGGAGGTTCCTCGAGTGCATTGATGATAATTTCTTAATGCAAATGGTGGACGTACCAACTAGGGGAGCAGCGCTGCTAGATTTATTACTCGCCAACAAGGAGGGTTTGGTCGAAGTGGTGACGGTCAATGGCAGCCTTGGCTGCAGTGACCATGAGATGGTGGAGTTTAGGATCCTGTGTGGGAGGAATAGAATACCTAGCAAAGCCACAGTTCTGGATTTCCGAAGGGCCAACTTTGGCCTCTTCAGTCAACTGCTAAGGGAAGTCTCATGGGAAAGTGTACTAGGCGGTAAAGGGGCTCAAGATAGTTGGTTAGCGTTCAAGGACCGCTTCTTCCAAGCTCAGGATCGGAGCGTCCCAATGAGTAGGAAGTCAAGTAAGGGATCTAGGAGACCGGCGTGGTTAAACAAGGAGCTGCTGGGCAAACTCAAGTGGAAAAGGAGAATCTATGGATTATGGAAGGAGGGGCTGGCCGCTTGGGAGGAATATAGGACAGTTGTTAGAGGATGTAGGGAGGCAATTAGGACAGCTAAGGCCTCCTTGGAACTCAATCTTGCTAGTCGGGTTAAAGACAATAGAAAGGGCTTCTTCAAATACATAGCAAATAAAACTAAAACAAGAGGCAATATAGGCCCACTGCTGAACGAAGTGGGTACCCTGGAGACAGAGGATATAAAGAAGGCAGAGGTGCTGAATGCCTTCTTTGCCTCTGTCTTTACTCCTGCAGACTCTCCCCGAGGGCCCCGGATTTCTATAGCCCCAGAAGGAGTCAGGACAAAGGAGGAGTTTGCTTTGGTAGATGAGGATTGGGTTAGGGATCAGCTATGCAAACTGGACATCTGTAAATCGATGGGTCCGGATGGAATGCACCCACGGGTGCTGAGGGAGCTGGCGGAGGTCATTGCTAGGCCACTCTCCATCATCTTCGGTAAGTCGTGGGAAACGGGCGAGGTGCCTGAGGATTGGCGGATGGCAAAGGTCACACCAATCTATAAGAAGGGCAAGAAGGAGGACCCGGGTAATTATAGACCGGTCAGCCTTACCTCCATCCCTGGAAAGATGATGGAACAACTTATTCTTGACTCCATCACTAGGCATATCAAGGATGAGGGTGTCATTAAGAACAGCCAACATGGTTTTATGAGGGGGAAGTCATGTATGACCAACCTTATAGCCTTCTATGAGGAAGTGACTAGGTGGAGGGATGATGGTAGAGCGGTAGATGTAGTTTTTCTTGATTTCAGTAAGGCATTTGATACTGTCTCCCACAGCATCCTCATAGATAAGCTAAGGAAGTGTGGGCTTGATGATCAAGTAGTGAGGTGGATCGAGAACTGGTTGAAAGGAAGAAGGCAGAGAGTTGTGGTCAATGGCGCAGAATCTAGCTGGAGGTCTGTGACTAGTGGAGTTCCCCAGGGGTCGGTGCTGGGACCGGTGCTGTTTAATATTTTCATCAATGACCTGGATGAGGGAACTGAGTGCACCCTCAGCAAGTTTGCTGATGACACAAAACTGGGAGGAGTGGCTGACACACCAGAGGACTGTGCTGCCATTCAGCGAGACCTGGACAGGCTGGAGAGTTGGGCGGGGAGAAACTTGATGAAATTTAACAAGGGCAAGTGTAGAGTCTTGCATCTGGGGAAGAACAACCCCATGTACCAGTACAGGTTGGGGGTTGACCTGCTGGAAAGTAGTGAAGGGGAAAGGGACCTGGGGGTCCTGGTGGATAGGAGGATGACCATGAGCCAGCAATGTGCTCTTGCGGCCAAGAAGGCAAATGGCATCTTAGGGTGCATTAGAAAGGGAGTGGTTAGTAGGTCAAGAGAGGTTCTCCTCCCCCTCTACTCAGCCTTGGTGAGGCCGCATCTGGAATATTGCGTCCAGTTCTGGGCCCCTCTGTTCAAGAAGGACAGGGAATTGCTTGAAGGAGTCCAGCGCAGAGCCACAAAGATGATTAAGGGAGTGGAACATCTCCCTTATGAGGAGAGGCTGAGGGAGCTGGGTCTCTTTAGCTTGGAGAAGAGGAGACTGAGGGGTGACCTCATCAATGTTTACAAATATGTAAAGGGTAGGTGTCAGGATGATGGAGCTAGGCTTTTTTCAGTGATATCCAGTGATAGGACAAGGGGCAATGGGTGTAAACTGGAACATAGGAAGTTCCACGTTAACATCAGGAAGAACTTCTTTACTGTAAGAGTGACAGAGCACTGGAACAGGTTGCCCAGGGGGGTTGTGGAGTCTCCTACACTGGAGATATTCAAGGCCCGCCTGGACAAGTTCCTGTGTGATGTACTGTAGGTTACCCTGCTCTTGCAGGGGGGTTGGACTGGATGATCTTTTTAGGTCCCTTCCAACCCTTGGGATTCTGTGATTCTGTGATAATCAAGTAAGTGCTATATAACATTTAGCAATTTAGCCTAATTTCCCTGTTGTTAAGTGTAAACATGTGACCATACCTGTAACTGCCAATTATATCAGATTAGTATCCCCTTGTGTAGACTCAATGAAGTCAGGAGAATCTGTCTACTAAATTAGAAAGGTTTAACTAAAAGCATTTTAAGTAAATGCTGCTTAACTTCTGTATCCTGCCTTCTTACATCACAATGAAATTACAGTGTTTTTCAAATAAAGCTTAGCTGATATGAATACCTCAATAATTACTTTGTCAAGACAGTGATTCCCCAATGACACTGTTATAACTTTTTTTATTTCTGTGTCCATTTGCACTGAACTATGTGTACTATTTTATTCATTATGAATACGGAAGAAACCATTTTTGTACACTAATGTAGATTGAAACTGGGTTTCAGCTTAAGTAATTCAACATCACTCTCTTCTAATCTCATTTTCAGTGTTCCAGAAGTCATAATACAAAATATGTGGTTCAGTGTTTTCATAAACTTTAACAGTAAGACTTTGTGGTGGTAAAGAGCAATTGCAAAGAGAGAAGTTGAAGAATATAATCTATTGTGAAATATTTGATTTAATTTCTTTTGACAAATTTCTAAAATTGTTGGGTACCATATATATTACAAAAAAAACCCAGGAAGTCAGAACAAATGTACTATGCTTTTATTTGCAAGTAAATCTCTCCTGTATATACTCATTTAAAGCCTTACAGGTCTTTCATACATGAAACCTACTCTATTCGCTGTTGATTGGAAATTTACAAAAAAAAAAAAAAAATCTTTTTAGCAGTAATAGAAACTTCAGTACTATTTCTTACATATATGCTCAATCTTTGACTATACAATTGTAATTATTGTTTCTGTATGAAAATATAGGCTAGGAAGGTGTCATATAGATCACTGAGTCCTAGTGCCCACAGACCACAATCATACAACAGATGACTAGGTTAGAAGATCTCACAGAACATCCATTCCACTCTCCACAGGACCCCAATACTGAATTAGAAGTGAATGTTTTCTACCCTCAAAATCTGAAAGTATCACTATTAAATGATTAAGCCCCAAAATCTGTTCTCCAACAGCTGGAAGTGGACTGTTTCCTAAGATCAACTGAAAGTTTCTGTCATTTCAGGAAACATACTTCTTAGAGCTGATGCTTGTCTTCCTTATCATTAACTAAATAATACAAAACATACAGCTTTATGGTGTACTGGAAGAGTTAGTGAAAATGTATAGTCCAACAGTATGAATAAGTGGCTTTAACAGCATGGAGCCTGCCTTGCAATTCTGCATAGTGTAGGGAAGATTAATGGAAGTACCCTAATTTGAGAAGGCTTTGATCATTTTGTTTTACTTTATTTTTTTTAGATGATGAATATAGGGACTGCCTTTTTTCTCTTTAAAGTGGCTTTGGTGGGGGTTTTTTTTCTCTTTTTTTTTTTCATTCTTGGCAAGGCATTTCATAAAAGCTTAGTAGAAATTTCTAGTTTACAGTGTTTCTAAGTATGGGAGTGCTTGAACTTATTGCAAGGGGGTTTATGGTCAAATATATTCACTATGTTTAGTCCTATGCTTTGAAGTTTAGGGAGCAGCTGGGAGCTTCTGTCATTTATTCTGTTTTTCTTCACTTGACATCTTTATCAGAAGTTAGGAGACAGAATTTTTTGCTAAATACAATACTAGCATAATGAATGCCCTGAAAATAGACTTCATGAAGCCTAAATTATGTCTTTTGTTTATATTATGTAATATTTTATGATTGTCTTCTTCAGATAAAACTGAAGAAGAGCTTCATAAAAATTGCCCATATTTTTAGCCAAGCCTATCTGGAAACACCTGAAATTGGAACACTTGGTCTTATTTTGTTTAATGTCTCCAAGTGTGCAGTCAGTTATCCCTCTTAGTATAATTCTTTATGGAGAAAGATTCACTCTTGATTATACAAAATAGTTCATCATTTGGTGCACACTTCACACTGACACTTTACATTTCAATTTCACATTTCAAGAGAAGGAAAGATAAAGCTGCATAGATCCTGTAGATTTTCATGTTAAGTGGCTAAGGTTTTGAGAATATTTATTACAAGTTGAATCACTTTGTGCTTTACTTTTGGATGTGAAGCTCAAGTCATTCACCTGATACCTAATTTAGTTTTCTTCCCTGGCTCCAGTCTGGAGTGGCTATTTAACATTGTAGACACAGAGGAGAACTTCACTCAACAGTGCCATGGCAGGGAGCAGCTACTGAGGTCCAGAGAGGATCTGTGCACTGGTTTCTACAGGGTCAAATCTCATGCTTCCCCAGGCTTCATGACATGGGCAGTTTCCTGGTATCTGGAAGCTCAGCCCTGATGACCATTGTCCAAGGGACAAGGTATTCAAATTCCAATCTGTAATAAGTTGAGGGCTGCAGATAAAAAACAACCCACCTCTAAAAGATGGATGTTTGGTATAGCTAGATACATATGCTGTATCAGCCTTTATCAGGCTGTTGACTAAAACCACTGCCAAAGCCCTACCAAGGCCTATAAAATCTGGGATGTAAGTGAAGTATCACAGGAAGACACAGGGGCAAGACAGGCATACTATCACCTCATTTCAGCAGTCAGGTTGATGTATCATGTGCTTTATGCACATAGGCCATAGTGCTTTCTTTCCTGCTCCCTCCCCTTCTTTATTGTTTCCCAGCCAGACTGGCTGACCCTGTAGGTGAAGGACAGATTATCTAGTCTTAAACTACGCTGGCCTTTTATAATAGTTCATTTTAAAACAGTTTGCTTTTTGATACTATGATTTGTTGTGCTGTCTTTTTCTTCTCTGGAAACCTGTGTGGATCATTTCATTCTCCCCCTGCAGTTATACTTCTCTGCATGGATAGGCAGCCTTCTTGGAAGATATGAGCCCACAGGGGTTCACAGCTACATAGATGCATAGGTGGAAGAAGTAAGTAGCAACAGAGAAGTGCTGATCACCTGTCTTGAGGCTGTTCTGATTTGGCATGCTGCCATTTGGCCAACATTTGTCACATCAGACTGGTCTGAAATCCACCTCCAGTCTGACTTGGTCAAGCTCTAGGTGCAGTGGGAAGGCCAAAATAATATTGACCTTATCCTCCTGAGAGGTTTAGAAGATTTGGGAAGAATGCCCAGCTTACATTGCACATGGGAGGGGATTCGAGTAACCTCACATCATCTACCTGTGTGCATTGATTTAAAAAAGCCTTTTGGTATATGTAGGGGCCTGTTCTATTAACCTGGATTCATTGCCTTTTTACCTTTTTTTTTCTATGTGGATGGGGAAAGCAGAGTGGACTTCCTGTTCTGGGGGAGCATAGCAGAGGATGAAGTTTCAGGGCTGTTGTCAGCTGCAGTAGAGCTATCTCCAGACTACCTATACATGTTCATGTGTTTCTTGTGTTTCATGGTGTCATTCATTTGTCTTCCTTCCTGACTACCACAGAGTTGGCAGCAGTTTCTCTAGGCTTTGTGAAGCTGAACTACATATTCTGATTTTGTGCACATGGTATGGCTCTCCAGACTGCTCTCAGAAATAAAGCAAGGTGCAATAAGCCATGGTAATCCTCATGGTTTCAGGGATGCAGGCATGATAGATGTCCCTAAGAATCCTTTAGTATTTAGTCAGTTGTCTGAAGGTATATATCCATCTTTAGCTTCACAGGAGTTCAGTCTTGGCAGAAAACTGCAAGTATCCAAACGTAGGTGTATGACCCAAAACAGAGGGAGAGTACTGGTCACAGTGCACACTGGCACTCTGATAACATGGAGGCTGACAATTTTTGAGGGAAATGGAAGCTGACATGTCCCTGTTGGAAGACCTAAGAGCTGAAGAAAATGAGGTATCTTGAATCTGATAGTAGCCTGTGTCCATGAGTACCCTGGTGCCTACTGAGAGTTTAGTAGTACAGCTTGGATGAAGGACTGCCTGATAGTGTGGGTGTGATTGTTGCAAACGATGTAGGTCTGACATCATGAAAAACAATCTATTTTACCTTGATTACTTCCAGGCCAGGCTGAATTTGGTCAATTTAGAAGGCTTTCCTTGCTCATTAGAAATCTAAGTCTGTTAGATTGCAACAGGGGAGAGCGTTTCCTTGACAGGCAGGGGTTCCTGGAAAGTGGATGTTAATGCTGAAGAGTGTGTATTGGCTCCTAGAATAGAACCTTGAATGTTGCCATTTCTAATTTAAAGCCTTATAATTGCTACTATTCTTCTGAGAATAGTAGACAGGATAAGATCCTACACTAGATGTAGATGGCCCTTGTGCCAACTCTCCTGTCAAGAATAGAGGAGATTACTGACAAGGAGGGTAGTACTCAGCTGTGAGAAGAGGAAACTCTGCTTTCACTAGGTGAAGGCTTGGGATGTACCCATCATGGGTTGAGGAGATGGATATTTGCTAGGGCAGCAGCAGTGGGATGCTGGATATCAAGCTCTAGCATATTTTGGGAAGATAATACTGTGTGAAAGTGTAGGATAGATGATGTGGAGTTCTAGATGGAGCTTAGATGTGATTTTGAAAGGCTAAGTATTTCAGAAGGAAAAAAAGTAGAGCTTTATGTAAGTCTTGGCTGTGGCCTCATATTGTCTCATATTGTCCCTGATTGTCATGAATATATTTCCATGTATGTGGCCCTGAGCAGTTTTTCTGGAGGAGGCTATTATGTATCAGCAGGAAAGAGTATAACTTTTCCTTCTCTCAGGACCACAAAGGGGAAAATAATCTTAAAAATTCAGATTTGCCTCCATAGACTCATATTGTTTTATCTGAATGGAACCTACTTATATCAAGAAAATGCTTTTTAGGGAGCAAAGTTTAAAAAACCTTGTGATAGAACAAACTTTATCAATAACAAGAAGTTACTTGCTTCAATCATAAATCTTTTTAAGATTGTTATTTGTTCTTTACAAACAATTGCAGCTCTGCTGTGTTTCTTTGAAATGATTACATGTTGTGTTTAGTTTTTTGTTTTGGTTTGGTTTTTTAATCAGATCTGCAGTTTTATTCCACTTCGTATTGAGAGGATGCAAGTGAACATGTAATGTGCAGTTTCAGATTCGTGCTAATGATGATCCAGCAAATTGAGGCATTATACTCTGAGGTCAGTTGTGTTTTGTTGTTAAACAGTAAAACCTCATTTGAAATGATAATAATTTCAAAGCTTTCTTCAGGATTTATGTCTTTACCAGTAATCTTCATATGATTAATTGATAATCAATGGTTAAAATAAATATCCTGAGCTCTGAGATTATTTAAAGCTCTTTATCTCTATTAATTCATTTTTATGCACAGTGAACTGATAAGAAAGGTGTGCACAGAACATAAAAAAAAAATACTTTTAATGAGAATAAGTAAGAGTAACTGAGAGGGGTGAGCATGACTTGATGATCTTAAAGGTCTTTTCCAGCATAGTTGATTCTGTGACTTTAATTTACTGAATAACAATCTTGAGAGAAAATCTGTTCCTCCGCAGTTCTGGCAATGTGGATGAGAGTTATTTACATGTATTAGGAGGCCTGTTTTCCCCAAAGAGATCATACACTTTGTATCAGTTTCTGCTTAAATAGGCATCTTAGAATAGTTCTTTCTCCTCATTTAGATATGGGAAGGCAGAGAGGAAAATTAATTTCAGATGGCTTTAAGCAAATGTTAGAAAGGTTAACATTCACAGACTTCCAAATATCTTTTGGGCAGCTGACATTTTCAAATGCTAAGCTTTTTCCTTTAGCTGAATTACAGTGCCGGACAGAATGCAATGGATGTGTGAAATGAAATATGCCATTCAAATACGGAAAAGAAGGGGAAACTGCTTGTAACTATTACAGAGAATAAAAGGTAAAATTGAAAGCCTCTGCTACAAGCTGAGTGTTCTGTTTGAGGCATTTCACATGGACTTGATATATTTTATGTATGAGAAATGCTTGGAAACATTTTTCTCTCACCAAAGTATCTCCAAGAGTAATTTATTTTCAGATGAGGAAATCACCTGTTTAAATGAGAGAAAGATGTGGTTTGAAATTCCAGAAAACCACATTGCAAGCTGAACCTGAAAAACAGGCAGGCAATATTACTAACTGGGATAACATTTCTGAGTACCACTTTGGATTCAAACCAGTCAATATGTTAATTTTATTTGCTTTAATATTGTTGCCTGTAGCATGCATCCCTATAGTATGGAAACTGAGTATCCATCATCAACATGCATATGTGTATATGTAAGATACATATGATTATAGTTGGAATGCTGAAAAAAAAAATAAAAATCAGGCATGTATTTCTGATTGCAGTACAGATACATGACAATCATTGACCTAATTGAATACAATGTGATGGTTTCCCAGCAGCACTGCATCAAAATGTCTTGAATCAACCCATTTGTACCATGAGTCCAATGTGCTTTTGCAACAGAAAATAGTTTTTGTCTAAGGAAATACGAATATGCAAATATCAATGCCTCCAACAACACAGATTTGCTGATCAGTCATGAACATTTTTGCAGCCTCCTAAGAAACTGGAGCCTGTGCAGTGACACTATGTCTACCAATGCTCCGAACACCCTCCTGGACCTGGTAGCCTTCTTCAGCCATATTTAACAAAGGAATAGATGTCACTCAGCAATGGGACATTGCAATGATTTTGACTAAATTTATTCATGCAGCAAAAAGGCAAGGATCTAATAGTACTGAAGCCAGAGGAAACCGAAGGTATTGTAGGGAGGATTTGGTCATGAAAGTTGACTAAATTATGACAAGCAGTGGATGTGGGAAGAACCTGACATTGCTGGTATTGGATGGGGAACTGCAAGGGAGAATAGAATTGAAGTGGGCCTGTTCTAAGGATAGGGTGGAGGTAAGATCTTTTATTTGAATGAAAAATAGACAGAGTGGAACATATGGGAAGGTGGGCATAAGTCCCTGGGAAACCAGGTTTAACCATAGTTTTATGCTTAGTGGGACAATTCAGATGTCTTTCTTTAGTTCATAAGATAGTGACAACAATGACAGCAGTGATATGAAATTTTCATCAAGATACTGCCTTCTGTAAATAAACTAAAGATGAGTTTCTCTCCTCTTCCTGAATTTGTCTGTAATATATATGTCAAATCCAAGAACCATGGGTGGTTCATAACAGCCCTAAAATAAACAACCCAACCTGGCATTTTATTTCAGGAATGATCAGTTCTTGTTTTAAACATCACTACATAAAAACATACACGCAGCCTTTGCAGCAAGAACTCACATCAAATATCTTGTCAGTCATAACTACAAGGCTACCAAAGTGACCTTTTCATGTGTTTACTCACCCTGTTCCTTAAATTCTTTGCTGAGCAGTAAATGCAGTTCCAAGAGGAGAATGAGGAGCACTGCACACATAGGATGTGGTCTTACAGTCACAACCTAAGAGTGGGTGGGTGCTTTGGACACTTACCTCTTTGTGGTTCTTGGTGATGGACTGTACTGTGGTTACTTAAACTCAGGAAAAAAACGGTGGGATTCCACACTCCTCTGTTTTTCTCTGTACCTTTCCTCTACAAGCCGTGCCGTCTGCCAATAGGCTTTTCCATTCTTAATGTCCACGATATCTAACTGTTATCATATCCAACTCAGTATTGATTATGCTGGAGGCGTAGAGACCTTTCTTTGATTTGGCCCTGTATGTCTTTTCCAGAACTGTATTTCTAGTAAAGTCAGAAGAATACTGTGAAAAAAATATAGTTTTCTATAAATTCATAAATGCTTCTGATTACTTTTTATAGAAACCTGTTTAAACTGTTCAGCTTATGAGAATGAAGGTAACTCTTTCTTGTTTTATGTCGCAAAATGAAAGGTAAATCATAGTGCCGATAGGTTTAAGTGAAATACAATTAATAGTTGTCTAGACTAAATCTTTTTATCCCTTCTTTTTATGGCTGAACGTGATTCAGCGATTGTGTGTTGATTTCCTTGAGATTAAAAGATCCAGCTTTTGGCAGTGAATTGACAGTATATCAGCTAGTGTGTACTCTTCATGCTTTCTTCTAAACAGTACTAGATGAAAGGACAAGAATTTGATTAATACATTTTTTTCGTTTAAAACACCATGTATTTCATATAGAAGCTAAAGAATACTGTCTTCACGAAACCTGAGAAATACCTTGAAGCCTGTATCTTTTAAGTTATTTAAGTACCTATCTCATAGCAATAGATTTAAACAGGCACTTAAATATTTTGTTGAATTACATGCTAAATATAACCAAACATATGTCTGGTTCTTGGGAGGACTAATATTAAAGAGTGACAGTAGGCTAGACTTAGAAATTGAGTGCTAACTGTGAAGAGCATAGCTCAGCGTAAACAATGCTTATGCAACATCAAATCAGGGTTGTGTAACAAAAGGCTCTGTGGCTGTTGAGGATTGAAAAGGAGAAGTCATTCTTCAGAATATTTTGGTCCTATGGTAAATGAAGACCTTTTTAATAATCTACTGAAGCTGAAATACTTGATAAAATGTCTAAGATGATAGTGAAAGTTACTCTTGGTTAATCTACTCTTCAGTTAAAAATAGCCAGGATAAATTGTCAATATTTAAAACATTTTCTCATTCTGGACTGGAATAAAAAAGTCCTTACATGGTATTTTATAATTTTTTTTTTAGTATCATGCCATTGAATGTTTGACTTGCAACCAGTTATACTAATTATCAGAGAACTCAGCTGAAGGTGGGTGGGCTCTTCACCTTCCTATCTGTGCTCTGATCATTTCAGAGATGTCTAGAACCTCAGCCCACATTTGACCTAAACACTGTTATTATCAGCTATTGTAATTTTCATTTTAAAGTTCCACAGTAAAACCTAATAAGTTAATTGTTGTTGGTTTTCATTTTTAAAAAGTTATGAAAGATATTAATAAGAGTAGTTGCCAGTCAGGTGTCTACAGTTGTCATTTTCTTTATTGGCTCAGTTACCTAATATGGCTATAATTTCAGTTCTGGTCTCAGTTGTTGTTGCTGAAATAGGGTATGGTGTAGAAGTCTATTTTTCCATTGTGGGAAATCAGTTATGTTGGATGATGGAGACATGAGGCAAGCAATGTCTGCTTCTGATAAAACAGTGCTGCAGTATAATGAAACTGAATTATTAAAACTTTTTCTTGTGTACATAAATGCAGATTTAATAAATACTGGGGATTTATAGTGGAGTCAGAAGATGTAATGCTAATGAAGATGAAGGCAAGAAGTACAGTTCTATGAAGTTCTGTAGTAGATCAGGATATATTATTTTAGCAATTGTTTCATCCCAGTAGCTAAAGTTGGTTATGAGTTTTGTGATAAAGTAAGTCTTACATATAGTTTATAAAATTTAAGGATATGAAAGTGCTTGGGGATGGGGAAGTCTAAGTTTTGAGTGCAGTGGCTGAGGCTTGAGGGCAGGGAGTTGTCAGTTTTTCTTCCAGTCAACAGTTGAATTTTAATTATTTATTTTTTTTTAATTTTCCTGAAGTTTTCCATTCCCTCTTTCATTTTGCAGATCTATTTGTTTGCTTGGATTTCCTGAACTACAATGACCTTACTTAATGCCTCAGAGCATCCTCTATGTTCTGTGGTACTTTGTAGCTTGTCAGACCTGTTCTACTCATCTGTACTACTTTAAAACATTATATAAGTAGACATGAGGCTTGACATTTCTGTACTTGTTTCTAAAATTCTTTCTGAGATCAGTGAGAACTGATGCATGGAGAATGAAGCCTTGGAGAGAAAAGGACTTTCACTCTGCTCTTGCTTTAAAGCTGCTTCATTATTGCTATAACTATGCTAAGATTATGGAAACTGGATACGTGTTCTCTTATGCTGGCAAGAATGCACTCTCACTGTATAGATGAGATCAGTTAGTAATTGTAAAGTATATTCTGCACAGTTTTATGACCAGACACTGATTCTTATGCTTTCTGCTCAGCATATATCTGTCTTGTGCAGCCTTTCACAAGGCTTTATCTTGTGCAATAACCACTACAATCTGCTAATAGCTTAGCAGGATGTTATCACTTTTCAAATCTTTGCCCTACATTTTACTGCTGCCTTTGCCAATGGCACTGCAAAAATGCTGAAATTTTACAAGACCAAGAGAACAAGAGTTCTCTTTGCAACAGATTTTTATTTCTTGAAATATATATTGACTCAGACTAATAAAGTCTTGTCTGACACGAATCCTCTAGGCTGGTAAGGAATGAATGAATATTCTCTCATTTAATTTTGAGTTGTAGCACATTATTAAATAAAATTTAACCCTTAAAAGACTAAACATCTGATAGAGGATTTCTTCTTGTCAGGTTTTCCTTCATTTGCTTTTTGTAACTGTATATTTCAGTTGAGCTGTTACAGCAAGTTTACACTACGTCTTTTATTTTTGCCAATTCTATTCTGTCTAGAGTACTGCTTTTGTGTACGTTATCTGTAACAGTTTGGAGAGACTACAACAGTTGAGATGCTAAGCATGACCTTCCGTGTGTTTGGGGGTTAGTTTTTTTTGGTTGTTTTTTTTGGTTTTTTTTTTTTTTGTTAAATAGACTGCAGTACACAAAACCAGAAAACATTATTTTAGAAGCAGCAATGACTTCAAACTGATTTCCTTTAATAATAGCCAAGGTGATTTTTTTCCATTATAGTTTGTATTTTCACATTTTTGCTTGTCATTAAAAGTTATTCTGATGTTTGCTAAGCAGGATGTGAATCACATTAGTGACTGGGCTATAGCCCAAAACTTTGAACTGCCACAAAGTATATAGATGCCTGTAATGCTCTGTGTATGTGTAAATAAAATTTATATGTGAGAGGAATAAAGAACAAAAGACATTAATCACATGAGTGGGAGTGTTACCCTTTTTGCTTTTTTGTTAATTAAGTGGCTATACTAGCTGCCATTCAAGTAATTTAATAATATACAAGGGAGTTTGTATTTTAATCTAATTGCTGCTTAGAGACAGGCTAGAGACTACTAATTCTGGTCGTGACATAATATTGTGACTTCATTTTACACAGTCTGCAGCTCCATGTTTTTTTAAGTTATTACAGAAAGACATAATTATGTGCTCCAATATATTGTTGACCAAATTTGATTGGAAGGTCTATTTCAACTCTCACCAAAGAAAGTATCTTTGCTCCTGACCTAAGGCTATAAGGAAATGTCTCCTATGGTCACATTTTTTGTATGATTGTCCTTTGTATGAAAAACACTTAACACTCCAGAATTTTGTAAGTACAGATGATCATTTCTGTCATTTAGTATAGAGTTCAAAGTTGGTAATTGGCAGATTTCTTTTCTTTGGTATATGCAATTGCTAGCGCTCTCTTAGATTACTGACCTAGATAGTACCATGTTTTTAATTTTGTCAGTGAGTTTGCTGCCTGTTGACCCCATAATGCAGGTTTATGCATTTGGAGACTATATGTGACAGTAATTCACTCAATTTCTGTTGGGTATTTGAGCGCTGCTTAGGTTTGATTTTTCTGCCTTGCTTGATTTCCAGTAGGTGGCATCCCTGCCAAATAGTGCTCTGTTAGCCTTTGCTAGTCAGAGTGGATTTGTACTTAGTCAAGAGAAAATAGTATTTCAGTACCAACTCTGATTCCTAATTAAAAAAAAAAAAAAAATTATAACTTCGCAACATATTTCTTATTCCTCCTCCCCCTAGACTCTTGACAATTTTCCTTAATAAGGAATTTTTTGTAAGAAAACCTTGTAATCTTTCTGGATTTGTAAAACTAGATCTCCCCATTCTCAAAGATTACTCATGCTTTTACTTCATAATTTCTAGACATTATGCAGAGATTAAACACTAAATTCAATGGAAAAAGGAAAGCAATCAGGAAAGGTAAACATTTGTCATTTCTAATTTGAAATTAGATATATGGAAGGAATAAAATACATTACTTCATTAGGCTGGCTAACTATTTCGACACATCTGATTTGGTCCATAAGAACTTTTTATATCATATTTTATATCATAAGAACTTTCAATCATATAGGCACAGTTTAACCCATGGCCATCATAAGTATGTTACTAGTTCATAGTGCAGATATGTCCTCTTAACATGCCTGCTTTCCGTCACCTAATATCTATGCTGTTTAGTTGCTGTTTCCCCAGCTGACTTGTTGACCATGGCTAAACACAACTAAACTTTTCCTTTTGTTTTTTTGAAATGGTTGTTAGTTATTGTTTTCCAAATGAGTGTATAGAAATTCTGGGCTCCAGTTCCTCTATCGAATTTTTGTGGAATTTGCTAATACTTTTAAAAGTTATTAGAGATATGATGGCAGACAGGCAAGGAAACAATACAATCTTCTTTTTTTTTCTTCCAGCTCAACAAATTTCTAGCTCTTCTGTCTTTGGGCAAAAGTTGACATAGACAAATACAGTTCCCTCAAAAAACATTTACAAACTTTCAGTATTTTAGATTGGACTAGTCTGATCCAGGCATTATTCTCCCTAACAGTATCCTGATTAGATTTTGAAATTCTGGGAAATGAGATGAACACATGACACCATAGATTTATAAATCTTTTATGAAAGCTAATGGTTTGATCACCCTACAAACTTTCCAGACTATTTTAGCTCTGAAACTGTATTACAGGAAACTTGTTTGTAGGATCCCAATGCCTATGTGAAGAAGCTCACTCTAGCTGCAGGGCAGAACCCTTAGATAATAGAGATATCAGTGGTTAACAGTTGCCTTTGTGGAGGTTCTAAATCTAAATCTTGAAGACTCAGCAATCTAGTAACTGGCTGTCTGGAGATGCTGATTTCTGGCTGTGGACTTACCTGCCTTCTCATAGATGATTACAGCTTTCAGTTGCAAGGGTGTAGGAAGGAAATTAAATAGATGGAGAGGGTACCAGTTTGAAGGAGTGGTAGAAAAACTGTTGGTTTAGGATTAAACTTACTTGGTGACTGTAAATTGAAGGCATGGTTAGGGTCCTAGTGCAGGAATTGGAGAGTATAGGTTATGAGTATAGGTTACTGATTCCTTCTCTCCTGTATGGGAGAAGGAACCAGTCTGGGACCCAAATGCTCTATACCTCCCAGTACCAAGAGCTGTGAGCAGCAGTATTACCTAGGAAGACTGTAGTATTTACCATGAGTTTATAATTAAGAAGAAAACTTGGAAATATGCATTGAAGTAGTTTAACAAGCTCTGTTTTTAAAACTTTTCTGATTACTTCATGGTTTGGAGAAAAGAAGCTTTTGACATGCTGAAAATTAATCCTTGCAGTTTTCAGTTTTGCTGACAAACCAGAATAAGCCAGATGATTGTAAAAGCTGCTGGTTACCTTCTAAAAGCTATTCTGAACCCAACTATTTCAACTACTATTCATAAAAAGACAAGGAAGTTCTCAAAAATTGTGGTAATAGTAGACATATATATTTCTTGTTCTGAATCAAGACTAATGCAGAAAAGATGTCACAGGGAGTAAAATTTGGAACAAAACATGAAGAAAAGACTTCAAAGAGTGTTATTATACTCATATATGCATATTCCCATACACAGTATGCTCTACAGCTACCTTGAAAATTAGAGTACTTAGGAGATAAATTACTGTTAAATAATGAAAATCTATCCTCAGGTGCATGCAAAGTATTGAGTGTAATTAGGAATAGTGGTGGCACTGGTCAGAGAAAAGCTAAAAAAGGATGTAGAAATGAGAAAGAAAAATAGAAGAACATCAGATACTGTATTATAAATGCAATGCAATAGCTATCAGAAAAGGCATAGTAATTCTGTCTAGTGCCCTGATGTGACAGTGATTCCATTTGAAAATCAGCCAAATGGGAAAATGTAAAGTGAATATGATAATGCTGAGATTGATTACATTGTTCGCAGCAAAAAAATGTAAGCAGGAGAACCTCAATGAATAATCTGCTGATTTTTCCCCCTCTCTTTCCTCCAAGCAGAATGGATTTTGGTTTCCATTTTGTATTTTATATTTTATTTTTATAATTTTGTTCAGGAGAAGTAGGAAGAGTCATTTTATTTAGAAGCACAGAAGCTGTGATCCTGCTGGGAAAAGGTTCCAGAGCTCAGCTCCTGCTCACTTGGAGCACTGGCTGATTGATTGCTCTTCAAAGTATCTGTGTAATGGTGTTAGTCTTCTGATAGTACAGCAGACTAAATCAATTAAAATTCACAGGACTGCTATCTGTTGCACAAGGCAGTTTTCTGCATAAACTGTATTAACAGACCAGATCTGCTCTTCCATGTTGTTGAATATTGGAAGTAAAATAAAAAAAATAATAATATAACTCAGTTTGATACACTTATGAACTGGTTCATGTATCATTTTAGATTTCTTAAGATGCTAGATTTAATGGTCTTCTAAACGGTGAGTAACAGACGATTATATTAAGCTTTTTATTGAGCTATACTTTACAGCCTTGAAGAACCCCAAGGAACAAATGTACAATCAGCGACAAATTCAGTCTTTTAATAATAGGGATTACTTGAAGTTTAAAATGAGCTGTAATGTATGAAAAATAAAATCCTTATGTATGATTGCTTGGCAGATCCCTGAACAAAATCCACATATCATGAAGATTAAATTTGTAACCTGCCAATGAAATATGGAAAATATTCTCTCCTGAAATTGAATATACATGCAGTTTCAAGTGGGATATCTGGAAGAAGTAGTTAGGTTGTTAAACTGGGGCTCTTCAGCCTGGAGAAGAGAAGGCTGCATGGAGACCTCATAGCAGCCTTACAGTATCTGAAGGAGTCCTACAAGGATGCTGGAGAAGGACTCTTTATCAGGGATTGTAGCAAGAGGACAAGGGGTAACGGGTTCAAACTTAAACAGGGGAAGTTTAGATTGGATATAAGGAGGAAATTCTTTACTGTGATGGTGTCATGGTTTAAACAAAATCACACAGCACGTTCACTCACTCCCCCCCTTCTTTCGCTCCCTCTGCTCCTGTAGGGACGGAGAGGAGAATCAAAAAGAATGCAACTCCCACGGGTTGAGATAAGAACAGTTTAGTAACTACGGTATAACACAAATCACTACTGCTACCACCAATAATAATAATGATAAAGGAAATAACAAGGGAAGAGAATACAAAACCTCACCACTAGCCGACTGATAACTCGCCCCACCCCACCCAACTGAGCACCGACCAATACCTTGTCCAACCCTGCAGTGAACTACCCCATCCAGGGTAACTCTCCGTTACATCCTGGGCATGACGTGCTGTGGTATGGAATACCTCTTTGGCTAGTTTGGGTCAGGTGTCCTGTCTCTGCTTCCTCCCAGCTTCCCCTCCTCCCTGGCAGAGCATGAGGCTCAGAAAGTCCTTGGTCAGACTAAAACATTTGTGTTATCAGCACTGTTCCCAGGCCAAAAGATAAAACACAGTGCTGCATCAGCTACCAAGAAGAAGAAAAATAACTGCTACTGCTGAACCCAGGACAGATGGTGGTGAGGCACTGGAATGGGTTGCCCAGGGAAATTGTGAATGCTCTATGCCTGGGAGTGTTCAAGGCCAGGTTGGACAGAGCCTTGGGTGACATAGTCTAGTGTGAGGTATCCCTGCCCATGGCAGAGGGTTTAGAAGTAGACAATCTTAAGGTTCTTTCCAACCCTAACTATTCTTTGATTCTATAATCCTGTATGTTCAATGTAATTTCTGAATATACCTTGGCAGAGTATCGCACAAAGAAGGCTATACTCACAAGTCTGCTCCACTGAAACTAAGTCTGATTGTATCATTATTGTGCAAGAATAGCATAAGTATCACCTGTGTTAAGTCAGAGCCTTGTGTCTAAAAGCAGAATAAAATTAAGAGTATGGCTGCATTTTATATGCTGCAGCTGGTAGAGGCAGGACAGATCTTTGTCACCAGATGATTACAAATACATTTATTTTCTGTGAAAAGGTTTTCCTTCATCTGTGGCAGTATGACCAGTGTTAATGCTGAAGTCCAGGAAATCAGACTTGCTCCCATGTTGCATAATCTTGATACAGCCTAAATGTCTGTGGGTTGTGTTGAGGAGATAAGATAAATAAAAGTTTTCTGCTCTTCAGTTTGCTTATCTGATAAAATATAGGTCAAAATTCTCTAAGCTATTGAAAAAAAAAATAAAATACAGGGTTCAACTGCTGAGATAGCATGTTGTGCCATTTCTTAAAGATGAGTATATATGACATGTAAATGTGCTTTAATCTTTGCATATAAACAAGGATCTGAAACACCTAGTTGGAATACCTGTACCACCTTCTTAAGGAGCTGTTCTTCAATACTCATAACTTCGTCAGTGTTTTCTATCACTGTTTACTCTCATTAGTTGTTTCTCCAGTATTTCCAGTAGGAGGACATGCCTCAGAGTGATACTTAACACTTCTATATCACAGAGATTACTTCTCCATTATTTGATAGCAGAAGTGTGTGCTTTTCATCAATAAATCCAGAAACACTTTTCCTGTAGTCTAAAAATTAGTAATTATTGCAAGCTAAATGTTAAATTTATTTATTAAGCTAATTTATAGTTTTCTCATTACTGAAAACCACTACAGGTGCCATAAATTAAAATAATCAAGTCTTTTACCGAGACCCAGCAGCACAGCTGGTGACACAGAACATTTCTGTCCCTTCGTACCCATCTGGCAGTGAAGTAAATCAGATAAATTGCTCATGAATCAGTTCTTTTGAACTGTATAATTTAAAGCATGGCGTGACTCTAAAAGCAGCATTTTTAAAATATCAGTAAAGCCCAGTTCATATATTTAGTCAGGAAACAAGAAAGAAATAAACTTGTATTCTCTAGCATGGTTCTGCACAGAATTTATTTCAACGCTTAAATAATGTAATTTTCAAATATTTTTTATTTGATTTTCATATCTTGTTAGGTCCTTTAATGCTTTTGAGTCTCTGAGAAAAACTATGAGATGACTATTTATTTGCTAAAAGCTTAATTCACTTTTAGTAGGATTTTTACCTTATAATCTGGAAATGAATGGAATATTATCACAAACTATTGTGTAACCATGGCCTTATTAATAGCTTTCTAACTTATCTTTCCACTTTCTCAGAGAGAAAATAATGTTTAAATGGTTACACTTCTTCCATATCTTGCATTTAAACAATTTTTAGTCCCCAATTTCCTCAATAGTGGTAAATCTGTATCGTTAAAATAAATTCAGGGGATAATAGCAATTTACACTTACTGAGAATCAGGTTCAAATTGTTTCCGCTATTCATTGCTCTAACTGATTGTTCAGTGGTATATGTTTCACATGCTTACATCATCCTGAAAGCATTTTAATTAAAGCTCATTGACTAAGCATGTAGACATGTGTTTTGCTATAGTAGGGTGTGCATTCAGCCTGTTTAAAATGAAGCCCTTTTAAAACACCTACTAAGTTGCTGTTTTCTTCTGGGCTTGTTCTCTTTTCTGCCTGAAGGAGGTAAGTTTTTGCCTTTCAGTTGTGTTGCAACTACTGCAGAATATCACAGTAGACAATTCCTTTAAGGTAAGGAATCTAGCTATGACATCTGCACTAAGTTCTGCATGAACTAGTAGACTGCATTTGTATCTAAATGCTGTAGTTCCAAATTAAGAATTAAATCTCACAGAGCAAATGAATTTTAATAGAAAAGTTTTAGCTGTGGTTTCTGTCAAAATGGAATTGGCTCATAAGTCTTTTTTATAAAAAGCTATTAGGTACAAAAACTCTTAGGTTTCGGTGGCTTTTTTTTTTCTCAGTATAAATGGGTTCTTGGTACTACACTGAAATGTGGCTTTCTATCACTGAGGGCCTCATTATGCATCATTAATGACAATGGAAACTGTTGTAGAATCAGGAATATAATTTATTTGCATTGTTTTGGAAAAAGGTAGGAAAAAGGTAGAAAAAAGGTACATTTGTTTCCTTGCCATTAGTGATATTACTAGTCCCACTAATAACTACTACTTTAATGTTACTGAGAATCTATTTGTTAAGGAAAATATTTTCATTTATAAATACCATAATTGTTTTAGCAAAAGCATAACTGTATTTCCTGTCTTGCACGTCAGGTACTGCCACCCAGCAGTAGACCTGTTTGAAAAGTCTGCTTGAAGTTAAAGAAGCACTTTGTCATGAATGGTAGCAGCATGATCTGTGTGCATTTTTAATATTACTATCAATATCATGTTATCGAACTTTAAAAGATTTTGGTCATCCCTTAGAGATACCACCACATTAGTAAAAGTCTTAGACTGCAACGGTTTTGTTTTTATGCTGAAATGGTTTTTGTTCTGTTAGCTGCTGTATGTGATGTGTATGTGAAGGTAGTGACCAGCAGGAAAACAAAGGATGCTAAAATCAGGATTTGAATATTTCCATCCATATTTCTAGCTTTTAAACTGGTTGAAGCACATTCACGTTGTACTTAGGAAGAGTAAAGCTTAGCATATTTTTTAGTGGATCACCTGTAGCGTGCTTGGCCTTGCAGCCAAATGACTGAATATTCAGAAAGACGCTACAGAAAGGAGTCTGTGAACCTGCATTATTCCCAATACATGGGAAAGCAGGAATTGTTAATTCATGTTGATTGTACCATGCTAATTATTTCTAGATGGGAGAATGGATTCTTTCAGGGTTGAGGTTTTTTTCTTCATTGTTATATATGTTGAATCATGATGTATGTGGGAAAATGATTATTTTTTTTATTATGATCAGTCAGAAATTTGTAAGACTAATACCACTGAATCTGATTATGTTTAAAAATTCACAAGTAAATTAACGTTTATCCTGTTCCTTCTTCTGGCCTTTAATTCAGACTTTTCATGTAATGTAGATGTCCAAAAAGATAAATGAATAATACTCTCAATAAAATATTTCTGCTAATTAATGCAGTCGTGACTGCTGAACAGTAATGAGATTTATTGTTTTTTTAAAACTTCTGTTTAAAAAAGTGTAGGTGGAAAAATTAATATGAGGAAAAATGTGAAGTATTCAAAAAATAGAATTCATAAGATTTGATCTTTTATTTCAGCTTTCTCAAGAGGCAATTTCTCCAATGTAAATTAGTCCTAGAATTCACCAATGTTATGGTTATGCATCTCAAGGCATATTGCTGAAAGACGAGTGCCTCTGGTTTAATCTGTCTTCATCCCTCTTACTCATTCTTTTGATCCCTTATTTACCCTTATCTGTATGTTCCTCTGCTTCTAATTCTTTTCTAGAGCTATTTTTTTCATACAGCAGCCCCAAGTCTTTCTCCTCAAGGCTGCTCTCAGTCCAGCCTCTGCCCAGACTGCATTTGTGCTTGAGATTGTTTCCCTTCTAAATGTTTGGGTTTTTTTTTTCAGTAGTAACATCACCAGTGGTCCATACTTTTTCCTTAACTGAAGCAGATGGTTTAAAGGTCCTGGCATTACTTGCACTGATTAAAATTCATAAATAAATAAATTCTACTCTGTTGATTTCTTTGGCTTCATGCCTATGTGCAGCAATGGTTGATGAGGAAATATGTCACTGAGAACAATATGAATTGTGAATTCCAAACTGAGATGTGCTGTGGCTTACTTAGAGATCAAACAATGAATCTGAATGACAAAGATCTTATTTGAAAGTGAAAAAGAAAATACCAGCTTCCACTGGTATTTCCTCATGTTTTGCATAAACAAGTTTCATATAAGTCAATTTTCAACTCTTCTCCAAGGAGGCTGTTTCACATTTTTAATATAATGTATGTCTCTCTGTGATTCCTCTCCTATTTATTGATTTTTATTTCCTACATTACTTCTAGACTGAGTTCTGCATTTTAAATCGTTCATTTGCTTTTCCAGAGGATATGTTTAAAGCAGTTATGTTCTTCTCCTTCAAACTTTCAGTGTGTCAGACTACTATTTCACACTTCTGGAGTTTTATTCACAAACCTCTGTAATCAGATAAACTATTTTGATTTCAACAAGCATTGTATCAAGCTTGTTGCTTTTAGGTTTTTTAGGAATAGGGCTGTAATGAGACTAAGTACTGCAACAGGGTGTCAAAATTTACAGTACAGTTGCTACTGAATTTTAACAAATCCCCTTTTCTATGATTTTGAAGTTCAAGATTTTGGGCAGTCTAATCCTGAGTATCCACAGCTGTGGGATCATTACTGTCTTAGTCATCTGTTTCTCAATAGTCGTTTTGTAATATAGGATTCATGTCGATACCTGAAATATCAGCCTGTTAGGTTGGATGGCTTTATCCATGGTGGGAGATTACACAGAGACAACCTAAGCACTCACATGAGATGAAGTACAGTGTTTAAGTATTAATATGCTCTTTGGAAGTTATGGCCCTTGCCAGCTGACACAGTCTGGAAGATAATGTCCAAAAAAGCAGCATTCAGGTACAAGAGGGGACGATTATGGCTGAGAACTGAGAAATGTCCACAGCTTGTTTATTAGTGTGGGCATCCTTGTGTGGAGTCTTCAGAATACAATTAAATTGTCGCAAAATGCTGACTTCAGAAAAAATTCCTAAACTCAGAAATGAAAAAAGTATTAAGACAGCAGCCACTTCCCACTCTTCTGAGTATGTTTTGTTACATCACAGAAGTTATTAACATTTTATTGGTTTCAGCAAAATCCGTTTAATAGATTCTATGGCAGTCTTTGAAAGTGTTCTGCTTATTATCTGTGCCAGCATTAAAATGAGCCCTCAATGTGTAGACTATGTAATATACCATTAATACAGTTAAAAATCAGCTTTGTCAATATATGGCAAGTTATTTGTTTTGGGGTTGTGTTTGGTTTTTTGGTTTTTGTTTTTTTTTTTTTTTATTTAGAATAGCAGTATAATTGCTTAGTATCAGTGATCAAATACTAACTTTTCATGGAATTCTATACATGTTGTCTCTATCTATGCTTTCTACTTTTGTCTGAAATGAATATGTGATAATTCACTTTTATGCCCTGTATTCAAAGCAGAGAAATAAAATGGCTCTGAATTTGGCTGCAGTCTTTAATGGTTTCCCGTGAATTCCTGGAAGAGTAAAATTAGTTCTGTACTTATTGGTTTGTTTGTTTGGGTTTGGGTTTTTTGTCTCCAGAAAGATGTTAAAATGAGTGTGGGTCAGTTTCAGGAAAAAAGAGATTATGCTATAATGTTCAAATGTAAAGTCAAAGATTTTTAGTAAAATCTAAGAATTTTTTATTTTAATGTATTTAATTTGGTTTTTTGGGGGGTTTATGAACTATGAAGCTGCCTGGCAGGAACACAGCCAGCTGCTTTGTCTCATGGTTGAGTTTTTTGCCGAGAGAGCATTCTGTTGTTAAATCAAACTCCTGGAATAAACACAGTATCCCAAAAGGGTTATTTGCAAGGTTTAAGCCAAGGTTCCCTGTGTGTTTTTCTCTAGTTTTCTAGTCACACTGATAAGTCATGTTTGCCTTTGTTTTTATAATCCTCACGTTACAGAAAGAAAAAATGTGAATAGCATTATAGTAACTTGCCACTGAGATATTACCAAAGCAAATTGATGGTATTTTAAAACTAAATAATTACCTAGAAACAACTGAATAAAATTATACTATATGCTCTCTCAGGTTTTGGGCTGTATTTGCCATTGAAGTAGTACTATCACAACTGAAAGAATTAGTCCACTGATGTATTTGGCTGCAATTTACTTAGATTTTTTGTTTTCTGTTTGTTTAATCTTTTCTTTAGTTTTGTTTTAAATTAGGAGGATTAATAATTTAGAACTAATATGCTAGACACATTTCTGTTAATCTGTTCATGTCCAGGAGCATTTTGTTTTCCTTGCCAATGAAAGGTGGCTCTGGTATCACTATGCAACTCTGGGGGTGTAAGTAACGGTAAGTAGTTATCTCATGCACTTGAAAGTAAATGTGCATAATTTTTGTATCTATCCCTCAGTTGTCCACATCTACTGCAGACTCTGAGAGTATTAGTGTGCATTTATTACTGCTTCCAGAGCACTCTCTAACAATCATTTAACAAAGCAGCCAAACAAACTGCTGTGTAATCTATTAATATCAGCATTTACAATGTAATTAAGATTAAGTGTTTGAAAATGAATGCCTTATAGTTTTATGTCTAATTAGTTTCTGCTGATTGCCACAAAACACTTAAAACTGTAATAGCTAAACGGAATAATTAGAATCATAAAATGAGGCCCTAGTGTCTAAGCTACATAGGTGAAATTATGTTCTCCTAGATCATCAATTGCTTTGATGTCTCTTGATAGAAGACGTCTGCTGCAATATCTGACCTTCAGTTCAATATTCCTGACTTGGGCTACTTGCAAGTTATGAATCAGAGAAAAATTATGTTAAAAAAAAATAGTGACTTAAGTAATAGAAGTCGGTATAATGTGAAAGCCGACGATTTTAATTATGCCAGAATAAATTGTGTCTCAAAATCTAATGGGCTACTGCAAGCTACATTCTTTGCCACATTTCTGATTACTCTGTAGGAGCTGAGTATTTGAAACTACCCCAGATTAACAATTTTTTCTGAGTATTTTACCATGTGTATCCTCACTGTCTTCTGTGACTGCAAATTGGAGAGTAAAAGTGTCCTGGGTTCAGCAGTAGCAGTTATTTTTCTCCTTCTTAGTAGCTAGTGCAGTGCTGTGTTTTCATTTTTTGGCCTGGGAAGAGAGCTGATAACTCCGATGTTTTCAGTTGCTGCTCAAATGTTTGGTCTGGCCAAGGACTTTGTGAGTCTCATGCTCTGCCAGGGAGGAGGGGAGGCTGGGAGAAAGCAGAGACAGGACACCTGACCCAAACTGACCAAAGAGGTATTCCATACCACAGCACGTCATGCCCAGGATGTAACGGAGAGTTACCCCAGAAGGGTGGGGACTGCAGGGTTGGACGAGGTATCGGTCAGTACTCGGCTGGGGGGAGTGGGGCAAGTTATTGGTCGGCTGGTGTTGAGGTGTTGTATTCTTTCCTCTTGTTATTTCCTTTATCATTATTATTATTGGTGGTAGCAGTAGTGATTTGAGTTATACCTTAGTTACTAAACTGTTCTTAACTCAACCCGTGGGAGTTGCATTCTTTTCGATTCTCCTCTCCGTCCCCCCAGGAGCAGGGGAAGGGCAAGAAGCGGGGGGAGTGAGTGGACAAGCTGTGTGGATCAGTTTAAACCACAACAAAAGGTGTTTTGTTTAAACACAGTAAAATACATCAAAACAAATATTCTTTCCTTCGACATTGTACTTGTTTCTGAAAGACAGGAAAGATTTTGATAACTGCATGAACATAGAACTCTCCTTCCTCTCATGCTTTCATATTCCTCCAGTCAGTATTACAAAACCACCCTCTACCAACATGGATGGCTTCTGTAAAAATATAGAAATATCTATTTCATGGCTAGTCATGCTGTTATTACAAATGGATGTACACTTGGTGCTATTTTAATCTTTTAAAAGTATGTCTGCATTAGTGTTTAAATTTGAATCTGAAGTCCGCTTGGTTGTTTCTACTGAATGTGAAGAGGAGTCTTGGAACATGCGAATTTAATTCTCCTTAGATGATATTTAACTGGAACTTCTGGAACAAATCTAATGCAATTCAGCCACAAAGGCAAATCCAGTCTGAGGGACTACACCAGAGATTCTCACAAGCAGGAAGTTAATGTATGAAGAGTGAAGAGTAGGTCATCAGCACCAACTGCTTTGCTATATAGGTCTGTTTTGGTTGACCCACAGAACTTGCTAATGTAGATGCAGCATTACAGCAGCAACTATAATCAGCGTTGGGGACTTAAGTCTCAAATACATGATCATATTGCTATATGGCAACTGAACCATTTACTGTACCCAGTGATTATCAGCGTACACTCTCTTAATCCTTGACTAGAGTGAGATTATGTGTTAGTTTAGTAGCTTTCAGTGATAGAAGGCTAGCTTAATTCAAGTAATATTGTATCAGCTAAAATCATTCACATAGGCACTTACCACAGATTTGCTGATACTTAGAGTGGGATTCATCTCAATTCAGCATATTGCAATTGTTGTGGGATGGAAGCCTTAATTACAGCAGCAGTTACCATTTAAGAGAAACAGATGCAATCTCTTCATTTGCTGCATCTTATGGTCTTGCTACTGCTATAATGTTAGTAATGAGGATACAAATCTAAACCATTCAGGTATTGTCACTGCTGATCTGAATATGATAATTGCTCACAGTTTGTTAAGGGTTTGTTTTGTTTTTGTTTCCTTGTTTGTTTGTTTGTTTGTTTGTTTTTGTGTATGCTTGTGTACCAATGTACCTAGTATGGGAAATAAGCAGGAAGAACTAGACATCTATGTGCAGTCACTGGGCTTTTATCTCATTGCAGTTACATAGTGGGATAGCTTGCATGGCTGGAATATTATTATGAATGGCTACATGTTTTTTAGGAAAGACAGGCCAGGAAAGTGAGGTGGCAGAGTTGCCCTTTATGTAAGAGAACACCTGGAATGTCTGGAGCTGTGTCTCAGGGTGGATGATGAGCAAGTTGAGAGCTTATGGGTCAGAGTAAGAGGGTAGACCAGCAAGGGTGACACTTTTGTGGATGATTGAACAGACCAGCTTACCTGAAGGATGAGGCCGATGAACCTTTTACAGAGAGCTGGAAGTAGCCTCACGGCTACAGGCCCTGGTTCTCATGGTGGACTTCAACTACCATAACATATTTCGGACGAGCAGCACAGTGAGGAACAAATGATCCAGGAGGTTTCTGGAAAGCATTGATGATAACTTTCTAACACAAGTAATGGAAGATCCAATGAGGAAATGTGCTGCTGGACCTTATACTAACAAAGAAGGAAGGACTGGTTAGTGAAAGTAGAGGGGCAGCCTGGGCTACAGTGATCTCTACCATGAGATCTTGGAATTCAGTATCATGCAAGGAAGAAGAAGGGCAATAAGATCACAACCCTGGACTTCAGGAGAGCTAAATTTGGCCTCTTCTGGGACCTTCTGTAAGGTCCCATGGGAACTTGGGACCTAGACGTGAGTCTAAGAGAGCTGGTTAATATTAAAGGGTCACTTCATATAGGCTCAAGAACAGTGTATCTCCATGGACAAGAAACTGGGGATAGAGGGAAGGAGACCTGCATTGATGAACCCCAAGGTTGATTCAACCTTTTACTAAAGGTTACTTAAAGTTACTAAACTTTTACTTTTACTATCCTACTAAGAGGATACTTTGAGACTGTCATGAGCCCAAACCATACTAGGAATTGCAGTTACAGACAATTGGATTCTAATGACAAAGATTGTCTCTTGGGCTGCTGAAGAGTACTAGCATAAATGTAACATTAGTGTTCCAATGTTTGTTTGATTTTACTGATATGAGACAGTCAGGCCACAGGAACTGTGGGGTGCATCATTCAGTACATCTTCCCTGCATCTTAGAAGTAACTATTAGGGTTAGAGTCCTTGTTTATAACCAGTATCTTTTAAAGCTTGTTACAATTTATAAAGTATTGCCAATGTTTATTAGAATTCACTGTGTGGTGACAATGTGCTTTGATTTACTGTTTGTTTTAAAAGTTACTATGACCATTTTTCCATATTTCCTTTATTATTTATTGTGTGATATTTTTCCACTAAATGAGCATTCTTAAATAGCAAATATGAAAGATATTACGAAATTCAAAATTAAATAAATGTCCAGAAGGAAAAAAAACCCAAAACATAGTATTTTTTTTGTCAGGCCTGATCTTTGAAATATATTTTTATCGTATGTTCCAAATTTTGAAAACATGCCATGCCATTTGTACATTAATAGGCATCTAGAGAGTATTTTTTTCTTAATACCTTACTCTGAGTAAGGCAAAGTACTACTTTTTTAGGCTTTCTGTTGTTTTATATAAAACAGTTCCTAAATCACATGTTAATGTAACTGTTATTATGATATTGATTTTATTTATTTCTCCTTTATTTGTTCAGGAAATAAAGTCTGGTTATTCATGTAAGTGGTGGATGAAGTAGAGGTATGATTAAGAAGCACGTTAGTTGGATGGCTGGTAAAAAGTTTAGGCTGCTTCTCAGACTATGTGGTGGAATCATTCATTCTATGTCAGGATCCAAAGTGATTCATTCTTCATGTTTGCATAATAAAAGGACTCTCCAAAGCAGAAACAATACCAAAGTATTGTGTATTAAATTAATTCAGACGTGCAGTGATATAGATCAGTGCCTGAAGTGAGCTGTGAACACTGACAAAACTATAGGACTTGAAAGCTTGTGCTGAACAACACGGCTTCACATCTCAATATATTCTTTTGTAATTAACTAGGTAGCAAATGCAGATTAAAAGGATCTGGAGGCCTTGGTGATTATTTGTTTCTTCATTTTCTTGAATTAGAGACGGAATATGTATTTCAGTCACAGGTAGTGAAGTGAATTTGTACACTTGACTATGTGACCTCTAAATCTATGAATTTTAGCCAACCAGTATAAAATAACTACTTAAAATCCCAATAACTGCAATTTATTTTTCTCTATTGTTAACTTCTGTCTTAACCATAAACCATATGAAATATACTTAAAAATCTACTTACAGTTAATTTATAGTCAAAGCTTTTAAGAACTGATGAGAGCACACCATAAGTTTAGGAAACATTTACCTTAAGCTACATCTGTTAAATCCCTGTGTAGGAAAGAAGGGAAAGAATCAATAGTAAGTGTTAGGAACCCAACTGTGAGGCAAATGTTCCAATTTCTAGATAGAAGAATAAATGTATAGCCTATGCACAGAAGTAGAATGTGGGGTAGATTTTCTTGTATATTATTACACCTTCAAATATTTTTAATGCATTTTGATGCTTAAAGAAATTTATTGGGCTGTTTAGGAGTCATGTAGCTGAACCTGTGAGTTCAGCCATAAATGTTCCAACTTCTTCACCTTTGTAGAATCATAGAATAGTTTGGGATGGAAAGGGCCTTTAAAGTTCATTTAGTCCAAACTCCCTGCAATAAGCAGGGACATCTTGAACTAGATCAGGTTGCCCAGAACCACATCCAGCCTGGCCTTGAACGTCTCCAGTGGTGGTGCATCCACCACCTCTGTGGGTAACCTGTGCCAGTGTTTTACCACCCTCACTGTAAAAGAATTTTTATTCATGTCCAGCCTGAATCTCCTCTCTTTTAGCTTAAAACCATTACCCCTCATCTGTTGCAACAGGTCCTGCTAAAAGTCTCTCCTTTGGTGACCACCATGATGTGGGCATGACAAGAGCTGGAGTGGGAAGTTTTCCTGGGCTTTTGTCAGGTCTTTGTGGAGAAAATATTTTATGGGCTTCTAACAGGGCTCTGTTAAGGTGGGTGCATCTGCCACAAGACCTAGAAACACATTTATGATAGTATTTCAAGATTAAGAAAACTTTTTCCTTTATTTCTGGAAAATATAGCTAGAAAATATAGAATATAGCTAGAAAATATAGAATCTTTGCAATATTTGAATGAATTTGTGCTGAATACCGGTAGGTATATCCTACTTATACTTGGTTTTGTAGGACTCTACCTAGCAAACAGTGTAAAGAATATTAGAAACACCAGGAAATTATTTTTTCACATGCCATACCTTCCTTTTGTTTTCCGTTTTATTATGTTGAGTCATACAGTTGATCTTGTCCATGCATCTGAGAGTCTCTCAAGCTAGTCAATTAAGGAAAATAAGCTTGTATGTTTACTTATTTGATAGCTTTGAATCATTTGCATTGCGGTAAACTTACTTGGCACTAAGCAAATGATCTTCTAAATTCAGTATTGTTGTCATATGCCAACTATCTGATCTCTGATTAGCTGAGTTACAAGCATATTACTTTAAAGTTTATGGTGAAATGACTTATGAAGTTGGTCCAAAGTCTATATATGTAGATGATAACTGACAACAATGCTTTATCTTTTACAATAATACATCTTTGCTGGAAATAAATGCTAGAACTCTTATTTATAATAGTCCTGTTGAAAAGTCATAGGTCAAGTCATAATTTCAATTTGATTATACAGAGGTTATTTTTCCCCATTTTTAACAACTCATTTTTAGTGAAAAATAGATTATTTGGATGTTATATAGTATGGAATATTATATAGGGAAATTCTTATTGACAATCTATGCAATATATGATTATTTCAGGTTAAAAAGAGCTATGAAAAGTTTAATTTCACATAAGTAAAGCTCAAATGTAGGCTAAAACACAATGATGTCCTTGTGACCTGTGTAGTAAATGCAATCTACTCTGCCAGGATTGTCATTCTAATTAGTAAGGGTCTTGAGAATAGCTTGAGAACACATTTTCATTTTTCTTAATGTAACTAGACTATAGCATAAGAGTTAAGGTAGTACAAGAAAACGTGGATATGAATCACTGTTGACAGGGAAAGGACTTCATTCTGATTCTGTCATTATTTGACTGAAAACCCTAATAACTGAGGTATTATATGAAATAAAATGAGTGATACCTGTTCTTCTATTGACAAAATTTCAGGGAAGGGTGAAACATGTAAACTCTTGATTTCTGAGCCATAACTTCTTCCTTAATGCTGTGCTTGTACCAATAGTCTTTGACTCTTGGGCACATTACTGGGGTTATTTGTCTCCCAGGCTGGAGCACAGCTACTGGGCGTACCCAATACTGCCCAGCTCACGTAAGAACTGCTTTGTTTTCTTTGCAATTTATAGGATAGTATAGCTCAGCCCTGGATGTAAAATAATACTACAATAAAACAAAAACCAACAAAAAAAAATCAAATTTTGTTGTATCTGATAGAAGATTTGTTTGTATTAGTTTACAAATGCAACTTTTAGTAACATCTATACTATGCATACCCAAGCAGTGTATTATTGTAATGACTGCATGCAAAACTCCTAACTTGAACATATTCTACAATTAGCATTTATTAAACATTGAAATTTTAAACAATGTAAAGAGAAATGGAAACACTGAACTTTAGAAACTAAATCTCAGGCTTAACATTTTTACATATTTTGACTCATTTAATCAGAGGCATTCTGTATATTTCTGCATTAATACTTGATCTCTTAATGATTCTCATTTCTACATAAATGTACATTCCAGAACTATGTAGAAAAGAATGCACTGTAATAATGAAATCCTTGTTAGGTTAAGTGCAACATATAAATTACACTAGTATTTGAAATAAAATTCAAACTCCGTCTGTCATATATTATCCTCAGAGCAGCTAGGACATGTACATATATAATTGGATTATGATAAACTAAAAAAAACCCAAAGTGCCTCAGGTATTCCTTCTAGGCTTTAACAGTGATTTTTTAAATTTGTATTAAAGTCTTTAATGCTAGAAATTCAGACTTGCAATAAAAAGAAAAATTTGTAACTGCACTGAATAGGTGTTTTTAGTATTTTTTCAATTAGATGCTTTATGTGAGAGAAAATAGAATACAATAAACATTGCTCATCTCACAGGAATTAATTTTTTTTTAATGTTTCATAAAAGTCTTAGAATGCTGACTCATCTATTTCTGATGTTTAGCTGTTGGCATGTTTTGTGTGAAATATTTCTGATACAAGGAAAAGAAGTCCAAGCTTGCTGTTGATGTGCTAAAGAAACACATAAAACTTGCAGTAAAAATCTATATTAATTGCAAGGAAAATGAATAAAACAAACTCTTTCATCATTTATTCTCAGAACTTTTAAAATATGTTTTCTCTACCTTTGAGACTGTAGGAATACTGCCATCAAATAGCTGACATTTACTTTCCTTCCTTCCTTTCTGATTCATGCCTTCATCAGACTTTAAAGGAAGAAATTATCACACCTCTTTGAAAGGACTTACTAGCCTATCACTTCATGGTTACAGTTTTTCCAGTTAAATGCTAAGGCTTCTCATGTTCACTTTGTTCTTTTAAATGGTCACACCCCCCTTTCATTTCTGAAGGAGAGTAGTTTTTGTCAGAATCAGCTTTTAATGCAAGACTTCAGGGAAAAATATCAACATTCTCTGGATTATGTAGTGCTAGCTAGTAGTGCTACCTTTTTAAAATCAGTAATACGTATGTCCATGCATTCTTAGATGGTCTATTTTAGGATGAGGTCAGTTTTCTGAAGATGCTAGTTTCTTTCCATTGTCTATAAAAGGTGTAGTGACTCTTGAAGGTGACTAGTGCCACTTGACTAGCCTGCAGATGTGTAAATTGAGTGGACAAATTCTACTGGGGAAAAAACATATACCTCATTCATGCACAGATACTTGGGGTTTGTTTGGTTGTTTTTTTTCCGAAAATTAAAGGGATCTGACTTTTTACTTCAATAAACATCATTCAGTTCACTTTAGGCTGAGGTGAATTAGTCCCTGGATGTGTCTTTCTGCAGAAACAGGTGCTTAAATTTAGATTCCTAAAGCTACATGAAGCTACTCCAACCCTAACAGCTGAAAAGATGCATTAGCATTTTTTGTCAGTTGTGTAGCCCCTAAATCTTCACCTTATTTGTTAGCTTAAGCCTAACATTTTTATAGTTTTATAACTATAGTATTTATAGTTTAAGCCTAAATGTCCTAAGATATGACATTTTTAAAAAGCTCAGGTAATTAAACCGATTTTCTATATGGTACTTTTTGTAAATGTTGCCTATTTTCTAGTTTTGAGTGGGTTTTTAATAACCAAGTTTTTCATTGGATGTGATTTAAATGAGGAATTCTGAGTTCTCAAAAAGAGGAATATGTGTACTAGATGCATATGTCAATGAATGGTGTTGCTGGACTGATCCTGTTTTTCTGCACTGTTCTTGTTTCACCTACTATGTAGGTGATCAGTGAAGACAGCTGATTATGAATAAACAGTACAGTGGGAATAGTTAAGAACTGCATGGACATGGTCTAAAATAATATGGTGTACTGCTGAAAAAGTACTCTGATTTCCAAAGTAATCAAAACTGTCTGTAATTGATGCACTATTAATTTCATTTTTAAAAGAAAATGGTCCTTTTAAGCCTTCGGGTAATGTAAACAGTAAAATAGTTACTATAATGTGAATCCTGAGTTTGCACATGTGTATAAAAGGATTCAGAAAAGACAGACTGATACACCTGGAATTTTTGTATGTGATAGCTATAAGTATACATGTGACCTTATAAATATTTATGCAGGGTTCAAAGCCATCTGTCAACAATTAAAGCACATGTCACGTTTAATAACATAGTCAGCATAGATTAGGATTACTATAATTAGACTATTGCACACATATTACAGCTGCAAAATGGATGAGCCAGGCTTTCTCAGGAATTTCAAAAAAGGCTTCTTCTATTTGATAATATTCTGCATGGTATTTGAGGCATCTGAATAAGTAATGTCACAGAGAAATAGCACAGGCAGCTACTTGAACTTGAAGCTAGGTTTTCGGAGAAAAGTTGTAATCTTATCACACATACAAGGACCCAATGGTATCTAAAGAATAGTTCTACCAAAGCTTTCTGAGAAGGCTCTGATTATAAATGTTCCACTTCTTTATGCACCAAGAAAGCTGTTCTTAGCTAGTATGTGACCCCTCCTCCATCACTTCCATATTTCAAGGATGCCTTAATTCTCCTGAAGACTTTTAAAAACTGACAAGTTTTTGCATTTTGACAAGACTAGGGAATAGCAACTATTTTAAGAATAGTTTGGAGGCAAAGAAGATTTAAAAATATAACCCTTCATCCTTGATAAATCTCAATTTATGCAAAGTAGCCTTACTACACAACAAGTATAACCAGGGAAGTATAGTTATATAGAACTCATGAAAATGAATGACAACTCAAGAACAGGAAAGGGGGTTAAATTGTGTGGCAGGAAGTCCTTATTTTAACCTCATTGAGAATTCACTTGCCTTTTGAAGTGTGCTAGCACAGAATCCCAGCAGCTGGAAAACTTTCAGTGTAAGTCTTAAGTGGGGCATAAATGATGTACTAGAGTTTGTACCAGCTTCCTGTCTGAAGGATAGATGCTGGAAATGAAAAGAAGATACACTGGGCCTTAAGAAAAAGTTGGTAAATAATGCAGAAGACTGGATGTATGTTTTTGCTGTGGTGTGTTGTGTGGCAAACTCTTATGAAATTGGGCCAAAAAGAAGTCACAGATAAGGACTTGTGGTATGCTTTAGTAATTGATAATGTAAAAATCACTAAAGTAAGAAGATTCATGTTTATTAATTATTTAAAGATCCCGCTTAATTTCTTTTGTATTGGGGGAACACTATTTTTGCATAGAGAATTGCTCCCCACCAAAACTGTGCTATGGAAAACATTGTTATGGTTCATTCTGAGATAAATGAATACTGAAGGGTTTGGTTTCACAACAGTTGAATTCTGTATTAAATTTTATAGGTGTCTACTCCCACATCATCTTCTAGGTCAATGTAAAATGCTCTGATCTAAGGAAAAAGTACATGTGCAGCTGTCGAAGAGGGAACTGTATTTTTAATGATTACATTTTGTTAAGTGTGAGGGAACATTTTTAACTTGTATTATCTACAGAACAAAGGCTAATCCAATTTATAAAATGGTGTATGTGAGGCTCAATTATCATGCCAAAACAGATAGAAAAGTATTTTCTTTCTCAAGCTGTATACAATAATTAAAAATTATTTTTAAGTTAGTCAATAACCTAAATTAAGGTGCAAAGACCTCAAGCTGATCAAAATTAAGCCATTTCTTTGTTTGAGGGGAACTGAATTATTCTGTTACCCTGAATTTACTTGTTTATTTTGTTCATACAACAAAATCACATACAGATGAAACAGAACACAGGGTTTTTTGCTTTAAGGTAACATTCTGTCTGTCTGCTATAAAGAGGAAAGTCCTACTGAAAGCTTAGTCAGCTCACAAGGCTTTCATAGAGATTTTAAAGCGAGAAGCGGAAGAATTACATCTTAGCAGTAAGTCTGGATGTCTTTGACTCCACAGGTCAAATGACTAGAACTGATTTCCAGCTGAATCAGCTGTGGGTATCTTCTGGCATAATTGTACAACAGAACTACATTCCATATGAGACGCTGTCCTGGGTTCAGCTGTATCAGTTATTTTTCTCCTTCTTAGTAGCTGGTGCAGTGCTGTATTTTTGACTGTAGTCTGAGAACATTGCTGATAACAAACTGATGTTTCAGTTGTTGCTAAGTAATGTTTACCCTGATCAAGGACTTTCTGAGTCTCGTGCTCTGCCAGGGAGGAGGGGAAGTCAGGAGGAAGCAGACAGGACACTTGACCCAAACTAGCCAAAGGGGTGGTCCATACAACAGCACATCATGCCCAGTATATAAACTGGGGAGAGTCACCTGGAAGGCCCAGATCACTGCTCGGGTCGGGCTGGATATCAGTCGGCAGGTGGTGAGCAATTGTATTGTGCACCACTTGTGTTTGTTGTTGTCTTTTCTTTTTCCCCTTTTAGTGTTATATTCTCTCCTTGTTATTTCCCTTATCATTATTATTATTGGTGGTAGCAGTAGAGGTATTGTGTTATACCTTAGTTACCAGACTGTTCTTATCTCAACCCGTGGGATTTATATTCTTTCGATTCTCCTCCCCACCCATCCGTGAGAGGAGGGAAGAAGTGAGTGGCTTCTTCGTTCTTGTGCGAGTGGGTGCGTGGTTCTGAGTTACTGGCTGGGCTTAAACCACAACAGATGCCTTAATTGCTATGTACCCCTTTTCAATAGTAGCCATGTATCTGCTCATATCTGAGCATGTCTTTCTTACCAATAGAGATAAATAGGTGGTTCTAGGATGTCCATCCATCTTGTCCTATAGATAGCCTAAAGCAAGTCAGAGGAGGTGCCTTTAAGATTCCCATTTCTGTCTGCTGGCCAAAGATATCAGGATGAGTAGTTCAGATATAAATATCTATAATTCAGTGACATGAATCCAATCCAACTGCCAGGAAGCCCTTCTTCTTGATTCCCAAATTTGTGCTTCAGTGACAGAGCAGAAATAGTTAGATGCATGGTTATTAACATTCAAACATCTAAAATGCAATATTGGCCCTGCTGTCAACTTAGTCTTCATGGACTTTACACAGCAGGTTATTGCTTTTCCTCACTCAATCCTGAGTCCAATTATACGAGGGCTGGAAATGTTATCAAGAAGAAAGTATCTTTATCATCTGGCTGGTAGATAACAGAAAGCAGTGTTTGAGTCAGCAATGCTAAGTCATCCGCACGAACCGTCACTTGAAATCCATTCACTGAAATCAGATCTCTAGAAAATCACCTATGCATCCACTTACAATAGGGTAGCAAAAGGAAACCTCTAACAATCCATTGCCTCTAACAATCCAGTAAGAATTCTGCTCACTGCATCACTGGTTATTGTAATGCAGCTTTTTCTGTAAAGTCTTCTGAATGGCTCTCCAGGTGAAATGTCTAGTAACATGTTATTCTGATAAAGAGAAAGCATTCCAGAAGGTGTTGGTATATTTAAAAATTCTTCCTTTAACTGGCTTAATACACTGCCCTTTCACCTGCAGATCTGTGAAGTATAAGGAGAAATCAGACCCTGAAATAATCTGTCTGTAATTTTTATTATCTGTCATGATGTTTGATTTACTTCAGCTGTAACTTTACTCTTATGTTTTCACTGACACTGAGAGGAAACTAGAGCTTACAGATCATTAACTCCTCTTAAGTAACAATCTGTGTCATGAAAGTGAGGGAACTTCTACTTTTGTAGCTATAAGATCAGAATTGCCACAGACTGGAAATACATAGATGGATAAGTGATGTAGTATAGATAACTTGCTGTAGAACCGAATTCTAGCTAATTTTTTTAGTAGCAATTGTATATAAACATGCCTTTTGAAGCATTAAATACATATTTTATTCTTAAAATAGTAAACATTGCTTTGCTGCTCTCATGATTTATATTTCTAAGCAGCAGCCAGACTAATCACTGATTGATACTGTTATCAGTACAAACCACTGCACAATAATGAGCTAATGTTCAGGTACTCATGTCTATATATGTGAATTGTTGCAGGTTGGTGAACTCTCTTTTGTTCTACAGCTTCCTTAATATGCTTCATTTTCTCCTTTTCTTGGAAAAAAACTATTGTGTGAAATAATAGTCACCAGATTAATTGAAACTGTCTGAGTTCAATATATATAATTGTGATTAATATTTCCGTGTAGTTTTGTAAGTTCTAGTTGTTAGCACTGAGAATGTTTGGTTTAAAACTTTGTCCAGAAAAATTAATTCTTAAGTTGTAATCAGCATTTTTTCTCACAAATAATTTGATCTTTATTCTTGCTAGCACTAAGTTTATATAGAGAAAGAACATACAAAGAAATATTGACATTTTTCATTTTTATAGCTTAAACATCTAGTTACTGGTTTGGATCCTTTTGTGCTTTTCTGTACTTGGCTTAGTTGCACTAGGAGCTCTGTTGTTACCAAAGAAACAAAGAAAAAAAATTAATGTCTGGCTAAAAGAATGAAGAATTCACTTTGAAAATTTTTTTAAAATAATTTTCTTTCTATAAATCTTGGGTAAGACACTTGACTTTGTTCACTTGAAAAGATCCCCGTTATCTATTGGGTCTGTTGGCTAGGATTATGGTTCAATTGCATGTATTCAGATGCCTGGAACCATTCTAGCTGCTGTGTTCCTTGACTTCCAGATGGTGCTCCAGAAGGTCTTTGAATTCTCTATCACATCTCTCTGTCCATGTAGTTCCCCGGGTATTGTAGATCATCCCAAATGGCATTAGACAACCATGTCCAGAAAACTGAATCAAACCTGTAACATGCAGATTACCACTGAGGATCATAAACACCTTCCTTACGAAAAAACATGTAATTTTTTTGACATCTACAGTGAGGTATATGAATCTGGAACCAAAAGCCACACAAAAGACCTGGGTAAGCTCATTCAAATGAGCTTTATCTAATCACATTATGACATGTAATTTTGTTAGACCTCAATTGTTCATTAGACTCCTTCATATTAAGCTATCTAATGTTTCAGATTGTCTGTTCTGGACAGACAGACTTTCAGCTTCTGAAGAAGAATGATGTTTCAGTCTACAGAAGAAAATGGCCTAATATGTCATATCTGTTATTATCCACCCTTCCCAAGGGAGAAAGGTCTAAAAGAGCAAATGAGAATAAGGTGAAGGATGAAATTATTTGCAAGTTATCTGAAAAATTATTTTTAATATTAGTGGAGATGGTTATGCCAGTAATCTTCTAAGGAATACAATGAAAGAGATAGAGAAGAACAGTGAAATAAAAAATCCAAGCAGATACATGACTCTAATTAACAGATATTGAAGTTGCTTATACTACAGCTTTAGAAATATTTTAATGAAATATTTCTGGTGATTTCTTTTTTTCCTGGAATTTATGTTTCTCTTTCATTATTATTATCATCTATTTCTGCTTTTAGCCATGCTGTCTTCATGGATGGGTGAAGCAGGCAAAAAGCATTAGTCTCTAAACATTAATCATATATGATGTGACTTTAATCTGTTATTTCAGAAAGAGAGTACAAGCTATTATTGTGGGGTTTAATTTGGCTCTCATTTGTTATCTTAGAAATGCCTGACTTGTTTACTTAATTTTCTGAGGAATGGTTTAAATCTACCGTGAGATGTTAGAAAGTCATACTAACTTTTTTTTTTTAAGGCCAAAAATATCTAAATATTTCTTAAATCAAGTGGATAGTATGCATAACTGCTAACAGGGTTTGCACCAAAGGACGAGCCAAGCTTTTGCTTTTGCATTCACTTGGAACTCGTAATAACTGGAAAGAAAAGTAATCTCTCATGACAGAACTCATGTGAGAACCTGTGTTGAGTGTATTTAGCTGTAAAACACACTGCCATATATAAAGCAAGACTTTTATAGCAGAGAAGGCTTTGCCTTTAATAATGTAACAAATCAGGAAATTATATTAGTTGAGGGACAGTTGCATTTAGGCGCAGTATCTATATTACTAAATAAGAAGAGGCTCAAGGATGACAGCACGCACTGCTTCATTTCCCCAGTGCCTGGAATTAGCCTCTTTAATAAGAGATTTACCATAGGGAAAACCGTCTGGAATAATCCGAAACATATGGAAATGACAAAGATTGAGAAATGTTGACATTCAGGATCTATTGCACTAGCTCATCCCCTGGTTCTTTTTTATTCAGCGCTGTAGGCTTCCCAAAAAGGCTGTATCTGTTGTATTAAATAAAATTGCTCAGGGACTGCAAGTGTCTTACTTCCCAGAGCAGAATAACTGTATCCAGGCTGCTGTTGGGGACAGTCCCTAGATGCTCATACTGGTGTCAAGCATTTTTGTGGAGAGTGCTGCTTGGGTCAGTTCAAATCTGTGATGGCCAGGAAGCATGCTAATGATGGAAAATGGATAGTGTATGCTCATGCTTGGACCCACAATCTAGCATTGTTAAGTGTACCTTCAGTGAAAACTTAGTCATTTCTACCTAATTCAGTAGTTAGCTTTCTGTGAAAGTTTTGCTTGCCTGCCAAGTGTTTTTGAATGCTACATAAATAATTACTGTGAAGAAATGTCTGGATTTTGAAGTAGTAGTACGATAATAAGATGGGGTAATTCCTATTTCTACTATTCAAGCAGCAAGTGTTTTGATCCTGGGTTAGCAGAGGTGTATCAAGAAAGCACAAACAGTAGATTAGAGCTGTGTGGTGCAGTGCTGGCTCAGAGCCACCTTACTGATTCTTCCTCATGTTCAATAAGCAGAATGAATGTCTATTTCTTTCTGTGTCCAGATGAGTTGGCTAAGACTGGAGAGAAATGTCATGTTACTTCCATTAGAATTTCAGGCTGCTGTTTGGTAATTTATGGAGTGGAATGAATCTGCAGCCTTGAAATGAAGTTTTAACCCTGGATTTTGGGCATAAAACAGTGGGTTTGACATAGCAGTGTATACATTGCTTTTGTGTTCTGCATCAAGGCTATACCTGTTTAGAAATCTCATTTTCTCCTTGATAATTTCATTGGGAAAAAAAATAAAAAAAGGCAAAACCAAAGCTACAGCTTTTTATTTAAGAAACGTGACTATAAGTGGTCACACTCATTATCTAAATACCAGTTTCCAATATAAGATGGACTTATAATTTAGAATACACATTTTTGTTAAAGATCTTTTGCATTATTGGAAATAAAACTCTGCAGGAAATTCTGGCCTACAGAGGCATGACTAGTTTTTTAATGAGATCACTAAAGAAAAATGTTGCATTTTTACGTATCCAGGTATGTAATGATAAGCAGAGGAATAAACTTGAGTTTATTCCTCTCATTTGAGAGTTCTAAATAGTCATACTTCTAGAAATAATTCTTCAAGGTTTGATTTGATTAGGTAAATTGAATTCACTGCTGGGCTCGTTTGAGATAACTTCCACACATACTTATGATATGCATGTAAATGAAAGAGAGAAATATTGTGACTAAGCTCAGTTCACATTGACTGAAGGAGAGTATCAGGATATCTTTATGGAAAAAGAAATAAAATTCATAGAAAATCAATGATTCCTCTGAAGGTATATGATGTGGACCTGTTGGAGCAAGTCCAGAGGAGGCCACAAAGATGTTCAGAGGGTTGGAGAGGTACTCCAACAGGCTGAGAAGGTTGGGCTTGTTCAGCCTGGAGAAAGCTCTGTTGAGACCTTCAAGCAGCCTTCCAGTACCTAAAGGGGACCTACAGGAAATCCGGAGAGGGACTTTTACAAGGGTATGTAGTGACAGGACAAGGGCAATGGTTTTAAACTGAAAGAGTGTAGACTTAGATTAGACAACAGGAAGAAGTTCTTTACTGTGAGGGTGATGAGGCACTGGCACAGGCTGCCCAGACAAACTGTGGCTGCCTCATCCCTGGCAGTGTTCAAGGCCAGGTTGGATGGGGTTTTGCACAACCTGGTCTAGTGGGAGGTGTCCTTGCTCAATGCAGGATGTTTGGAACTAGATAATCTTTAAGGTCTCTTCCAACCCAAACTGTTCTATGATAATAGTGTAAAGATAGGCTCCCTCGCCTTTCAGTGTTTATCATTCATAAGTAATTGTCCTAGTTTCAGATGGGATAGAGTTAATTTTCTTCGTAGCACCTGGTATAGTATTGTGTTTTGGATTTAGGATAAGAATAATTCCCTTTCTTCTTCTTTCTCCAGTTTTATATGCTAAGTGTGACACCATACAGTATGGAATATCCTCTGGTCAGTTTGGGTCAGATGTCCCGACTGTATCCCCTCCAAGCTTCTTGTGTACCCCCAGTCTACTCCGTGGTGGGGTGAGAAGCAGAAACAGCCTTGACTGTATAAGCACTGCTCAGCAATGACTAAAATAGCCTCATATTATCAACACTGTTTCCAGCACAAATCACAGAATCAGCTAGGTTGGAAAACATGTTTAAGATTGTCAAGTTCAACCATTACTGCAGGACTACCAAGACTAAACAATTATCACTGAGGGCCTCATCCACATGGGTTTTGAACACTTCCAGGGATGGTGATTCCACCACTTCGCTGAGCAGCCTGTTTCAATGTCTGACCACCTTTTCAGTGAATAAATCTGTCTCCCCACTAAAGGGTATTGCAGTAACAAGCTGATCCAAAGGATCCAATGGACAGGCACGGGCTAGGAAGGACAGAGGAGGACAGAGCAGGCAGGGAGATCAGTGGGACATAGCCTCACACTAGCTTTGAGGAAAATTAACTTCCCAGGCAAAACCAACAGACAAGTTAAGTAAACTCATGTGGTGGGGTTTTTTTTGGGGGGGGGTTGTTGGTTTTTGTTGTTGTGGTGGTGGTGGTGGTGGTTGTGTTTTGTTTGTCTGGTTGGTTGGTTTTGGTTTGTTTTGTTTTTTCTTGTTGTGCACTGAAGGATAAGCTCCTTGGTTAAAGACAAAAGTAGTTTTTGTTCCATTTCAACTACTGTAATAGAACTAATTTCTGTGCCATCCTTTCTGAACAGAGGAAACAAGAACTGGATGTAGAAGTAATATAACTTCCCTAATCTGACTTAGTATTACTATTTCTGTCCCCAGAGATATCCTATTAAAATCTTTGGCTAGAACACTGTGTTTTATAATTCATAGTCTGCTGGCTATGCAGGACACACAGAATTACTTTACAGAATGGAATATTTTGTCCTCTAATATGCATGTAATACAATATTTAGACTTGCAAATTTACATTTGTCTGTATTTTATTATAGCATATGTTTAAAAATTCATTCAATTGCCTGGATTATCAGATGAGGTATTTTCTTAGTTTACTGCTTGTGCTTGTTATTTAGTAGTTCTTCGGTTCTTGTAGCAGTGAAAATTTCATCATTAATTTCTTTGTTTTATACTGCTTTCCAGGTAAGTGATAAAAATCTTAAATAATCAAAATATTACCAGACCCTATAGGACTGCATAACCATACTTTCTTAATGACAGTTTTCCTAATTATGCTCACACTCTGTGATTTGTCTGGAAGCTTCAAATACCCTTATAGATTACGCTAGCTGCTGTAAGCAGTTATTTTTCATACTAAAATGTTACATAGTACTAAGCCATATATTTACAGAACCCTTTAAGTACTTTACTACAACGGTGTAACTTCTGCATGCAAACCTGTATTTTTATTCTAAAAGATTAAATTTCATAATGTTTATTAATGGTACTTTTTTCATTATTATAACCTTCTTCAGAACTGCTGTTTGTCCAAGAAAGTGTTCCACTGAGCCATCAGTGAAAATCCCAAGGGGTATTTAGACAATTGAGCAGTGAAAGATCTAAGCTAAAGGCCCAGTTTCCCAGAGCTGCATAGGCAAAGTGTGAAGTTCTAGACTCCCAAGGATATTTCAGTTGATTTATGGCCAAATCATTCACTTGTGTACATGTACCACTAGCAGTAGAGAAAGCACAAATTTTCTGTGAAAACAAAATGCCACCAGTAGAGGACATTTGTTTGGTATCAAAATTTTAGATCAATAAGCCTTCATGAAAATTAAGAAAAAGATCCAGCAAATCTAGCCTGTGATATTCGCATGCCTACTACAATCTTACAACACTGGTGACATAACCTGTGTCATCATTTGAATCACACCAAAAAAGTAAGAAAAGTGACCTCTTTAACTGACTGTGGTTCATTAAAATGGCCATGTTTTGTTTCCATAAATACTATATTGGCAGAAGTATGGTATGGATACAGTATGAGCGGAGCACCTATAAAAAGGAACATTTCTTTCTTAGCTAGGTAGTTTGTCTTTCGGGTAGCATATAACTGTCTAAAAAAGTTTTGAATCAAAAGTGCTGCATAAATTGGTTCTGCTGATTCGGTGGTGAATGCCATTATCCTTCTATAGTGTTGTAAGTGGCTTTTATAAAGCTGCTGAGATTTACCTGATTTATGTGTTTGTTAAGTGATTAAAGTATTTTTTTTTTTTGGCACTGTACACCACTTAACAGATCAAGTAGTCTGGAAAGTAACTCCATAGACCGTAAACAAACTAAGTATATTGTCCAAAAATATGAACCCAGAATCTCCTTAAACAACAGAGTAGTCACATTTTTTAAGTTATAAACTGTTTCAGACTAGTTAGTAGCTACTTTCAGGAGAAAAAAACCCATCTGATTATTAAATTAAAGTTGCAATGTAGCATGGATGATGTCTTTCTGCTCTAAAGAGTATTCGACTGAAGGAGTGATGACATGAGCTGGCAATGTGTGCTTGCAGCCCAGAAAGCTAACTGTATCCTGGGCTGCATCTGAAGAAGTATGGCCAGTAGTTCTAGGGAGGTGATTCTGTCCCTCTGCTCTTGTGAGACCCCACCTGAGTACAGTGTCCAACTCTGGAGTCCTCAGTACAGGAAAGACATGGACCTGCTGGGGTGGGCCAGATAAGAGGCACAAAAATAGTCAGAGGGCTGGAACACCACTTCTGTAAGGAAAGGCTGAGACAGTTGGGCTTATTCTGCATGGAGAAGAGAAAGCTCTGGGGAGACCTTATTGTGGCCTTTCCGTACTTAAAGGGGGCTTATAAGAAAGGTGAGGACAAACTTTTTTAGTAAGGCCTGTTGCAATAGTACAAGGGTTCATGGTTGTAATCTAAAAGAGGGTAGATCAAGGCCAGATATAAGGAATATGTTTTTTTACAATGAGGGTGGTGAAACATTGTAAAAGGTTGCCCAGAGGTGGTAGATGCCCTGTCTCTGGAAACATTACAGGTGAGGCTGGATGGGACTCTTAGCAACCTGATCTAGCCTAAGATGCCCCAGCTCATTGCAGGGGAATTGGACTAGAGGACCTTTGAAAGCTTCTTCCAACCCAAACTATTCTATGATTCCATGTCCTTATCAATTCCACTTGGTTTCTGGGCTAGGAATTAGTGCCTGATTTTATTTTTTTAATCTAGCACTAAAGAGGCAAAATTTTTATATATTTTTTGTTTTTATTTAAAAAGGAAATTTTCATCTCCAGATAACACTCTTTCACTCTTTTAAATGCGGCTGTAAGCCGGGGTGTGTGTGTGTGTGTGTGTGTGTGTGTGTGTGTGTGTAATAAAATAAAAATCGTCAGAATTCTCATTCTGTGGATTCTGGAATTTTCCTTTTAAATCAGATAATTACTAGGGAAACATACATGCGTTTTTGTGTACTGACTGAATTTCTCCATCTCTACTGCTAACTTGAACACTGTACCTTGTCTTCAGCTGTTGCAGGGCAAATCATTTCCTAAATATGAAAAATGGGATCTCCGACAAACAGGCAGTGGTGGAGGTGTAGATGAACAAATCAGTGGAGATTGCGATGATGAAGATGGTTGCGGAGGATCAGGAAGTGGAGAAGTCAAGACAGTCCTGAAAATGACAGACTGTAAGTCCATGATTCTCTTTCCCTCATGCACTAAAATAATGAATTGGCGTATTTTCTACTAGTATATACCACAGAATTACCTTGGAAAAGTTGTCTGTATAAATTTGCCAGTATTTAAAGGAATAGGACTGCAATTACAGGCTTTCTATGAGTATGGTATGAATATGAGTATCAGTTTCGTTGTAACACGTTGACACATATTTGGAATAATATAGGCTGACCAGGTAGAAAGTGATACAATCTCATATCCCTGCGAGTTACTCCTTTAATGTAAAAGGTGTGGCAGTTAAGTAGAAAAGTTCTAATTTTCCATGGAACTGTGGCCAAATATAAGGTTTAGTTGTGGTATCTGACTTTCATAGAGAACTGTTAGAACCAATGTACTGTAGCATTCAGCTGCTGTTATTACTTCTTGCACGTCTTTCTGCTTTTCTTAATGTTTTTGGTTTTGTGGATTTTTATGTGTGTGTATGGGGGGGGTGTCTTGGCTTTGGTTTTGGGTTTTTTGGTTTTGTTTTTTTTTTTCTTTTCTGAAACACATTTGTAACATTTTTGTTCAAAAAATCATCTGTTCATGCGCTTCAGCGGCATGGAACTTAAAGCATGAGCAATTGGATTGAAGCACAAGTAAGTTAATTATTTCTGTGATTGAGGACACTATTCTGCATCTCTTACTTTTCTTCCCAGTGTAGAAATATAGGCAGAAATGGTGGGAACAGATACCTGGTATAATCAAAATTGTGTTTCTGCATTTTGCATTTTTCTTCCTGCATTTTGCATTACAAAAGTCAATACTAATAGGTAAGAAGTCAAGGTTGGTGTTAATCCCTGAATTTACCTACATTTACTGAATCTGAGCATGCTCTGTGTTTCCAGGCTTGTCTGAGAACCCCTGGTCCCTCTTGACTTGATTTTGCAAAGGGAGTTAGAAGTGTTGTCATAGAGAAGCTGTAGTGTATGCTTGCCCAGTTCTGATTTAAGCAATTGGAGAAATGAGACTGAACATTCTGGGGGGTATCTTAACAGGTCAGTTTGGAATCACCCTAAGATACTGTTGCACTGATACTAGTCTGTAGATTTTAAAGTCCTGATACAGTTTTTCTAGATGTGTTTTTAAGAGATCTGTAGAAAAGTTTGGATATTTACTTCTTGCCTTCAGAGATTTAAATTCGAAAAACAAAATTAAAGATCAAATACTTAAATATTTATAAATATTTAAAATACTTAAAACCAGATATACTTTGGTATACTGGACATATCAAATCTATTTGATAATGACGCTCCATGGTATCAAAAGACTGTGAAATAGTCTTAGAATATGACTAGAATTATTAAGTATTAAATGACAAAAACATTGCAATAATAGTACATTTTCTTTCACCATCTTCTCCTACACTAGAATTTTCGTTATATTGGCATATTTAGTGTAATCTTTTTAAAATGTCAGAAATATAATTAGTCTTCACATTCTCTTCATGCAACATATGTCATAAATGATTCGAATTACAAACTATGTATTAGGAATACTGAAGTCTGCATGTAATGCTGTTTCATTTGAACCTTTTCTAAGGTACTATAGAACAAAATGATAAGTCTATACTGTTCAATATCGTGATTTAGGCATATATCGTGAGTTACTTTATCCTTCAATGAGCTGTTGTGATTTTATGGATTTATGCAAACATGCATTTATTACTTGGAATGCACCATAAAAGGTGCCTTGAATGTATACCAGAAAAAGTCCTAGACAACACTACTTTCTTCTGCTAGAT